>NC_063443.1:14201428-14896928 GCF_020379485.1 Brassica napus | reverse complement strand
AGAATATAGGAAGATGATGTTACCTCTAAGGAACCAACTAAAACAATGGGTTTGAATGTATCATACATCCCAAAATACATCCCTCGGTAAAGAGTGATTCCCAATATCGACACGCCAAAGCCACGGTAAAGACCTTTAACACCGTCGCTCGAGAGAGTCTTACGGTACACATCAACCATCCCTTTAAACTGCCTCTTGCCAGTAACTGAACATTCTTTCGCATCAGTGCCTAAACGAGTCCTCGCGTAATCAAGATGATACAAAAACAACGAAGTCGTAGCTCCAGCAGCGCTACCAGAGGCTACATTCCCAGCGAACCACTTCAAGTAACCGTCCTTCTCTTTGGAACATCCGAGACGGGTCTTGAAGTAACCTTTAAACGCAAAGTTGGAAGCCTATACAAAGAGAGTCTCTCAAAACACATAAAACAAACACTCAAAAGTGTCTAAAGATTAAAGCTTTTCTTTAATTAAAGCAAACCTGTGTAGGGAAATAACGTATGACGTTGGCTTGGTTTCCTCTCCAGAAGGATAAGACACCTTCTTCTCTGAAGATTCTGAGGAAGCAGTTGCCTAGACCGGTGTAGGGTCTGGTGAGATGTCCTGTTTTGATCATTTCGCCTTGGTTTTGGAGTAAAAGCTTTACTCTTTCGATAGGAGCGGCTGCGGATTTGGCGACGATGGCTGCTGCTCCTCCCATCATGAAATCCGTAGAGAACTTCTCGGGTTTTCCGACAAAAGCCATCTTCTTGGCTTGCCCCCACCTGATTCAATACGAAATACAACGGATCAAACGGGATGAGGAATGATGCAAAGGGAAGAGAAAGAGAGGATTTTGAAGTGACAAAACCTGGAGATGATTCCTATATGATCTTCGCCGCAGAGAGAGAGAGAGAGAGAGGGGAAGTCGGCGGCGAAAGATCGTCTCCAGGTGAAGGAGAGGAGAAGCGGGTGGTGGTTTCGTTGTGGAGCTCAATAAAATAGAAAAGGAAAGAGATAATCATTTTCTTTTGAATCGCAAAATTGGAGGAGGACAGAACAGGAGGAAAGGTGTTTTGTTTTCTTTTGTCTTTTTCTAATTTTTAAAGCAAAAACGAATATACACACCAAGTGGGATTTTGCCGCGGTGAGAGAGCGAATCGATCATAGACTTGGCATCGCCGAGATCTATTAGGTTTGTTTCGATACTCTTCTTCTTCAGATGTTTTAGTTTTTGCTGACTTCTAGTTCCAATAGCATTTGCTGAAAATCGATCATAGACTTGGCAAAAAAAAAATCTCAGCTTTATCATGTTTTGTAAGAATTTCACTTTCGATAACGATCTGACACCTAAGTTGTGCATCGCTCGGTTTCGTAATCCGCCGTGAAACCGAGGATCTGAACATATCCGGTTCACTCAAACCGGACTTCATTTATGGCTTATTAAAACCGGAGTGGCTGATTGATTGCTTGTCTCCATAACGCTTTTAGTTGCTTGCAGAGAGTGAAAGCCAAGTAATGGAATCAATGGCTCCTCGTTGGAACCAAGATAGGCCTGGCCGCTTCCACCAGGTGCTGCTCCATCTTTAGACTGTGGGTTTTGATTTGTTCTGAATAAAGAAAACGTGAATTTATGACAATGGAGTTTTGTTTGTCTCAGGAAACGAGGACAAGCTCCAAACTTGCTGATTCAAAGTGGTTTCCTTCAAACTCGTCTAGGTATGTATTTCTGAATCTCTATGCTGAAAGTTAATTTGCTTTTTCCTCTTTTCCGGAAAATTACTGAATCTTTATATGTGTGTGTGTGGTTTCAGCAATTCTGGAGTAGAGCAGGCAATAGGGTGCTATGACACACCGGTTCAGGTTTGTGTTATTTCACAAATTCTCTTCTTCTTTTTTTTTTCTCTTTCTCTACGCTTCCATTTAGGGATTCTTTGATATTGTTATCCCATTTTACCTTGAAACTGGTGGTGAGATACTTAAAGATTGGGTTTGAGGTGTGTAGCCTTTGCAAGTTTGGCATTAGTAGAATGAATATGGCTTCTAATTTTCGTGAATTGATCTGTGAGCCAATTAGTTGTGTAAAGCCTAGGTTGAGATTTGGTGTCATCTCTTTGAATAACGTTTTTTATCCCTTTTGGCATTAAGGAACTTATTGTCATCGATGTTCTCTTGTCTGCGTTGGTTGGAATTGAAGGGAGATATATATCAATTAAAAGATTCCATGGGAAGGAGGATAGTATAGCTTTCCAAGTTGATCCATCAATGGATTTGGCATTACAGGCAAGTTACTACTCAACACATTAAATCTTGTATCCTCCTATCCTGAACATTTTAAGAAAAATGGCTACACAAATCCTGTTCTTTTTGGAGGTAAGTTGATCAAGTAAAGACCAGAACTAGACTGTTATATTGATGCTTCCAAGGTGTTTCTTCTTCGTGTATGTTATATGGAATTTGATTTGGAAGTAAATGGAATTCATTGGTGTTCTGACTTCTTGATAGTTTAATTATCTCCAGAGTCCAACCAAATAGATACATTCATTGTTATTTGATGTTGTAGAATGGATCTCTCTCTTTTCTGCAAGGAGTTAGAGATGCTATCATAAATTAACATTGTAATTCTTTATCTATATTTGGCTCTTCTGAAATATATTGGCTGATGGGAACAATTTTGCAGGAACAAGCAAAAAGAATATTCCCATTATGTGAATGTTTTCTGCTGGTTGATTAGCTCCTTCTTGTATGTTATATACGTTGCTACTTTTTGTGGTAATTGTCATGCATTGTTTGCTGACTTATTTTTTCTTTCCTTTACTGTTTCATGTGGAATAGTTTGCAAACTGAATCTGGATTCGATAAAATAATAGTCAAACTTAGGGGAGCTAATCAGTTAACTAAAAACATGAACTTGGAATCTCATTTACTTTGGTATCTTTATCCCATTTATGAGTGAGTACATATGCATGCATATGAATATCAAAAGATGACAGGAATGGCTCTTGTGGTTTTCTTTCCTCCAAGTTTTTGCCGTCTCTGTAATCCCTCTGTTAGTATTTCCCTACTGAGTAAATTGATAGTCTTAAAATCTTTTTCTTTCCAATTCACATGTAGAGTTTTGTGCCTAAGTCATGTCAATTGCATTGTTTGGATTGAGAGATCATTTTTTTTTGTTAGGGCTGAGGTAATTGGACAACACTCTTTGCTAACGTGAAAGTATTAACCATCCTTTCTTTTACCAGGATTATCAAGCCATGGTGGCACAATTGGAACATCAATTTCGACTTGGAAGACTCTCTCCAAGGATTATGGTTTTACTGTCAGGTCTGTCTTTCTTTCGAGAATGGAAGCTACAAGTTCTGGAAAAACCTATGCTGATTGATTGTTTTTGTGTATCTCAGCCCATGATGGGATCCATGCGCGCATTGGCTGTAGTAATTCAGCAGGCTTCAGCAAAGCATTTTGTGGGCTCTGGTGTGCTTAATCTCTTACAGAGTCAGGTAGATTCTTGCTTTGGATATTTTGTTGTGCTGGAACTAGCTTTCTTGCTGTGTGTCCTAATCTTGAAGACTGCCATGCCTAGGCTAAAGCGATGGCTGGTGATAATTCAGTGAGGTCATTGTTAGAGAAAATGACTGAGTGTGCAAGCAATGCATACCTGAGCATATTAGAAAGGTTGATTTCCCATGCCTCTTTCTTTTGTTGCTCGTAACTAGACTCATAGAAATCTCTGTTATTGTTTGCATTTTCCTCCTTTGTTTTTTGTTTGTGAGAATGCTCAGATAATCTAAGTCCAACCTCTGGCTATATTTTTCCTTCGTTAGTAAGGAGTGATAAGCGAACATGTTTGTTATCTTTTGTTTTATCATATCTGTACATAGGTACCCCATTTGCTAGATAGCTCATAGTATTCTCAGATGTGTCAGCTGACTTGAACTAATGTTTTAATTAAGGTGGGTCTATGAAGGGATCATTGATGATCCGTATGGAGAATTTTTCATTGCTGAGAACAGATCTCTTAAAAAGGTACTTCGATTTTTCTTCTCTCAGCTCGCCTGCACAAATTTCAATTGCTTGATCTTACAATTTCAAACTTTTTGTATAGGAAAGCCTCAGTCAGGACTCGACGGCTAAATATTGGAGCCAAACGTACAGCCTCAAGGAGACTATTCCTGGCTTCCTTGCAAACATTGCTGCAACAATATTGACCACAGGGAAATATCTAAACGTTATGAGAGAATGTGGGCACAATGTTCAGGTATGTTTGTGGATAACATTTTTCTTTTATACAATTAACAGTGTTAGTGATGTTGGAGACGACATTGGCTGATATTTTTTTTTTGACAGTTTCCAATCTTAGAGCGATCTAAGCTAACAATATTTGGTTCAAATCATCATTATCTTGAATGCATAAAGGCTGCTCACGAATTTGCCAGTAAAGAGCTTGTGAGTCTCATCATGGATAAGGTAATGCATTGTGTTAATGATGGATGCTTCTTTAATTTCAAACCTTGTAAAATTCGCCTCTCTGACCATCAGTATATGATTCAGTACGACCTCATTGGAAGACTTCGTTCTATAAAGCACTATCTTCTTCTCGACCAGGTATGCTGGCTCTATTCATGAATAACCAGTTACCTTCGGTGTTTGTAATTGGAATGTTTTCTTCTGTCATTGATAGTGTATCATCTGCTTAGTTTCTAATTATCTTTGCTGCAACAATGTAATACACTGCAGGGTGATTTCTTGGTTCATTTCATGGACATTGCTCGAGAGGAGCTCAACAAAAAAGTGCATGAAATATCTGTTGAAAAGTTGCAGGTACTTTTGCCCCTAATAGAACACAATCAAAAGATTAGAGAATGATTGCTACCATTATTCAATCGTTTGTTCTCTCTCTACATGTTTGGTGGGATCTGAATGTATGTGTATTTTATTAGTCTTTGCTAGATCTTGCCCTGCGTACCACAGCGGCTGCAGCAGATCCTCGCCACGAGGACTTGACTTGTTGTGTGGTGAGCAGTCAATTCGTCTTTTCCTGGATGTGGTCAATAATACATAGACCGTACATAATTTATTCTCACTTTGCGTTAATATCATAGGATCGAACTTCGTTGCTTAAGACTTTGGGAATGCAGAAGGACACTGATAGCAATAGTATTGAGGACCCAGTGAGCATCACTGGTCTTGAAACATTTTCCTTGAGCTACAAGGTCCGCTCCCTTTCTTGCCTTGTCTGAAACTTCCTGTTTGTATTTGATTGACTAATGAACTGTTTGATATGTTTTAAACTACTTTTGTATGAAATGTTGTTTGTGTCTTTGTGTTTCAGGTTCAGTGGCCACTATCTATTGTCATATCAAAGAAAGCCCTATCAAAGTACCACTTAATTTTCCGCTTTTTGTTTCATTGCAAACATGTGGAACGTCAGCTTTGTGGTGCGTGGCAGATACATCAAGTATGGACTAAATATCATGAAGTAGCTAGGGAACTTTGTGTTTGTTTATTATGAAACTTTATATTTGACAAACTGATGTGTAATTCGACAGGGTATTCGGTCTATGAACTCAAACGGTACAGCAATATGTAGATCATCGCTTCTCTACCGTAGCATGCTTAAATTCATCAGTAGCCTTCTACATTATCTTACATTCGAGGCAAGTCTCATTGTTGTGTTTGTTTTAAACTTTTATGTTTGCTGATATAATATTTAATTAAGCGTAATGTTGTATTTGCTTCTACGTGGGATGTGTCTTCAGGTTCTGGAACCAAATTGGCATGTGATGCAGGATAGACTACAATCCACAAGGAGTATATATGAGGTAAGTGTAGAGGTCTGCTTTGTTATTGTTGGAAGGGAGAACATGTTTTTTTCATTGAACAATAAACCATCGTCTTACAGGTGATACAGCATCACGACTTCTTTCTTGATAAATGTCTGAGAGGATGCTTTCTTCTTTTACCTGATGTCCTCAAGGTATCTGTTCCATTTAATGTAATCGTTTCTCAGGATAAATGTACTGGTGGTATGTGTATAATGTTTTTCAATATTTTGACTGTTGCATAAAATGGAGAAGTTGAAATCAGTGTGCCTGCAATATGCTGCAGCCACACAGTGGCTAATATCATCGTCTGTTGACATCAATAGCCAGTCTCAGAAGACAATGATAAGAGACACAACCGTCACAGAGTCCATATTGTAAGTAGTAACAAGGAACTGTTTTTAAGGAATCACGTAGATCTTTTAAGACCCTTTTTTATCAGCATCTCTACAAAAGCAGTTGCTGTTAGAAACTTTTCCAACTTCATATTATGGTATCGTATCGTGTTCTAATTTGTTGGTTTACGCGTTTTACCAGCAATTTCGAAAGGGAGTTCAACTCGGAGTTGCAGAGCTTAGGACTAGTGTTGAGCAAAGGCTCTCAGGCTGAGCCATACTTGACTCATCTCTCCCAGTGGATCCTTGGTGTTTCTAAAGATTGAGAGAGTGAGACCTGTACTAAACAAACTCAGGCATTTCATGTTTTTAATGTTTTAGCAATTGATATTCAGCTTGAATTTTTTTATGAGATGTGGTGTGATTAGTCTTTTGTAGTCGTTTCTTTTCTTCTTCTGAAGTCCACGGTTTAAAGAAAAAATATCACAGGCTATCTCTGGTAAAAGCTTGCATTCGAGTATTGTGTGGTTCAAGTGCAACTAACTACTTCCGTTAACATTTATCGGTGAATCTTTTACGATGTAAAAGAGTAATTAGGTTCGAGATTTCTTTACATCGCGTTAACGTTTCAGACGAAGAAAAGAAATAAAGATACAGCTTCAGCGGTTGATGCCACACGTGTAAGTGTCAGGTCCCTTGGCTTTGGTACAAATGATCAATTCTTGACCCAAAGCAAAGAGAAGATAGGTGCCAACAGAACTGACTAAATCACCATAATGGTTGGTGTTCTGTTCTATCTTCCCATCAGACCTTTGAGGAATGTGTAGAGATGAACAATGACCCTAAAGGAGAAGAAGAGTTTACCAAACAAAGGTTCCCAAGATTGATATATATTGTTAATAGCATTTGATTTAAATGTAATATATATACATATATGAAAGACCAGATTTGTATAATTATTCCTGGGTTCACCCCCTCTAGGTTCACCAACCAATAAGATTTCATTATTTTATATTCAATATTTTTCAAAAATTAGAAGAAAATATTGTCAAATTATATTATGTTTTTAAAATAAAAAACTAAAATAATAATAGTTATAAGAAAAAAAATTTCTTAAAACATTTTAACGTCGTCACCAAAACACTAAATCCTAAACCCCTTGGATAAATCATAAACTCTAAATAAAAAACACTAAACACTAAATCCTAAACCTTAAACCTTAAATCCTAAACCTTAAACCCTAAATCGTAAACCCTAAATCTTGAGTGTTTTAGTGTTTAGTATTTTTGATTTAGAGTTTAGGATTTATTCAAAGGTTTAGGGTTTACCCAAAGGTTTAGGGATTAAGATTTAAGGTTTATTGTTTAGTGTTTTTCTGACGATGTTAAAAAGAAAATTTTAATTTTTTTTTATAACTACTATTGGTTGGTGAACCTAAAAGTTTACCGAGTGAACTCAAGAATAACTCATATTTTTATATATGAATTACACTTATTTTATAACTACTCTCTCTGTCATTCATCTCTTCTTTTTTTTTCCGTCAAATTGAAGTTTTCATTAAAAGGCCTGAAAGCCCAACAAACACATTACAAAGGCCAAGAAAACGGCCCAAAAAAACGCAAATAACAAACCGGGCCCAAGGCCCACCTACGACCCGTTCAACCCGAAGAGACCCCGCCGCCGCGCGGACACACGCTACGGCTCAGACGTCGACTCCCTTCGGAACATCACCAGGTAAACCAACCGTCGATTCACCGGGGAGAATCGGAAACCACTCAATCCACCCATCACCACCGCAAACGCCTTCCACTCCGGTGAAAACTAAACTCGGAGAGCGTCAATCGAGGGTTCGAGATCTCATCCGACGCCGTTTAAACCCATCACCGAGATAGAAGCTTCGTGCGACCCAACACAGTTAACCGAGGTCGAGCTTCGATCACCCTCCTACGGGATCTCCACCCACCCAAACAAACCAGAACCTTAAAACTAAGAGAAAGAGAGAACAAATCCTAAAAAAGAAACCTAGGGACCAAAGGCGGCGAGGCAAAGCAGCGAAACGCTTTCACCCCCGAGATCTAGACCGACGACGACAGAGCTACGGTAGCCTCTACCTCGCGGAGACAGGAACCGGCGTCGACGGAGCTGAAGGAGCCTCCGCCTCCCGGAGACAAAACCAAATAACCGAACGAAAAACCTCACCGCGCCTTCCTCACCCTGACCGCGCCCTTGCGCCAGAGACCGATCCGCCATGAACGGCCATTTCCAGAGCTCAAGCAAGACGGCTAGAAGAGGAGACGAAACCGAGGCTGAAAACGACAGCTTTACTGGTGGCTGGAGGGCTCCGGTGACGGCACGCGCGCCAACGCGCCGCCAGTCACCGGACCCGATAACAGATCTGCTTTCTCTCTCTTGATTTCTTTTCAACTGAGCGTTTTATTTCATGTCATTCATCTCTTCATTATCCGATTTCCTTATTTCTGATTTTCCTTTTAATACTTAGCTTCATCTTTTATTTTCCTTTTCTAATAGTTAAACCTCCTCTTTGGTTTACTATATATATATATGTAGCCTTATAGGCAGGTTTTATGCATTTATAATCAATAAACGATTTCTTAAACCTATTACTTTCTTCCCAAGCAATCTTGCTAAATTCATACAAAGAGGTTAGTATACGAACTCTGTCTTTCAAGATATTGATCTTTCTCATCTCCTAGGTCCGCGTTTACCCGCTCTTCGAATCCACAGTAGGATATCTATCTATCTAGGTTTTCCCTCTCAGATCTTGATTCAACCTGTGTGAAATCTATCTCAGGAAGCAAACCAAATCGAGAACATGGCGGTGGAGAAAGCTATGGTGCTATGGAACATCAGCAACTGTCCGATTCCAGATGGTCATGATCCTCTTATGGTGGTTCAGAGAACACAAGCGGCGGTGGAGAAGTCCGGCTACGTCCGCCGCAACGGTGAGATCTCAATCACTGCCATTGGCGACAAACTAACAGAGGTCCCTGGCGAAGACGTCATGAGGAGGCTCTCTTCCATCGGAATCGCTCTTAAAAACGCTGACGGTTTAATTCTTTCTTCCTTTGTCTGTGTGTATGAGTGCAATTAATTTAGATATTAGTATTTTAAGATTCAGCTTTTACTTCTTTTTTTTAACTGCAGAATATCAAATGGATTTGTATGATTGGGCCGACGAGAACCCTCCTCCGGGTACTATGATGGTCATAGACGGTCATGAGCAGCTGGGATGGTTAGCAGGAACACTTTCCGAACTTGAAGATAAGGGATTCAGAATTCTTAAACAGTGGGATTGGGCTGCCTTGTTCTCAGATGAACAGGAGACGACAACAACAAGCCTTGTTGTTAATTCCAGTGTTAAATCTCCCTGGTTCTGTGAAGTATGCTTTGTTGCTGCCCCAAGCCTTGAAGATTTCACCACCCATCTCAAGTCTGTAAAACATGCATATGGTGTAAGCATCTCTCTCTCTCTCTCTGCTTGTTTCAATACAATACATTTTGCCATTTGTCTTATATATATATGTTTGTCTGTATGTAGGAGTGGGACAGGCATGCTAGTAAAAACAATGTGGATCGTACTGACCCTGCTAACCTGCCCTTTGGTCGATCAAATGTATGTGTTTAAATCATCTATTCTCATCTTAAAGTTGATGATATCTACAGCCCTCTCTTACGCTGATTTTTCACTGCAGGAGTTGGACTTGCTGCTTAATCAAGACATGGTTAGACGTCAGATGTTAACGTCCGGGCGCGGGTGCGGGCGCAGGCGCGGGCAGCTCGGCCCTCTTAGGCCTCGACACACATTTAACCTAACGCATTCCAAGGCAAGTTGACATTTCTTTTCCTTTTCTGAGTTCCATCTTATTTACTTAGCTTTTGATTTTACCTTGACATGGTTTTTCATTCTAACAGTATTGAAGGAAGAAGAATAATAAGCTGGAGAGTGGAGAAGAAGCGTGGAGGGTGTTTCGATTTTCATATGGTTTTATGTAATAAATAAAAATACTTACTACTGTGCTATCTTTTGTTAAACATCGCAATTCAGTCTTACATATCTCCAACGTTTTATATTTGTCATTTCGAAAGTATGCTCTCACGTGTACAAGGCTTTTAGATACTTGGTTGCTAACTGTCTAGAGTTAATGACACTTGTGACAAACTTCCAGAAATGTCTATGCCCCAATATATAAGCTAGTATACAAAAACTAATGTTAGGATTATCAGCAAACTAATGTTAGGATTATCCTTTTGAAAGTTTAACCGGCAAGCATTACAGCCTCTAATAAACCAACTGTTACATGGATGTCACACCAGTTCTAAAGAAGGAAAAAACACGCGAAAAAAGATTTATTACAACATGGAAAACAGACTTGAACATATCTTTATTGAAAGACAGATGTAAGAATGACAAAAGAAAAAGGGGAACATGGAGCTCGGTAGTGACAGGATATTCATCCATGTCAACATAGTTCTTTGTTTACAGATTCCATGATGAGTTTGTCAAACTCAGGTTCCATCCAAGTGGTGACAAAGGAAGGTAGGTTAAGCTTGGGGTTGCCATCAAGCATCAATTCATCACCTGATTACTTGATAAGCAAGTGTCTTTGGGCATGGAATTGTCAGGCATCTTGAACCTTTTTAAAGATATACAAAAACCATAATGCAATCATAACATAAAGAAGAAAAAATCAGGCATTTCATGTTTTTAATGTTTTATCAAATGATATTCAGCTTTAAGCTGTAATGAGATGTGAGTGTGAATTTCCACGGTTTAAAGAAATAAATAAATCTAAGGGCTGTTAAAAGCTTGCATTCAAGTATAGTGTGGTTCAACAGCAACTAATTACTTCCTTTGAGAAGTCATCTGTAAATCTTTTACTCTGTCTTCCCATCAGACTTTTATGAGGAATGGGAAGAGATGAACAATGACCCAAAAGGAGAAGAAATTAAGAGTTTACCAAACAGAGGTCCCCAAGACTGATGATATCCATTGTTAATAGCATCTGAGATGCCTCCAACAACTCCGACAATGTTTATGATCAAGTTCTCCAAAGTCATCATCATCTGTTGCTTTTGATGTGACTCTGAAGTTTTGTGTCAATGCCTGCTAAGTGCTAAGATTTTGACAAGACCTTGTCCAACTGCAAAAGAGCTGAGCTGAGATTCCTCCAAAGAACCATAAATGCTCGTTTCTCAACCATTCTCCAATGCTCACTCAACTCCATCTCAACTCCGAAATTCCTGTTGCAATGATAGACATGAACAATGCTATGAAGAAGAGAGTTGCAAATCTAAAAGGGAAGAACCCCACTTTGCTTGCCAGTTTGAAAACAATAAGAGAATAAGTAGAAGAAAAAAACAAATTAGGGCACTGTTTTAGTACTATATACCTAGTACCTAAATTTATGAAAACTTTTCTGTATTAGACAGAACAAAAAACTAGATCCAAAATTATCCTTAATCTGAAAATTTATCAAACTAATGGAAACTAAAAATAAGTCTTAAGAAACTTACCAAGAAAGTAGAAAAAAGAAACCAAAACAGAATCAAGCTGTTCACCAGCACAACAACGCATAAAACTAAGATTTTTCAACTATTCGACATTGCCGCTGAAAAATCTCCTTCAGGCGGCTGCTGAATCTGCGGCTGCTGCAGAGCAAAGTAATAACGGTTTCTTGCGTTATATGCAATCTTAGCTGCAGGGAAAAGTATCACAGGTAACCGGGGCTGCAAATCCTTGTTAACCAAGGAAATTCCACAAACAGTAACGGAATCGTCTGCAGCAGAGCTATGATGATCAATATTAGTCATGAGGCTCTGCGTGTTGCTCAAGTAACGGTGCTGATCCTCCTCTTGTTTGAAACAAGACAAGTTTCCTCCATTGTACCCCTCTTGGTTTATTAGTTAACTATAATTTGCTACCTTGTATACTATAAAATTTCCCTAAAAAGATTGCCTGATCTCGGAGAGCAATACGTATTGACCCGTATAAATGAATCGCAAGTAAAATAATCTTAAACGTTATTTCTACCTCTCTTTCAGAAGGTCTAAGTGTATGTAACCAACGGCTTCCAACGGTCTAGAGCTAATAACACTTGTGGCAAACTTCCAGAAATGTCTATGCCCCAATATATAAGCTGATATACACAAACTAATGTTAGGATTATTCTTTTGAAAGCTTAACCGGCAAGCATTACAGCCTCTAATAGACCAACAGTTCCGCACCCATTATTAACCATGTCTTCTCCAAAAGGGAGCATGGAAAAGAGGGAAAAACCACGCGAATAAAGATTTATTACAACATGGAAAACATGGAGCTCGGTAGTGACATGATATTAAGTGGTGACAAAGGAGCCGGCCCTTGGGCCAAGCCAAGGAAGCAGTGGTTTTCGGCCGTGTTATTATAAAGTTAAGTTTCGGCCACAATCTTCCAAAACTTTCCTTTAGTCTAGTGGTAAAATGTAAAGCCTCAGATTCTCTTAGGCAACCAGGGTTCGAATTACTTCAAAAGTGGCCTGGGTTTGCCATCAAGCATCAATTCATCACTGATTACTTGATAAGCAGTGTCTTTAGACAGGGAATTGTCAGGCATTTGAACCTTTTTCAAGATATGCAAAACAATAAATGCAATCATAACTAACTGCTCTTTTCATTATCTCTCTCTCTCTCTCTCTCTCTCTCTCTCTCTCTCTCTCTCTCTCTCTCTCTCTCTCTCTCTCTCTCTCTCTCTCTCTCTCTCTCTCTCTCTCTCTCTCTCTCTCTCTCTCTGAATTGTGTTTGTGTACTATTATTGTCAGATAGAAATACATCACAGTAAATAAACAATGTAGTAGAATCGATCTTCGTAGGCAGAGCCTTGAATTGAGAGTAGCAGTACTTGCTAGTTGATACCTACTTTAAAATCAAAATCTATTACGCAAGAGATAACATGACGAGTAGCATATGTTAAAAGGTTCCCTAGATATAAGATGACGAAGGTACCACTAAATAGCCTCCGGAAGATATAAAGGCTATCACAGTAATACACACCACCAAAAAAAAGATTGCATAAACGGACAAGCTCTCACAGGTGGCCTGTTCCATGCAATGCAACACAAAGATTTTGTATCTAAGAGTTTTGAAGAGAAGGCACCAAAATATAAAACAGGTAACAACATCTCACGGATCATCAGTGCCAACAGGCCAATTTGGAGCCTTCATTGGAGCATTTAATCTCTCTAAGATTGACTGGTCAGCCTTCATGATTGAAATTGTGAATCCAAAAAAAAAGAAAGTACCGTCAGCATAGCAACATAAGTAACACTTAACTAAATCAAGGAGAGAACTGAAAGTTACACGCCACCATATCAAGAGAATTCATAAAAAATCATGTATGCACCCTATCGACGGCAAGTCCAAATTCCAGCTACAATTTAGCGACAGCTTTTCCAGCATCAACCATAAGTAAAATATGAGAGAGATAGAGTGAAAAATACAGATACTAATAATCCTCAACATTTTTTTTAATTTTTTATGTTTTGATGACCAAAAGTAAAGTCATTACAAACCGAAGAAAACTCTCTAGAATTGGAAAAGTTGTCTCCATAAGAACTGAGTATAACCTATGTAACTCATCAGCTGAGACATAGAACCCTCATTGTAAGCTACCATGGTGTTTTGAACATTTTTTTCCAAGTCCATAAGGGTTGAAGCAAATCCTCTATCGCCACTTATGAGTAGTATGTTTCCTGGAGCCGTCACAAACCTCATCCACATTTGGATTCTCCACCTGATATCTCTATCACTGGCTTGTTTCTGGTGAGTGTTTAAAGGGAAAAAATGTATTCCACTCTCTTTGCTTTTAGCATTTATCATGTTTATCATCATCAACATCATTATTATCATCATCTCTTATGATATTCTTATTTTGTAGAGGTTGAACCATAATATTTTGGTGCTAGACAAAAATTAGTCAATTTTTGCTTAAACTCCTCTTTTTAATTTTGAAAGTGCACAAAAGTTACTCGATTCTTAATTAAACATGGAATGATTTTTGCGATGGTGGGAGTTAGTGAATTTTGTATTCGGTTATGCATATATTCGGTTTACAGCTCAATAATTGATTATAGAGATTAGGACCTTTAAATCAGTGGTGATTCATATACATCTGTTGTTTTGCAACATTTTACTTTTTTTTTATCTTAACTAATTCTGATATTGTGAATGTACATAATCACTCAAAATTGAAGGCAATGAAATATGCAGACAAGTCTCTCAGGTAATAACGAATTGAAGAAAAAATCCATTTTTTTCTCAGAAGTTTATTAAGAATATAAGATTGATTCAGTTAACAGTAAATTATATATTTTCACAAAGATTTAATAAGGATATAAGATTGGTTTCGTTGACAATACATTCTTTAATACCAAACTGTTAGTGTTATGTATATTTAAACTATATCATATGAAATTTTTTGATATATGTCAACTGATTGATATACATCTCAAAGTTTCCATGTTTGTTTAATAGTTTAATTAATAGCACAGACATGGAATTCTTCACAACACAAAATGTAATAGTTGCGTAAGCATATGTCTGTATGAATGTTTGTTCGATTTGCAATATAAATAGATCAACTGTTTTTAATTGTCTGTAATTTATTGGTAGTTCATATTGCGGTAGATATAAAACCAATAAAAATATATTTTTATATAACATATTCGTCAATTAATATTTTTAGCTGCTGTTAACTAATTCTGTGTATTCATTAATAAATTAAAACACCAATTATTATGTTTATTATATTAATAAATTTATATTCTAAAATAATTTATAGAGTTTCTACTATATATCTTAGAACAATGTCAATTATCTTTAGAAAATAATAAAAATAATAAATTCAATCCTTATCCTGATAGGACTCCAAATACTATAATTCTTCATGGATGTGAACTTTGTCTTATTCTTTAAACCGGCCTTTATATATTGAATTCGAGTCATATACAAGACGTGAACGATCCTTAGGAGTTAGGAAGAAATCTTATCAGAGGAAGACTTGCCGTATATGTTTTGACGATGATTTTGAAGTTGATCAGATGCTTTCCGTAGCTTTATGCGGTCATCAATTCTGTGTAGAGTGCATGAAACAGTATGTAGAAGCGATGCTACTCGAGGGAAGAGTACCGAGATGTCCTCATTATCAGTGCGGGTCTAAGCCAACTCTTAGAAGTTTTGCCAGTCTTTTGACACCTAAACTAAAAAAGATGTGGGAACAAAAGATCCAAGAGGACTCGATTCCTGTACTTGACAGAGTTTATTGCCCAAATCCGATGTGCTCGGCTTTAATGTACTAAAGGACATATGAGATGTTGCTTCAAATGTTCTAAACCCTTTTGCATCAACTGCAAAGTCCCATGGCATAATAACATGTCCTGCGGTGATTACAAGAGTCTGGTTCCAAATCCTACAACAAATGACATGATGCTAAAAGCTCTAGCAAATCAGAAGATGGGCGTCATGATCGAACGTGTTGTAGGATGCATTCATGATAATACGCGTTTATATTCTTTCCTTATTAATAATTATTCTCACAGTTCGTGGGATATTATTCTGCATAGAACAATAGAAATCGGTTTTGTTGATTGTTTATGTTGCTGGAAAAACGATTTTGGCATAAGAGAAAAAAAGGACGTAGATGAGGCTTGGTTAAGTTTTACCTTTCATGGCTCATCTCCTTGTAACAATAAAAGGATAAGGAGAAAAATCATGAGGGCACTGATTAGTACTAAATTTATGAAAACTTTTCTGTATTAGACAGAAGTCAGAACAGAAGTGACCCTTAAGTCCGAAAATTTATCCAACTAATGGAAACAAAAAATAAGTCTTAAGAAACTAACCAACAAAATGAAAAAGAGAAAAAAAAACATAATCAAAGTATCAAACTGTTCAACACCACACAACAACGCATATAACTAAAGATCTTTAACTATTATTTCTAATTGTCGTTCCAAACTGTAAATGTTGGAGCAACTTCTCCACCACCTTCCCCATGGTAATACATATTAGAGCCAACATTATTCGTCATTGCCGCGGGAAAATCTCCTCCTGGCGAATGCTGGGTCTGCTGCTGCTGAGCAAAGTAATAATGGTTTCTTGCGTTATAGTCAAACTCACTAGCAGCGTAGGCATCGCAGTTAACCGGGGCTGCAAATCCTTGATAACCACCATAACCAACAACATTTCCACAAACAATAACCGAATCATCTGAAACAGAACTTTGATGATCGATATTAGTCATGAGGCTCTGCGTGTTGCTCAAGAAATGGTGTTGATCATCCTCTTGTTTGAAACAAGCCCTAGCACTCTCCGAAGACAAGTTTCCTCCATTGTAATAATAACCATTGTACCTCTCTTGATGTTGCTGCAATAAGCTCAAATCTACTCCCTGATGATGCTGAACCGCAGCGTTTTGCCAACCGCTAGCATTATTCTCACTCTCTGAAACGTTATTACTGATCATCATCATACTTGGAACCGGACGGTTAGCCTCCTTGAGACGTTTTGCGGCGCTACCAATAGGAAGACTAGGGCTTTCGAGGATTGCTTTAACGTTGTATCTGTTCATGTCGAAGTTAGTCACTGCGGTTAATCCTCTGAATTTGATGGCCGCAATGTCGTATGCCTCTGCAGCTTCTTCTTGTGTGCCTACATATATAATATATGTACAGCTTACTTAGATATATGTTGTAGTTTTTTAGTTGTTATCTTTTGTTATAGATTTGATTGTGAAGTGTAGTAAGAGAAGACTAAAACGTACTAAACGTACCAAAAGTTCCCAAGTAGAGGTCTTTGTTACCGGCGACTCTTCCTATCCTAGCTTGCCATCTTCCATGTTGGTGATGTCTTTTGGACCCATTAGAAAGAAATATTCATTATATAAAATGTGATATTTTATAATTATATATTTATATTTATGTACGTAACAAAATAGGATTCGTTCTCTCTGTATGAATACCTTGTTACTCCACGATAAATCGATGCACCACGAGAGAAACCACTACTTTTCCTGCATATTTTAATCTCTATTATATATAGGTGTATGCTGATTATCTGACGTGAATACGTACATATTTTTAAATATATACGTGAGCGTGATGGGTTCTATATATAAAATACTAATATACATGTATAATAATAGATGTCATATGCAATAATATCAGCAGTTCCATTATGTACCTGCGAAGTGAGGCAACATACTCTTGCCTTGTCATGTGCTTCATCTCTTCTATCTCTTTCTCATATTCGCTCATCTACATATTATAGCAAACCAAACCTACTTTTATTGTAATATAAATGTAACGATATACACATGGCAATTAATAATAAGATAATATCATCTTATAAAAAAAAAGAAAAAAATTGGTTAGAAGTTATGAAGTCTTGAACTACATTGATTAACTTACGGGGAAGTTAGTAGTAGTGGTGGTTCCCCAATACTTGAGTGCGGCTAAATCATAAGCCCTAGCTGCTTTTTCTTCTTTGTCATAACCTCCTGCATGATCAAATAACAACTGAATTAGATCGTATCTCTATTTTGATTATATAATATAGATTTATCGATCATAGCTTCATCCAATTTATAATAAATTACTTACCCAAATAAACTGAGAAGACAACCACCAGGTGCAAATTTTGATAAACACATGAAAAAAATAAAAACCTAGATTAGTTTGAAAGCAAATGGTGTATGAAATTATGATCAAATTATCCTGAATATATATATACCTTGTCTTCCTTTGCGCGTTTGGCCTTCTCGTTTACAACTATTATCCCATAAATGTGCCTCATATCTTCCTGTCCACCGATGCCTGATCAGTTAATACGAACATACATGTCATCAACAGCATACCATGTATATATATGTATTATTCTATAGAAGCCCATATGCCATAATAACAATCTCTCTTTGATATATATCAAAGAACATTCCGTAGCACTCTCCCAACAGAGCCATTAGATCAATGTCCCAGACTTTACCAAGAAGATAACAATTCAAGCGACATTTTACACATTATAATTAAATAAATGAAGGGCACCTTGTAACACCGCGGTATATAGACGTCCTCTGTCCAAAACTCTCAATAGTTTTCTTCGGTGTAGCTTCAACGCTATCATCAATAGTCTTCCCTTGGGCAACAAGGTTGTTACTGCTGTAGTTGTTGTTATCACAAGAAGTAGATGAGTTCATTGAGAGGGACAGGCCTTTTGCACCATTGCCATTTTCTTGATTAGCAACATTATCCACGGGTTGATTTCTCAGCCATGTCTTTATCATCGAAAGTCCTAGTGAGCCACCACCACCGTCTCCTCCTCCATAACACCCACTTCCATCGATATCTCCAACGTTTTCGTTGGTGTTGTAAATCGTGGTGGTGCGGCCAAGGAAATTCTCAAGCTTTGGTCCATCTTGCTCATCATTGTGGATGTTATTACATGCACTACCATTGATGTCCCAATCTATAAAGAAAAAAATCAAAGATTAATGGCCTATATTATCATAATTTGTTAAATTTAATTTTCATCACCGATTTATAATACACAAAATGGGTATTTGCTTATTCTCTCCTTCAACTGTAAGAAAAAATATACAAATCAAAAGGTACGTATGTATGTGATCATATTATATTGAATAAAGGAGGAAATGTCAAATTTCATTTCATATCTATGTATAATTTAAAAAAAAAAATCTATGTATAACTGGCATATGTTTTAGTATCACTATATGCGAACAAACATCAAACCCCACACATTGATATTCTCAAAATAAATGAAATCGATAAATAAGCCCAAGAAAATAATAGGGCTAGTATGCGTGCGTGTATATTGGTCTTTGTTCTACGCATTGGAATAAGAGGAAACTATACAAATAAACAAATACAAAAAAACAAGTAGTTCTAAAACAATAACCTCGGGAGTGACTATTGTTGTCTCTGGTGAAAGCATCGAGGACGACACCAAAGGGAGAAGGAAACGATGTTTGGATGGCTGAAGACTCATCGGAGGCAGCGGTCGGATCGTAACAGTACTCTCCGGCGACATCTACGGCGGTTGTGGTGGTGGAAGAGCAGACGTCCTTACGATGGTGATTTTGTTCATAAGGAGAGGGAGAAAAGCCTAACCAGTTATTATTCATCGAGTTCAGAAAATGATCTAACGAGTTCTTGGTAAAAGGTAAAAGAAGAAGAACTTAGTTAGGGTTCATGCATGAAGAGGAGGAGAAAAAGGTTTTGGACTTAAAGAAGAGAGATGAACTAGAAGAAGAGAAGTCAAAGATATAATGCTTCATTTCTTCCGAGGCGTCATATTATGCGCATTTATATAAACGAATATTTATTTAAATTAAGAAGGAACAAAAAAGTTATTTTACTTGAAAAATGTGGAGATGTATTGGTCGGTTTGAATGGTGGTGGTGGTAATGTAATTCGATGCCTAATCTCTTAATTCTAGTTTGGTTTAATACATTATAATTAATCAGTCAAAAACTCTCTTCATGTACAAGTAAGGTTGTTAGTGTTAAAGTGAGAGTAACATGCACGAGGACTAATAATAAAACCCAAAATCACTCGCTGTTGAACTAAGACCAATAATGCTGTGTCTACGACTGCTAGAGCCATGTATGTATGTGTGAAACTTTATTTTTATTTTTATAAAGGCTTTATGTGTGAACCTATGACCGAGCGAGCGACAGCGTTTGGCGTGTTCTTCCAAACGTGAACTAGTCACTTCAAATATTTTACAACAAATCCAAAGATTCATGGTTTTAGTGCAGCTGGTATTTGAACTACAGGACTAAGAACTAATTAAGAAGAGATAAGTTCGATGCTTAAAAGAAACATATATAAACTTAAATGTTTAACAACACCAAATAATGTCCAGTGGCTGTGGTTCAACCAATTAAAACCTCCCAAGAGTTTCAAAACAAAAATCTGATTCCGCCCCCCCCCCCCCCCCCCCCCCCCCCCCCCCCCCCCCCCCAACTATAACTACAGGACTAAGAACTAATTAAGAAGAGATAAGTTCGATGCTTAAAAGAAACATATATAAACTTAAATGTTTAACAACACCAAATAATGTCCAGTGGCTGTGGTTCAACCAATTAAAACCTCCCAAGAGTTTCAAAACAAAAATCTGATTCCGCCCCCCCCCCCCCCCCCCCCCCCCCCCCCCCCCCCCCCCCCCCCCCCAACTATAACATTGTAAAACACAAAAAGAGTAAAAAATAATACTTAAAAGTTAAACACGCGTAATTACATAAGATGTGGATGACTAGTAGGGGATGGTGGTAGAGATGTACATCCTAAGCGATAGTAGTAAAGTTGTTGAGCTTATCGGATAATATCGAATTAAGAAAGATTATAGGTAAGTATGTAGAGTAATTAGGGAGGAAAATATAGGATACACATGGATCAATGAAACGATAGTGAGCATGTGCATGGGTTTACAATCTTTCAAATGTTTATACAGTTTAACTTTTTGGACTTTCTTTGGTAAGATACGATTCAATGGATTCTCTTTCTATATTTTATAGTTTAATTTCATCTCTTCCATTATTATGCCTGCAATATCTAACACACCACCAACCCACGTTTGAGAATTGCCTTGTACGTACAAACCCATACTATTATTTTGTTACAATTTGTTCTTGTATCTTGTATATGTTACACTCCTTATAAGAACATCTTCGATGTAAAATTTCATTTTTTTTCTTTAAAAATAAAGTAAAAATAGATATAGAGTGAAAATCCTCTAATCATATTTCATTTATCTTTTTATAATGGAGTAATGAACAAACAAAAAATAGATTGCTACTGAAATAAATTTTATTATGGAGTGAGATATGAAATTGAGTTGGAGCATGTTTTATTCTACATTCACTTTATTCCATTTTATAGTAAAAAATGGAGTTGTATTGGAGATACCCTAAACCCCTAAGCCTTTGGCACCCAAATCTCAACCCAGTTAGTGGATCTACGAATTAAAAGTTTCATACACTTACGATATACGGTTTAAATTATTAAAAAAAAATAGTTCTAACCTCACTGCATGTGTTTTTCTGGATAAAATTTCACTGCATGTATTAGCAATGCTAATCAGGAGTGAAAACGAAATATTGGATGGTGTTAAAGTTCTGTGTAAAACGATTATTACTTAACAAAACAAACAATTATTTTGTTGTGCTTTCCGTAAATACGAAAACAAATTTTTTTTTCCTCTAAGTGAGACGCACCTGTAGATTCCATCTGAAAGTAAAGGAAACACCTGTAGATGAAGATATATACAACTGACAAGAGCGTGTGACCAAAGAAGAGCTTGAAGCAAGTAGAAAATAAGATAAAAAGTGGTAAAAAACAAAAGAAAAAAATATAGCAGAAGAGGAAAATATTATTAAAAGTTAGATGGATGAGTTTGAGATATTTGTCAGTATAAGTGCAAGTGTTCTGCTCTGCCATTCCCCAACCCAATACTTTTACTTTGCCCATTCATTGCATGCACAATTTCACTTTTATACAGAGACATTACATACACAACACATTAGTAACATGTTCTTATTCGAGAAGTATTTTGTTATACTCCAGTATATGTTAAATGTCATTGGATATTATGATAAAATCTAGTTGGCTATTTAAGTAACCACTAGATTTTGACCCGCGCTTGAGAGCACGGGTTTTGTTTTGTTTTGCTTTTCATAATTATGAAATTTAGTGTTAAATCATATAATCTTGAAGATTATTTCACTAATGAAATTTAGTATTTGAATCATATAATCTTACACCCAAATCTTGTATAAAGTTCTATGTAGTGTAGTGTCTTACATGTAACGTGTTTTGTAGTCGATGGTAGTATGTGAGGAAAATTAATATTTCGTTAACGTAACAGTTATAATAGGTTGTGTTTTGGTTTTGGTTCATATAATGTATTTTGTTTGGGTAGGTTGGTTTAGCAATCGGTTTTAGTGGTTATGTATAAATAATAATATATATAGTTCGCATGGTTAGAGTAATAATCAGAGGTCTATAGGGTAAAAACGGTTGTCAATTATTGTTATAATATACAGGATAAGTCCAAAAATATTTAAAAGTAATAGATCCAAACAATTTTTATAGGTAGATTTTTTCAAAATCCTTCCCTTTTAATAGTATTGATTTACTACTAGTTTTTTTCTGCTGTAAGAAGGAAATTGTTTGTTTGTCAACCAAATGCATATAATCTAGATGGATCCCTAGATAAATTAATCCGTCGTATAAGCTACTTATGTTTAGTTAATCAAAAGAGGTAATTCTTTCAAACATAGGTTTTAGAAATCCTATATATTCTGAGTTTGTAGTGCTTTTCATACTTAGGTCCTACAACGACAATGGTATAATGTTTAAATTAGACTACAACGAAAATGTTATACTAGTAAACTTATGACACTAAAAAACCTGATATACATTATCTGAATTATTACATATAGACTAAATTAGTAGTACCATGAAAAGGCACAATGACAAAAGCAAATATGTTAAATGTGGAAGAGTTGCGTTAACTGTAAATTTACAAAAATAATGAATCAAAATCATTGGTCTCATGAGATTGACAAACTAAAGGCATGAACTGGAATTGCGAAACCATTCTATTTATTGATCCCACTTATGAACAATCAAATCAGATGTCAAAAATCCAATTAGTGCGAACTCTTCTCAAGCTATCATGTTTCTTCTTACTAAAGATATATACTAGGAGTATATATATATTTTTACTAAAGATATACTATACCATGTTTTTCTTTTTGGGAATGTAAAGACGAATGTGGAAATGATGAGGGTCTGCAAGAGTCTGCCTGAGCGTACGAAAACCCATAACATTGTCACATTGCAATATTTGCACCAGCCAATGTCATTGTCATAATATTTTGTATTCATAACTCTATTATTCCACAAATTTTCATCTTTTCTTATAGTAATAAATAATAATAAGAAAAAGCTTCTTTATTTTGGTTCCCCCGGTTAAAGCGGGCGAGTTCTTGTATTTCCCTTCCACATCAGACCTATTCTTTGCATGTCTGACATCTCATTTTAACTTTTTTCTTTTCATTTTCTAATTTTTTATTTCTTGGAAAAGAAAAAAAAGATCATTCGTTCAGAAATTTATAAATCAACCGAATGGTTAAAACTGGCGTGCGCATACACAAGGTCCCATGATTGGAGTGTTTTTTCCCCCTTTATGATGAGAAAATAACAGTAGGGATTCACTTCTTAATTTGGCTATTCTTGTGATGATGCAACACAAATTGATCTTCAGAGGAATCCTGACTTGAGACAACTAATAAATAAAGCTCACAATTCACGTTAAAAGCCCATATTAAAAATCTCAAAGCCCACCCAAGTAGGCACCGCACCATACACTCAGAGCCCAAAAACACGGCGATGTAAATTCGGATCCAAACGCGGCTTCGGGTCTACGTAACAATCAAATTCGGAAAGAGGTGACATCCACTTATTTGTTTCGCAAAAAAAACCCGATACTTTTGAAATTATCAAAAAAGTCCAAATTTTAGCTGGGGAAAATTTATAATTATTTAACTACTAAGGGACTATAATTGAGAAAGACTGAACCCTAATTTCCCAAAAAAAAAAAAAATCGTGTATACCAAATCGAAACCCAATCTCTGTGTCCGCAGAGAAGGATCGATCGGAAAGAGAGAGAGCAAGTAAAGAGCGATATCGAAGATGGACGCCATGAGAAAGCAGCTCGACGTGCTCATGGGAGCCAACCGAAACGGCGACGTGACGGAGGTGAATCGCAAATACTACGACCGCGATGTTTGCCGTCTCTACCTCTCTGGTCTCTGCCCTCACGAGCTCTTCCAATTGACGGTGAGTCTATATTAGATCTTCGAGCTTTGTGGTACAATGAGTATCTGATTTTGCTAGCTGCTTGAGCTCTAGAAGTATCTGTTTAGTACGTTTCCCACTTGAATTTGCTACAGCTTAAAGTGCTGTTAGTTTGGTTGACGCCGCTACCTACGGCTGCGTCGGCATCAATTTGTTTAATAAACTCTTGTTAGTTTCATTGACGCCGGTACTGCGTCTGCGTCTAAACGCTGCGTCCTCGCGGCGATATCGCCGAAAAAATCTGCGTCTGTGATTAAAATTGCATCACTGAGGCAACCAAACGAACATGACTTAAGTCATTGTATAGCTCTTTTATGCATATTTGAATACTTCAAGGTTCAATATTTGTAAGTTAATATGTGTTGACTCACTGATGTTAATCTTGTTCTTATCTGTGAATTTGCTAATTAACAGAAAATGGATATGGGTCCTTGCCCAAAGGTGCACTCTTTGCAGCTCAGGAAAGAGTATCCTTTTGGCTTTAGATGTAGACGAGTTCTTCATTGTGACTTTTATTTCTTTCATTTTTTTTTGCCTTAACTCCTGCCTTAGATATAAAGAGGCAAAGGCAAAAGGTGTTGACAACTACGATAGGGAATTGGAAGACGCGATAGACAGGCTTATTGTTGAGTGTGATAGGAAGATTGGTAGAGCTCTTAAGCGTCTTCAGGAAGAGGATGCAAAAGCTGCCATTGCGATTTCAGTTACCGAAGTTACTCAGGTGATGTTCTAAGTTTTTAGTTCGTTGAGATCTTTTTGAGTTCTCTTTTTTTTCTTTTTAACTCAGTCTTTCCTTGATCATTTCGTTGTTTTACTGCAGTCACCCGAAATTCTCGAACTGTCAACGCAAATCAAAGAGAAGATGAAGGAAGCAGACCTTCATGGTAATATAATTATGTCTTCTTAAGCTACTTAAGTTTTAGCTCACTTTTGGCTTCTTTTCTGCAAATCGATGTTCGGTGGTGTGATGCTCTTGTAATTCTACAGATAGTTATAAATGCTTGGTCAGGTACTGCTTAGGTTTCTCATGACTAGAAGTTCACTGCAGCTCATGCTAATTGAACCTTTTGTGTTTGCCCTTTATAGGCATTATAGTTGCATTAGTGTTTCTGTAAACTTATCTACTATAACTAGAGTAGCCTATCAGCTTGGAAATGTCTCGGATAAATGCTTGCTTCTATGAACAATGTAGTTAATTTGTTTTTATCAGGCTACATGATACGTATTTACTCAGTTTAAGAACTAAATTTGCCACTTCGGATTTTAAGATCTTAGTTACTCAAGTGGTATGATATGTTTAGGTTTTCATCTTCTGGTAATAAATCTGAGCCTGTGGTGTTGCTTCTTCACTTTAAAATTGTTCTAAATTTGAGTATCATTTTCTTCTGCTGATATTGTTTTGGTTGTATGAAACTTGGATGCTGTTTTAATCTTTAGAAATGGTTATGTCATATGGCAGATCTCGAAGGAAAGACGGATATGAAGATTAGGGCTCTTGAGTTAGTTGAAGAGATGAGAACTAAGAGAGCTGACTTACAGGTCTGTGATGACGTGCTTTGCTACTTGTCGCGTCTAATCATGTATTAACAGTCTAGGTATTCGTCTTCTTTCCCTACAGGCTGTGCTGCTGTTGGAGGCCTTTAACAAAGATAGGGCAGCCTTGCCACAGCCCATCCCTGGTCAGCCACCAGCTGCGGCATTGCCTCCGCCGGATCCTCGTACGCAAGAGATGATCAATGAGAAATTAAAGAAAGCTGAAGAGTTCGGTAAGGGGCTAACGTCTAACTTGCATCTCTTTGGCAATATGTGGTGATTTTGGATCTATAGTTCTTTAAGTGATCACTGCAGTGGTTCAATACTGCCGCCTCTCCGCTTTTTCTTTTATCTTCTTATGATTTTTACATTCTAACTTTCTTTGCCAACATGTGAGTTTCTGTTACTGATCGAAAATTTTACTTGCCCCGTTAACTAATTGCTATGATATATGAATGTACAAAACTGAGCTTAACATTTTCTACATGCAATTTTGGAAGCCAGTACGTGGTTATATACCTAAATAAAAAACGTCTGAACTTTTCAATGTTGGAAACAGCCAATGTAGAGATATAATATAAATGTTATTTCAGGCGAACAAGGAATGGTTGATGAGGCGCAGAAAGCACTTGAGGAGGCTGAGGCTCTTAAGAAGGTTTGTGTGTGTTTCCGTAGTTAGTTTTCTGTTTGGCACTTATCTTCGTGTTACGTCACACCTCATAGGGTGTGGAGATTTTTATGAAGTTTAGTGAGACATGGATCTCTCTTTTGTCTTCTGTTGAGTAAATTGCTTGAATAGTTCGACATGCTTTCTGGTTCCCCCATTTCAACTGCATCTTTTTTTTTCTTGCAAATTTTCAGCTTGCTCCTAGACAAGAACCTGTGGTGGATTCAACCAAATACACTGCTGCAGATGTGCGCATTGTAAGTTGAAATCGCCAATTTTTATCTCCTTATCTTCGACATGATAAATCATCTAGATTCATTATTTGTAGGTATTAATTTCATAAAGTTCTTTAGCCGAATGACTGGTTAGACTGCTTAAGGGATTTTTTTTTGTGAAAGCTTGCTCTCAAAACCTGTGATAGCCTCACTCTCTGTTACTTTTTGTTGTCTCAGACGGACCAGAAACTGCGTTTATGTGACATATGCGGAGCATTCTTGAGCGTCTATGACAGGTTAAGTTTGGTTACTTAAAAAATTTATGGTTAATGGTTCCTTGGCATTTAAAGAAAAAGTTAGAAATAGATCTTGTGGGTTGGAAGTGGCTCATTATTTGACACCGACTGTTGTACCTCCTTTTCACCAGCAGGCTATTTGGGCCCAGTTTTACGAGGATTACTTTTGCAGCTAATGAATAATGTGCGTTCTTTCTTGATTTATTGTGCCTGTTAGAGAATAATAATAGAGCTTTAAACTATATATCTTTGGTCATCAATCTGTGATTTGCATTTGGCAATGTCAAAAATCTTTTGTACTGCCTTTAGTGATCGTCGGTTAGCTGATCATTTTGGAGGGAAGCTTCATTTGGGTTACATGCTGATACGTGATAAACTAGCAGAGCTTCAGGTAAAATACAATACAATTTCTCTACTGTGGCTGTGGGTTTCTCAATGTAGACTGTTTAGTTATATCCTCTTTGTCTTCTTCAGGAGGAAAAGAACAAAGTTCACAAGGAACGGGTCGAAGAGAGGAGGTTAAACTTTCTTAAGCTTTTCAATTTACTTCAATAAATGCCCAACATGTTTACTGAAAACTTACTAATCACAGATCAAAGGAGAGGAGCAGAGAGCGAGAATCAAGTAGAGACAGAGACAGAGGAGGTAGCCGTGACCGTGGAAGAGATATAGACCGTAGGAGTAGAGATCGCGACAGGCACCATGACCACCGTGAACATGACAGAAACTATAATCAGTCACGTGGCTATGACTCAAGAAGCCGGCGCAGCTCGAGGTCCCGGTCTAGGGAAAGAACGAGGGATCATGATCGCCGCAGGTAACTTCGATTCACAAAACAGATACATTATTTTCTGTAATTCTTTGGGATGCGTCTAAACTTGTTTTGTTTAACTCATGTTACAGACGTCATGACCGCTACTAAGACGCTGTCAGAGAAGGTTGCAGCAAGTTTGAGATGTTTTCAAAGATGCGTTTAGGATCACCAATCTGGAGTTACAAACACTTGTTTTCGTATGTGTTAAAAAGATATTTGAGATTGTAAGTTGCTAAGTTTGTTTGTAAGAGGAGTTTCGTTGGATTTCTTCATACTTTTAATATGTTGACATCAAAGACTTGCGAGTAGAAAAGACCTGTGGTGATTACATGGCTCTCTCAGATATTACTTATATCTTCATAAAAATTGCCATAAAACTGATTAGTATTTGTTGGGCAAAGTGGTTTATTCTACTTCTGCTGGTTACCACAGATTGGTAATTATAATGAATCATTGTCAAAATCAGGCAGGAAAAATGCTAGACACAAGTAGCTTAGAATCATGAACTGTCACGACACAAGTGGCTTAGAATCCACGAGCGATTTTAATGTTTTAATATATAACTCCTATAAACTATTTTCAACTTTCTCCCAGACACGATCTTTGAGACACAACCCAGATCTATTTTCTCCGGCGCCGGCGAAGCGGTTTCTCGCCGGCGCGGGGCTCTATCTCCGACGTTTATCTCTCTCACTCTTATGGCTGTATCTCGCTTTCCTCATCTTTTGTTACTGTGTGGTATCCTTCGGGCTATCGAAGGAGAGAGACCCCAACAGACTCAACGACGAAGCCGAGGACTCTTCGTCTCAGATCTACCGGTGGTCCTTTCTCCCCAGATGGCTTCTTCTCCAGCGACGAGTCGAGAGGATTCTCTCGCCACTGCTGTGTTTCGGTTTTTAGGAACAGTTCCCGACGAACCTCCCCCTGATAGCTGTCTGACGAATCTCGAGGTCGACTTTGCCCCGTTCTCTCATCCGCCTTTGGAGCATTGGTTTTACATGACGAGCTCTCCCCTTCCGTCTCTGGTAAGGACTGAGCCTATTTTCACAGTATGTTTTGCTCCTCATCAACCCTCAGGAACCAGATCTCAAAGCTCCACGAGACTAGAACTTAATTTCTGCGGCGATTCTTCACTCTACGCGTCTCCTAAGGTGGTGTCCTCTCCTTTTGCGTGGATCTTCCTCAACGGCTTCACTGTTTTTCTCCGACGTATCTCCGGTGACCTCTCCTACGGCACCGTCGAACAGCCAAGCTTCGTGCATCTTTGGTGTAGTGGGCTGCTTTTCAATTATGAATGGGCTTGGCCCATTAGATCTACCAAACCTGCCAGTCCAAGCAGAAGCTTCCTAAAGCCCAACTCCAAAATTGAAGATACGAGTCAGATTTGTATGGTCTGGAGCTATTGGAATTTTTCATCAGAGATTTCAGGTGGGTTCATAAGGATCTCTCCTCTTTGTATCACACGATCATATCTATCCTTTGGGATGAAGTTACTGGTGCGTTCATCGGACTCGGTTCTTGTTCGGCCATCCTCTTCTTTTGAAGAGAAATTGTTACTACCTTACCCTCTTTCTATGGAAAGAGGTGTTTCCTCGGTCTTGCGTCCGAGTGTTTGTTTCAGTTTCCTCATCGGTTTGTTATCTTGCGGAGCGGTCTCTACGGGACCTGAAGATGCAATCGAGACCACCTTGGTGTTTCTCGTAGATGAGGACTGGACCTCAACGTCATATTATGTGACTATTCCACAGCTATACGACTTTGTCGTGAAGGCTCCCCCGACGCATTTGAGCATCGTCTCGAATCCGCTGTCATCTTCGATTGAAGACCTATCTTGCTTAGTTTATTTATGTTTTGTATGTTATGCTTGGTGTCAAAGAGGATGGTTAATTCCCTCTATCTATTGTATTGAAGAAGATTAAGTATGAATGAAAGTAAGTTTATGTTCAAAAAAAAAAAACTCCTATAAACTATACAGAATAAATAGCATGGATTGATTCAACCTCAACTCAGCGTACTATGTACTTCTCTCGGTTTTCTGCGTAGAACTTGTTTTTTTATTGTCTCAAATTGGTATATTAGTTGAAATTCAATGTCGTAAATAATCATTTCATCACATTTACATCATATGGTATGAAGTACATTATTCTTAATCAGCAGAACAACCTAATACTCACGCAAACATCATTCACAAAATATATCTCTATATAGTTAATTATTGGTTTTATCTCTATATGTAAAGAAAATATGGCATGAACTTACATATATTCATTTGTAGAAAAAGGGAAGGCCAAATATCATTGGTAACTCAACATCACACTGTATCACAAAGCATCTAAATTTCTAGCATTGTTGAATGATTTTATTCAAACAATAAGTAACGATCATCGCTCATTTTAGTTTTTGATTAAAGCATCTTATAATAGTACTATATATAGTTTAATGGTTTCTGATAAAGGAATCATATAGACAATTATTGAGACTTTATTTTAAATTACATAAAATGGATGAGAAAGCCATAATCTTTGAATAGAAAAGAAAGCTAAGGCCAATAGAAAAAGGAACTTTGTTTAATAAGGCCAATAAAAGAGCTTTTCGCACATCATTCCTCACAACAATAATATATACAGATTACTCATGTTTTAGTTTTATAAAATTCAAGTTCTGATTAAAGACTACGTTGCAGAACTATTTCATCTCTTGTAGAAGAAAAATGATACACAATCCATGAAAATGCATGCACGAACAAAATAATTATTCGTTTATGTAATTTTTCTCATAAATGTATTGTTATTGTTAAAATAAATCGTACATTTTTTCCTTTTTTTTAATCATCGATCTATTATTGTTTATTTTCACTTCTGTTCCTAATAACACTTTTTCTTCTACAACATTCTCGTGGAAAATAGTTATAAAATAGACCACTAAAAGAATCAAGAAAGCCTATATATACATGGAATCTTGAATGCATGTCACGTAACTCTCTTCTCTTCTCTATTAAGAAAGGCTATTTCTTCTTCTCTCCTTATATATACCCACACACACACACTCATACACATATACATATATTAACATTTTCATACATCTAAAAATATATCCAAACCCATTTGATCTAATAGTAAATACATAATTTATTTGGTGAAGCTAGAAGAATGGGTGCATTTGATTATATATCTAGCTTTTGTTCATATACATACTCTAATGCCAAAACCAAGCGTAAGCCATTGCAGGTTTGTTCTCCTCATACTCTTTATCTTTTTTTGAACTTTATCTTTCATTATTTGTTTTAGAGTCTTATCTATATACATATATGATATATATTAATTCTAATTGATTTGGTTAACTTCAAAATGCTAATACGTTTCGTGTGCAGTAAATTCAAATGTCTTAGAACGTGACCATGTATTTTTATCCGTGTCGTCTTCTTAAACATGTTTCTTCAAAACTTCATCAACTTTTCGCTGTGTATTATATCGCTACATCATTATTCATAGGCGATATACATGATGAATTGACAGATATAGATAATATTAAACAAAAAACTAACTACTGATATGCTTCAGTTGCCTCTTTCAAAAAAAAAAGAAGAGATGCTTCAATAGCCAGATTACTGCTGAACTATATGACATCAACAAGCTTCGAAAATTAGTTTGAAATCTATGACTACAGGTTAAATAGTATTTATATTATTATGAACGTTTAAAAGAATAATGGTAATGAATGTTTTTTTTTGTATAGACAGTGGAAATCAAGGTCAAAATGGACTGTGACGGCTGTGAAAGAAAACTTAGAAACGTGGTTCGTCGCATGAAAGGTTCTCTTTCTCATCACTCCCACAGTCTTTGAATAAAAACTTTCGCCAATCTCTCTTTTTTCTTTATTCTAGCTGCTTTAATTTCTCTTTTTAAGATTCTTATTCTACCTTAAAATTACATTTTCATGACTGGCCTAAATATATATATCTATAACTACTAATCATTTGCTCAGATTTTTGGTCTCAAATGATTAATTATTGTTCAAAAAGTTCGGAATGTTTTTTTATTTATAAAATATGTTTATACTATCATTTTGTTAAAAGTTTTTACTAATTTTCTAAGTTATTTTTAAATATAACAATTCTAATAACTTTTAAAACTTAAAAGTAAGATTCATCTATCAAAATTTAGTAAAATAAGTTATTAAGGAAAATCTACTAAATTTAATTGTTAGGTTTGTTCATCTTAGTTTTTGTTCAAAGCACATATCGTTTAAGAGTTGAGACAATTGGTTACTTATTTTTCATGTTTTGAACCGACTGGTATAGGCGTGAAAACGGTGGAGGTGAACCGGAAACAGAGCCGGCTAACGGTGAACGGTCACGTGGACCCAAACAAGGTGTTGAAGAGAGTGAAGAGCACAGGGAAGAAGGCAGAGTTTTGGCCTTACATACCTCAGCATATGGTCTATTACCCTTTCGCGCCTGGCATGTACGACAAACGTGCGCCTGCAGGCCACATCCGCAACCCTACACAAGCGTTTCCAGCCGCAAACGCACCTGGTGAAAACTACGTTTCCCTCTTCAGCGACGACAACGTCCACGCCGCTTGTTCTATCATGTGAAATATGTAAGAAGCAGAATATATTATATAATCTATATTTTCTTCTTTGTGTACACATCTACTTTTGCAAGTTGCAACTATTCTCATAATACAGAAAAGGTCATGTATAAACTATGTAATAAATTATAGAGACATATTTTCACACATGTTCTAACGTTCTAAACATGGTAAACCAAATATGGCAAAGTGGTATTATGATATATCTATTATGGATGACCTAGCTCTAAACCAGAAGCTTAATAATACTTTTCACGTCTGCAAAATATCTTTATGCTTTACGCAAAGAGAATATATTTTTGTTTGTTTTGGTGGAGTGAGCTTCCATGAAGTCAAAACAATAACCATAAGGCTAAATGGAATCTTAAGAGGTGAATATTGGTAGCATAATGGAACAATTAAGCAGTAAATGTTGGTGAATTTGTCTAATTTCTGTTGGACTAGAATGGTAACTTTGACAATTATATAATTTTATAAATAAAGGAATATTAGGAAGAGACCCAAAAATCAGCATCTTGTGATTTGTTAAGCAAATTGCTTTATGTATTTTGTTTTAGAATATAAGCTTCAAAAGGCAAGAGAGTGTCAACATTACAAGTTCCAACTTTTGAACACCAAAGCTTTTGAAGATCAAAAGCTCATAAAGCTGTATTCTTCCCCTCCCCCACAAAAAAATGTCCAATAGGGACCAAAGCATCTCTAGCTTTTCCTTCAAAGCTTCTTTCTTTAGAAGAAGGAATACTAAAAAGGTCCAGAATCACTCCAAAGTAAAGCTGCTTAATCACGGTACCGATAATTTACAGGATTGGCATCAGGATGAAACAGTCATAAGGCTCTTACAGTTGTATGATACATTTTGAATCAACACAATTACAGGAAATAGATTTGGTACTTGAATCATTAAGAATGAATCTGTCAATATGATGTTACTTTTTAATCCATCAATATCTTTGAACAAGCAACCGCTTCTTAACTTTCCTTCTTCTGGACTGTGCCTTCTGCCATTTCTTCCTAGGCACTAGTTTACTCTTGGGCCTCAACTTAATCTCAGGTGTGAATCTCTCATGCGAGTTTGTACATACTTGAAGAACTGCATGTTCAGTCTCTTGGGTACACTTTTTCTCAGCTCTTCATATTCAGGCCCTGAGATAATGTTCTCAAACGCTCCAATCAAAACGTCTACATCACTCATCATTTCCCACACGTTTGTGTAGCGCCCGTCAGGCCCTTTGTTCAGTTTCTTCAGCGCGTTCTCAACAGCAAGCTTCCTCGCCTCTTTGCCTGGTGAAAGCTCCTCAGGTTCGTTTTCAGATTTCAACAGCGCTTAGATTGTTCTGTACTTTGGTTTCTCTTCAAACTCAAACAACTTGTCTAAGTACTTATCAGTTGCTTCGTTTGTAGTCTTCACGTCGCATATGATAGAGAGTTCCTGCAAGACATTGAAACCAACTAAATACAGAGCCATGAACATCACTAGTAACCAATAATTTCAGACTCTACCTTATAAGCAATTCATTGATATTAAAATCAATGAAAATACAAGGAATCCTAGATCAAGACCGCCAGTCTTCCCAACCAATCTCAATGTAAATCAATCTTTTGTTTGTAGTTCCCAAATGAACAACAATAATATAGTCAGCGAAAGTTTGTGCATAACAGATGGTGCAATCGTTCTTTAGTGATGATTATGATACGAAACTGATCATTACATTACTTAAGGAGCAACATATAAAAACCAAATGAATCAAACAAATTTCAACAATTCTAGCTTTATACCATTTTTCTCATGTTAGGTCCTATGTAAGACTAATACCATTTATGTAGCTTCCTACCACAGTTTCATAAACATTTTCCAACAGAAAAAAAAACGTAACATTAAAAGACTAGGATAGAGAACAGGGGAGAGACTCTTCGCAGCAAGAACATCTTCTTCTGTCGTCAATAGCCTTTTTTAAGCGACGGCTATGATGCTGAAAATATTATTACAACAGTAACTGATTCTCCCGCGCTATCTCAGTTCTTTTTATATAGTTTCTTGTAATGATATGGCAATGGGCTTTGATTAAAGAATTAACGTTCTGTGATGTAGCGACACTTGTCCTGATCATATAAAATTTATACTAATATCTCATTTGAGTCCATTACAATATTTTATTTGCTTTCACGTACGTGTGTATACAAATACAAACATAAACGTAAATCTTTAGTTGGGTTACACATATCAGAAACTAATCCAGACTTGGATTCGGAACTTTTATTACAAATTAAAAAGGAGGAAAAACATTAGTTAACAACCAAAGACATACATAGTAGTACTAGTAGTATAATCACGAAGACAAAGTCAAATGGGAATAGATCTCGAGACTTTAGGATAAACCACAGTGGCTGGATGTCCCATTATACGCCGACCCTTGCTATGTTTAAAGATGTAAACCACCGCACCAACTGGCCATTCGATGACTCCGGTCACCAGAAAAGCCACGAACCCTAGCGTCGGTCCCACCACTTTGCACCTACACGGGTTTTGTCTCGTCCCGCACTGAACACACGAAGGAAACGCCATTACTTATTTTTGCAGATTCAAAGAAAGAGTGGAGAATGATTGTGATTTGTTGAGAGTAAAACTAGAGGAGGATCTTTATATAGACGAATGATATTGTATGATTAATTTATTTCTTTTCTTTCCACGTAGGGTCGTCGGTTTGCTATTATTTTGAATTATGTAGCAGATATTATAATTTTAGGTCGGCTGCTCGTTATTTTATTATCTCAATTTTGAAAATTTAAAGAGGTGTCGAGATTATAGACACGTGTCGTGTCAAGCACAAAGGTGACTAAACATGTGGCTTGAAACTGTTGGAACTGAGCTATGAAACTCTATTACGTTACGCTTTTTATTTGTTCTCCCGACTTATATTATCATATCATATCGACTGTCCACGTGAGACGACTAAGATTTTTCTCTTTCAAGTCTATGCTGAGTAATCCTCATATGGTATTGTTAATAACTTATCAGAGAACACAATAGATTTAGTTAAATGAAGTACCTAAAAACAAAGCATATATATGTATATCCATGTAACCTATTCATTTTCTTATCTACATGTTTGAGAATCATAATTTTCTTAGAATAATACCAACACGAGCCGGCCCGGAAATGTTTTAACTGAGCACTTACACCGTCTAGAGCCACCGCCATTCTTTCCATGCAAAGAGATGGCGCACGTGTACCCAGGGCTGTGCTTGACCACAAACTGGTCAATCATGTGCTTGAGGTCAAAATATTTATAAATAATTTAGGGGCCATTTTGACAAGAATCATTGTTAGTCCAGTGGTTTAGTATGCTTATTCATTGGTCAAGATCATGTGTTCGAACTTCAAACCACCATAATATCACTTTTGGAGCCAAAATTTTTTCCTTGCTTCTAACCTCTAAAAAATCAGGCGCCCTGCGTGCACTTAACGAATCGTCTCCTCCATGCAGGACCCATAATATTCCCTTCGACGTTTCATCTTCTTCTTTAGCAATAAGAACGAGGAGCATGCCCTCTACTGCTCCAAAGACAGCCCCATAAGAGGCCACTCGGAACTAATTTTTCTTCTCTCAAGTACTTCGCATAAACACACGGTCTAAAGTTGAAAGCATTTTGCATATAATGTTAAAGTACTTTTAAAACTTCAATTATATTTTTATGAAAGACCAGGTCACATCCTATCTATACTATTAGGTGCAAAGTAATTTTTTGCATTCAAACTCTCACGGTAAAAATTAAAGCGGTTAAAGTCATTGTTACCTTAATGAATTTTTATATAATTTATTATATATTTTAAAACAAAATTAATGTTATATTGCATAAATATTTTTTTAAAAAATAAGATAATCCATATATATATTGTGTTATCCAGATATAATATTTCTTACTATAAAAGTTAGAAATTAAGATATAAATAATTTATAAAGGAGATCCACTAAAAGAACACAAGTATGGCAACACATCCCCCTCAGACAATCAGTTCACATAGCTGAAAATCTGGATTTGCAGAGCGCGCTGGTCCTGCTCAGGAAGAACTTATGCCTCCCACCAATTGGAATCAGGATCAACATCCTCTCTTGGGTGTATTGGGCCACCTGGAGCGCTAGAAACAAACTCATCTTCGAAAACAAGACAAACCGCCCTATAGAAATTGCAACAAAAGGATTAGCATCTGCTAGAGAATGGGATCAAGCCCAGTCTGTAGAAAAATCGACAAACCTAGCTACATCTACCTCCAGAATCGATCGCCACCGAGAAGTGAGGTTTCTCACACCGCTCTCGTGCTCAGTAGACGCAGTCTGGGATGCAGCCACAAACAGAGCAGGAATCGCATGGATCGTGGATGGACCACCACCCCGAGCTCCCCGATCGGGATCCCAAATCATCAAAAACGTAGCTTCCCCCGGCTGAAAGCCTAGCTCTCCAAATAGGAATCGAAAGCGCTATTGAAGCAAGAATCTCCAGCATCACTTTCTTCTCCGATTGTTCAACGCTCATCAGAGCTATTAACAACAAACTACATTACAAGAAAGTCTATGGTGTTTTAAACGACATCGATCAAGCTTCCTCTGAGTTTGTCTCTATGTATTTCCAGCATATCCCTTGTTCCCAGAACATGACTGCTGATTCTTTAGCTAAACATGCCTTAGAAGCCCACTCTATTGTATCTGAACTCTCATTGGACTGGTCCTTGGGCTAAAAAAACCCTTCCTAAGTCCTTAATATAATTATTAGTTGCTCAAAAGAATTATTTATATCTTAATAGACGTCAACATTGATGATTACTTGCTGATTAAATTAACGTTACACTATTTTCCTCAGGTTCTTCAGCTAAAACAACGGGTTGATGATGCTAAGCGAGAGATTCAACATTTGGGTGAAAGAGTAGAAAGAGGCTTGAGAACAGTCCCATTTCTTTATCAGTTTCTGGTGAAACCAATGAAGCACCAAAAGCAGTGATAACTACAATAACCTCTTTTATGTGGTACTGGAAAACAACTACATTAACGGAGTAGAATGGGTGAATCTATACATTTAAAATTAATAGCTTAATATAGTACTTTTAATTGTATTAAGTAGTGTTCTGATTAAGAGAAAAATATAGTCGTATCTATGATTTTTACAACTGAAAATTAATTTGCATCAAAATTAAGAGAGTTTATTGCGAGGCGGATTTCTAAAGATTTTTAAAATTTTCATAATCCTTTGTTATTGGTTACCGGATTCTTAAATTCTGAATAAAAATTATTGTTATTGGTTAATAGATATTTAGATCTGTATTTTTTTTTCTAATTCTATTACAATCTATGTTATCGAAAGATGGATTCTCTACATTTTCACTCATGTACCAAAACATTCAAAATATCAGTGATCTACATGAGATTCTTAGAATTAACACTTAAAAATGAATACACATTCAAACAAAACAAGGAATATGGAGACGTGGAAACAAACTATCAAAAATTAAATGAGATAATAGATAAGATAATACGATGATTATAAAGTGATTTAAAAAAAAAATTGGTTCACTGATCATGAGTTTATTAATCATTTAATCAAAATCATAAAAATAAATATTTTAATGACTTAAATTAATATTATTGAATTATTACTAAATTTTATGTTACTAAAAACAGTATTGAGATTTTAGATTTTCAAACTATTTAAATTTAAAATAATATTTTAAATGTTTCTAATTATTATTCAAATTTCTTATATTGTATATATAATATATATTTTATTTAATATTTATATCCGCGAATTCGCAGACAAACCACCTTGAAAGATTAGTTTATATTCGGACTGTTTGCTTTCAATTGCTTTGTTTAGTGTTATTCCTCCAAAAGTTCCTAACTAAAAGCATATCCTCAAACCTTTTTTAATTTTGTCACATAAGTGTTTATATAATTTGATAATTCTTTATTCCTCGACCAAAAGAAAGTTAAACGAAGAAACTTACACATTATGGCTGATGCGACAGAGAAAGTCGAGCACAACCGTATTTTCAAGAAATTTGATGCTAACGGCGATGGTAAAATCTCAGCAGCTGAACTCGAAGAAGCTCTCGAGAAACTTGTCTCAGTGACTCACGATGACGTGAATCGTATGATGACTGAAATTGATACTGACGGTGATGGAAACATATCGTATCAAGAATTCACCGATTTTGCAAGTGCCAATTGTGGAGTTATGAAGGATGTTGCCAAAATTTTCTAAAATAGTACTTATCATTGTCTTTCGTTTGAGAATGTCTAATACCTTTTCAATATGAGATATTTGGTTCTAAGCATTGTCATAAAAAGTTTGTTGCTCTTACTCCTTTTTGTAAGTGAATTTATTTTAAATCCTACAAATTCAATGTGATCATTGCGATGTGAGGTGAATGACCTTTTTTTATGTTTCGCTAAAATGTTTCTTCTTCTTCAAAGTTTCTTTAATTTAACTCAAAGTCGAAGTACTTCAAGCGAATCCAAGATCAGAATATCAGCCTAACACATTAGAACAATAACATGGAGAAGAGCTTGACGCACTTGCAAGAACGTGCGTTTCTAGTGACCCTTCCAAGTAAAACGTATGTTATTTTATCTGTCTTTTACTTCTTGTTAAGTATACATACCAAACCATCATTTTGATGTTCATGTTAAGAGTTCAAGACATTGATCCATGCAAAAAAGCACTGATAGATGATTCGGGTGCCTGGTTCAAGAACGAGTTAGTTCTCCTGGTGAGTCCGACCTATAGTGATCCTCTGACAAGTAAACATGATTAAAAATTTATGGCATGCAGTAATAATAAATATTTTTATGAACATATTACATATACATCATATGTATTTTTAGAGTGGTAATAAGCCACCGTCTATCTATCAAAAAGAAAATAATAATAAGCCACCGTCTAATAACTGTTTTTTTTTTGCTCCAGTAATTGAAGATATTGTTTTGTAGGGGACAAATTCAAGATATGTTTGTAGTTTCTATTTTACACATTTCTAAGCAAAAAACCGTTCACCCCATCTGATCAAAAGCCGACAATTCAGACATCAAAACCGAAAAGTAGAGGCTGGACTCCGGCTTTTCAGTAAACTCAAGACTCAAGAGAGGTTAGCTTTCTTCATCTCCCCTAACGTTTTTAGCCTCTATTAAATAACCGAGTCGCTCCAAAGTCCTTTGCATGCGTTACCACATCTTTGAGGAGGAGGAGGTGCAATTAAATAACGTCAATTCTTCATTTTATTATTGAAGAAAAACACTAGCTCGTGCTTACATACACACATTTTCCTCGTTCTCGAATCTCGACGACAACTGGGCCCAATGGTATTAAAAAAGTACGGAAAATGCGGGAGAAAATTATGGGCGAAATAGTCATCGAACGAAACTAGTGGGGTAAGTCACAGTAAAACAAGAAAATAAAGGTTACGAATTGCAATTTTTATTTCCTTATATTTTAAGAAAAACGTTTTTTTTTCTGACGTATGTCGTAATCCTCTACCGCCGCCACTCCGCCGTGACGTCGCCGACTTTCCACGCCGATGCAGCAATAAGCGGTTTCGTCTGCCACGCAAGCATTAGACTTCCGTCGTTCTCCTCCACTCTATACCCATCTCCGCCGCCGGATAGCGCCAGTAACAAACTCGCTTGCTTAAACGCGTCTGATCCGAGACTAACCGGGTCAAACCCGGCGGATCCCATCCGTTTCCGCCACTGATCCAGCGTCTCGTGCCGCTCGATCCGATCGGTTCCTTCAGCAGCCACCACGTTCAGGATCTGTCTCCCTAAGTAAACCTCCGACATTACTCGGTCTTGACTCGGTATTATAACTCCGTCCTCTAGCGAGTCAAACAAGCTCGAGTAGTAGTGAAGCGCCTCGTTAAACCGTTCTAAGAAAACGACGCCGTTGTGGTTCGCTTCTTGTTCCACAACCGTTACGATGCTCGGTTTAACCGCCTTAACAGTAGCTAACAGTTTTTTAATCGAACCGGGACGAGCTAAAACCGGATGGAGCTCAAAAACCGAATTAACCACTAAAGTCTCCGATTCCGGTCTGGTCTCGAACATTTCCGGTTCGAGATCGGTTAACCTCTCTACGGTTAAGCCTTTGAATTCGAATTCAACGCCGATGGCTTGAGCCAGCTGAGCTAGCTTCCAACCTAACTGCTGAATCCCATCTCCCTCCGACGGACCTCCAACGCCGGTGAGACGGAACGACGGAGAACCTCCGGGACGGAGAGCTAGAGCTTGCATTAACGCCGGCCACTGCATCCCTTGGTTTATCCCGAGATCGATTACGTGGACGCCACGCGCCGTCGCGACTGCTTCTAGAATGGCTTGATTGGCCGTGAAATGCGCGAACTTCAGGTAAGGGCACGACTCGTAGAAGTGCATCCGGAGAATCTCTTCGAAAGAAGGATCAACGGCGGGGGAGGAAGGGCGGATCCGGTAGATCCGACGAGCGAGCGCCTCGGCGAAGTAGGTGGCGACTTTCCCCATCGCTCCCGCCTGAGAAGTCGCGAGTGATCCCACGCGTTTCACGAGCGCGTCGGCGAGGATCAGATTCTCCTGCTGGACCGCCTCGGCGCACGCCACCAGGGCCTGGACGAGTCTGACTCCTGTCTCCTGCGAGTCAACGCCGAGCATTACCACGGGTCGAGTTGACTCGCTTGAGTCACACCAGGGACCGAGTCGGATCCTCTTGCTGCTGTTGTCGCTGGTAGTGCTGGAACACTCGTTGTCATCTGAGAATGGTGTTAGGTTGCACATCCGGGTCGGGTCAAGATCCAGAGAAGGCGGGTAGTAGTTAAGCTCCGAGAGCATGGTTTCGGCCCAGCTGGAGAGATCAGAGGGATTGTAATGAACGGTGTCGTTTAATGCATTAGAGTCAAGAACATCATCGTTGGACAGAACAACTTCAAGCTGCTCGAGCTTCTGTGCGACGTCCGCCATGTCGGAAGATCGAACCTTGTACCCTAAAGCAGATAGAAACTCGTCCATGTTATTATCGTCTTCTAGCTTCTTACCCATTGAAAGAACTTCTTCTACAGAAGTTTCTTGATGGCTTCTCTTCGTCATCAAGAATGGTTTGTTTTTTTTTTCTTTGGTCGGTTGATGTGTGGTTATGGTATGGGAGTGGAATTATTGGTGTTAGAATTAGTAGACAAAAGTGTGGAAACAAATGAGAATCAGAGGAGAAGAATTTAAACACGAGAGAGGAAGAGAGAGAGGTCCAATAAGGGGCAGTGAGGGACCTGGAGAGTGTGCAAGTAAAGAGATAAGGAACAGAGACAGGCCATTATACTTAGCCATGTGTTTTCTCTTCTTATTTCTTTCATAATTCCAAGATATATATTTTTATAATATGACTATTATTATCATCTCTTTATGCTTTTTGAATTTCTGATCCAAGTTACAAAAAATTCGTCGCTCGATGCTCTATTCTTATGATTATCTTTTTGTTTAATGGTCCAATGGACTGTCATTGTCTATTAAACTATTTTTACTTCCTACTAGATGTTGAATTTAGAGTTTCCAAAAATATTAAAACTAGTGCACAGCGAGATATTTACTTAATTATTATCTCAAAAAACAGTACTCCAAATTGAAATATGCTGATTAGTCACAGCTGAAGAAATTGAGCAAGTTTGTGATTTCCAGACTAGTTTGCCTTGTTAGTTTCCAATTATTTTGTTCAAATAGAAGTGATATACTAATGGAACTCAATACCACATCATGATAACTAATAAAGAATTAAAGATGACATAAGTATGTAATTTTAGTATTTTTTTTTTCCATCTATTAATATTATTAAGGGACTAAAGCCCAGAACTAAAAACATAAAGCCCAAAAGAGGGCAAACAAAGGGACTAAATTTGGGACTCAGGCCCAAACGTCCAACCAACACGGGCTAAAACAACCAGAAGCCCACAAGATTAAAACTCCAGTCCACGCACACCTGGCGACCCACGTGTCGAAGAAAGAGCGAAGCAAGACTACGTGTTCGAACCTCAACTGCGAGGAAACACGCGTAACTCAACCCTTCACACGTCATCACCGCACTATCGCCGTTCCGAGAAGCCGCCGTCGGAATCACTCGTCGACGTATCGCCGCAAACACCGGAACCGGAAACCCATCACACCTCTCTTAACACCCAATCACCCTTCCACGGAGAGCTAACATCGACCAGTCGAGTACTCATCCGGGAAACACCACCACACTCACCACACTTTTCCTTTCAATCTCCGTTCAACGGAGATCAAACCAGGCGGATCTACGAATCGACGAAAAGCATCAACCGCCTACAATCGATCCTACAACTCCGAGTATCATGCATGACCGATATCCAACGGAGCTTGAGAAGGAGAGGCAGTGAGACAGAGGAGAACAAAGTCGTAGATCGAACAGAGCCGGGAAAAACCCGGGCTTTAGCCGGCGATAGCGATGCTTGAGGAGCCATCGCCTCCCGGAAACAAAGCCGGCCGTCCATCACCGGAGAATAAGGTGAGAACGCCGGAGTCAGAGCCGGTCGAATTAAACCGAAACCGGAAACCGAAAACCCGACGGTCTCTCCCACTCTCAAGACAAAATCTAACCTCTCTGAAAGATTTTTTTGAGGATAAGAGAGGAAGATTTTTGAGAGAGAACTCTCTCTCTAGGAGAGGAGAGAGACCCTATTAAAACAACCAGTTTTGTAATTTTAGTATTTATCTAACAATATTTTTAGTAATTTCAGTAAATTGATAATAGATCACGGTTTCCAAAGGAAGTACAGCTCAGATTATTTGAGTTTGTGAACAACGTGATCACCCTCACGGTCGACATGTGGCGGCAGACATAGCTTACGAGACGTCCACAACATTACGTTACTTTCAAGTTCTTATTTTATTCAAAACTGCAGTTTATACTAATACCATGACATACATCATCAACATGCAAATCACGAGTTTTTGAAACGAAAAAGACTTTTCTACATAATTGTTGAAATATTGATGGCTTGTATAATGAAAAATAAGATGTTAATCTATAATTACCGGCCGATTACCGTATATAATTCAATTGGTTATAACATTTAGATTCCTCAACTTCGAATCAATTTCATAAAGACAAATAGAAAATTATTCATAGTTATTACATTTGATGAAGGTTCACCAAGTTACTTTGCCGAAGTTCCAGGCGATGATCCACTGATTTATCCTCTTATCTTAGAATAGATATATATAATCCGAATGTTTTAACATAAATAATTATCCAAAATGTGTGGTAAGAAGATATTTATCCACAATGTTCCGCAATAATCTAAAAAAAAAACGTTGAAGCCTATCATCAAACTAAAACCCTGATATATAACAGTCAATTATCTTTAAAATAACTCAACAACTCCCCTAATATTATGACAAAACCTTTGAATTCATTCTATATATATACTAGATAGTTTTCCTAAAACAAAATCAGTAATAGATATGGCAAAAACAATCTTTCCCTTAACTCTCCTTTTGTCCTTGCTCTTGTCATCAATATCTCTAACCCTAGCAGCAGATTATCCACTCTCCACAAAGTCACGATGGATAGTCAACAAGAGTGGCCACCGTGTGAAGCTAGCTTGTGTGAACTGGCCTTCACACCTTAAGCCAGTAGTGGCCGAGGGGCTGAGCAGCCAGCCAATGGATTCAATATCAAAGAAAATAAAAGAAATGGGTTTCAATTGTGTTAGGCTCACTTGGCCACTTGAGCTAATGATTAATGACACTCTAGCCTTTAATGTTACCGTTAAACAATCATTTGAGAGATATGGATTGGATCATGAGCTTCAAGGGATTTACATTCACAATCCATCCATTGTCAATACTCCTCTTATCAATGTATTCCAGGCAAGTATAGACAATTAATCATGTGATAATTCATATGAAAAACAGTTTTTAGAAGACTCCAGATTCTTGTTTTAACTATATGTTATAACTTCTTACGCAAGCAACACTTTTCTTAGGCCGTGGTGTATAGTCTGGGGAGAAACGATGTGATGGTGATACTTGATAACCACAAGACCGTACCGGGTTGGTGTTGCAGCAACGATGACCCGGACGCGTTCTTTGGCGACCCGAAATTCAATCCAGATCTATGGATGTTGGGTCTTAAGAAGATGGCCACAATCTTTATGGACGTGAATAACGTTATTGGTATGAGTTTGAGGAATGAACTTAGAGGTTACAATCATACTGCAAAAGATTGGTACACGTACGTAATAAATTCTATTTTTTTTCTTTATCATAATGCCCATGTGAAGCTTAAACACCAAGAAATTATGCACGTTAATTAGATATTCATCACTGATTTTATTCCCTTGCGCTATAAATAATTAAATCCCTAAAAATAATTAAGTACAACTCCAGCTATAAAAATATCCATATGTATGTATAAATATTATATATATCGGTTGATATGGGAATCCAAGGTTCATAGATTAAACAACAAGAATCAACGCAGAGAAAGAATTTACTAATTTACATGATTTCGTTGATTCTAACATCTCTATTATTAATGTTTAAATTATTAGTATGGGAAAAGAATTATTAATATGGCAATTGGAAATGTTTTTTTTTTTCCTTTTTGCATGTACCTTAAGTTCATAGATTAAACAACACGATATAATAATCAACGCAGAGAAATAATTTGCTAACTTAGAACACATTTTCTAATATTAATGTCAAGATTATTAATATGGGAATTGGAATTATACTTTTTCACATGGTAGGTACATGCAAAGAGGAGCAGAAGCAGTGCATGGATCAAACCCTAACGTTCTGGTCATACTCTCCGGGCTTGACTTCGACGCTGACCTAACTTTCTTAAAAGATCGTCCAGTGAATCTTAGCTTTAAAAAAAAACTTGTTTTGGAGCTTCATTGGTATGCTTTCACCAATGGTACTGGTCAATGGAAATCACACAATGTCAACGATTTTTGCAGCCAAATCTTCACTAAGGAGCATCGTACTGGAGGCTTCCTTCTCGATCAAGGCTTTCCTTTGTTCTTGAGCGAGTTCGGGACCGATCAAAGAGGTGGTGATTTTGAAGGAAATAGGTATATATTACAAATTGGTTGAATACACATTTGAGGGAAGTCCAAAATATATAGTTTAGTACTGATTTCAAAATATAAACAAAGAATAAAAGTGTTACAAAAAAAAGAAAAGGGTCAATTGTTATTATTGCATTGTCATTCACTTTGGGTAATAAAGTTTCCAAATAAACCCATGATTTAAAATGTTTTAACATTTTAGTAAGTGAAACCTATACAGATTGGTGTCTGAAACAATCAAGGATTCAAGGCTTGAAATATTATTATCAACTGTGACATTAGGTACATGAGTTGTATGCTGGCATGGGCGGCCGAGAAAGATATCGATTGGGCGGTTTGGGCGCTTACCGGAGTTTATTATTTCCGTGAAGGCAAACGTGGTGTAGTTGAAGCTTACGGTATGTTAGATGCGAACTGGCACCATGTTCATAACCATACTTATCTCCAGAGACTCTCCGTCATTCAACCACCACATAAAGGTAAATCAATCTTGCTTTGCTTGCTTGTAAACTAGCATAACTTATCATCATGCATGTGTAATAATACAAGTTTGAGAAAGTAACTAAACTGTCACAGGACCCGGTATAAAGCACAATCATCACAAGAAAATATTCCATCCGTTAACCGGACTGTGTCTAGTGAGAAAATCACCGTGCTATGAGTCAGAACTCACGTTGGGTCCATGCACAAAGGACGAGCCGTGGAGTTATTCTCATGGAGACAGACTTGAAATCAAAGGAGGTCACAAATCTTGTGTGGAAGGCGAAACATCAGTTGGGAGAAGCGTTAAACTCGGCAAGAAGTGCACAAAGATTAAGCGAATATCGGCCACAAAGATGCATTTGTCGTTCAAGAATAACGATGGTTTGTTGGTATGCTTAGACGTGGATTCGGATAACAATATTGTTGCTAATCATTGCAAGTGTTTGACTGGAGATATTAGTTGTGAACCTGCAAGCCAATGGTTTAAAATCTTCTGAGGTAATATTTATTGATTTTAGACTTTTTAGTTATGAGAATAAACAAACGTGCATAGAATAAATTACGATTACTGGATTGATTGTGTTTAGAAGACGATCCAAAGCTTTTGTATTCTTGAAGTTTGGAGTTCGGTGGAATGAAAATTAGTATATAATTTAATTTCATCTAAAGATAATAAGTTTAACCAATTGTAATATTATTGTGATATTGTTGTGATTCGACATTAGATTTTGAGGGCTATGGACAATTTAACGGAAAAATAGAGATCATGAGGGCTATAGACAATTTAACGAAAAATTAATATTTGTTTTTACAAGTTTAAGAATATATATAATTTTTCATAAAATTTTGGAGATCATATGCCAATATTTCATTAGCTTATTCTCATGATCAAAACTCATGTATTTAGAATCATTTAGCTTCGTGCCAGTGAAAGCTTGATAAATATAAACACCAGTAATACACAGCTGATCTTCACCTAAAAGAGAGTGAGGTTTTGCCAATAGCAAATTAAACCATGGACAGCAAATTAAAAAGAGTGAGGTTTTTATTTTTTCACAAAAAAAAAAAAAAATTAAACCGTGGGCAGAAGGAGCACTGGTGGTCCACTGTGCGGTGTGACAACTCACATAAAAAATGGCCAAAGAAGATGATTCACTGATGAGAAATCTACACCGCGATCTCCATGTTTTGGAAAGTGGTAAACGTGCTGCGGTTTTGGAAATTTAAATCGTAACGTTTTTGAAGGTTTAGCGTAACAAAAATAACCATTTTACTATTACAATCATCCATAACAAAAACAAACCAATCCATACATACATAACAAATCCACATTAGTACATAATCTTACCTACTACAAGCTTTAAAACCTGAAGCTCTTACACCTTTGACAAGATTCGCTTATTAGATAACAAGCCAATCCATCTCCATGGAAATGAAGAACTCTTTTCCTCTCAGGACACTTTTCAATAATATTAAAACACATATCTAATTAAAGCTACATTAACATTAAAACCGAGTAATGCTTACTTGGCTTCAACATCTGATGATTCAGCTAGCGGCAGACTTTGAGCCTGACCATCCTGCCATGTATCGCATCTTGAATCCAGTTGTTCAAACTATAACTTCAACAACAACCACATAGCCCACTTAGCGGCTGTTCAAATCGAACTCCCCTGCTTCACGCCAGTTCTCCTGTTCACCCGTCTCCCCGTTCTCATTCTCCTCATCATTCAAGAAATCTTCCGAAGGCTCCTTCTCCTCTCTCTGACTATTGTTTCCCCACCCATTCATCATCTCATCAGGGTTCATGCCACGTCCTTGCTCTCCCATCTCGTGGCTCAGCTGAATACTCCCACCCTGATTCCCAACCGCGTTAGCCCTCAAAGGGTTACGAGCCATAATCTCGGCATGGGACTGCGACTGTCCAGCCTGAGCCAAAGCGGCCATTCTCAGCTTAGCCTCCTGAGCCTCCCGGCCAGCCTTCTCCCTATCCATCTCTGCTTTAAGCTCCAGCAACGCCTTTCTCTCTTCTTGGAGCAAAGCTTGCTCTACCATCAGCCTTTCCTCGGATCTGAACTCCCCCATAGCTCGCTTCCGGGTGATTATGTTGAAAGCTAGGGCTTGTTTCTCAAAGGTTGCAGTGAACTCAGCGACTTTAGCGGCGATGTTGTTGTCCCACTGCTGAGAGCGGGAAAGGGCCTGGCCTGTTGGGTCTGAATCGAGGATTCTATCGTCCTCTTCTGCTTCGTAATCTGCTACAACATGATAAGGCAGTAACCTGCATAGGAGGTATGATAAGAAACAAACCAAATACAGAAACGTTCAATCAAATTCAAGGCAAACAAATCTATCTAAAACCCCCCAAAAATAATATGCCAATTGAAAGTTGTAAACTTTTTTCTAGCACAAATATAAAGAATAATTATTAGTATCAGAGAATCAGGTGTTTATACTAAAAAAAGGGGAAATTTCGTTAAGTTTTGTAATCCTAAATCAACCACAAAACAATGCCACGACCATATGCAGAGACACCACCACATAAAACTCAAGTTTCGTACGAACACCAAAAGAAACTCAGAAAGAGTATTGGATCTAACAAGGACAATATCAATAAAAAAAGTAAAGAAATTAACTGAAAGGCTAACATATATCACAATATTAATACCAAACAAACACGAACCAAAGAAGAACATACTTTCCGACAAGGGTCAGTAAGCAAGTCATTAACAGATCACTGTTTTCATATCACAGATCAGACAGCCATATATCAATAAGTAATTTTGACTACACCAGAGATTGCAAAGATTGAACGGGTGAGAATCTCTTTGATGGATTTCTATAAAAGGAAATAAATTTACAAAGAAATGTAAGTAATTCGATAATTAGAACTAACCTCTCGCAAGCGTCTTCGAGAGAAGAGAAAGGTCGTTTGAAATCAGGGTGGCAGACACGCCAAGCGTCCTGATAAGCGAATTGAAGCTCGATGTGATTCAACGGACGCATCAGTTTCTGCTGCTGTTGTTGCTGCTGCTGTTGGAGCATCTGCTGACTCGCTGCAACCTGTTGCTGCTGCTGCTGCTGCTGCTGCTGGAGATTCGGTGTAGGTTGTCCCAAGCTAGGGTTGGGATTAGGGTTCTGCTGCTGAGGGGGAACAATTGGTCGGGTCTGGATTGACCCTGGGGGGCGGAGATGGACGTCGATGTTGGAAGGGAATCTAGACATGGCGGCTTGTTGTTGTTGCTGTTTCTGCAACTGCTGTAATAGAAGCATCTGCTGCTGTCTCTGTTGTAATTGGTGTTGATAGAGGAGTTGTTGTTGCTGCTGCTGCTGTTGCTGGGGATGGTTCCCTACCAATGGCTTCGTCTCCTCCATCTTTCCTTCTTTCGTCCTTCCCTCCGTTCTTTTCGGATCTCTAGGTTATTTTGGGAAAGTCGTGCGAGTCATGGTCTGGTTTAGGGTCGGGAGAAAGACACATGGGCATTATATGGGCTCTATATTGGTATACTAAAAGCCCAATAGTTTTAGCTCAATCACTAAGCCCAATATTCTTCTTAACATAAAATATCGTAGGAGTAGGAGTAGGAATTAACAAATTAATATGGTTTAGTGTGATTCAGCTTAAGTAATGAAGTGGCACTAAATATGCGTTTTATATAGGAGCTTGGGACAAATACAAATAACATAAATAAAATACATGGCTTGGTCTCCTTGATACAAACAAGTAATCCTCCCTCTATGTACTTGCTTGAAGCAAACGAACGGTGTTTAAGCTTCTATTGAGTTTATGACCCAAAAACCAACTCCTTCAATGATCGTAACGGAGAGTTGTGACCATGAGCTGCTGAATCTCTCCATAAAGCAAGTCCTGTTTTTACAATTAAAGTATTTTCAGACAAATGTTGAAAACAAAGGATGATGATGTAAGATAGTATCTTTGAGTGTTATGAACCTATCCATGAGATCAAACCAATTGTGGATGCTGCGAAGAATAACTTGCTCGTGCAGTTAGACCTGCATTTGGATAATTCCGGTGTTACTGGTTAATACTCATGTACTCGTGAAAAAAATACCATTCTAGCTTCAAGAGAGATGTGCGAGGATGCTTACATGTATAAGCACAGAATGTTTCCATATCCATAAAAGAGAGTTGCCCATATTGAACCAGTGAACCTACATCACAGGAAAGATGGATATCAAATTGCTTGTTACTATGGGTGAAAATAGTGTTAAACTGAAGCTTAGCTTTTACCACATCAAATCACGGATAAATAATGCTCTTGGGAGCATAAGCCCGTTCCCCGTCATCGAAAGCAACATTGTGATTGGTGATAAGCCTTTTATGTTGTCTGGACTTAGAAAATTTGTCCACTGAAATATAGATGAACATCAGATATCCAGTAGTTGGGAGAACGTTCAAATAACAAGAGAAGTAAAACTAATACCATTTGGGAAACTGGCATCCACATGAACATAAGGGTCGCTGTCCATCCAGATAAAGACTGGACAAACTTAACACCTTCCTCTGGGAGTTTCCCGGTTCGAGCCTGCATTCTTACCAGAAGAAAGTTAAGATAAAAGGAAGATTACTACATATCTTAACAGTTGTTGTAAAAGATGTATGAGAACCTAGGACCATACACATACATATAGAAACAACATCGGGCAAATCAATTTACAGTGCCGAGGCCACCATTTCCCCCTTTCTATAACTGAATACTCCTATGTCTTAACCGAATGTTTTTTACTTATCAAGTCCGAAAATTCAGCAAAAAGATAAAAAGAATATGACTTCTTTGTAAGTAGGCTTCGAAAATAATATCCAAGAGACTAGAGTGAACCTGAAGACTGTGTACGCAATCTATGAGGGGAAAGTAAAGCGGAAGTAATTGAAAGCTTACCATAAATACAGCGGCTACAGCAATAACAAAAGCAGTTGTCCCAGGCAAGATACTGTTCGGTACAAGAGGCACAAAAGTTGACCACATGACCTGCGATTTCAAAGTTCAGAAATTTCAATGTCGAAATATGCATCTATTGTAAAAAAAGCCAAAACTTGAGGTGAAGAGTAAAGAAGCTAACTTGAGGTAGAACACAGAGTCCACCAACAGTGATAAAATCTTCCCACAGTCGCCACAGAGTCGTACTGAGCTTACCAAAATAGAACAAACAGTTCAATATAATACCAACAGTGACAACAGCCGAAGTAGCAACAAAAAACGGCAAAGGCATAGCTCCAGCCATGGTGAGCTGGGAAAGGACAACGTGAGTGGAGATGACTCCAAGTGTTTGCACAATAGCTGCTTCTTTTTCTCTCTTCTTTGCGAAATATGAAAGCAACGAAAGGTTTCCTAACAAACCAGTCAACATCCCCTGTATTCCATCAAAAACATCCACTTTCACATTCTATCCATCACAGTGAGATTTGCATATACCAAAGAGCTTTACCAGCCATGGAACAGCCGAAAGTGCGGTGTTGTTTCCCGCCAAAAGATTCTGTGCATTGAGGATGATCTGCGGCAATTGAAGCATCAGAAACGGAATATTCGCTCCGCCTGAGAATTTCGCAGTCCATGAATCCCATTCTTCGTATTCCTTAACCTTCTCTAAACCTGAAGATCCCTTTGAGAGAATAAAACCCCCCAAAATCAAAAAAAAAAAAAATTTAGCTATTAGAGCAGAGACCACAAGTAGAAACTTTATAGAGCAATTGATTCAATTTGAAACCTCACTTCCGAGCTAGTTGCACGAACAGGGACGAGTCGGCGGCGATTCGAAACAATCGGATTCCACCGAGTCAGAGCCGATCCACGGAAGCCATCGACGCCTATACAAGCACGCTTCAGCGGGAGGCGGGAGAAACGAGATGTAGAAACGAAGGAAGAGCGAGGAGAAGTCGGGAAGATCAACGAGCGGTTACTAGCGAGAGACATTGCGATGGTTTTAGCTTCCATGGGAGTTTTGGAGAACTATTCTCTACTTAACGCACGCCTTTGTAACAGAGAGAGGGAGATGGCGACGAAGCAGAGGGTTATACGAGTGAAAATCATCTTAGAGAGTGATGTTGGGAAATGAAAAGTTGACACGTGGATGTTATTATATCGTTAACTGTAGCTACAATTCATGTGCTTCTTTGTACTTTGTAGTGATCCTAGATTTTTTTAAGATATTTTATTTTCTTCAACCTTCGATTTTCCCCGTACATGATACAAAAAAAAAAAAAACAAATTCGAATATCCTTTAATAACTTATGAGCTTTCGCGGGAAAAGCCCATAACGTTAGCCCATTTGTCAAACAATAAACAACTTTTGGTTTTGCTTCTCTCTACCAACAACTACTACTACAATATACTCATATCGCTCGCTTCTGTCGCCTGATTTGGTGAATTCACTTTTCAATATAGTAACATTATTGTCAAATCAAACGATCCAAAAGAACATGAACTGATCCCAATATAAAATAACTTACTCAAGTTAATTTAACACCTAAACACAAGCTTTGCGTTGCACAATGCACTAGATAAAGAAAGAAAGAAAAAGCATGATATCAAATGGCTTGACCAGGCCAACAAACCTGTTTCGACTGTCACATTACACAACAGTTTGGTGAAGACTCGAGCATATCCGGAGACCTGTGAACATATACACAAAAAAAGTCAGTCCCAGTGTGTCTTTAAAGATCACTGAGAATTTTTTAACTTAGGAAGAAGACTTACATTTGTCCTAGACTTGCGAAATCAAAACCAGGATCCATCTCTTGCACTATATCACTCGGTGGTTGTCCACACTCTTGCATCTTCTGCATAATCTCCATAATCTTGGTCGAATTGTTTGGTTCGTGCTCGTACACCAAGTTGAGTTCTTTGATCAGTTCATATTGGCGTGAATAACGTTCGAAGTCTTCTTTGCTTAGAGTGCTTTCATGCTCTTCTAGCCATTTCGGGTATCTTGCACCGATCTCTTTCATTGGTTCGTGGAGAATATCCTTTGATAACAGCTGTTGCATCATCGTGTCCACAATTGACTCCAAATCCTAAACAAAGACAATATGATCAAGACAGATAGATTATTTATCACAATCCGTCCTTATTAACACAGCCTCCAATGCTACTTTGCAGCATGTGGTTTGAAACTCTTATCAAGCAAATAACACATCTCAGCTAAGAGGATGTATAACAAGTCAGTTAGTGTATGATAAATTTACCTGAGATCCAGTAAGATCCTCGAATTGCTTGATCCAATCTTCAACCATAGCATCATCAGAAGAACCCGGCGGCAGCAGCTGCTTGGAAGACAAGGACCCTAGCCCTTTGACAGTTTCTCTGGTTTGTTCCCTGAGTTTATCAAGAGCCTCAGCAACATGGTCCTCTTTAGCAACCTTGCTCTTTCCTTTCTTCTTGGTCCTCATGTCTGGTAATCCCATTCCAAGGCCTTGAATTCCACTAGGCAATGACTCCATCTCTTCTTTTCCACCTTCTTCTTTATTCACCCCTTCATTTCTACAAAACCCATTAACGCTAAGCTCTAAGCTCAAAATTGAGGAACCACAATCTTAAAACAAGTATAGGGCAATAAAGACGGTACCTTTGAGTAAGATTGAGATCCTTGAAATCATCCAAGGCGCCTGTTAAATCCACAAAGACAATATAAACGTTTTCACCAATCAATCAAAAACATATAGAATTCGCGACGAAGATGATAGTAAGGATATCAAAATTAAAAATTAAAATTAAAAAATGGATTACTGTCGAGAAGCTCGTCTAAGTCATCGGTGTGTGTTTCCTTGGCCATTTTCTGGGAACCAAACTGTGGTTCAAGCACTGATGTGGAAGAAGAGAGAAATATCGCAAGAGGAGAAAGGGCGGTGTTCAATTGATTATCTCGATACGTCACGGTGAACTTACTGATTCAATCCAACGGCTGAGGTTTTTTTTTTGAGAAAAAGAGTAAGATAGCATCAAACCAAGTTTTTGTTCCCAAAGTAGCACTCAAGGCTCAAAGTCACAAAAATAAGTTTCATTAAAGAGGTAAATATACACTTATACTCCTTGGGTTAATTAATCCAAACCTTAGGGTTTAGAGTTAAGGTGGTGGGGTTTTGGAATTAGGGTTTAAAATTTTATAAAAAATAAATACTAAAATAAAAATAAAAATTTTAAAAACAGTTTCAAAAAGTATTTTTAAATTATAAAAAAAATTAAAAAAAATAAAAAAAAAATTTCAAAAAAAATTCAAAAAAAATTATAAAAATTTCGAATCTGAAAAATATAATCTGAAACTATAAAAAAAATTTCTTTTTTTTTTATTTATTTTTTTTTTATTTATTTTTATTTATTTTTGTTTGTTTATTTAATTTTAAACCAATGGTATTAGGGATATTTTACCCTTTAATGAATGTCATTTTTGTGACTTTCTCCTTCTAGTGCTATTTTTGTGACATAAACTTCAAAATGTGCTATTATTGACAATTGCCCTTTTTTTTTCTCCCCCAAATTTTCTTTTTAACATCTATCTAATTTATTTAGTGTATATAAATCTAAAATACATAATGAAAATATGGGGAAATTTCAATATTAATTAAATAACAATTCTAGGAGACAATGCACAGATCTTCAAAGCTTTGGAAAGCCATAATGGTAGGAAGAGTAAAACCAATGTCCTTAATGAAGCATCCACAATGATCCAAAATATCTTAAACCTTTCGAAGCTCAATAACTATTCTTTTAGAAAGGTCCCTTGAACTTTTGTAAGTCATGTTGATCAGCTAGCAAAGAGAGCCAGGCAAACGGATCAACATTATGTAATTTATTGGCTCACAAACTGAACTATTGTACTCTGTTTTAAGTGAATGAAAATGTTGTTAAAAAAAGGACTTTAAAAACAACATCGTAGTTTCCACACCCAATAAAGCCCATAACTTTGAGTGGCCCAAATCATTTTGCTCACTACAACAAAGCTCTCTCAAAACACTTTCCTCTCAAAACAAGTCTCAGCAATGGCGAATACCTTAATGGCTACAACTCGTCCACTCGTTCGTCTCTCCACCGCAAGAGCGAGCCTTCATCTCCTTCTCCAATCTCCAAAGAGACCCTTCACTTCGTTTTTATCATCTTCCGCCGTGAGAAGCTCCAGTTTGAGATGCGTAAGCGCCGTTTTGTCTCGTGGAGAGTCTACCACGCCGTCGTCGATTTACGGCAACAGAGTTTTCAGGGCTTCTGGGTTTGGTGCTGTTAACATTCGCAGCCGTAATCTCAGTGCTAGATCCTCTCAAATCAACGATGCTGGGTCGATTGATCAAACCCTTATGCAATCCATGGAGCAAAAGGTTGAAACTTTTTCTTCTTCTCATAAGCTAGTGCAGAGGCTTATATGTTAGATTAGTGTAATATCTCGTTCATGATTACACTCACTCTAACCGTAGATCGAATAATCAAGATTAAGTTATTATATCACTAAGTTAAGATCATTAAAGACGAATCATATCTCAGAAGGCATCTGTTTTTACTTCTTGTATTTGTGGTTAAAGTTCCAATTTTTCTCGGTTTATCAACCCATTTTTGTTGTGCAGATCAAAGAACAGTTGAATGCAGAGTCGGTTTCTGTCAAGGATATGTCTGGTGATGGACGCCACGTTTGGTAAGTACTCTTTTGCTTAACTCATTCTTCTCTTTCGAATCATTCGTTATTACCCATAATTAAAGTTGCAGATTTATATGTTTATTTGAAGTATGTTGTCATATTCAGACAAGGTTCACGTTTTGAGTATCTTTTTTTGGTCTTGTTTCATCGAACAATAAATGAAAAGTAAACCGAGCTATAGTAAGAACATTAAGTTGCTCTGTATGGTGTGGAAAACAACAATCCAAAGAACTCTCATATTCAGCCAGTAGCATTCATCTTTTATTTTGTAGAATCATCAAATTTGGGGTCTAAGTTATAACATGTTTTATTTTCTGTTCCTGATGTAAGTTTGAATTCTTGTGGCAGCAAACTTAGATGATAACCAGCAAGAATCATACCTTTTACTTGTCATATTAGATGATTCCATTAATTAACATCAGTATTGCCTAATGTCTTTTTTTGTAGCATCAATGTGGTATCATCGGCTTTTGAGGGACAGTCTGCAGTGAACAGACAAAGGATGGTCTACAAAGCCATTTGGGAGGAGCTTCAGAACGTAGTTCGTGCAGTTGATCAGATGACAACAAAGACTCCTTCCGAAGTTTGAAGCCTCGAGTTTTTTTAATGACACGAAGCCAAATCTATTATTTGAACAGCGGACAAAGCTGTTTTGTTTTATCAGAAAACAAATTTGGATGTTTATTTTTGTCGTTGATGTTGGTGTATCCGACCTGACATCCTTTGCTGTGTTTTAGTAAAATTTCAGTGTTTGTCGTTTGCAACTCACATGAGTACATTTACATAGCTTCTTGAACCTGGATTATAACACAACCACAACACTTAATTTCACAATATGCTTGGGGTAATTTGGAACAAAGTTTTGCCATTTTTTGCATTGCTACATTAGACATAATATTATATCCAATATTAAATTCATCTACTATTTCTTACTAAAAATAACTTTTATGTTTCGGCAGTTTTTTGTTAAGACTATTAATATTTATATTTTTTCAGTTTGCTATAAATAATTTGAAATTATATCATTTTTATTGTTATTAAATAACAGTTATATAGTTTCTTTATGTTGGAAATTTATGTTAAACTACCACATTTGCAATCATGTAATCAAGAGTACTGCAAAATCCCATTCCCACTACAAGTGTACTACTTTGGATAACAATGTTTAAATATTTCATCAGAAAGAAAACTAATAACGTTGTTGAAAGGCAATATCACATTTTGCATTACACTTTTTTTGTTAACAGATTTTGCATTACCCTTATAAACGAAAAAAAAATGCAATCCCTAATAATTAGAACCTTACTAGGTCTTGAAGTGAAAGGAGAAAATGAAAGAATTACACTTGCAGTACAGCAAACTATGTTCATGCCTTCATTTTCTCTCCAAGATGTTCGGAGAAAGATCTCTACAAGGACCACACAGTGATACTGTCAGGGCAGGTTTCCATAGGAAAGTTGAGTTCTCTGTGGCAAGTTATTATGTCTTGCTGATGGACCTGAAGGGGGAACAATAAATACTTGACAACCCTGATCGGATTTCTCGCCGGCAGTGTGTGGCCGGAATGTTGCTACGGCGATTATCGTCGGCAAAATGAGAAGGAGAAGAAGCGGTAATGTTGAAGGAGACATCAGAGAGACGTAAGTAAAGAATAATTGTATCTTGTTGCATTAGAACAGTAACTATATATCATAACGATATCTTTTTTTGCGAAAATTTATTTTAAATCTTGTTGTAACGCTCATTAGTAGTATGGGAAGAGTTGCGGTGTTTTCTTGGGGCTACAAGTGTTAATGAATGACTTTGTTGGCTTTACTTTTTCATCTTCTAACCGAACGTTCTTTGACTTGTTGTTCATCGATTTATATAAGATTATTACAATCACTACTTTTGTTTTAATTAGTTTATAGCGTGACAACACGATAAGTCTATCCATTTCCAAACATGACTAGGCATTTCCATATGTTGCCTCATGTCTAAATTTAGGACACTGATGCACCACGTGGATTGACCAGCTTCATACTCTCGACAGAGAGAACTGAGAAGGCATTATTTTTTGGATGAAACGGAGAAGACATTCATCTTCTTTAACAAAATGTTATTTTCTTGAGAAAGTTTATATCAAATAGAGATATTGAATAATTTATATCCTTAACAATGTGTTGCCCAAGTGAAATTAAGGTTAACTAGGTATATAGACTATGCAGGAATTTTCTTTTGTTTTACCACACAAGCTAAACCAGAAAAGCACACTCTGATTGGTCACTCAAATGAGACGATAACAAATACTGTAATAACGGAGTTATTTTATCAATTATATAGTAATGGGGTCAATGTAGAATTTATACAAAAATATGGGGTAGAAGGAAAAAAGGAGAAAAAAACAGAAACTGTAGTTTGGGAGGAGAACACATTTTTGAACAAAAAAAAAAAAAAAAAAAACACAGAAGACACATTTACGAAGCGGTTCTGAGAAGATGAAACTGTTCGACGCGCACTGTCACCTTCAAGACCCCAGGATTATCAGCAAAGCTCCTCAGCTCATCTCCTCCGCTGTAGCTTCTGGCGTCTCTGCCTTCGCCGTCAATGGAGTCTCCGAGGTTTGATTTTGTCAGAGATTGCCAAAGTTATAGCATTTACATTTTAAGATAGTTTGAATTGAATTTGGGTTTCGTTTGATTTTGGTGTAGAAAGATTGGAACTTGGTCAAAGAGATGGGAGTGAAGTACCCTTCTGTTGTTCCCTGCTTTGGTATCCATCCATGGTACGAACTCTGTCTATATAATATATACATTCAGTTACTGTTAAAGTTTCAGACTTTAAAGGTTGTTGTGAGTGTTTGAGTTCAGGTATGTAGCAGAGAGGAGTCCTCAGTGGTTTGAGACGTTGAAGAGCTTGTTTGAGACCACTCCTAGTGCTGCTGTTGGAGAAGTGTGTCTCTCGTCTCTTTTGTTTTGAACGCAAACCTATTCGTAGAATCCATGATTGTTGTTGGTTGAAGCTGATTACTTTTTTTTTGTCTTTACAGATTGGTTTGGACAAAGGGTCTAAGGGAAGGGAGATTGATTTCTCAGATCAGGTTTTATGATTGAGAAAGATGAAACCTTTGTGCTTTTATATAGTTTTGTGTTCGTTTTTGATCGATAGCTTTTGATGCAAGTTCAGGTTGGAGTGTTTCGTCAACAGCTTGAACTTGCAAAGGAACTGAATAAACCTGCGTCAATTCACTGTGTCCGTGCATTTGGGGATCTACTTGAGATAACAAAGTATGCTCTTTTACTTCCTGTTGTGTGTACCAAAGCAATAGTGTGATGTTATCTCGTGATACGCAGATCTGTGGGGCCTTTTCCTGCTGGACTCATCCTTCACTCGTATTTGGGCTCAGCTGAGATGGTTCCTGAGTTTGCTAAGCTGGGTGCATACTTCTCCTTCTCTGGTTTTCTCATGTCCATGAGTGAGAAGAAAGCCAAGAAGATGTTGAAAGCAGTAAGATTTCTATATTTGTTTACGCACAAACTACAGTTTTTTAGATGGAATGGAGAGGAATCTTGATTTCAGTTCTTCTTGGTAGGTTCCTTCTGATAGGATCTTATTGGAGACTGATTCACCTGATGCATTACCAAAGTCGGAGTCAGGGACTCTCTACTTTGTAGAAGGAGATCCTTCGCTGCTGCCTGAAGAAGGAAACTCATCTCAGGATCTTGAGTCTAATGCTTCCAGTGGTGGTTCGATGAAGTTGCCGAAGGAAACACTTAATCACCCTGCTAATATTCATACCGTATGTTTGTTATTGATTCATCACTGCTTAAACCAGTCTTCTTTTTCATATATCCATGGAATGTTTAAGACCATAATCAATTGCGGTTACAGGTACTTGAGTATGTAGCAAGGTTGTTGGACATGAAGAACGAAGAACTCGCGGAACTAAGCTATACAAATGCTGTTCAGTTATTCTCGTACTCTGGCTCTAAGCTGCTTCTTGAGAGAGGTAAATCACTTCTTTTAGTTTCGTCTCTTCGCATCTTCTGTTTTGGTCCTGGAACAAGTTTTTGATAAGGATTTTTGTCTTTAGGTGCTGCTGATGTCTCTGGTCACACTCAAAACCATTCAACAACACCATCATGAGTTCTTAAGTCATTGTAGTTGCGTTTGTCATTACTCTGTTACGAGTTTTTGAAGTTGGAATAGTGTTGTAGACTCACACTTCTCTGTGTATAAGACCTTTTTTATGACATGTTCATATATGATGATGATAATAAAGATTACAGATTTACATAATATGTATTTTGTTACTGCACATATGTAAATTCATTTGATGATAAGATTTGAGTCATTATTTTTTTGCTTTTTAAAAAAAATTTAAATTTGTAACAAACATCTTAACTTGATTCCTATATCTCCGGAAGTCTCTTGATTCTGTTTTTGAATTATTTGTGTTTTGACCCCATACTTCTCTGCTTTTACCTTCCGTTGTTGCAGAACACATGATGAAACCAAGTACTTTGTGTTGTTGAAGCCTAAGACAAAGACCAACTCATAAACACACACTCCTTCAAGAAAAGATGTCAGATCTTGAAACCAGGTAAGGTTTCTTCATCTGTTCTATTTCATATTAGTATCATCATTCCTGATTTAAACACATAAAAGTCTAAACTATATTCATTTTCCTTGAAGAAACTCGAAGTCAGAGCTTCATATCAACGTTAAGGATGTTCCATTTCATCTCTGCAAAGTATGTTTCTTTCTATTTTCCATTAGATTTATCAAAAGAGAGATTGTTTTCTAGATTTTCAGTTTTTTTGTTGTGTATAGGAAACTATAGCAAAGAGATCAGCGATAGTGAGCTCATTACTGGAGAGAAACAAGATCGATGAGCTTCCCTGTATCCTACAAGATATAGAAGCTGATCCAGAAACCTTCAAGCTCGTTGCTAAATTCTGCTACGGCTACAAAGTGAACCTTTCCTCTGATAACATCATATCCGTTCTCTGCATTTCTTATTACTTGGGGATGAAAGAAGAACACAGCACTGATAACTTGCTGGGGAAGGCATCTAGTTTCTTGGAAACAAGAGTTCTACCCAGCTGGAACGAGACAGTAAACGCTCTTCGTTCGGGGGAGAAGAGTCTCGACAAGCTAGCGGATTTCGAACTCGTGGATCTCTTCTTCGACTCCCTCATCGAAAAAGCTTCCTACGATCCAAGACTCCTCGGTGAACCGATCAAGAATAGAGAGAAAACAACAAGCGAGTATAGACCTAACCCTAGGAGAAGACTGTTTGATAACGACTGGAAGTCTGAAGACTTGATCACTCTCCCGCTTCGGTTTTACGAGCCTTTGATGATCCGAGCAATGGAATCACGCAGCATTCCTGTTGAATACATTGTTACTTCAATCTGCAAGTACGCGAAGAAATGGGTTTTGGACGCGGAAGATAGCGTGTCAGGCAAGAAAAGAGAAGTTGTTGAAGCTGTTGAGAGGCTTTTGCCTCACAAGAGAGGGCTCATCTCTTGCGAGTTCTTGTTCAAGACGCTAAAACATTCCATCTCGTTAGAAGCTAGCTCTGAATGTCGAAATGGGTTTGGGATCAGAGTCAGCAAACAGCTCGACATGGCTAAACCAACGGATCTCAAGATTCTAACGCAAGGATACGGTGAGAAAGACATCCAGCTCGTTAGAACTGTTGTCACTAGCTTTTACTCTAACTACACCAACGAAGAAGAAGACGTTTCTCTTTTCGTCAAAGTAGCGAAGCTCTTGGAGGAGTTTCTCCTCTTAGCTGCGAGTGAGGATGCTTCTTTGAAGCTGGAGGCGTTTGTGGCGTTAGGGGAAATCACGGCGGCGATTTCGCTCGGTGTTTTGAGGTACTCAGATGGGATTTACAGAGCGGTTGATGTTTTCTTGGAGAGGCATGGATACTTGACTGAGTCTGAGAAGATGGAAGCTTGTAAGGTTCTTGACTGTAAGAAACTTTCTAGGCAAGGATGTGAGGAAGCTGCAAAGAACCAGAGGCTTCCTCTTAGGGTTGTTGTTCAGGTTTTCTTTGCTTCTCAGCTTCAGATAAGGGATACAGTGGCGAAAGAGATTAAGGGAGGAGAAGAGAAAGTAGATGAAGAAGAAGAGATTGGGGTTTGGAGTGATGAGGATGAGACTGAGAAGATGAGTGAGAAGCTGTTGGGGATGGAGATTGAGAGTCATGAATGCGTTGTTCATCGTTGGAAGAAGGCGAAGAAGGTAAGTGTGTGGAGACAAGTGAAGAGGAAGTTTGGTTGCTTGACTACTTCTTCTTCGGATGATGCTTGCACCTGTGATGTCAAGAAGAGCAAGAAGAAGAAGATTCATCATCACTACAAATAAATAAATAACTTAAGATAAGACACTTTGTTCTGTTCTTGTTGTTGCTCTCTTTCTTTTTTTGAAAGAATTTTAAATTTTATTCACTTCAAAAAACCTTTGTACAACCTAATGCTATTTTTGTACAAAAAGAAACCCCTATGGAATTGTTTTTAAGAAGAAAATTAGAAGATTATCTACTTCCAAACCATATCTCCATGGCCTTCTCATATTTGTTTCCCCCTTTCTTCCTCAAAGATGTTTGTTGTTGCTTTCTTTCTGACATTGGAGAAGATGTTTTGTTTTTGTTAATGATTATTTTCTCAATTAATCCAAAACCATGAGAACAATTCAAATAAAGCTACAACAAATCAAATTATTCTATAGACTTTGACATGGTATTTTTTAGTTCATACTCAAAACTACGATGTTCCTTGTCTCACACGTCTATTAGGGTTTTGACATTGGAGAAGATGTTTTTTTTTGTTATTGATTATTTTCCGAATTCATCCAAAACCAGAAGAACAATAGAAAGAAAGCTAAAACAAAACAAAATCTTCTATGGACTTTCACATGTTATTTAAGTTCATACTCAAAAACAATGTTCCTTGTCTCACACGTCTATTAGGGTTCAGCTTTTTCAAAGTCTTTCCTCTTTGTTCAAACCATAGTTAACAACCCAAAAAGACGATCAGTTCCTGATCATTCAGTATCAAATCATCTGTTCCCCACGGATAATCTCAAAGGAGTTCTATCGCAATCCTTATCAACGCCACTCTCATCATGATGTTCTTGATTACCTTCGTCTCCCATTCTCATATGATCCGGAATCAGTTTATTAGTACTTCTCTCATTTAGATCCTCTTCTGCTGCTTTTACTCCTCCTTCATCTCCAAGAACTACCACATTCCCGAACTGCACGTGCTTCTCACCATCCCTCGGCGAATTCCCCAGCTCCACCGCAGCCACGGGATGTGAATCCGACATGGCGATTTCCGTGATGCTTCTATTGTTCTTCTCCTCCTCCTCCTCCTGGCCTTTCTCCGGATCGAATCTGGAAACTCTTTGGCTTATGGAGAGGATGCAAGGCTTGAGGAGACAAGAGTAGATGTAAGCCAAGAACCAGAAGAACCAAGGGATGCCAACGAAGAACATACCCGCTTGTAGAAACAGAGGATTTGGATCATGTTGGACGAGGTAAAGCCCGAGAAGGACTCCTCCTGTGAGGATGCATGAAAGAAAGAGAAGAGTGACGATGTATATTCTTGGATCACCTGTTCTTTGATCCATTCGAATTCCCGACCACTAGATCTGAAACACGGATGAACAAGACCTAGAGATCGTGTTTTCTTCTTTCTTCTTCTTTGTGTATGTTCTTGAATTAGATTATGTTTTTTGTCTTTCTCTTTCCTTGTTTTCTTTCTCGGGACAATTGGATGTAACAGAAAATAGGAAAGACCGCTAAAAGAGGGTTTGTTAGTGTTTTTATATATCTATTTATTTTCCTTTATTCGCTAAATTACTATGATTTTTTTATTTTATTATAGTAGTGTCATTGTGAAGTTGTTAAAGAGACTTTTAGGCTATATTAAAGGTGAGATACAAACATATTTATTTGGGGAATATAGCTCTTCCTGTTTTTTAAGTATGGGATTGTGGTAGTATATCATATTCCACGTAAGAAAATATTATATTATCTTATATAATAAGACTACATGGTTTATATACGTATGGTTATCGTGCTATCAACCAAGATGCGACGAAAGTTCATGATGTCTTATATCTAATACATGATCTCCACTTTTTCTATAAAAGTATATCTAATAAAAGAAATTAATGTGTATCCCTGTCATTTTTTTCAAAAAAAAATAACCTGACATTTTTTACATCTCTTAAAAAAACCTGACATTTGTTATCCCGTTAGCCACAATGGTTCCTCCCTTAAAAATGAGTCCATTAACACGTGTTTAAAAAAATTTAGAACTAATCATCAGTTAATCAATTAATAGGGAGTCGATTACGCTGTGAGTAAACGAGGCTTGAATTGTAAAAGAACGTAATTTTTTTAAAAATAAAATTATTAATAGAACTGGAATGCAACAACACTATTAATATATAAAAGTCTATCTTGAGAATGATATGTTTCTCTCGCATTGATTTATGATCATGAGCAATCTAGAGAATCTTCATCTTAAGGTAATAGTTTAAATTGATTCTTTGTAGAACCTATTTGTGAATTTGATTTTTTGACAACCAAATTATCCAAAAGATAAGACAATTGGTATCGGATATAAAAAGTGAAGCCCAACAAAAACAAATATAAAATAAAAACCTAAATAGAGAAAAACGGTAAATTGATTTGTGTCCGCTTCACATAGAAACTTTCTGATATTTCACAAGACACATCATAAACAAGAACTAAAATCTGACAAATCGGAAGATAAAATCGATCATATGATCAAAGATTAGACCAAAAAAATCGATATTTTTTCCTCTGAAATATTTTTTTCAGGTGTTAAGAGAGAAATGGAATTTGTAAAGTTGCAGGATCATTATTATTCCACTAGATATACTAGCTCTACTGACAATCAATTACAAGAATTTGTTTACTTGAATATAGTTTATGACATTGTAAAATACATAATCATGTTATTGCATTATTTGTGCAGTAAATTTCTGACCAAAATATTATCTTAGTGGTCTATGTTTGAATAGGTATATGTGAATCACTTTGCTAAATTACGACTATTGATTAAACTGGTGGAAAAAAAACTCATTTTTTTTCAACTCTTAAGTTTAGTATCAAAGTCATATAACCTTATTAATACAATGTTCGTTGGAATGTTTTAAAACTAAGAGAGATTTCCAGTTATTATTTTATGATGACAATGAGTTTTTCAGTTGTAAATCTTTTTTGTTTTTGCTAAATATCCATTGTAATTTCCAAATTTAAATATCACTTCGTATTTATTTAATTTTCTTGAATAAAATGACTGAACATCTGATGCAACCAATTGCTGGATTAATAACACTTGTGATATGCAAATAATGACTACATAAAATGGTACTTAAAAATAGTGCATACAACACACCCGATAAATATCATATAAAGTCTTTGATGACTTCTCTACAAGGAACACACAATTGCAAATGAAAGTGAAAAAGTCTACAGTGATAAGTGTCTATAATATGATATGTGGTTTTCCAGATAACATGTGTGTAATATGTATGTTTTTGAGATTTTCTCATCCTTTTTGTTTGACATTCTATAAAAGATTACTCTAAAATTTTCAATGAAATGACATATTTTATAAGTTGTAATTTTGGTTAACATGTGTTATCTTCCTAATTTTTCATTTTCACGTTTTTGATAAATTTAGATTTTGTCGATTAGAATTTTTTTTTTGTTAAGCTTTCTTTTCTATCTTGACATCTTTCTTTCAGTAACATTTTGAAACATAAATAATTCAAAACTTTGAGATACATATAATCACATTGATAATCATTGAGTAAGTATGGATGGGCTATTTAAGAAAATTCTTTTTTTCATATTCAAGATATTTAGTTAAGCTATTTCTTAGATTTTAAGGTGAAAATCACCAAAAGAATAGTTCACATCCTAATAGTAATGATTAACATTGAATAAGTCATGATGATCACATATGTTGAGCAATGATTCAATTTCTATAGGAAATGAAATTGATGTTGTTTAATCAGGCGGATATATACTCATATATTTGATTTTATTAGAAATCCTGAAACCATACTATTTGTCGATATTTCTTAGCCGAATAGCTAAGCCTCGCCTTAAACATTAATTGTTAACAGAAAAAAATAGTGATGATGATTGGTTGAGATTTACCTTTGTTCCTTAAGTTTATTTTTTTAATTAAATTACTAATCCTAACCAATCATGAAATATTTTTATTTTAAAAGTTAAACACTACAACATTAGTTATCAAAATCAAGTTTTTAAATTATTTAATGAGTCTTTAGTGTTAAAAAATCTAGTATTTTTCTACAGCAAAATAACATAAATCTAAAATAACAAAAACTACAAACTAAATCATACAACACAAATTTTACATATCTACCGTCCAACCAATAATGTTGTATGATTCGTTTTAAATCATAACAACACAAATTTTACATAATTTGTAGGATGTGGAGATCAGGGAGAAGAAGAGAGAATGCTATGCTGATATAGAGAGGTGCGTTCTGTTCCACGGGTGTTTCAGTTGAGAAAAAGTTGTTGATTCATACTAATGGAGGAGACTTTACAAAATTACAACAACAAAAAAAACTGAATGTTCTTGGTTTTATTTCCTATTGTTTGGGAAAGGTTTTAGCTTGATTCTTGGTTAAGTTCTGAGACATAATAAATCATTTTGTAGGATGATGTTTGGCTAAACTTGTTAGCTTTAAGTTCAAAGTTTCTACAAGTAGTTAGTTAGCAGATTCTTAGCTCTCTTTTTTTTTCCGGTTCTTTGCTCACTTTTTTGAAGCGGTGGGTTATGGGGGTTGGCAATGCAAATCTTCTCCAATAGCAAAAGAGAACTGTGCACTGCGTTGCCTTTCTCCGGTTTGCTATCAACTCATTTATGAGAGGTAAAGATTGTTAGACGATGATGATAATGTGTTTCTGTGAATAATGTCTTTTTATTTCTTATGCATTGTGTTCTTTTTGTTGTTGAGCAGCTTGAAGAAGGCGAAAAAGTTTGGTTAGGACTTAGGAGCCAAGAATACAAATAATGTACAAGTAAGTTTTAAGACGGCAACACATATCTATCTTTGGTTCTTCTGAACTTGAATCAGTTAGTTTGAGGACCAAACATGATTGGTTAACTGTTTAAGTTCCTGTATTGCTCATTCAATCCGCATGAATCATATGTACATATTGATTTGTTTTTTGAAGGTCTTCGCTGGGGGAAAGCCTAGATGGTATTCGCTGGGGGAGGCTATTTATGGAATCAAACAAGACTCTTTGATTGTGTAGAAACAAAACTCTCTCTCTCTTTAATTGTGTAGAAACAAGAGCTTCTTTAATTCTGTAGCACTCTGCCCTCTCACAACTTTGTAGCACTTTGCCCTATCACTGTTGTGTAGCTTACCAATCAAAATCTAAACTTACAAAAAAGCCATGAGAAACTTTGCTTTTAGATTGATTAGATTTGGTTAAACAAACTGGGCGACACATAAGAAAAAGAGAGCTCGAACTACTGAGATCACACAACACAGCCCTAACAAATGAACTCTAATAAAACAGTATGATTAACTGATGACCAGAACCTAGTTTCAAGTTTACAGACGAGCAATAGAAGCCGAGAGGATTCCAAGGTCTCGATTGAGAACAGTTAACGCGGATTCACACTCGGACACAATTCTAGTTACAGAAGACGGCTCTCCAGCTACTGTTCCTCCTGATGATCCAATCGAAAGTGCTGCATGCGAATCTCTTAGGTTCTTCAAGTTCGCTAGGAACTGTCACCAAACAACACACACAAGTCATGAAGCTGAGACACCTTTTGGATGATAAGATCAAATATCAAGAGAGAAGGACGTTTGGGGTTACCTCGAGAAGCATATTACATGCCCTCCAGTAAACGGTTGGCAGCAAGATAGATTGACAGAGAAAAATAGTTATATACTGATTATCATATTTTTTTCAAATCTATTGTAAGCTGATCTGGGTTTGATAGGGAGAGAGAATGAAAACACCAGTACCTTTGTGTAGATTGTGTTGAAAGCTCTAGCAGTTTCAAGAAACGATTCTAAACGAGCCCTTAGTTCAGTTTCCACTTCTGCATATTCTTCGTCCCGGTTGTACGCGTGCATGCTTAAAAGCAAAGGACATGTTTAACAAACAATCTAAGATCTTATGTCAATATATATATTCAACTAAAACAGTTTAATATTCGTTGGACGACAAGTCAATACTTGATAAATATTCAAAATTTGAAATCTTGGCTACATCAGAACCAGAAGCTAACTAATAACATTTTTCAGGTAGTGATATAGGTTGGGTGAATGGAAACATCACAGATGAATATTTCGACTCTGATGAAACAGAGTATTGATCTAGTGAGTCATTCAGTTTATAGTCAAAAAGTAATATGGAGCAACCAAAAGTAAAACACACCTTTGCTGCCAAGTCATCAACTTTTTGCTGAAGATTAGAGAGAATCTTGGCCTGTTCCGAGAGTTTTGTCTCCAGTTCTGAAACCTCTGGTCTGCAAATAAACTTTGACTCAATGATTACAGGAGAAAACATTGAGTCAAGAGAAAGGGATATAACTAATAACTGCTAAATCCAAACTTCTGAAGCAAAACTTACATATGTTGGTTTGGAAAAGTAAGTTTAAATCTTGATATTTTCTGAAGCAATCCATAACCCACAATCACTAATAACTACAAAATGTGATATATAACTTGAAGATAACAGGAGGGGAAACAGTGGATAGATAGACTGGATTTGCACATCAGCAGGGAACAGTTACGCTCTAACAAAGGAAGAACCTAGAATGTAGTAGAAAAGAATCAAGAATATGAAAGACAGCTATCAGACATAGTATACCAACCTCCATTCTGGATTATCCGAGAAGAGGCTTGCCTCCACTAAATCAACAATATTGCGTAGCATTTCCATTCTATCTTCATAGGTTCCATGTCCCTAAAAGACAATGTTGAGTGTTCAACTTTACAAAATAAAAGTAAAGGAAGTTTAGATATAGAAAGATGCGTACTTGAATGGCTTCTATATCTACTGTTGGTGTGAACCCCAGAAACTTTGCTATCTCTGCCAAATCTAAAAACGAAAAAGTTCACTTAAACAAACTATTTTTCATGGTACCAATAAATCAATGGAAGCAAACACCATAGTCTATCTATAGGAAGCTCAAGTAATAATGGAAAGGGCAACAACAAGATCGAAGGAAAGGCTTACACTGAATACGAACAGTTTCCTCATCACGAACTCCAGCATCTCCTTGGAGATTTATCACCTAATAACCTTCAACATAACCCAAAGAAGCACAATAAGTCAACACCAGGAGACTCTCCATCCATAAAAAGGAACTCAATTCCAAAGGCTAATCAAGCAACTTAAACAGACTCAATTCTACATTGAACCATGTGTCAACTTCTCCACTGTGAAAACCAAACCAACAAACACAAGTCCAAGTTCTGATCATATACTCCAAAACCCAAAATGTACTAGTCTCATTGATATTAAGAAGATGCATAAAGTTGTGGAGAGGAAGAGATATTCACTTGAAAAAGAGCCATTCGAGAAGAGCATAACGCTCCATCCCAGCGAAGAGGAGAGACTGAGCAGGAGCATTAGCCCTCGCGTAACTAAGCCTCCCCCAGCTTCTTCTGTATCTCTTCCATCTGCTTCGCCGCCATTAATACTCCCACCACCGATTCCGACAACGACGATATCTCGAACCTCGAGAATCCGACACTAACCACGTGTCCTTGTTTTCTCTCCAAACTAAAAAAAAACCTAATTTACCAAACTCCCGTTATAAAGATCAAATCTTGGCCGTCAAATACTAAATCTCAAAATTTTATTGGAATAATAAAAATGGCTACAGATTTTATTATATTAAGCAGAGTCCAAGAACAGAGCTTTCAAAAAAAAAAAAATTGTATTTTTCTCCCCAACGGATCTCTGGCGTTTAGTTTAGTACAAAGCCAAACAAAAAAGTTGTCTCATTTATCATCTCTCTATCTCTGTTTCTGTGTTCGTAGATTGCTGTTTGCTTGCTTAATCAAATATGATCTCCTTGAACCTATCAGCTTCCCTAAACCCGGGTCTCACCCGAACCCGCCAAAACCCTACCCGCTTCTCTCCTCTCCACGCCGCCGCCGCCGATAAACCCTTCAGCTGCCAATACCCACTAAGCCTCCCACAGATCCCCACTCTCCAGATTCGCGAAAAGCCCTTCCTTTCAATCCTCAAAAGATCCAGATCCGTCGCCGCCGCCACCGGAGGAGAGTTCGAGTCGTCCGAGGAAGCGGCGGCGAAGGAGAATAAGAAAGCGAAGAATCTCCAGCTAGGGATAGTCTTCGGCCTCTGGTACTTTCAGAACATCGTCTTCAACATCTTCAACAAGAAGGCTCTCAACGTCTTCCCTTACCCCTGGCTCCTCGCTTCCTTCCAGCTCTTCGCCGGCTCCGTCTGGATGCTCGTCTTATGGTCCTTCAAGCTCTACCCTTGCCCTAAAATCTCCAAGCCGTTCATCGTCGCTCTCCTCGGACCCGCGCTGTTCCACACCGTAGGACACATCTCTGCTTGCGTCTCCTTCTCCAAAGTCGCTGTTTCATTCACTCACGTGATTAAATCGGCCGAGCCTGTGTTCTCTGTGATTTTCTCGTCTTTCTTGGGAGACACGTATCCTTTAGCTGTTTGGTTGTCGATTCTACCGATAGTTATGGGTTGTTCTTTAGCTGCGGTTACTGAAGTGTCGTTTAACTTGGGTGGCTTATCTGGAGCTATGATTAGTAACGTTGGGTTTGTGTTGAGGAACATTTACTCTAAAAGGAGTCTACAGAGTTTTAAAGAGATTGATGGGTTGAATCTTTACGGTTGTATCAGTATACTCTCTCTGGTTTATCTGTTTCCTGTTGCGGTTTTTGTTGAAGGGTCGCAGTGGGTTCAAGGCTACCATAAGGCTATTGCTTCTGTTGGGAAACCGTGGACGTTTTACTCTTGGGTTTTGCTCTCTGGTGTCTTCTACCATTTGTACAACCAGTCTTCTTACCAGGCGCTTGATGAGATTAGTCCTTTGACTTTCTCTGTTGGGAACACGATGAAGAGGGTGGTGGTGATTGTCTCCACGGTTTTGGTGTTTAGGAACCCTGTTAGGCCTCTGAATGCTCTTGGTTCAGCTATCGCGATTTTCGGGACTTTCTTGTATTCTCAGGCCACGGCTAAGAAGAAGAAGATTGAAGCTGGAGATGATGATAAGAAGAACTGAGAGTGCAGCTTCAAGCTTTTTAGTTTAAGCCTTTTGATTATTATTCCTCGTTTTTGTTGTTGTTTTTCATTTTCATTGTTGTTAAGACTCTTTTACTTGGTTCTGGTCTGATTCTGAGAAGGGTTTAAACTTTAATCTTAAGCAGAGATGAGTTAAACTTATTAATCTTAAACTCAGTTTCTTCCTAATACAATGACTTGGGATTCAATTCAAAAACTGTACACGTAAGAAAAGAAAGAGAGTGTTCATTTGATCACTACCAAGAGTAATGGCGGAACCTTCTCCGGCTAGTCCTCCTGAAAGGTTTACAAGCCAGAATGCTAAGATCAACAGCAGCAGCAAGCGCCATGAAGATAGCTGCATCTTCAACACAAGTCACATGCCTCATAGCCAACTGCACAACCGGCTTACTGCTTTTCCCTTCCCCTTGCACTCTCGAGCTCATCACAAACCCTCCTCCAGAGACACACTGTCCTAAACCCGAGTAGTCTCCGCTGCTCTGCGGGCTTGGGATCGGCGTAGCTGCAACAGTCAGCATCTGTTTATCCATGTCGATCAAAAACTCTCCTCCTTTCTCAGCGCTGATGAGTATCTCCGACATTAAAACATCTCCAACTTCTTGCCCGTTTGAAAGGATATGGAACCTGCAGCAGACAGAGTCTCTGATCCCCCGTTCCCGCCAGGCTTCGAGCTTTCCCCACGGCTGCCAGCTGTTTGGTCGGCACGGGTCAGGCCTGACCACATGCCAAGCACCAGGGTTGGACTTGGCTACCCAATCACAGCCAGTGGATGGGACAAAAGGAGTTGTTATGAAAGCTGCAGCAACCGCAGAGCCAGAGAGATCATGTATCTTCACTTTCCAGCCTTTTCTCTCTCGTCTCTCACTCCCAAGCTCGGTTCCATCCCCTGAACTTGACCAGTATCCGTTCAACGGATCCACCTGTGACACCCTGAAGAATCAAAAACAAGCTTATCAGTAAATAACTTTTTTTTAACGCTGGTTAATTATGCTATTACAAACGAGGATTATAATATGTTACCTGTCTCGGCTAAACTTGCAGCTGAAGATAGGTTGCTTAACCGAGCCACGAAGCTGAACTATCTGAGGGCTCAAAGTAGTAACATCCTCGAACTGGAAAACATATCTAGGATCAGGATCTAGCTTCACCCTCAGATGAAGCTGTGCACCACCATCTCTCTTGTTCTTTCCAATACCTATCCATCCATTAAACAGAATCACTGGCTTTCCTTCTCCCCATTCAGGACCTACCTCCAACTTAAACACCCCAATCTGCTGTCTTTTAGCACCAACTCCGCAGTGAGAAGAACTCTTTTTACCGGCGAAAACCGAAATCTCCAAGTGAGCGTTGGGGTTATAGAAGCATCCAGGTGTCAGGAGAGCTCTTAAATCAGACTCTTCGAGATAAAAGCTTGTGGAGACGCTGTGATGGTCAGGAGCTGCGTCTAAGGAAGGCATCAGAGGGATGGATGTGGTCTGAACAGGGAAGCCTCTGAGTTTTATCTCGCAAGAGCATTGGGAACATGAGTTCTTCTTCTCGTCCGAGGTTGAAGCAGGGTTTAGGAGATACTTGGGGCTTCTTAAGGCAAGTGAGCCAACTGAAAGACGGATGAAAGCTTGGGGATCCATTTGAAAAATCAGAGATGTTTCCTCATGGTGGTATGATCAATCAACCTGACAAAGCCAACACCAAGACAAAATAGACTAAACCAAAGTTAGTTTCATCCTAAACCAGTTTTAACAGAAATTGAAACACACAGTTGAAAACTTTAGCTAACGGAATTAGACAGAGACAGGGTTAAAACAGAGCTAATTACTTGCACCAGAATCAAGTCCTCACTGGATAATTGTTAGTGTTGTTCTTTTATCAGTCTTGAGCTAATAATCTCTAAGAAACAAAGAAAACTCAAGCTAAATCTCTGTCACGTCGACCTACTTGAGACCAAACAGCAATACACGACGAACTTCGTTAAATTAACAAAACAAAATTAAAGCTGGTGTCATCAGAGAAGAAGCCAAAAGCAATTGAAGTCAAGTGAAAAGAGTTCAAATTGAATATGATAATGAAGCCTAGCAGGAAAAAGCTATAAACTTTATGGAATCTGATACAAACCTGTATAAACCCGAAAGCATTATCTTCAAGAAACTTTGATAGATCCCAAGGAAAGCTAGGACCTTTCAAAATCCTTTTAAAAGGAAAAATACTTTCTTTCTTTTAATCAAGCTGGGGTTAGGAAAAAATGTGAATAATGAAAATGGTAGAATCAAGAGAGACTTTAAATTGGTTAAAGACAGAGACTTTATGATTACGATGAGAATTCGATTTTGGGTTTTCACAGAGCACAAACAAAGAGAGAAGCTTTTCTCTCTTCTTTCTTTCTCTTTCTCTCTCTCGTTCGCTGTGTAAGTAAAAAATATTCTGAGACCGAAGAAAAAAATTGTGATATTGGCTACTACGAAATTGACGGGGAGAATATAAACTCAATTTAAGTGTTTCTATTTTTGTGCCTTAATGCAATTTACGTCACACGTCCAACAATTATTTTGGCTTTTCATTGGTCCAAACTCCATAATATGTAACTCGACCATGTTCTGTAATATAAAAAATTAATATCGAAATTCTTTACCGTATATACTAGTCAAAATCGAAATTTGTTTAGACAATAAGTCATATAGATAATTTAATTTAACATATAGATATGAGTTGTTCAAAAAAGAGATATGAGTTTCTTCCATCAATTTAATTATAAATATTTTCATATTATTAATTATGTTTATAATTTTAATATATATATAATGTATACAAATATACATTTTAGGCTGAATAATACTTAAAAACTGCCCACTCATATTCTATCACATCACACTGTATTTTTAATTTTCAAATATATTTTCGTCTGTCAAATATTTTGTATCTTGAAATATTTTTATACATTTTAAAAGATAATTTACAGTTTTAACTAATAAATATATATATATATATAGTTATCAGTATATCAAGCTAATATTTGTTGTGTAAGTTTTTTGGGTTGGTAGTAAATAGAGTTACAGTATTTGTGGTATAAGCTCCAACATGATCTAATATTTATACCTAGTTTTTAGCTTAAAAAAGCCCCATCCTCCTCTGAGCATATTGAGTTACGAGTGAGAATAGTAAAACTTTTAAATAAATGGTTGTTCACTATTCTATAAGCATTAACTTCACGCAGTCGAATTATTGAACTTAGAGGTAGGTTAATAGTGTTTGGTGGAAAACAAATACTAATAATGCAATGGAAGTCAATAACTAAATGATACAGTAATAACAATTTTTTTTTTAAATAAGGGATAAACAAAAAATTAAGAATATAAATGAGAGAGGGATGGGTACGTGAATACAGCTGGAGCCATGTTTCTTCTCTTCTTTTCCATTCAATATTTACACACAAATACTAAGAAAATAACGAAAAGCAAATAAAAATCTAATCACTTTCAGACACATAAGCCTGACTTCATATCCCAACTGTCCACTTTATTTTATCAGATTGTTTAAGAGTGCAACTTCAATTATTCTTTTCTCCTAAATTACAACTATTTGATGAAATAATGCAGTAGTAGCCTAGAAGAGGTGATCATCGAAAATTTGTATACTATTTTGATGAGTACTTGAGCAAATAATATAGTTAAGTACAACAAAATTAATTAAATCTGTAATGCTTTTTTGGTTAAAAAATAGTCATTTTTAACTAAAATAAAAATAATCTGAAAAAATCTTTAATACATAAGTGATATACACATAAATGAAGATATATGTTATATATCTAAATCATCACATGCTTGTTGAAAAATCATCACATGCTTATTTATATCATTTACATTAACTGTTATCCTATTACAAAACATTAACTAATTATTCATGAGGAAAAATTCTTATACTAAATATATATATGAACCAAACATGAACTAACATATATGACCATGACTCGACGAAAGATTCTATTTTCACCATGTTTTAATGGTTGGGAAATGTTGGTTAAGCTTGCATCCATTAAGATCTTGTGTTCATTTATTTATGGTCTGTTTGGATTATATAAAATTTGATACTTTCAGGACATTTTTTAAACCAACTTTCTTTTTTTTTTTTTTTGGTCAAACATTCATTCATTAATTATGCTAAAGGTTCAAAACTCCACTAGAGAGGGGAATTCATACAGAAAAGAAGAGCAGACTTAGCTAGCTCATCAGCTACACCATTCTCCAAACGAGGAATGTGATGAAAAGAGATAGAAGTAAGAGAACTACTCAACACGCATATGTCGTGGACGATCCCTTGAAGCTCAATGACAGAAGAGTTCGTCGTGAGCAGTGACACAAGACTGCGAGAGTCTGAAAAACATCTTAGGTCTTGAAATCCTAAGTCAGTTGCAAGTTCCAACGCCATTTTAAGAGATAGAGCCTCTGCCATTAAAGCAGAACCGACATATCGCTTTGCATTAGCGCCTTGTACCATCGTCAACCCCATGTGATCTTTGAAGCACCATCCCATACCACCGATCTTTGAAGTTGCATCCCACGCCCCATCTGTGTAACAAAGAGTAGCAGAGGAACTATAGTTTTGATCAATTGCTAGCGGGGGGGAAGGAGGCTTTGGCGGTAGTATAACTTGAGCGAGGCTCCATTCCTTTGCATCTCTAATAGCCTTATTGAGGACCTCTGATTCTGTAAATTTTTTGTCTTCGAACAGGAGCTGGTTCCTGCAGGTCCAAAGGTTCCAAAGCAACCAAGGGAACAAAGGTTTACTAACCCCTGTTGGTGGGAGAGTAATCATCCTCTTGCTATTCTCGATCAAACTCAGGATTGTTGGGGTTGCTTCACTAGGTTTGTGCATAGCTGGGAGGAGATCCCATACCTTTTTCGCAAACGGACATTGAAAAAAGGTGTGGATCTCACTCTCATTAGCGCCACACTTCTTGCAAGATGTTGTAGCCGCAATACCCCTTCTGGCCAGTGCTTCTCCCACTGGTAATGCCCTATTGGCCAGTTTCCACAAGAATATTTTTAGCTTTGGGGAGGTCTCCACATTCCAAACACAAACCTTCCAGTTGAAAGAACTATTCCCTGCTTGCTGCGTTCTGTTACCGTCCGCAAGCTTAGCCATTGCATAGCCAGACTTAGTGGAGTAACAGCCCGTCTTCTCCGGTAACCACACGATAGTATCTTCCATATTGAGCGAGCTGGGTTGGATGAGTCTAATATCTGCTTCGTACTGCGGTAAATGAGACCGGATCTCTGAGACATTCCACTCTGCAGTATCAGCCTGAAGGAGATCTCTTACTGTCATGTCTTTTTCCTCAAAGGTTGGCGGGCCTATGGGGCGTTGCGCACCGCTGGTAGACAGCCAGTTCTCTGTCCAGAGGTTGACATTCCTGCCATCGCCTATGGCCCATCCAAGACCAAGTTTTAGGACCTCACGTCCCGCTAAAATTCCACGCCAACCATGCGATATAGCGCCACTAGAAGAACATTCCATGAGACTCTCGTTGCGACAATACTTGCCAAGTAGTGTCTGACCAAGTAAGGAGTCTGGGTTCTTTAGCAATCTCCAGGTTAGCTTAGCTAGTAAAGCGTCGTTGAAAAGTTCAATGTCTCTAAAGCCGAGCCCCCCAACGGATTTCGGGAGTGTGAGTCTGTCCCACGCAATCCAGCAGAGCCGTCTCCGTTCCGGTTTCTGATCCCACCAGAATCGGGTTAAAACCGATTGTATTTGTTTACAAAGGGACTGCGGCAATTTGAAGCAGGACATAGCATAAGCAGGCATTGCTGCCAAGACTGATTTTAGCAGGACTAGTTTTCCAGCACCCGAGAGAAACCTAGTCGTCCAGCCGTGGGATTTTTGTCTGATCCTATCAACCAAGGAGGCGAAAATGTCGCGCTTTCTTCTCCCGAAATGCTCCAGTAGCCCAAGGTATTTTCCTATGCCTCCTTCCTGTCCTATACCAAGGGCTGATTTAACATTTTGCTTGGTGCTCAGCATCGTCTTGGAAGAGAAGGTAATTGCAGATTTATTGCGGTTAATACATTGGCCGGAGGCCAGCTCGTATCTCTGCAAGATCGACACTAAGGCTTCGCAGCTGGCACGGTCAGACCGGCAGAAGAACATGGTGTCATCAGCGAAGAGGAGGTGGTTTATCGGTGGACAGGACCGTGCAACTTTAACACCCGCTAAGGATCCCCTCTCTTGCGCTTGGTTACAAAGGCCGGACAGTACCTCCGTACACAGGATGAAGAGGTATGGGGAGAGCGGGTCTCCCTGCCTCAGCCCTCGAGTAGGTAAAACCAGTCCTTGAGGCGCTCCGTTTACGAGAAAGGAGTATGAGACCGAGGAGACACAAGCCATGATCCACGAGATCCACACACTGTGGAAACCCAGCCGCTCCATAACTTCTCTAAGGAAATCCCATTCAATCCGATCATAGGCCTTGCTCATGTCTGTTTTAACCGCCATGGTGCATCTCTGCCGAGCAGCCGATGTACGGAGATAGTAAAGGATCTCATGTGTGATAAGAACATTGTCGGAGATTGCACGTCCCGGTACGAAGGCAGATTGATGTCGCGAGATCAGATGGGACAAAAGAGGTTGGAGCCGCTTGGTGAGGATTTTTGCAATGATCTTGTAGTGAGTATTACACAAGGCAATCGGACGGTAGTCCGCCACCTTCCTGGGCCCGGAGATCTTGGGAATCATCCTTACATGTGTTTCGTTTTGGCGTTTATGCAAATTCCCGGAGGCGAAGAAGTCTCGGATGTCTCTAGTGATGTCAGGGCCAATGATTTCCCAAAAGGACTGATAGAAACCCGCTGAGAACCCATCCGGTCCTGGCGCTTTGTCCACATTAATAGAGAAGACCGCTTGCTTGATTTCCACATCTGATGGTACAGCAATGAGCGCATCGTTCATCTCAGGTGAGATTCGTGGAGAGATGACCTCTCGGACCACACTTAAATCTCCGGTTGAGCGGGAAGAGAAGATGTCTTGGTAGAAAGACTCGATGGCCTGCACAATCTGTTCTTCTCTAAAGAAAGCAGTCCCTGTTTCATCTTCTATTACCGCAAACTTATTAAGGGCCCTTCGGCCTCGGGTGACTGAGTGGAAAAAACTCGAGTTCCTGTCCCCGCAACTTAGCCACTGAATTCTACTTCTTTGTCGCCAAAATTGCTCCTCCTCCACATACGCTTTATCTAAAATAGACTGCAGCGAAGAAATGAGATCAGCATCAGGAGTTGTATCTGAGAGAGCGGCCTCGAGCTGTTCTTGGGAGGATAGGATTAGGGCTCTGCTGTTCTGGTTTTGTAGTTTAGTCCACTCGACAATCTTGGTCCTTACACGACAGATTTTAGTAATGACTGAATCAGCAAGTTGTGTTGACCATGTATCTTCCACAATAGCTCTGATCTCTGGCTTGTCTCGGAGTCTTCTATCAAAGCGAAAGATACCTTTCTTCTTTTTCAGTAGATTATTATCAAAGAGAGTGAGCACTGGCCTATGGTCTGAGCCTTCAAACCGATGATACTCACATCGACCCGTCGGGAACATCTCACTCCACTCTACATTAGCCATTGCCCTGTCAAGGCGAGATTGGATAAAATGGCTGTAGCGAACGCCTCGCCATGAGAGTGAGTTCCCAAAATGCTGGAGATCCCAAATACCATGTTGGGTCACAAAACTGCGGAAAGATAGAAAGGAGCCCTCCCAACGAATCGGGCCTCCTACTTTCTCCGAATTGTTCAAGAGATCATTGAAATCTCCAGTAATAAGCCAAGCCTCTTTCCTTTGCGCTCCTAGTTCAGAGAGTTTATTCCAGAATTCAGCACGTTCTTCCTTTCTAGGGGCACCGTAAACGTAAGAGACAAAGAAGGTCTTATTATTACTTGTGATACAAGTATCGATAATATTTGGAGATGAATACAAAACATCAAGCTGAACACTCGCTTTCCACGAGAGAGCAAGACCCCCACTCAGTCCGTCGGGGGGGACCGTGAAGTGGCAAGAGTACTCGGATCCTCGATAAGAGTTGAAAACTGCTTCATCTTGATTTTTGGTCTCCATAAGGAACATGATGTCGGGGGAAAGCTTTGATTTGATTTCCCTGAGGCGTTGAACTGTGAGAGGGCTCCTTATCCCCTGACAGTTCCAGCTCATACTCGCTAAGGAAGAGAGCCGGGAGCGGTCTGAAAATCCGCTCGCTTCTTGGAGATAGCCGGTATGAGAGTGGTGGTTGGCCTGTCTCCCGTCGCAGTTGCCTTTCCTTTTGCCTTTGGATTATTTCCTGGTTTACGCTTTGGGGAGCTTTGAAGGGTTCTGCGTTTGTTTAGGGTAATACCCTTGGCAGGGCTACGCACTCGTCTTACTACTGCAGCGCGAGTAGATGGAGCGCGAGTAGGTTTCTTGCCTGCAGCTTTAGGTGCCGCTTTCACCAGGCTTGGAAGGGGCGAGAGATCAGTGGGGAGAGGACCCAGCCTTAGAGAGACATGAGCTCTATCCTCATTGAGTGTCCTTATAGGAGAGTGCCCCTCCAATTCAATTTGTGCACGCATCCCCCCAGCTGCTTTGGAGCTAGACGGTCTCATAAGCTCTGGTGGGGTTTGATAAGGTAGGACATCTTCCAGGTACTGGACGTTGACCTCTTGTAGTCGTCCAGAGTCTGAGTTAGCCATCCCGTTTTAGAGTAGTGGAACTCTATCTGGAGCCCCTTGGAGACGTTCCAGCGCATATCGACGTTCCCCCGAGTTATTTGATGCTGCTGGTGTATACGGTGAGGCCACCGGGTTCCTGTCCAATATCATAGGTTCACGCTGGGTTCTTGGGGATGGTGTGTGAGACACTTGAGACTGAACTGAGTTTGATTGTCCCCTAACTCCATCACCTGATACTGGTCTCCAATACCCTTTAGAGGCAGGGTTGACCGTACGCATCCCCTGGGGCCTACTCGAGACATAAGAGTTTTCTCGAACAGGCGGTAGTCTATCGCTCGCAGGACGGTTGGAGCGGTTTCCTTCTCTGTCTCCTGAGGAAGAGTAATGACGAGAATGATAGTTCCCTTCTCTCCTATTCTCTCTGCTTATTTCTTGGAAATCCCGGGGGTCAGAGTGATTGTGCCTCTCACGAGGTTGATGATCATGGCGTTTGTTGTTATGTGGTTCATCATAGCCCCTGTCATATGGTGAGAAGCGAGAGAGTTTGCGGTTATCTGCCCTTTTCCTGCTCTCAGCTATACGATCCAGCGTACGTTGTTGGGAGATACCACGACGTGGAGAGTCAGCCGAAGACAGTTTAGAAGGGCAGTTGGTCTCTTCGTGGGCGAGGGAGAGACACGAGAAGCAATGTTTTTCCAATTTCTCGTACTCGAGCTCTACCTGCTTTGTTCCCGAAGATAGGCTGATGGCCAGAGTCCTTTCCAGAGGTTTAAGCCCATTGATAATGACTCTAACTCTGCATTTGACAGTGTCAGTGTCCTCTACCGGACCTAGTGCCTTTCCAATAGCACGGAGAGCCGGGTCAGTCCAGTAGTGGAGGGGAACTCCGTGAATTGTCACCCAGAAAGGAATGGTCGAGGGGAACAGGTCCGAGACAATGGGTTCCCAGCGCTGTAGGATGAACATCCATTTTTTGAAGTGGTATGGCGCCTTTGAGAGTATAGATTGCAGGTCTTGCTCGGTGTCAAACTTAAACTGAAACAGCTGTGGTCCCAGAGCACTTCCAGTAATGTTGCCAATGACCTGCCAGTGCTGGAGGAAGAAGTCGACCAAAGCTCTAGTGTTCTGCACTGATGGGTTAGTGACACGCCCAATCAAAGTGAGTTTGTGCTCTTCGATAAGTCTAGAGCTGTCAGCTTCAGGGAGTTGGATCGGAGCTCGTTTTGATGGGCGAGCAGAGTCAGCGATCCATTTCTCCTTCTCTTTGTTGGAGTATCTACGTGCCATGTTTCAGAGGAGAGCAGTGGCTTGTTCGGAACAGAGTTCCAAGACAAAAACACGAGCTCAAAACTCACCACAAAAACAACTGTAACAAGGAAAACAAAAGTAAGACTGCACTCAGACAGTAAAATCCCAGCGGAAGGGTAAAAGAGCTATCCCAAGCCCCAGGAGGAACTCTTTACTCCGGATCTAGCGAGACTCATGTTTGAAGCGAAGGATTGTGGTAGGAAATCTTATCACAGGTACCAGTCAAGTCGATTTCCAGCAGAGGGAGTATGCCAGGACCCAAACACACACACCAGAAGAAGCAATCAACCAGAAATTTTTAAAATTTTTTGAAAATTCCGGTGACGACGGCGGAAAACCAGGTGGTTGCGGTGGCAAACCAGGTAGCTACGGGGAGAGACCAGGCGTTTGGGGGAGACAAACCGGGTTCTACCGCAGGGAAACAAGGTAAGAATCTGTCACTGTCACTCCTCGAAGATGGTGCCTGAGAGAAAAAGATTTTCTCTAAAACGTCCTCGGGGAATGGTAGATCCAAAACTAATAAACCAAACCAACTTTCTCTGAACAAGAAAATTGAAATAAAAACCAAAGTAATTGATTAAACAAAGAAAGAGCCGCAAAGGAGGAAAGGGATAGAGATGGGTTTTCGAGGAGCTGACATCTTCGACATGTGCCTCTGCTCTTCCTGCCAATTACTTCATCAGCCACACACTTCTTTTGCCATCTTTCTCTTTTAATATGTTTAAATTAATAAAATCATGTCTAGATACTCTGGATTAATGCTGTCAAAACATTTCTAGATTGTGTAGTTCCCAATCTTTATTCTCGTGTATATGCGTGTTTCCATTTCTAAATGCATGGATATGTATATATTTTAGAGAATGCATGGATATCGTAAATGAAAATGTTTCAGATCGTCTTTCTTTTGCATTTGAAACTTTTTATTTGATAACTGTTTTTTAGGGTTTACATATTGGTCGACATATATGACTTTCGGTAAATTTTATAGTGGTGAAAAAGAAGATACACACCCCCAACATTAAAAAGTTGATTTTGATAGAAGAAAATCAATATTATGCCTGTAAAATTGCTAATTATCTTGGTTTCTTCTCTTTACCTACCAACCATTCGTTTCATGATTCTCCCTCTAATAGCATTTCATGCATTAAGTGTTCTTCTTTTCTTTTTGCTTTAGAGAGTTTTGTTTGAGTCCACAGCTTAAGGACACTTGATTACGAAATACACTTGTAATTAACACAATTTGTTCGTTTTGGTTCTCTTTGAGCTAGTAACCGCTCTTAAACGACTATGAGCTGACAATACATTCGATGGTAGTTTCTTGTTTTCTCATTGATCATCTGAATCCGAAAGACTTCCAAAACTAGATCTTTCTCTTAATTTTTTTTTGTTGGAAAGATCTAGTTTCAATCATTTTCTCTATCTCTCAAATATTTGTTCTTAAAATAGTTTGTTTTAATAATTCTTTAAAAATCCGAAATTATTAATGATCAATAAGCTGTTAAAACACACACATAAATATATAGCAAGCATCCATGTAAGTCTAGATAAATGAACAAGGTCAAATTGTGGTTCAACTAATCTTTTGTCATGTTCAACTTTTTAATTCTATTTTTATATAAATTTTTTTAACAAATATCTAATTTTAATAGGGACCCAACGCTAAGATATGTTATCATCACATGATAATTTCATTTATATTCAAACTTTAGGGGCCATGTGAGTGAAAATTATATATGTACATCTACACCTTAGTCAACAACTAAACAACATATCAGTCGATTAACATAACTAATTCAATTCAAAGTTTGTGTACCACCCTTTTCCTTTTGTTTTATTTCTAGTAGTCCTATGCATCTGATTATCCTGGCACATTATAGAATCATCATCAAATATCACAATGCATATAGCCAGGTAAACCATCGAGTCATTTATAAAACTAAAACTAGTGGCAGGTTGGAGAGATAATGTTCTCTTTTGCCCAACTTTTTTATATACTCTTTTGGTTTTGGAATTTTTATCTTTCCACGTTGTTATTTCCTAGGTTGGCAGCAAACTCAAAAGCATCGAGTGCTCTCTACAAATCGTAATCACATTTCATTTATGGTTCTTATATATATATATATACCTTAAGCCAAACCAAGAAACATTTTACCCACTAAACAAAAGTGGATAAGTATTAACGTGACCAATCTTAATCACACTTAACTCCAAAAGAAAAGGAAAGAAGAAGAAAATGAGTGGTTTATTGAAGATTCTCCATCAGTATTAGAAGATCGTTTTCAAACAAGTGGATTTTAGTATCCGACTACCAAATGAAACAAACTTTATACATGACAATGTAAAACAAAGAAAAAGCTTGATAATACCAAACCAAGAAAGAATGATTATGACATTCTAGCCTCTTATAAGGCTCACAATAAGTATGTAACATTTTCAGAGACTTAATTATTTATTGTTGTTGCATAATGATAATGTATGGTCTCTGAATTGGATTATATCTTTTTCAGGAAACAAATCACTTCCATTTCTTGAAGAATTTTCCCTTGTGCTTCCCAAACATGCCATGCTTCCAGCGTTTCCCGAATTTTCCGTGCTTGAACTTACCGTGTTTGTAATACCCGTACCCATAGCCGTGACCGTGATGGTGACCATAGTGTCCATGGTGGTGAGAACCAACTGCTGCAGCTGCCACACCCGCTATCATCCCTCCTATACCTCCGTGGTGGTGGTGTCCTGTAACATTTAGTTGGTTTTCCTCATCAACATCATGCCTAAAGGTCTCTATAATTCCAAACGTATCTGCGTTTGCGTTTACAATAAAAAACTACTAATATTTTCCAAATATAAAGATGTTCACTATTCTGCGTTATGATCTTTGGCAGAAACAATACATACTGTAAACAAAAAAGCAAACACAAAATAACTTGAAAACCTAGCTAAATGTGGTGACATTTGTAAGAGGAAGAATGTAAATGAGATTGAAAATACTAGAGTGAGACTGACCGGGATAACCGTGAGGTGGATAACCGGGTGGAGGATAACCGGGTGGAGGATAACCACCATGTGGAGGATAAGCAACAGGTGGATAACCATACGGAGGAGGAGGAGCAGGATATGCATAAGGAACTCCATAGCCATGATGACCGTGATTATTATAACCATGATGACCGTGAGGTCGGTAGCGTCCACTTGCATATCCTGCTAAGTGGTGGAAGAATCCTTTGTCGCTGTGATTACGCTGATCCTCCCCCATTTTCTTCTTCAAACTTAGACCTCAGACTAGTCGACCACTGTAAACAAAATATGAACACACCTTGACGTTAGATAGTGAAGACAAATCGATAGACATGCATGCATGTTCATAAGATAAAGAAAATGATAAGAGAATAAGAGCAATAAACATGGACATAAGAAACTTTAAAACAGCTTAAGGATTCCCATATTCACAAGACTGAAAAGATACTTAACACACAAACCCTGTAGTATAGTAAGAAACCAGAAACAAAAGACAAAGATTGAAGATTGAAGATTTGCGTACCAAAGAAGCAGAGGAAACGCTTGAGATGCTGCTGATCAAGAACGAGCCGTAGTTTCCACGCAACGCGTTTCCTTTTACTTATTTTTTCACAAAATTCTTCAAGATAATGTATATTAATTACACTGACCTAAGTATATGCCATTTTGTTGTTGTTTTGTCTGAAGACTGAACCAATTATGAATATTTAAAATCTTACTCATGAAGAAAGAAATAAAAATCCAAGAATTATATATTATGAAAGGATCTGATTCTAGACTGTCTAGTCAAACTTCACTCGCATAATCCACTACATATTTCTTATATTGTACTTAAATTGTGATAAAACTGAATATTTATGGGTCTTTCTGCAAATAAATCATTAACTAATCTAGAACATGGAAAAATTTAAGCTCCAGCTTTCTCAATTACACGTTGACTGTTTATTGAAGACTATCAATCAATATCTTCTTCTGGTATAGTCTTCTGTAGATCCTTGCACCTTCGAGTTCAGCGTGAATCTCTCGTTCAGTTCGTATACCCATTGGGTTTTCTCTTAACCAACCTTCCTCTGTATCAACTGTGTCCACATGTTCAAGAACCTTTGCTTCCTCGTCTAACTGATCTCTCATGTCCTGAGCTACGTCGAGCACATCTGACTGCACAAAGATCTGTTGCAATGTTTCATTAATTAGTAGTCTAACTCTAACCTATGAAACAAACCGGCAGCCATTGGAAGGTAAAAGAAGCTTTTGAAAATCCGGAAACTTCTTTAGGACTAAGCAAAGACTTTTACCTTTCCGCCAGGTTTCAGGTTTTGTAGAATGGAATCTACCAAAGGCTTTTGCACAACACGTCTCTTGTGATGGCGTTTCTTGAAATGTGGATCCGGACACTGCGTTTAATTAAAACATCAAAACAAGAACTTGGATCAGCATATATATAGGATTTTAGATGCTCACAGCTTTACACACTTACCAAGATTGAGACAAACTCCAACGGTCCAGGATAGCTTGATATAAGCTGATCAAATGAAACCATGGCATTTGCAAAAATGAAGTGTCTGAAACACATCCACAAGAGATATATATCAAAGAAGTTAAATCAACACAGTATTCAAAATGCTAAAGATGTTTACTAAGGTTGTGTGGAATGCAAGAGATTACGCGTTAGAAAGTCCCAGCTCGTTAACCCAAAAGTTAGCACGCTTGACCAGCTGCAAAGAAACCGAAAATACATTAAGCTAAAAAAAAAAGCAGATGAATGGTCAAGTGAATTGGAAACAGTCAAAAGGAGGTCAAAGAATCATACTTTCTGGCGTATCTCCAACCCCAAGTAGTTGCCTGACTCAGCATTCTTCTTGGCTAGCCACAGGAGGAATCTGCCACTACCTGTAATACAAATCATTAAACCATTTCACAAGGCAGAGGGAAGAACGGAAAGTTTTGGTTTTTACACATTTCAAGTATGAAAGAGGCGTTACGACCCATAAACAATATAGATGAGATATATTTGAATCTCAAAAGCCATGGAAACATATGAAAGATTCCAACTTTGCTACCAAAAGTCTCCCAGTGTGAAACAAAGTTAAAGAACATAATCTATCAAAAGTCCCACAAGTCTAAAGTAAGCTCACAGTTTACCACTTCCAATATCAACCATAAGAGGTAGCGATGGATCCTTATACACTTCCTCCCAAGCCGGAACTGGAGCTGGAGTCTATATCAGATATACAAACACTGTAACTCAGTCATACCGTTCCACACATCAAGACAGAAAAAATGCTGTCATAAAACTTACGGAGAAAGAGGAACTGAGAGGGTTAACATGCTGTCTGATTCTTACATGACCCACTTCCTGCAAAACAAAAATGTAAGCAGAAGAAAAGAACAAAGAGACAATGAAGATAAAGAGAGATGAAAGGAGGATACTTCAGATATCTTGTACTTGAGGTTAAGCTCTGCATACTCCAAGTCCACCAAATCAGTGCTTCTCACTTCCTTTGAATCGACACAAACTGACGCCAACGGTGAGGTGGATGCTCTGAAGAAGCTGCTGCTATAGTGGCGAGTGATTTTGGTGTGCCCGCTCGTGAAGAAAAACGGCGATGAAGAAGCCAATGAAAACACACTCTTCGCCAGAGAAGAAGAAGAAGAGCACGCTTGAGTTAAAGAACCCATCTTTTTATTTTGTTTCAATTGGATTTTGACGATAACATAAAAATGTTTTCTTTCTCACTGTTCTTAAACCCCCTGAGAAAGCTGCCTTCTCAATCTAGAAACCTTTCAATAGTTTTGTACTTAAATTGATAAATATCAAAATTATCGGGACGTTTCTGTAAATATATCAAAATGCTTAAGCCTTTGGACTTTGTAGGTTGTGTATGCCACTATCTCCCTGCTCCAAAGTCTGGTTGAACCCGGTCCGACCACTGGCTTGGCCAGGTTTAAAGAAAATGGTTCTGTATCTCTCTGCTCCAGTCTGGTTTTGTTGTGGTGTTGCATCCAGAAACATGTCTTAATGATTCACAATCCTGATTTGGAGTTATTGGCTTGTAAGTTACACCAGAGTGAAAGTTGTTGTAACTTTGTATATATATAGATTGATCCATATATTTTTGATAGCATCAAAGCAGTCATGAACTTTGATCCTTGAACAAGGAAAGCTTTAACATAATAAATCTCCACCAAATTAAAAAGCAAATACAATCTGAAACCTCCCAGGGAATACAACTTTGCCACTACATCAACTCTACACTAGGCAAAACTTAAAATCTTTCTCTCTCTACCTACAAGTCCTGTATACAAACAAATTCTTATCTTTCCGGATTGTACTTGAGATGCTGCTCGTAGAATTCAATCAGCTGTCGTCAAAAAAAAAAAAACACAAAACAACAAAGCTTTTAGAATCTTCCTAATGAGTAAAAAAATGCACAAGAAAAGCTATGAAAGTAAATTATCTTACCAGAAGAGGATTGTGAGCCTTGAGAAACCTGTTGTCTACCATCACTTCCTCCCCATCAGACCTAATGAGTAGTAGCAGCCAAGTAAGTAAAATTCAAATGTGAAGATTGACCTTAAGAGTGAAGAGACAAACCTCAGAGCCAAGAATGTCACCAACACGTCTTGTACATTGTTTGTCACAGATGAAGAGAACTTCACTGGCTTGAGGATCTTCGCAATGTCCAGCTCCTCCACCTTGCTTTTCTGAGAGAGATTGTTATTCTCCAACACACCAGGATACTCGTTCCCTATCCTCGCGACTCCACCAAAAGAGTCTAACGTAGCCAACTCTTGTGTCACATTCTGATCAGTAGCTGCTGTTGTGTGGTTGTTGCTGTTGTTGTTGTTACTTGTGGATGCGTCTTGTTTGAATCTTTTCACAGAACCAGACTTCCTCCTCTTAGCACCTATGACCCCACAACTGTTCTTAGGATAAACCTTGAGAAGCCCATTTGGTCTTACATTATCAATGCCTCCTCCTCCTCCTTGGGAACACCCTGCTGCACCGTTACTGTTAACGACTGGTCCCCTCAGCTCGCTAAGCGTCGGATCATAATCTTTCTCCTCTCCAACCATCCCAACACTCCTCCTGCTGCTGTTGGCTTCAACTTGGTTGGCTGCTGCATAAGCAGCTTCCCCATCTCCTGAACCGCAGAGGTCGTCGTTGAGTGGACCACGAATGTTAGGAAGGCTAGAGTTGTTAAGAGATGTGAAAGAGTCTGATCTCTCAGAGGCATCATGTGATGTAGTAGATGTTAAACGTTGCTGCTTCTTCTTCAACTGAGTATTAGAATTAGAACCTCCATGATGTTTACGCTTTCTTCCTGGCTTCCTTCCAGGCTTCCCTGGCTTCAAACTTTGAAAACAAAGAAAGCAATTTTCATATAACTTTGAAACAAACTAATCGAAAAAGATAGATAACATTAAGATGCAATTTACCTTCCTTCGAATGCATCTATAACATCAGCAATAGACTGGAGATTCTCTTTAGGCTCCCATGTGTTGGCAGTTTCTGGCCATCCACGCCTTACACAGCAACCAGAGTTTATAAAAACTTATGTCAATGGAAAAAAAAAGCATACGTTTTGATCAAGAAACTGAGTGTAGGTTTGAAAGAACTCACCATTTAATTAGATACTGAACCTTTCCCTACAATCAAACCCAAAAACAGATAAGAACATATTAAACATTAAAGCAAGCATTGAATCAGATTCTGCTTAATTATAAAGGAGATTTCTTTCTCTAATAGAATTCAATGTTCTGCTAAGTTAGTTAGGTTTCTTACAAATGAATAAAGCAGACAACTTTTCAGACCAACGTGTAAGAAAACGAACAATGTAAAGGAGCTTACTTTACGAACTCTCTTGCGACGAATAGCTTCGATTTCGAAAAACCCTTCGTCAAGCTTTGGCCTTTCCTCTTTCCCTCCTCCTCCTTCTCCTCCTCCGTCTTCTTCATCCTCTTCGTCTTCGTCGTCTTCTTCTTCTTCCTCGTCCTCCGTACGTCTATCATCACCCATCTCGCGGAGAATCGAATCTCCTCCTCCGCCGTCGTCACTGCCAAACCCACCGTCTCCACTTCTTTTCCCGCTTCCTCCGGCTGTTTCCACCGCCGTCTCCGCCTCACCAGCGTCGTTCACCACCTGGGTTTTCTTCTTCACACCTGCCCCTTTCATTATCTGAGTATTCGAGCTCAATCTGTTAATCGTGTTCTCCTCCTCTTCTTCTGCGAGATCAAAGAAGGAGAAGGAAAGATTGAAACTTTCCCAAATTTTTGAGGTTTTATTTTGGAAGAGGAGGAAGAAGACCAGACCTGTGTGACCTGAACGAAGACCAGCTTTCTCCCTTTTTATTGTCCTTTTTTTTTTGGTTATATCTCAATGGGAAAGCAACAAACTTATACAAAAATAATAAATACTGTTCAGTTGAAATTTTGTTTTATTAATGACATAGATGATGTTAATCCAGACAGTATTTGAAAGAGAAAAGGCTTAATTAGAAGATATAAACAAAAACATACAAGGGATTAAATGATCTTCTCACAGATACAAATGTAATTTCTTTAAGAAATATATAGAAACTTAGACCAGTAAAATAAATACATTTGAATAGAAAATAAAAAGAAATCTAGTAAAGATGGAAACAAATATAAGTTGTGGAATTATCCATCTTTCATCTATTTTGCTAAGATATACTTACACTGTATAATTATTATGGGCATTCTATCCAGACCCAAAAACCCAAACTGTCACGAAAATATTATAGCTGAAACCAACCTAAAAATTTACAAGTATCTATTGGTCTAAAAAAAATTTATCCGAAAGAACCGAAAAAAGTGATCCGAATAGATTTGGATTCGAAAAAAAAACGATTTGAATAGATCCAACCCGATAAAAATCAATTTATATCGACTTAAAAACATGAATATCCAAAACTATGATTTTTGTGTTATATTTTCTATATTTTATTTTTTTAATTTACTTTAAATATTTTTTAACAATTTTTGTTATTATTTTTGTAGCATTTTCAAGTAATATGAAGCTTTAAAATGTATAATTAAATATATATTTTAGAGTTTAAAAATGTTTTATTTAACAGTTAACATTTTATTTTAAGTTATTTTATAAGATTTTAGATATATATTATATATTTTGACTAAATATGATGGGGTTCGGATATTTTGTGTCTTTTCAGATCCTAAATACTGGGCCCGAACCCAAAAATCATAGATATTTTTAAAATATAGTTTAATTATAAAATCGAACCGATCCAGACTCGAGAAAATTAATGCAATTCGCGTTTACAAGTACCTATTATATCTAAATGTCAAAGATCCAAAAGACTCGGACCTGAGAGTAACCGGCCCGACATTCTCATTCTCAAGATTCAAGGCCATTCCTTTCACACCGTTGGCAAAAAGAACCAAAACCTAGTTAAGAATGTCGAAATGAATCAAAATTTATAAACTAATCCAGCTAGTACGAGTGATGTTTTCTTCTTTCTTTTTTTTTTGTAACTGGTACGAGTGATGTTTTCTAAAATAAATTTAACGATCGAACCTGATTTAACTTGTGAATTATATTAGTTTATGAATTTGATCTTTTTAGAGTTACATTTATATAATAGAGTCTGTAGATATACGTATACGCTAGTTTTTTTTTTGAACCAAATAATTTTTGTAGAGTAAGGATTAACGGACGCTAATACCAATGACATAGCGTAAAGCATCCTTCCCAACGGAAATCGAACTAGGAGTGCAATAGAACTATTCCAAGCACTAAACCATTAGCTCCAACTTACCGTTGGTATGCTAGGTTTTTCCAATGTTGGTTTTATATTTTTGTATAAGCATGTGTAGCGTCTACTCACGAGATCACATGGTTCATTCATTACGATGCTATGTTTTTCTTATCTTCCTAGTTGTTTCATTACTATATTTCTGTTCACTGATTACCACCATTTTGCACATAAACATCTTTGTTAAACTGCGCGAACACGAGAGAGTATGTTCTTCAGTACCATAATGCGAGAAAGATTATGGATTTGCTTGATAAAGGGGAAAAGGTAATTAAAAAAGGAATGGAACAATATTTTTTTTTACCATATAAAGATATATTTGTAATTCTCATGCATATGTTTTTGAAAACATTGAAGTTGATTGGTAACATCTATTACTACAACACTTTCCTCACGCCTGCAACCATCTTCAAGCTCGACAGGGACATCCGCAAGACCGCAACATCATCACCTCCTGTCGACATAAACAAAGCTTCCACAACTTAATGACGGTATGGAATTATGGATTAGATGATCCCAATCTTCTTCTTCCACCTATCTACATACTGCTTCTCTTCTTTTTTTCTTAGTTCTACCTCTTTGCTTTTGGAAAATTAAACTTTTCATTTTTTAAATGATATTTACATTTAGCAGCCAAAAAAATTATTACTGCATCGATAAGAAAATTTATAATGAAACGTTGAGGTCATATTAGTCTGAGAGCTGTGTAGCCATCATGTTTCAGAGTTGGACTAATCATTGTAAATCTTGAGATTTTCGACGCTTAGAAACTAAGGTGGATACATTGTCTTATAAATTTTGATATAGAACAAATAATTATGAAACTTTGTTTTAATATTGTATATTACACGGGAAAAGACAACAAATAAAACATACTGCAATTAAAATCTGTGGGTGGTATTGGAGGATGCTGCATGCCATTGATTTCATTATCTTTATTTTCATGATTTATAGCTTTGTATCTCTCTTATACAAAGAAAATTAATAACCACATGTGATAAGGATTGGATTCTTGTCAGTGTATTCGACGATCAAGATAGCTAGCGATTTGCTGTTTCTCATTGAGACTGATCAGTTCAGTTGACATTTGTGTCCGAACGATGGAGATTCTTGATGATTAGCTCGAGATTTTCCCTCAACATAATTAATTTGAGCTAATAATCATATGTTTTGTCTTTGTGATTTGCAAAAGCATACGAATGTCTTGAAAGTGCTTCCTCGTGATTTTGGATATACAATTTCATTAGGTTAATTGTTATTATAGGATTCACACTCGTGTTTTAATTTAACAATGGCGCTTCTTTTAAAGTTGTTTGTACAATTTCAAATGGGGATGAAAGAAGAAAACATGTAAGCTTACTAAAAATTTAGTTTTGATTTGACATAAACAAATGAGTTTCTTATCAAATGGTACTGAACATTTTGTAAACTTTGAAGAGTTCTTTTCAAAACCCATGATTACAAGTACTCAAACAATTCAAATTTTCCACAATCAAAATACATATATATCCAATCAAAACTCAAAGTATATTAAAAGAAAACAACTAAAAAGATAGCTTTTGCTCAAGAAATAAGAAAAAGATAGCTAAAAAATCTGAACAACAACCTTTTTTGAAAAATCAAGAAAAAAGAAGGAAGATAAACCTTATTAACCTCTTTTTCAAAGTTATGAGAGTTGCACTAACCTAATAATGCAATCTCAACAAAGGTATTTTGTTTTCTTAAGCGAATGCAAGAAATTAAAGAACACCGTAAATATTATATTTCAAACGATAAAAATAATATTGTAAAACTTCTTAAATGATTTAAATATATATGTATAATCACTTTCTCTCTTCATCTCTCGTCGTGATAGTACTCGGTTCTACAGAAGGTGACTTTAGAGTCCAGGTTTTCATACGCTCGTTCGTCTTCTTAACCTGTAATTAGGTCAAATTCAACTTTTAATACTGAGTTTGTGCTCAATCGAATTAATTAAGGAGTAAAAGACAAAGTAAATTACCTCCATTTCCCAATCAGTTTTGTAAATAACATAAGACAATATCAACGTTTGCATACCAACTCCAACCAACATTCCTAGTCCCTGCAATTAAACGAATACAATATTGGTTAATTAGAATATAAATAGTTTTATAATGATTATAAACTAATAATAATTGACATATAAATTCATTTAAAAATTAGTTTCCCTTTCCAACTACACTTTGATACAAAAAAAAAATTCATCGTAAAAAAATCTTTTAGTTGAATAAATTTAACATTCATTAAAAAAAACTAATAACTAGTGAACCATGTAATTAAAAGTTTAGAGTTACGGACCTTAACACCAAAACGGAAAATGTTGATAAGGATGAACCCAAAGGGAATACCAACTCCATAATAAGTTCCTAAGTTCACAAATGCTACCACACTCTGCATCCCTGCTCCAATAGCTACTCCTGTTTATATTCAAAAGTATTTTTTGTTGTTAGAATAAAACTTTAAGTTATACTTATACCTTATATTAATATATATATATATATATAGTTTTCATTTACAAAAAAAATTATAATAAAAGGGTTTTGAGTATTTACTAACCAGAGAGAATGGGTTGGACGATGTTTAAGAGTATGGATAGGCTGAGGACGATGGAGAGATCAGCGACAGCGTCTGAAACTTGGTGGCTATCGGAGAACAAATACGAAATCTGGCCGCCAAACGCTAAGCAAAGAACAGAACATAACACACCAATCACCGCTGATACCACAAGCACCACTTTTATGGAGAATCTCACTGCGTCAGCATCTCCTTTTCCTAATTCGTTTGCTACTCGTACGCTACATTGATTATTAGATTGCAACATATAGAATAGTGTTAACAAAGAAATCTAATACAAACTATCTTAAAACTAGTGTAGAGATAGTTTACATACCATGCTGCACCCAACAAGCCTAAGCTTATGTTCATCTCCCAAGTGTATATATATTGGCTGTAAAATGGATTGAGTATGTAGTTTTTAAATGGTATAATAACATTAGATATTTATTTGCGTGAGGATTGTAAGTAATACCATATGGAAAATGCAGAAATTGCAATATTGGCATCCTCTGTATATCCAGACATTAAGACAATGATGCTCATATACCAATACTCTAAGCTGTCCAAAGCAAAAAAATAAAAATAAATAAATATAACACAAGAAGAGTCATTACTCATCATGTTTTACCCTGAAAAAAGAACTTACCAAAGCATGAATCCAGAGGAAATGGATAACTTGAGCATTGGGAAAAGATCAACAAAAGCAGCAGTGCTGAAGCCTGTCCAAGTATGCGGGCACCACCCTCCAAACACGTACACAAACTCGGCTATTACCACTGTCCACGAGCTTATATTAAGTCCTAGAAGCGCACCATGGATTCCCATCCCCATCACGCTCACGCACCACCACGTGGCCACAATGTCCACAACCAAGGCTACGGTCGAGAGAACGCCTATGATGGCGTTCTTCATCTGTGCTTGGAGATACATTTGCATTGTCATGGTAAAAACGATGCTGTATAGATAAGGAATGACCCAAGGGTAGATCTCGTCTACGGTCTTGGTGATCTCAAGGTTTTGGCCAAGTAACCGAAGAATAGGACCCGCGAAGATGATGAAAGGGACAAAGAGAGTGGCTGTAAAGGTGTCTACTATCCAAGAACGTTGTAGATATATCCCCATCATGTGGTATTGTTGTGCTCCGTATGCTTGTCCACATAGCGTCTCCGTCGCACTTGACATACCGGCCTTTACCAAAAAAAAACCATTATATATACACACATGAGGTTCAATCATACAATATTGTTTCCATCATAACGATACTCATTCGTTGTTTATTTTTTTTATTTTTGGTTTTGCAATAAACGATGTGAAATAGATGTTTAATCTTTTTCCCGTTTACTATATATTAGGACATTAATTCCTACCTTCAAATCAACCACCACGTTTTAGTTTAGTGTTTTCACAAAAGTATTTTTTTTTCTTACTTTTCTTTGTGTTTTGCATGTTTCCGTTTACAATTATTTTTTTTTATGAGAAATGTTTGAACTATTCTAACATATGATGATATATATATACTAGAGATGTCGATATGTCGTCACCCGGATTTAAACCGATCATGGACTGTAAGGTGCTTACCATAACACCATAGATGAAACGAATGAAAGTGCTCTGAATGAGAGCATAAGCAGCAAGACCCGTTTCACTGGAGTGGCCAATGAAGGCTTGAGCTACCACTATGCAACCAAACGACATCACTCTGAACAAAGTTGATGGTAAAGCTATTCTCCACATCTTTCTTACTTCACTCCAAATCTTCTTTCTCAAGTAGAGACTCTCTCTCCTCTGTTCTGTCTCTGACGCATTTAGCAGTCTCTCTTCCATTTCTCCGCCACCTCTACTCATTTTCCCCCTCTTTAATTTCTAGAACAAAAATTAAACGTTATACTAATTACTTATAGACATGTCACAAAGATAAATTAACCTCCAATCAAAACTTCATATTGGTTTTAGAAAAAATTGTTTAACACAGCTATGCAAATGCGACAGCGATTTGAGAACTAAGAGCATGCACAATGGGAGAGTAGTTCCATAAGTTTCTTAGAAACAATATAATAAAAAAAAAAGAAGATAAATTGACGAAAAAGAAAAGAGAAGAATATGATCGATTTTTCTATGAGAGACTTTCAGCAAACATGTCATTTTCTTGATGGTCAATATTTTTTAGTGCTAAACTATATTTTGAGAAACTCCATTAAAAACTAATCGACTATGCCGGCCTAAATATATCTAATTCTCAAAAACTTCTTTTTTTCATTTCTTGATATAGGGTTTTCTTCCCCATATTCATCATTAGATATCTATATATATATGTAAATGTGTATGTATATACATCTTTGTAGTATACTCTACAAGATTTTAAAAGGTATGGAGTGATTTACTTACCTGTCGAACTTGGTTCAACTGGAAAGAGTCGGAGAAACCAAGAATAACAACAGCAACACAATTATTTTCTGAGAACGGAGAGCGAAATTATGTATTACCGAGAAAAAATCAAAGAAGAAGAAGAAGAGAGGCAAGAGGAAATTAAGTGTGATCTTCTTCTCTCCCTCTCCCTCTCTCTCTCTCACTCTGGAAAACTGTTGTGAGACTATACTAAAATGCTTAGCTATATATAGTGAGAGACCGAGAAAAGAGAGAGTAGATTTATACGACGTGTATATACAGACACTAGGAATGCATATGTCTTCTGATGTGAAAACGTTAAGGAAAGGCTGTCGTCTTGTGCCAGGACAATAATAATGTGAAGTTTTAGAAACCAAGTCTTGATTCTAATTCATGTTGATTTTTTTTTCTGTGGTCTGTTACTGTTAAACCACTAAATTGTTTTTTTTTTGTTTATTACGAATGGATCAAATCTCATATTATACTTACATTTCATTTATGACAATATAACATACATTGTTATCTCAACTACAAAGATTCAAAATAAATGGTTAGATTGCGCTATGTTTCTGATGAACAAATTTACTCTTAACATACATACAAACTAAAAACTCTGCTGCATATAGATTTTCATTAATCTACAATAATTCATGTTCTTTGACATTGGAAAATCTATTAATATAAAGAATAGTTATGTGAATGGATTTTTGTTTTGCTGTTGATTTCCAAATAACAAACGTCGTTAAAAAATAACACACACATATATATATATATATATATATATATATATAACCTTTTAAAAGATCAAAAGTATATGACATAGACTCCAGGAGAGCCAATCAAGCTTGTAGGTGTTATCCACGTGCTGAAAATAAACATCAAATCCATGCATCCCCAATATCAAAAGTTTGGACTTTTGGAGTAAAATGAGCATATATCTCTCTCGTCAAAAAACAATGGCCAATAGTGAAACAAATAGATGCTTTTGCTTTAGGTTAGGTTAATCATGTCATACATAAACGACAATAGTTGGCCTGGCTTTCTGTAAAGGTTCCTTTAAATGCTTAAACAATTAAAAATATTGTTAATTTCTTAAACAATTTCCTTGATTGTTCTTTTGGTAATTACTCTTAAACCCTTAATTTGTCCTCAAAACTTAAAAAACTTCGTCAACAAAAAAAAAGAAGAAGCTGAAACCCAAAGAGATACGTCCCGTTTCATAGAAGCGCAGCTAGTATTCCGAAAATAGTTAAACAAACTACGCACCGTTTAGCACACAGTACGCGATGTTTTAGAGACACCTTCGATGACTCGAGAGTAAACGGGGGACCCGTGTTAGCTACACGTTATGAATATAAGTTTGTGACAATTCATTCCTAGCAATGTGTCCACGTTTCAATTGGATACGTTCCATCTGTTTTGTTTTTATTCTTGTCCTACTAATCCTTGCATTAACTTCTTAAGAACAATAAAGACGACTTTTAATTATGATATGTATTTTTCAGCTATTTAGTACGATTAATTTCTCTTTATTTTACGTGCATTCTTATACTTATGACTCATCCATCCAACTTCTGGCCAGAAGTCTATAACTTGAATATCTTGGTTGTCAAGTATTACATTGTAGATGCAGCGACATGTGGGTAGTTTTTGTTGTTGAAAATGTTATTTTCTAGTTCTAGCAAACTTTATTAATTGCTATTCCAATGTATTGTTTTTCATGTTTCAGATGCACCAAACATCTATGAATATGAGTGTTTTTCAGTCAAAATTAAATCAAATTGATGATGACGATAAAACAGAGATGATAAAAAAAAAAAAAAAAAAAAAAAAAAAAGAGATGATGTTTTTCTAATAGAGAACCTGGGTTAAAGTCCTATAGAGAAACCTCAGTATGTGTGTCCTCGATGTGAATTTAAGGAGCAATCGTTGATAGGAAGTAGTCCTTTTATCGATTCGCGACATCACGCTCTTATACGAATTTCCTATCCTGGATATCCTCGTAGTACTTCTGTTGAGGTGTTGTTGTTCTTTCACCTTCTTATAAAACAATCTCCTGCTCCAGATCTCATAAGCCCAAAAAACAGCGACTTTGAGAGCAAGTATGAATGTGGGCCATCCCAATACCGTGGATTTCACCGTGGACGCTGAGTATGCAATGATGAGCCGACCGACTTTATAGACTAATATCCGACAGAGATTTGTATACGACTTGTTTCATATCTATCGTGTTGTTATTTCTTTTTTTTCTTATATATGTTGCATATTTTGTTTTTAATTCTTTACTACATTTTCAAAGTAGTTACCTCTAGCGGCGATCATTGTTAGCATTGCTTCATGTACGCACAAACAAATTACTAAAATTCATTAACAAAATAATGTTCTAGATTGTATCATTTTGGATTCGCGACCTGTTATATAACATGATGCTGTAACACATTGCTCTACCAAAATTATAATCTCCAAGCGTTTAGAAGTTTCCTAGTTCGGAACTTGCGTCTGAGAATATGTTTTAACTGCTTGTGACTTGTTATTATGATGTTACAAATCAACATACTTGTTTGGTTTGAATGTCTAACCAACACAGCGATAATCTTATTAGAATGTACATTCTAATTAGTCATTGGCAACATTATCTATTTTTTCAAATTTTTTAATATCGAAAATTTGGTAACTCACAGGACTTTACACTAAATATTTGGCATATTTGAATAGGTTTTTTGAAGAGAAGCAGTAATCATTTTGAGCCAGTACACTTTTTAAAGATTGCTAAAATTGCATTACTGAAAAATTATGTTCGGGATAGTGTTTCTTTTATAGGGTGGTATATTTCTCCCAACCCGGAAGAGCAGCTATGACTGTGTATTGCTATATAGTAGATATAATAAGGGACCTATTTATATGTTTTATATCTTAAGATAATGATTCCTCGGTATTGACAGGGGTAAGTCATATTGAAAGACCACCACTTAAGCAAAAAATCAACAGATGCCATAATATAACCAGAAATTCCATATGGATTCTGTTTTTTTCCTGGATATTTAGTTAATCATTGTAAAACATATGAAAAAAGGTTTTTTTTATCAGCATAACTCTTTTGATCCAACAATTAAAGTATTTCCAATCTTTATTTTTTATTATATTACTCTTACGTTTTTTATTACTTGTCGATTTTCACTATATAGAAATATTTTTTATATGTTACATTTTGTAAGCAAACCTGATTAATAGAACTATGACCCAAGTATAAGATATATGGTTTAGATGTAAAGCAAGTAGAGTATTTTTGTATAAACATTACAGTGAAGGCAATGTAACATACATTACATTGTTGATACACTTACGAAGTTCTGACTTATTTTTCACTAACAATTGGACAAGATAATTCTGGATAAACAGTCAGTTCGAATAATAAAGTAATATGATTGGACCTTGTTTCATGATCAACCATTTCTTAAGTATAATTGTGACCAAAAGTGACGTTCTGGAAACATTTATATTATCGGATGTGTATTTTGTACATTTAGAGCACAACTATTTAGTTTTGTGGTTTTGTTTGATCACGAGATGATTAACTTAATCTCAAAAAAACGATAGAGTGATGTTGTCTTTGAATATAAATTAGATTGAGTGGGAGGTTTGCTTGGTTCCTATTCGCTTCATTTTACTTTATGTGCACCTGACTTATTCATGAACATCGTTATGTTTGATTCTTTCCCTTCGTTCTCGGCTTTAATCGAAAAAGTATTCTTTTGATTAGGTGGTATACGGGGAGACGTAGATGTTTTTTCATTTTTGCATAGTATACTAGCCAACATCCCATGACAAAACAATTTACTGTTTCTTGTATTTTTATTAATTCAGTGTTGTGTAATTTATAACTTGATTACTAATTAATGTAGGGTATCTGACCATCCGTTCTTTGAATATATATTTTTCGTGGTGTGATTATTTTTAATGTAGATGTTTTCAAGTCACTAAGTAAAATAGGCTGTTTGAGGTAGATTGTTATGTCCTCCTTTAAGACAGATTGTTATCTTCCGACTTTTTTCAATTTATGTTTCCATTTATTCAATGTCCACGGTTATTTTTAGCAGATAGTTTTGAAATAACTGTTCTTATACAATTTTGACCCGCAATTTTAATAACAGCGAAGGATCAAGTATTTAGGAACAGCATATTAACAAAAACCCATTTCTACCTTAGTCCATACCCATATTGTCGCTCCATAAATAAACTTATTTGGAATACAATAATTGGTTAATGATTCTTGATTCAAGGATTCACATGTTTAAATTGATAACTAGATCATGTAAGAATTTTGTTATTCATTTCTAATGGTTTAAGAAGTAAATTTAAACGCTCAGGAGCAGTTTAAGTCGAAGATCAAATACACACATATTTTCTGAGAAAAAGACCTAATGAAGCGAGTATATTTTCAAAAATTTTTACTCCAAATAGAGAGATAGAACAGAAGGTTGACTGAGAGAGAGAGAAAGAGATAGGAGAGAGAGAGAGAGAGAGAGAGAGATGAGAGAGAGGAGAGAGAAGAGAGAGAGAGAGAGAGAGAGAGAGAGAGAGAGAGATCAATTTGTCATTGGTGTGGACGGTGGAAGATGGAAGAGCGTCGAGACCGGTATGGATGGTGTCTACTGCCTGGTATTATTGGTATTTATTAGTTTCATTTATTGTTATTTATAATGATAATGGTATATTTCTGCTCGTGTCAATAAAAATGGCCGGACCGAGTAGGTGGTTCCATTGAAGAAATGAAGAAGAAATTGGAGACCATATTAGCTACGTAGACAACCTCTTGAGCACATCTTCATATATCCGTGTCACCTCGTTTTTGTTTGGTATTTGCCAATAAATATTTGCATCTTTAAATTTGATTGCGATCAAAATCTTATTTTTGTCTTTGTATAATATGATATTAAATTAACAATTGGGTTTCTTATTTTTTCAGCGTATATAGTGATCAAATTTAACCTAAATAAACAAAAACTCAAAATTAAATCACCCAACACTGTAACCAGATATGTGATAACCGATTTGTCACAATCAAGACAATAATCGTCAACCCGAAACGTTAAGTTTACAATCTATGGTTGATCACTAATTCAGTACAAAATTAATATATCAAATGAATAATCACTTTAGATTTTTCCAATTCCCTATATATTAATCCAGAAACATTACAACTTCCTTTTGTAATCACGTGTCATCAATAGAATGATATTTAAAATCATTAATATGTTGGTACATTTAATTATATAATAATTTTTTTATTAAACTCGCCATAAATTTATTATTAATGTGTTTTATTATTTTTTTAAATAAAAGTTACGAAACTGCCTAATGTGGCTAAACTATATATGACAATAAATGATTTTGAATAATAAAGATTTAATAAAAATTAGTGTATTTTTATCATATTTGTTTAATTTTAAATTATTAAAATAAATTAAACAACCACATTAACCATATAATAAAATTTAAATTTTTCTATATATGTTATACTTTACCAAAACTGTTAAAAGACTCACATTAAAATTTTGTGATTCAAGGTATAAAATTTATGTTATGAAAAAATATAAATGATTATAAAATCATATAAATAAAAGTCTAATTTAATTAATTAAGATTAATATATATATATATATATATATATTATTTTTAATTAAACTATATACCATATAAAATACATAAATATTTTAATTTTAAAATTTACTTTGAACATTTTTTTAATAAAAGATTTGAACAAACATTGACAACTTAATTTTTAAAAATTATAAATTACTAAAAAAATTAATCCCACAATATCAATTTTGTTATTAGTAATTTAAAGTTTTTGCTATAAATGATACAAATGAGAAAAAAACCATATGAGTAAAAAACATCATTTAATAGACATTAAAATTAAAAATATATTATGTCTGTTAATATTATTTAAATTTAATTATATATCCTATCAAAAAGAAAAATAACATTGTTTGGATTAATAAAATTGATTTATATGTTTGCACCAATTTAATTATATACTGAGTTTGATTTGCGCGTCCGTGCGGATACTGGTTCTTACGTTTCTATACATTAATAAAAAAATTCATAATCAGTGTTATATATTTTAGATGTGCTGCCATATAGATAATTGTATTCAAACGACCCAGAACAAATCAGGTAATATGATTATTTTTGATACAAATATCCGAACTCGTTTCAGATACATTGGTTATTTGGATATTATTAGGTTTTTATACATGAGAACCGAATTCATGCAGGCCCAAAAGGAACTAAATCACTGCAATAACTAAATAAACTCATTTTGTTTTCAATATATCTTGAAATATAGAATTGAAGGTACTTTCGAGTAATTAAATTGTTAAGATTTGATTTTACAAACTTTTGTAAATTCAACAATATGGTATATTTTATTAGAGTAGAAAATCTATAAATTAATATTAGATAAATTAATAAACACTATAAATTAATAAATTGCTTATCCCGTGTTGAACCGGTTCAAAATATGACACAAAATCGATAAAATAATAATATAATAAATTTCTAGAAAGTTGATCTATTTTAAATATATGGTCTCATTAAAATCATAAATTAATACTCTATATTTTTTTTTTTTATAAAATCAATCTACACATTATATTGTTGGTTTTATATTCATAATGAAATTATCTCTATTTTTCTTAAAATTTCAATATATTTTGATAATATTTAGTACAATTATATCTAAAATCACATTTTGCATTTTGTGAAGCATAAAAAATATACACCAAAAATATAATAAAACAATATGAAAGTCTATTTTTTAAAATTTAATTAATGTATATATGGTAAAATCAACTATTTTTTATTTTATCAATAAAAATATAAAAGTTCTAAGAATTTTTTTTGTAAATTAATAACTCTCTAAATTAATAAAATATCAAAGTTGCAATATTATTAATTTATAGAGTTTTTACTGTATTACGTAACTATTTTATTTATATAATGGAATTTACATTATAAAAAGTTTTTCGTAGTCTGAAAATAGAAAGATGGAAGTCAGGAAAGTAATATAATAGAAAGATCTAGTCCGCTATTATCATTGAAACCAAAATAATAAAAATGATTTGATTGATGGTATTCTAACTTCCAGGAAAAAGTGCATTATTGAAAGTTTCCTTTAGTTTTATACTGGAAAGTATATTAGCCACACAACTCACAAGCAATATGTTGGTCATGAACATTATCATAGAGAAAGCCTTGTTACAAAAAAAAAGCATCATCAAAGATTTTTTTTCTCTGAAAATTAATATGTTTCTTTTTCTCCTTAACTGTTGTGGTGCAATTGGGTATTTATGAATGAATATGAAACTTAGGTTCAGGACCATTTTGCGTAGCGACTAATTAACAACAGTCCTTCATGCATATGTTAATGCTTAAGTTGGGTGTATATAAGACATATATAATTAATCATATAGAGTATAGGTGTAGTAGGACCAATAAGCAGTAAAAAGATAATATGCATGAATCATGATATGAAAGCAATGTATTTTGCATGAATCATGATTAATAAATTAAATGGTATTAATATAAATAATTAGCATAACTAGGGTAAGTATCATACCAAATTTTTTTTACCAAAATAAAAAATGACGTTAAAAATCAAAAGCTACTTAACTGTACGTCTGTTTTCGTTTCTATTTCTCTTATCAGGCGTAGTTTGGATTTGTTTTTTTTGTTTGGATTTGTTTCGTTATTGTTATCTAGTCTTTTTGCCTTCGATGTGTTTAGAGTTGCCTTTCTATATTTAAAAAAAAAAATGTTTATCTGCAATTGCAAGTTCATGCATCCCATAAGTTTAAACCACTAAAACCCTAAACCTTTTCTCATATGACGAGAGAGGGTTGGTTAATTATTGATAAAAAGTACAGACAAATTTATCTCTGTAAATCATTTAACTGATCCAAAGTATATTGGGAGCTAGTCTGTTTTCGTGTTGAATTAACTTTTTACATGAAACATGTTTACCACTTCTGTGAACCATATGCCAGTTGCCACGCCAAATATAAAAATCCATCAAATTCATATTTTTAACTGAAAAACAAAACTGTAATCAATTTAATACAAACTACTGTCAATTATCAACGAACTATTTATCCCTTGCATTATTAAAGTTTCTTTCCATGTTATTCTATTTTAGCTCTCCACTACTCATTCAGCAAGACATAAAAAGCACGATAGATAAAGTATACAAAGCTGCGAAAGATTTAAGCCCAAACAAAATGAACGTGATCCAAATTTTGATTATCAGAGGGAGATATCACGAATTCAAATATGCACCTTAAAACTCTGTTTCTTGCCGTTGATAAGATCCAAAACCAGTTTTTGTAATTAGTAAATGTAAGTAACTAGCGTTTTTCCTCTACGGGTAACCGCGTGGCATATGGCGGTTTGCTTATTTTGATGCAGCATTTAGGTTTAAGCATCTTTTCTTGGTTCATCACAAATAATTCCCACCGTCAAAGTCATAACTCTACTCCTTTTTTCACAATGGATGATTTAAATGTAATACAAGGAAGCAGATTTAAAACCATTACAGGATATAGAATAAAACAGAAAACTCAGGTGAGGAAAAGACTTTGGATGATGCTAGAACCAATTAATCCTAGATTCTATCAAACCATATTGAGAGATAAGTTGTTGATGCCATTCGATTGGTAACACTTGAAGAACCGGTTTCTATTAAACCATAACTCTACTCCTTGACAAACCAATACTTTATATAACACCTTTTAACAAATAACCGGACACCAATATTTTTCGCTTCCTTTCTGGTTAACACGTTTCTAAAAATGGAAACGATAGCCTAACCGAGACAGAACTGAAAATCATTTTGGTTAATTGTACATGTATACAGTCAATACAATGCATGCATGGTCCTAAAATACAAAAGATGGTCTCCACACGTCATCCAGATTTTAAATGTTTTTTTAACTAATCTGGGGTATCCAGTCATGAAGGAATTTAAACTAATTTCAATATGAGATGCAGTTTACGGACATACTTTTTCTCCGAGTATCACAATGGACCATAAGCAGATACTCATATCCATAGATGTCCAGAAACATGTAATTTAGTTTCGCCGCAGCAGATGTATCATATCTGAAACGTATTGGCGTACTAAACACGTCTCTTTACCACTCAACTACAAGAACCATGATAATTTAAATGTTTTGGTGGAATAATCTTACAGATTGTATATTATAAAAATTTAGGCTTTTATATATTAACTAAATTTGGTTTTCTAGTCTTCTAGGTTTTCAAAATTGATGTTAAGACATTTAAATATTAATATATTTTCATTATAAAAAGATGTACAGTTCAAAAAAAGATGTGATTATTTTTGACAAAATAATAAAAAAAATATTATATCCGCTACCCTTTCAAAAAACTTTGTGGGATCACACCTAGAGGTGGGCGTTCGGGTACCCGTTCGGGTTCGGGTCGAATATTTCGGATTTTCGGGTATTTCGGTATAGAGGTGTAGAACCCGTTCGGGTATTTCTGTACTTCGGGTCGGGTTCGGGTATTTTTAGTTCGGTTTCGGTTATTTCGGATCGGGTTCGGATATTTAGATTTAAAAAAAAATTAAAATTTTCATTTTTCAAATTTCTTGTATTTAAATATATAACTTTCACTTAACTATTTTTTTGTATTTTTAATAGATTGAATGGTTAATAGATTTGGACATAACATTTTCAAACTAAAAAGACATTAATTTGGTTATTGTTTTTAAATTTTGGATGTAACTTTTTGTTAATTATTGAAATAAAAAGTTTGACATGTATTTTAAGTGCATATCAAATCATCTTCTACGTAATTGTATGTATATCATATGAATTTAAATTATGTGTAATATCAATATAAATATTTTATATAAAATGAAAGATGTAAATTAAAAATATAAGGTTAATTATACATATGTTCGGTTATCTTCGGATATCCATTAGGGTTCGGATATTACCCGTTCGGGTTCGGATATCCAATCTCTCCTAATTTAATACCCGTTCGGATATTTTGCTACTTCGGTTCGGATTTCGGTTCGGGTTTTTCGGATCGGGTTCGGGTGCCACTTCGGATTTCGGGTAAAGTGCCCACCCCTAATCACACCCGTCAATCTCCGATGAATCATACAGAAATAACATGGGTGTTTTGTATTGTATGGATCAACCCTCCCCCCCCCCCCCACATATGAGTCAATGTGCACGTTGTAGTGTATGAGCAAGTGATCGAGTAAAAATCTAACTACAAAAATTATGATTTATAACTATGAAATCATTTAAACTCTTTTGGTAAATCATAATTGATTGGATGTATAACTACCATATTCAATATTTTGAGATATATCATTAATCTTTATTATTTTAATAAATAATGAAAATTTATTAAAATAGCTTTAAATTCTAATAGCTTTCCTTATATTAATAATAAACACATGAATAAAACATTAGTTTTAAAAATAACTAGAGCTTGACCCGCATGCTCATGATGGTATTGATTTTTACGTTTTTATACATTGATATTCGTTTTTCATGATTAGTATTATATATTGTAGATGTGTTGTCGTATAACTAATTGTATTCAAAAGATCCAGGCTGAATTGGATAATAAAATTATTTTTGGTACAAATATCCAAACTCGTTTCAGATATATATGGTTATTTAGATATTTTTATGTTTCTACACATTAGAATCAAAATCATTGAGACCCATGAATAAACTCGAACCCCATGCAAAAATTATAATATCCAAGCGGGACCTAATTTCAAAACCTCCCAAAAAATTGATCCCGAAAGAAATAATTTATACCTGAATGAGTACCCGAATGTTCATACCTAACTGATTCTGTAAATAAATTAAACAAAAAAAACTTTTTTTATATGTTTGACTAAAAGAAGGGAAATAGAAATAAATTTTTATTTACTAAAATACTTATATGGAGTGAAACATTAAGTGACAATAAAATGTAATACATTTTAATTATTTCTATTTAAGTTATTATTTTGTTCACATGATAAACTATGCCTTTGAATTATGTATTTGACTACGTAATTTTTCACCAATTGGAACTAAAATAAAAGAAAGTTTTAGTAAAACAGATTAACCGAACTATTAACCATATGCAAAACCTGACTATTTTACATTTTTGATTTTTATAATTTACACAAAGTTAATATTGATTAACAAATAAATAAAACTTTGCACTATTACTTTTATGGTAATATACTTAGCCGGCCATGATTTCATGTCCCCACCTAAAACCGAATTGTAAACTCATATATCGCATATTACTGGGTACTGTTCTCACAGATTGTGGTAGATAGATGGATTCACTGGACTTGTTGACCAAATCGGTTTTAAATCGGGAAGATTGTCCAGTTTTTGCTTTAAAATTGTGTCACGGTAAGTTTTTTTCTAGAGTTCGAGATTGCCCAACATCCTAAGAAGAATCAATAAATGAAAAAGTGTATTCGTGACTCAACATCTATTTAAACACGTTCCCAAATAACCCTGACAACCAGAACAACAAACGTTACCCATAGTACGTATAATACAGTAACCGGCCCCATAGTACTTTCTAAGCATAACTACTTTTAGTAATGAGCCTGTGATACACACTGTTCCGTACCTGACCACTATACCCACTGATTGATATTAAACACTTTCTCTGCTTGCACCTAATTTTCATGCTGAATATAGATAAACAAAATCCATTATCTTCCAGTATTAAATTAAAAAAAAAAATCAATCTCAATAGAAAATCTCGTTCTATTTTTCTAAACTCTGTAGAAATGATATTAATGTAACAACAACAACAATGCCAATAATTAATCTTAACAAGACGCTTCTCTCTCTCTCTCTCTCTCTCTCTCTCTCTTACGCACACCACAAAACTGCTTAGTCTTTGATTGTCTTTAATTCAAGATAAAGACCTGCTTTGTCTTGTTTTGTCTTTCATTCAAGATGAAGTCGCTTCTGCTCCTTCTGCGCTTCCTTGCGCAATGGCTTCTTCTCCTTCACCTTCACCGGCCTTTTCTGGTCCAGGTCCAGCAGATACCTTCACCATTGAAGGACGTAATAGCCTTTCCCCTAGCAAGAAACCTTTCCTGTATTCTTCAAGTACTATACCTTCTTCGTATTCCGCAGAATCCTCCCTCATTATTGCCTCATGAAGCTTTTTCACACATCAAAGAGAAAAAAAAAAGCAAAAGTATAAAAAAGATGTCAGTTGTTAGGATTCTAGAAAGATCAACAAACAAAAGGCTTTTTGTAAAGTTCAACTACCAGCTCACTGAAACCCATCACCACTCAATAAAGTTCTGAAACTTTCCCAAGATGTATCTTAGTACTAAACACATGAGCGCTTTAACTTTCTAATAACTAAAAAGGCATCTCAATAGGATTAAGTCATTATTAGCTAAGAGCAACTTACCATTGGATCAAACTGCTTGCCGACTGTCTCCACAGTGACAACACCAAGCGAACCTAGAATCTCAACAAACTGTTTGTATATGCTCTGGTAGCTGTTAGTGACTCTCTCTTCTCCCTCAGTCTCCACCTTGATCTGGGACTTAGCCCTCTCGAAATTATCCAAAACCGCCAAAAGATTCTCCACAACCTCTCCTTGAGCATTTGAAACAAGGTTTAGCCTCTCCCTCTCGTTCCTCTTCCTGAAGTTGTCGAAATCTGCGCTGATCCTTATCAGCCGATCCCTCTCCACAGATAACTCGTTAGATAAAGTGGCGACTTTCTCCTCGAGCTGAAATTTTTGATCTTCAATGGACTTTAACGATGCTTCTATCTCAGCAATCTTCTCCTCGTTGTTCTCTGCTAGAGCTTCTTTATACGAACTCAGCAATGCTATGGTCACAGCCGCTTCTTCTTCCTCAGCGCCAGCGTTTTCACCCTCAGCACCATCAGTCTCCTGCTCCATGGTTTCAGAAGAAAGAAAGCAATCAACTTTACACAGACATTTCAGTTTCTGATAAGCAGAGACAAAACAGAGTCTCGACACACCATCAGAATCTATTCACATGAAGAATCACATTAATAGGCTGAATACGAATCCTTCAGGGAGTAATGTAATCAACAAAGATTAAAACTTTAAGCAAAGAAGCTGAGACAAAACAGAGTATCAACACACAAAGCTTAAAACTTTAAGCAAAGAGCTGAGACAAGACAGAGTTTCAAACACACAGACAATACCAACATAATCAATTGACTGTGAACAATCACATATTCACATTAATAGAGTGAATACGAATCCTTCAGGGAGTAATATAATCAACAAAGCTTAGACCTTTAAGCAAAGAAGCTGAGACAAAACAGAGTTTCAACACACATACAATACCAACACAATCAATTCGAATCCTTCAGAGGCTAATGTAATCAACAAAGCTTAAGACTTTAAACAAGTAGACGAGAATCCCAATTTCGAAACCCTAAACCCTAATCACCCAATTAACATTTCTAAAAGCTACCTAAGACAGAGATGAGGCTTAATCGAAAAAACCTGGACTTCGGGTTCGCTCGATTCCAGCTCCGTCTCGGTCGTCTCTGCTTCTCCAGAAGCAAAGGGTACGAAGTTAAGTAACCGGAGAGAATTTCCACCGGAGACGGAGCGGAGAGAAGCTCGGCGAGAGAGTGAGACGCTGGTGTTCCTTCCTCCGGCGAAGGAGACGCAGAAGGGCTTGAAGGGCACAGAGGGTGCATGAAGTAGAGACGGTGTGAGGTGTAACGACGGCGTTTTGAGTAGACCGGCCATTGGTGAGAGTGGCGGAGAGGGATAAGGGAGATAGAGAGAGAGGGCCAACAGTTCGTTCAATCTTCCCCGTCGAGTGTAGTTTATCTATTTGTATCGTTTGGTTTTTTTCAGCCGTTGGATGTAGTCTTTATATATTGATCGGACGGTCAATGTTTAACTGAAGTACTAGATTTTCTAGGAGACAGAAAATTCTAGAAGTTTGTAAGAAACAATTTTATGCTCTAATGAAAAAAAAAAAAAAATAACCATTTTTACAAGTTAGACAACCTTTCTTGCCAACATTTTCATAATATAGCCAAGGTGGTGTGGTTCAATAGTGTTGTTTCCGAATGGTAACAGCAGATTGAGCGGTGCGGGACAAACGGTTTAACTGCGGTGCAGTTTTAACAGTTATAAAAATGTATAGATATATGGTATATGCAGAGATTTTTGTTACTGTTAATTGCGGTACGGTGCGGGATGGATGTTACCATTCAGAGCCCAGGTCAGCAGTCTCAGCAAGGTCTTTGCTTTCCAAGGCATTGCCAATTTTTAGAAGCAATCTTGTGTTACTATTAACTAGTTTTACAATTTGGACTTGTGCTATATGTTCAAAACGGCCTTCGTGGAAGCAAAGCCCAAAGAAACGTACTAAGACAGTTTGTTTCGTCGAAGCAAAGCCTAAAGTCTGTGAGTGTATGGTATTTTTAGATCGATGGTGTGATGAGGGCTGTGAGTGTATAGTATTTTTAGCCATAATAACGTGGAGTACAAAAATTACATGCTGAGTTATTTTACTTTCATCCACTAAAAAAAAGAAGAAGAAGAAGATTTAGTCCATTTAAGCCCTTTTTCAAACAAACAAAAAAGATTTAGTCCATTTAAATATATATATATAGTCCATTTATTCCAAAATAGAGTAATACTACCTACTTTAATCAAGTAAAATTTCACTTTCAATCCCATTTTTCTCTTTTCTCCTTTTTCAACTTTGTTTTTCTAACATTTTACTCTATTAAGTTTTTTTTACTCTATTAATTACCAATCAAACCCAAGAAGAATATAAAATACAATCAAGCATAATTTGATGGGTGATGTATATATACAGTGTTAGGAAAATAGTATCATATATATCACATATGATTGCTCTCAAATCTCAGATATCACTTTCTATATTAGTTCCATAATTCTTTGTAATTCATTTTGATTATGCTCTTTGATTTGTTTAGTTAATATATATGTATATTCTCTTAATCAATAATACACACCCCAATCCATAAAACGTTAATTATGTCAATATACGGTGAGCGTGACCAAATTGTAACGAAAGCCACTTTAATATTAAATATTCAACAAAAATGTGTTGTTTTACACAAAATACATAGTATAAAATTAAAAATGTTTTAATACTATAATGTCTGTTGAAGTTAATAGATAAACAATAACGTCTAGTTTTAGCATTTTTCATGCCGTTGACCACAAATCATGTTATTTTCTTATTAGTTATGAATCATTAATTCATGGTCTTAAAAAATTACGTGTTTTATATTATTGTAAAATTTTACACGTTTTCTTATTCAAATTTTCGAGAAAGCTTCTTTCTAATAATGTAGGATATAGAAGAATTTCTAAACCCTAAAACATGATGAACTCTTTAAAAGAAAACATTTTATACACTTATTCATTTTCTGTACTTGTTTCTTATTCAAATTTTCGAGAAAGCTTCTTTCTAACAATGTAGGATATAGAAAAATTCTAAACCATAAAACATGATGAACTCTTTAAAAGAAAACATGATTAGTTTTATACACTTATTCATTCTATAAATAGTTTCAACTTTCTATTGTATAGTCGCAGTTAACAACAACACTATTTCTTGCAACGTCAGTTACTAATTACAAAATTTTGAATAGACACTAAAAAGTTACATATATAGTCTTTTTTAATTTCATTAAAATTGAAAATATACAAACAAGAACAACATCAAACCAGAGAGAACAACCACAAACTACAACAATTACGTGAAAGCACAAATGAATGTGTAGGCCAAGACCAATGCAGGAAGCCAGATCTCAAACCCAAGAGGATAGTTAGGAGCACAAGAACACATCCAAGACCAGCAGCAATAGGCAGACTCCCCAGGGCAACGCAAGAGCAGACATGGAGGCTAGACATTGGTGAATCCAGCACTCAAGACCAGCAGCAATAGTCTTCTTTTCAATATATAAATAGTATATAAAAAAAGAGTTATAAAAATAGGCAATACTTCACGTCGCCAAATATTCAACACTTTCTGATAATTTTACTTCAAAATTCTATAATGAGCAACGATAACTTTGTTGAAGTAATTTAATTTATTGAAATTGGACATATTACTATTCTAATTATTTTAAATACAACCATGATATATAGTTTTTATCAATAATGGGAAAACTATACTTCTATTGAGACGACTTAGACTTTTTTCTTTGAAATTTGATAAAATACACATCGCATTAGTTTTTTAGCACCATGAGAATTCCACCTCACCAACAAGGGATCGAGATCTAAGATAATTCAAAGGATTTTAGATTAATCAAATAATCCAGTCTCCATGTGATCCACTCATACACTATTTTTTTGTCACCTGAGTAGACTTATAACAAAATGTCTAAGTTGGGTCTTAACTTTGTCATTTGTGACCACAAAATTTAATTTTGTTAAATTTAATCATTCACTAAAAAAGTCTAGTTTTACTTCCATAACTTTATACTTTTGTCATAACATGAATAACCAAATACTAGAAAACCATTGTACAAAATTTGTTAATTAGGTACAACAAAATTTCAGGCATCAATTAAAAATAAACATTGATCAAGGTTTTTTTTGCTTGTAGTACATTTCGAGTTATATACTAAGAAAAAACTTGATCAAAGTTTATCTATATTGTTATTGCCTGAAATTTTATTTTCCACCTAATTAACCATTAGTTTTTTTTATTCTTTTAAACAGAAGGGCATATTAATAGAAATATAGAATTATACTTTTTGAGTGTATGATCATTAATTAAAATTAAATATTGATCAAGTTTTTCTTAGTAAATATAAGCTAACTAAAATGCTTATTGTAGAAAAAACATGAAAAGAAGTAAAATGGTACAGGCTCTTCTCTTGTTGCTTACTTGCATGAGTTTATGACGACTATAGTATAAACCCGATCTTTGGAGGAGCAACATTTTTTTGGACTAATTTGGAGGAGGAACTTACGTGAAATAAAATTTAAAAAAATTCTCAAATACACTCAACCAACTAATAATAACATACCTCCAAAAAAAATTTATCAAACAAAATTTTTACTCACTAATTGAAGTCTATAAAAAGCTGTGTTAAGAGATGTTTTTCATCACAACTCACCAGTCTCTCTTTTCCTCTTTCTCGATCTAAAAGGTCGCTACGATGATGGCTTCGACTTTTCAAGAAAACTGTATTTCAGTAATCAACGGAGCTCCAAGTTGGGCTGTTTTCTTTCTTTTTGATCTTCTCGACAATTTTCTCTGCATCGTTTTCAGATTCCTCGACCAAGTTATGGAAGAAAAACTAGAGTCATGCCAGTGTAATAATCCTCAAGAGACATCCGGATACGAGTTTCTTTCAGACCATCAACACTTGTCCGAGACTCTTTACCGTAGGAGAAACATTTTCCGACAAGCCGGTTTTCTCCGGTTTGCTAGAAAACTCCCAGAGATCACCAAGAAAATCGGTATAGCTACTTTCTTGAGAAATTTCCTTTTTCCCGATAAAATGAAGAAAGTCCCTCGTGAGGTTGCAAACAGATGGTCTGATTGTGGTTGCAAGAATTGTGTTTCTTGGACTAGCACCGATCAACTTAACGTGATCGTCAAGCAACCTTCAGTATCTTCAGGTAATTGGTAATTAAACTTGGTCATATAGGCTAAAGCTTTATTATTAACATTTCATAATAATTTTCATTTTATCAGATTTATCAATGAGCAACAAACTGGTAGAGAACGTTATTTTCATACACGGATTCTTAGCATCTTCATCGTATTGGACCAACACGGTGTTCAAATATCTACCAGATACCACGGAGAAAACTAACTACAGATTCTTCGCGGTCGATCTTCTAGGGTTTGGAGACAGTCCAAAACCTAGAGACTGTCGATATTCGTTGCAAGAACATGTTGAAATGATCGAGAAATCGGTTATTTTACCAAACAATCTGACTTCATTCCATGTTGTAGCACACTCCATGGGATGCATCGTTGCAGTAGCCTTAGCTGCCAAATTCTCCGGTAGTGTCAAGTCCGTCGCTTTAGTAGCTCCGGTGAGTTTTTCAGTTGAAAATCCGTTTCAACTTTAAAACACTTTACAAGACAATGTTTTGTTATTTTTGGATTTAGCCGTACTTTGGTGATAAAGAAGGAGCAAGTTGTGATGCTCTTGATGTGATAGCCGAGAAGAAACTTTGGCCTCCAACTTCGTTTTTCTCAGCGATGATGGCTTGGTACGAACACATTGCACGTGGGGTTTGCTTTGTTGTGTGTAGGCACCACCGTACATGGGAGAAGATCATCAAAATTATAACTTGGAGAAGGTATAAATAATAACCAAAGACTATTGATTGATTCTTACGTATACAGGTTTTGAAACGTTATGTTTTTTTTTTTGCGATGTTTAGTAAACTACCAATGGCGATAACCGAACTGACCAAGCACACGCATCAGTCGTCATGGCATAGCATGCACAATGTGTTATGCGGAGGAGCAAAATTCACGGATAAACACCTTGAAAGTTTGATAAATTCCGGTGTTAAAATCAGTGTGGTGCAAGGGAATAAAGATGCTGTGGTTCCTATTGATTGTCTATGGAACATGAAAGCTAAGTTCCCGGCGATTCAAGTTGAAGTTATTGCCGGAACCGATCATAGTTCGGTGATAATGAGTAGAATAGAGGTCTTTGTTACAAACCTTGTTAAGTTGTGGGCTTCTTCCGGAAAGAAACAAAACTAGTGGAAAATGCCTATAAGATTTAAACTTTATAATAAAGTCTTCAAACGTCAAAATTTAAACTTTATAATATATTTTCGTTTTTTATCTTCTAATTAATTAGGTATATTGTTCTTTTTGTTACAAAAACAAACATTTTCCTTGAATAAATCCAATTGTCATTGTTGAAGGAGAAAGTGAAAGTGATACATATAATACGTTTTGTAAAAAACAGAACATAATAATCTCAAACTTTATATTTTCTAAAGTTTTGATTTAAGAGAGTAGTAAATTAAATAGGATATCTCAAGCAGTCACATGATCTTCCGTTTTAATGATCACACGCAAGCGAATCACACTTTATTAGAAAACCAACTGTTGTATAAATTCTTTGTGGGGTAGTCTCTGTCTCTCCACACCTTACTTATCATTCAAAAATTCTTTTCATATAACTAAATTAATAATGTGCACTGTATAACACTCTTGGTAATGTGTACCTCCAAAGACTATATCAGCAATTTCTATGGAGAAAAATAAAGTTCCAGATTTCTTAGTGGGTCTATAACGATTCACAACCCTATATATATAGAAAATATATAAGAAACTTTTAAAAACACTTAATTTATATCATCAGAGATTTCCAAACTTTCTTGTTAACTCTTACAATAGCAAGGCTCTTCGGTCTATTTATGTCTTCCTCATAATCTTTCTTATTTGAGCTAATACTGGATCACATAAGTTTCTAACACACTGTCTTTAGGTCCAAAACAGAACAAGTTTCTTAATCCTTTTACCATTCTTCCTCGGAGAACCCTCAGCATCACGCTTTAATGCCATCTCATCCATCTCCAATCTGCCCTCCTTCTTCATAATCACCTGACTCGATTCATCAGCTTTAAACCTCATCTTCTCTAAAACACTCACCAAACCCTCAAGCGCCATGTCAGCATCCTCACTTTTCATCAGCTCCTCTGCCACTTGTGCCGGCGTGATTACATCCCCTTCCATCAGTCGCTCTATCTCCGGGTAAAGACGGTGTGGCATAGTGGTGTCGTTCAAGCACAAATAGTTAGAGGCTAGAGTCTTGAATCCTTGGAAAGTGCAATGTCCCATGTATATGTGCATATCCATACGACCCGGACGTAGTAATGCCGGGTCTAGCCTATCTTTATGGTTAGTCGTGAATATTATAATCCGCTCGTCTCCACAGCTTGACCATAACCCGTCTATGAAATTTAGCAGCCCTGATAACGTCAAAGGTCCCTAAACACAAGAAAAATGCAAATTAAATACACTAATAAAAAGTATAGTAATAATTAGTATTGATTTAACCGTAACAGATCCATAGAAGACAGAACCAAACGGACCTGAGACTCGCCGCGGTTCTTGCCTTCACCAGGCTGTTGTTGCTCCACTCTATTGGGCAAATCCACCGCACAGTCGATATCTTCAATGACAAGAATCGAACGGTTACGTGTCGCTAGCAAGAGCCTCCTTAGGTCAGAGTCACGCATCACACTCGCGAGCTGAAGATCATAGACATCAAACTTGAGGTAATTCGCCATGGCCGCAACCAAACTAGACTTCCCGGTTCCGGGTGGCCCGTACAGCAAGTAACCCCTCTTCCAAGCTTTCCCAACCCTCTTGTAAAAATCTTTCCTCCTAATGAACCGATCAAGATCGGCTATGACGTCACGCTTGAGCTCGTCTTCCATGGCCATCGTCTCGAAGGTGGAAGGATGCTCGAGGATAACCGATTCCCACCGGAGAGAGTTGAGAGAATGCAGCATCAGGATCCTCCTCTCGTCTCTGATCTCTTTAGCTTTGGTCTCGACGTAAGGGATGTAAGAGTTTAGGATCAAGTCTTTATGCTTCTTGTCGAAACTCAGCTCGAAGTACTCGCTTTTACCGTCGTCGTCGACAGGGCTTCTCCTCCCTCCGCCGCCGCCTCTTCCTCCGCCTCTTCCGCCACCTCCTCCTCCGCCGCTTTTCTTGTCTCCTCCGCCGTCAGTGACGAATATCCACTTCAGCTCCACGTCTTGGTACACGTCGTTGACGATTTCTCCGTCGCTGAGGTACAAGTTGACGTGTTTGTCTTTATGGCCTTTGCTGATTCTGAGCCTGATGGCGTCTGGACTGATCTTGGTGGAGAGGTAAGTCTGAGCGGCTCGGTAGATCTCGTTGCTCATGCCCATGTTGTCGTCGTCGATGGTTAGAGTCAGAGTCGTGGAGGAAGAGCGGTGGAACAGAGAGCGGAGAGAAGAGTAGATGAAGTCTTGGATTGGTGCTGGGATGAGCTCGTGAGCCATTGATCGTATCATCATCATGTAACCAGCCATTGATGCGTACGCTGTGAAGAACGATGTAGGTGAGGGAAGATCCTTTGAGAAAAACATCGTGTCTCTCTGTTTCTACTGTTGTGTTTGTTGAAGATGGAGAGAGTGAAAGAGAGAGGTTAAAAGAGATATATAAAGAAGGAGATACGCTTAAGGAAGAAGGTTTCACTTTGGGTTAAAAGACATTATTAGTCCCCTTAACACTTAAGATCTCATTGTCTTAATTCAATGGATGTGTATATGATAATGACCCTTAAAATGGAAAAAGTAAAATAAATAAAAAGTAGAAAGAGGACAAAATAAACTCTTGGAAATTTTCCACGTCTCTTTCCACGAAGAGTATGTCCATTTATTTTCCAATTTTAACTCATATGAAAGGTCTTTTTTTTTTAATATTTATTGCGTGACCAATGAAGATTGAAGACTCTAATGTATATGAATGTAATTGGGTGGCAAGCTTGTGGTTTGGTTCTCAGATTTGATACCTTAACTATTTTTCGTGTAACGGTTCAAAACCTTTTCAATTGATTAGTTTGGATTTGTTTCGTCATTATTTACTGATAATGTGATATAACTTCTTTCGTAATATGTCACAAAACTACGTTTACTGTCAACAACAAAGCTATATACACATACGCAAGTGAATAATCTAATCGGCATGCATCATAATACATGCATGGTGTATAAATATTCCCATTTAAATATTTAATAAATGTTTTCACATAGATTCAAGTTCTAATAATCACGAAAAAAGAAAGTTTTCTTTTCTTTTTCTTTTTCTTGTTTTGTGAGAGTGATATATAGATAACCTTGTTTAGTTATGTTGGAAACGTCATGTGGCTTCACAGAAAACTTTTATAAGTTGTAATTATGATAACCAACTTACGGTAATTAATATTATATGGTTATACATGTTGGATTTTGCTTAGTTTGTTCAGGTGGTGATGACTGATAACTTGATTTTCTGTAACTCGATTACCAATACAACCAAAAACTTTTTATTATCTTTTAAAAGTCATTCCTACCAATAGCAAAACCTATTACGCTGGTACTTTTGGCCTTGGATATAACAGTTTTGGAGATTTTTGTATGTTAATAAGTTTGGATATTACAGTAACTATTTATGGTCGGAATTTAACTTTTTAACATTGGTATTTATGACATTTGATGATTGACCCATAAAAGACCAAAAAGCAAAAAGATGCACTATATTGTCGCGATGTAGCATGTGGGACTTCTTATTGCGTGTTGTAATTCCATCAGTAAAGAAATGTAAGAGGAAGAGGTACGTGTCAGAGTAACAATGGATAATGTGATTCATAGCCAAGAAGAGAAAAGTAAGTGTACTACTGAGTCATGAGTTCATCTTTCTTTGGACCGTGGCGTACCTACTTTAATATATCAAAATATGCTTTTTAACAATATCGAGACCACGCAAAATTCTCTATCGCTAGCCTATACTTCAAAAGTAAATTTATATTAAAATATTTTTTTTCTCTCAATAACCAAGCATTATTCATCGTTCACCAACATTTCATTTAATAATGTCACTAGTAGTATGACTATGATGTCAAGAGAAAAGTTTGGTAAGATGATAGTTGATGAGAGAAGGAAATACTTTATTAAACTTATTGTAACACACTTTCACTTCACTTCGATTTTTTAGAAGGATATTTACATTTCACTAGTAGTATGACTATGATGTCAAGAGAAAAGTTTGGTTAGATGATAGTTGATGAGAGAATAGAATACTTTAGTTAACTTATTGGAACACACTTTCACTTCACTTCAATTTTTTAGAAGGATATTTACATTCTTAACAAAGAGATGATATTTTTTCATGGTTTTGCAATTTATTAGCTACTTAGTGAAACATCTTTCACTTCATTTTTTGAATGATATTTACATTTTTAACCAAAAAACAGACTAGTAACTTCATAAAAGTATTCTGCAATTCAAAAAAGTTATTGAAAAGAACAAAATAAAGGTTTTCTATAATAATAATCTTTTCACCAAAAATCAATTTCAGTCATCCTTTTTATAGCAAATGCTATTAAAGTGACTCATGATTCATGCCTAGTAGGGCCAGTCGCCCAAATTGATTGCAACAGACCAAAACAAACATATAGGGCAGGTCATGTTGATGTCGATGTCCATGTCACTATCAAGTCTTTATATGAATACCAAACCAAACCAAACCGGTACAACTAAACCAAATGCCTAACCAAATCTTTAACCAATAAATCAGAACTTCCAACGAGATAACAAACGGTCAAACAAAACAATGGTTTATAAAACTTGGAACAGAAACACAACTCTCACTCAATTAAGACAGCAACTCTCAGTTGGGAAGGTAACTAAAATTATTGATCAGAGATAATAAGTTTTTTTCTTAAATAGCTCATTTGTGGAGAAGCAATCAAAAGCAGAGATTTTAGATCAGAACTGGAATTGCATCTCTGGAGAGTAACCAAGAGCTTCAAGGTTTGCAGCCATGGCCTTGTTCATAGGCGGTGGTCCACATCTTAGGATCTGCAATTCAAACATATACACCAATCTTATGTTCATCACTCAAATTACTTCTTGTCAAGTGTTTCATTCACTTGCAGTGTTCTTGGTTTTGTTTCACATAAAGATTTAGAGTTGGAAACAGTGATGACTGTGGTATGTTCAAGATCAAGTAACAAAGTAAAGGTATTCTACCTGAATATCGGATGCTGGTGCAGGACAATGGGACTGAATCATTTCCTTAGATACAAATCCAACACCACCATCCCATGTCTCCGGAGGCTAATCATATTTGCCACACAAGATTGAACCAAAAAAGCATCAAGAAAGAGTTACTCTATAGGAACGCCAAAACATTTGGATTTAGTGACTAACCTGGTTCAGAACATAGTAGATTTTGAATTGATCTGGGTAATTGGCTGTAAGACTCTCCAACTCTTCCTGAAAGAAGTATTGAGTCACATAATATTTGGAGTTTGAAAACAATCTATTTGTTCTCGACTAGTACAAGGTGATAGACTCTTTTTTTTACCTTTAAGAGAATGTCTTCGGATGTAACATTGGCGTAAATGAGGTGCACCTTTGTCTTGTCTGTTGGGTTTTCTAGAATCGTTCGTGCCACCTTCAAAAGAGAGAAACAAAACACGGTTTACGCATATAAATTGGCTGCAAAACATGATATTGACACACAAAAATGTATGAGACATACTTGGAACATGGGAGTGATGCCTGAACCTCCAGCAAGCATTCCAAATGCCCTAAACTGACCTGGCTGATACTTGAACCTTCCCTGGCAAGCACAAAGTAACAAAACAACAAAAAGTTTGAGATTTTGAACAATTTTGAGATAACATCTGAGTTAATAAAGTAGTGAGTACCTTTGGTCCCTTAACAGCAAGATGGTCTCCAACACGCATCTCCCTGAAATGATGAGACATTCTTCCTTGCGGATACATCTATAGTTCGCAACGGGAAACTTAATAACAAGTTTCAGTTGAACTAGTGTAAAAACCGAGTCAAGCTGAGTGAGAGAGTAAAAGCATATATATACATACCTTAATAACAAGTTCAAAACGTCCAAGGTCAGAATCTAAGGTTGTAGGAGTGTAAGGCTTGATAACATCCTCTCCTTGAGCATCCTTTCCCCTTTGTATAAAATAAATCCATTATATATCATCACAACACCAATTAAAGCCTCTCCAAACACAGAACCTAAACTAAGGTTTACATATGAATATGTTCATAGCAAAACACCTGCAGCTGATGTGTTGACCAATGGGAAGACCCAAGACGGAGGTAGAAGATGGAAGCTCAAATACAAATTTAGCCACATTGTGACTAAGTTGTTCCTTTGTAACAAGCTTGAACTCCTTGAAGTTCTCTGGATCCAAACACCCTATATACAATCCAACAAAAGCCATAAGATTTTTAGCTGAAACAAGTAGACAATTACAAAAAGACCACAAAAGGCTCGATTTTTAACATTGATGTAGGTTAATTCAACCTTCCAAACACGGACGAACTCTATACAAATCTTTGCCTAAACTTATACAAAAAAAGTTTCATGCTTTTTTCAGGGGAATAAGATAGGCATTGTGAAAACTGAAAAGGTTTTGAATTTGGGGATAGAACCAACCTCTGCGTTTTTTGGAGGAAGAGAGATAGTAAGCAGCACCGGCACCAACTGCGACGAAAGCGACGAAGACGCCCAATAGAATCTGCCGATCTAGAGTTCGGAGGAACTCTGTATCCATGGCGAGAAATGAAAGGAAGAAAGAGAGAGAGTGGGGGCAAGATCAGTTCTTTTGGGAGGAGTCTCTTTAGCTTGTTATCTCCGCCATTAAAACGAAGGGATGGGAGCTGGTAGACCAAACCCCATGACGTTATTGTTACCGTGTTTGCAATATTATTTCTAATTACATTTTATTTTGACCGGAGTTAAAAAAAAATAATGGAAAAATATATTCTTTGCTTTCACTGAAACTATATGAGATCACTGTTTGAATCCAGTGCTCGAGTGCAAGATCTTGAGAGTTGTTTAGGTCTTCCAAATTCATTGTACATAATTATGGTTTAGGTCCGGTTAGAGTTCATTTCTATTAGGGTATAATTAACCCCGGTCTCTTAGCCGGGGTTTTTAAGTTATGATTTGATATTTTTTTTGTTTTTTTTTCTTTTTATATTTTTTGGTAAGATACGATTCTTATCAATACCATTAAAAGAGGATCATTCACTTAATGAAAATTACAATTTTTCAAAAATACCCTTATTTTTACAAAGAATGAATAAAATTCATTAATGACATTTAAGTCTTTTGGTTTTGGGCCTACATGTACACCTAAATAGATCTATAAATAATGGGCCTATATATATTTAAAAGATATACTAACTTTAAATATAATATATGTATAAATATATTACGAACTATAAATAAATTAGCAAACATGAAAATATCATTTTCTTAAATATACATATCAATATTCAAAACAGATCATTTGAATATTATACATTTTTTCAATATAAACCAAAATCCTATATCCTACACCATATATCATATACATATTTGAATATCATTTTTCCATTTATAATGTCATTTTATACATAATATTGATATGGCAATTACGAGTGTTCAAGAAAATTTTAAAAACTATATTAAAATTAATTTTTAAATCTAAAATAAAAGCACAAACTTATAATAGGTTATTAATGACGAAAATAAACTAATATTGTCATATCAATAAGTTTTTTGTATTATCATTTTTTATTTGGATAACATAATAAAATTTTATCAAATTCTAAGGAATCACTAATTTATGTAATATTAATAAATATATGAGTAATTTAATCAATTTAAAAAAAATTACTATTAGATATTTTGTAATCGGATCAATGGTATCAGATTGCAGGTTAATAGTGAGTTTTTGGATTTTTACCTGGTTATATCAGATTTTTAATTAACGAATTTTTCATTAAATCCGAACCGGATTATATACAATGTATCGGGTCTATAGGTCCAACCATAAATCTAGGTCAGATATAAAAACAAATCTTAAAACTCAAATATTATCATAGAACAACTACCATATTTCAAAAAAAATACCATATTTTGAAGAGAAAAAAAATGATAAAACCTTAAAAACTCAATTGTTATGGTTCGAAACAAAAATAATGGTAATTTACAAATTAGTTTTCGATTAATAAATGAAAAACAAACAAACCCGTGCTTTCTAAGCGCGGGTCAAAATCTAGTATCTCTTATTTAAGAGACGGTTTTTAGCTGGCGAATTAAGAGACTCGAGTTAATGATGATCTTAACGAGTTTGCAGCTAATCAATGGAAAGATCGCGTGTCATTGAATGGACATACAACAAAGAAGATTGGACATTTACGTGATTAAGCACAAGACTATTGGAGCATGTTAATGACGGTTTCTATACCTAAATTCCCTGGATTACAAGACAATGTATCCTGTGGCTCAGCCAATTAACTTCGTCCACTAAAAGGGGCTTATTGTGTGTACTTGTGATGAAATTGGGAAAGCTTGCATCTACATTGTGAGGGGAGATACGTTCAAGAAGACTCCGGTTGATACTTTGCTTGCTCTGTGCCCTTATCACCTTGCTCATGTTCCCAGTTTGGTATCCATCCTTCAGATCAAAGAGAAGAACAAGAATCAGCTATTAGAATTTTGGTTTCTTGTATTGTTTTGTGGCAAACTGACTTGATTCAGAGTTTTTAGTAACTAGAACCTTATCTACATGAACCCCAAATGCTCTCCAGTTTCTCAACAAACTCTTCTCTTCTTCCGCCTATAACACTCTCATGATCAGCACCAACAACAATCTCAACTTCCACCGCCTGAAAATTCCTCTTCATGTCACCAGAGAAATGCAAAGGAACGATTTCATCACGGTCGCCTTGCATCAAGTGAATCTTAACACTGGAGTTTACAAGGGTTTCAAGATGTTTATCCGCGAATTTGGACCCACCGCAAATCACATTGTGCATACTATGCCATGCAGAGTGATGTGTGTGTCTTGTTATGTCCTTTATCTTCCAAGGAATCTCCCTAACAAAGACCAAATCTTTACTAAACAATAAACATGCTGATCATTAAACCGAACCAAAATAACAAAACCGGTTGAAATGTTTTTACCTTTTACCAGTACATAGCTTGATGAGCGATTCCCATATCTTATGATGCTTGCAGACTATGAAACAAACGCATCGACCAACATGTTCGTACCACGACATGACCGCAGTACCAAACGCTAGTGGTGGCCAGAGCCGCTTTCCAGCGATGCGGGTCAAAACCGATCCTTCAAGTGATGAAGGAAGATAAGGCTGAAATGTCAAAACACATTAGCTCACGAATTAAACTGAAACATAAGATAATAAGACAACAAACTAATTTCTCACCGGCGCGACAAGAGTAACAGATTTAACGATAGTTGAGTGCTTAGCAGCCAAAGAAAGAGCAATCAAGCACCCCATTGAATGTGCAACCACATGAAACGAATCTACTTGATAAGGCTTGATGACTGATCTCTCTATCGCTTCTACATGATCTCTCAACCTATAGAGACTGTCTCTTGGCTTAGGACTCTCCCCGAACCCCAAAAGATCGACCGCAAAGAGCCTGTAACGTTCTTCATTAACGTGTTCGAACACAGTCTCTGTCCAGAAATACGATGAACCCATGAAACCGTGTATGAATATTACATTCTCCAACGGTTCTTGAGCAGAGTCCTCTGTTTTTTCTAATCCAACATGAAATAAAAAAACATTAAAATTCAATCGTAAGCAAAAACATACAAAAAGTAAAAACGTATTATTTTATAATAATATTTGACACCTTGAGGAGTTGAATCTTTGACTACAACGTGAAGATTCCCATCTTCGTTCTTCGTCCACGAGTTGCAAGATTGACATCCACAATCTGACCATCTATGAGTCTTCTCAGACTTCACCATTCTCCCGGAAAGCTTGAACTTTCTGACGAACCCGAGAAAACCCATTTCCCGGAAAACGTTTCTCCTCTTGAACAAAGTCTCTGAAACCTCATTTTCACCGGTGGTATGAGGAGACGCGTTGCAGTAGCAGCTTTGGGAGTTTCCCTCCAGAAGCTCGTCGAGGAGCTCGTACACGACGCAGAGTGCCGCGTCGGCGAGGTCGAGGAAGAAGAAGATGATTAAAGATAGGGCGGCGTGAATGGCTGTCCCGGATTTTCTCGTCCATTTCTTCGTGGAGATTGCGAGGAGAGACATGGAAGCGGGGGGAGAGAGAGAAGCTAGAGCGCCAGAGAAGTTTGAGATAAATGGTTAAGCCACGTCGAAAGAGAGAAGCTTTGACTTTTATTTTATCAGATCAAAACGACGTCATCTTGGTTAAATGCTTGTAAACAAATGCAAATGAAAATGCTATTGGCTTCAAGAGTTGGTTAGGATGCTCTTTGCATTATACCTTAATTGTTTATTACATGAAGGTATTGGTTGATGAAGTTAGTTATATGGAAGAAAGATGCTTTCTTCTAGTCTCAGGCTTACTCTTTTTTCTTTTTTTTTTGTAAATGTCCAAATAATTTTGTTTATTACTTTATAGATGTAATAAATCTCATAATTTGTAATAAATAATAAAATAGTGGTACAAAAATTGTTATGTTACAAGTTCATGCATCTCTGTTACTGGCTGGATCAGAATCGGTGAATGGAGGAGGATCTCTCTGCTGGCGTTGAGAAGCTAAACGCCGTTCTAGTGGAGTTTTTCTTTTGCTGACGACAAACCTATTCACTCCTTTCCTCATTGGCATAATCGACGGGAAATCTTCGTCAGGGATCTGACTTAGCTCTGATATGTTCTTAATCTCAGCCACTCGCTTAAACCATCTCTCTGCTTTAGCTTCCTCCGACATGTCCAACAAGTCAGGCTCCTTCACTAACGAACCCTCCAAGCTCTTTCCATTTCTGATATTCCCTGCCATTGGTTCTGGAATGCTACTTGAAGGTTCTTTTTGTACTACCTGAGAAGGGTTTTTAGTAACGGGAGCTGAAATAGTATCTGTTGTTGTTGTTGTTGTTTCCTCCGGCTGTTTGTGTTCGGCGAAATAGTCAGGTGGGAAAGGGACAAAAGGGACAAAGTCTGAGTCTTTTGTCTCAATGGACATTCGTCTCTTGTTTGCTGGAGAAGTCAGTGAACGGTCTTTCTTCCTGCTAACCACATACTGATTCTCTCCTTTACGCATTGGTATTTTCTCAGGAGAATTCTCTTCCGCTATTAAGCTTTCAGGATCAGAAACCTTGTGCAGTTCTGTGATCTTCTTCAACCAATCTGATCCTTTCTCATCTTTTTCAGGTTGATCTGTTTCTTTGCCACTTGACTTGTCCTCTTTATAGAGGATTCCATTGTCGTCTGAGACATCGTCCATTTGACCTTTCTGTGTGCCCTCCTTGTCAGGCTTCTTGGCAAACATATCGGAAGGTAGTGGCACGAAGGGGACAAAATCAGAGTTAACTACCTGAGAAGATTCAAACCTCCTGGAAGAAGCCAAAGAGGATGTAGAGCCAAGAATCTCATTCAGGCTCCTATTCGTTTGAGTTCCCAACGCCTTATCATCACTCCCTTTCGAGTTTCCATCTGTCTCAGCATTGGCCAGCCTTCTCTCAAGAGGTGTTTTTCTCGTGTTAACAACATATCTATTCACTCCTTTCCTCAAAGGCATAATCTCCGGGAAATCTTCATCTGTATCAACACTGTTTGCATCAGAACCACCGTGCTCTAGTTTACTAAACCACCTCTGTGCTTTCTCTTCATTTTCCACCAGTCTTCTCTCAAGTTCAGGATCTTTCGAATAAGCAGAGTTGGCTGAATTGAGTGAGAAGTCTCTCGGTCGCTTGCAGTCGCATCTTAAGCAGGCTATGTTCCTACCGTAATTGTAGAAATCGCATCTGATGGGTGAAACCAAACAAGAAAAAGTTGAAGTCACCATTTGTCGAAGCATTAACCATAAAGAACCAGAGAAAAAAAAATTGCTTACTGGGGACACTCCCATTCGCTACCAGTTAGCTGTCTCTTTGGTCTTGCTTCATGACACTGGAAGCATTTGACATTTCTCGCAAAGTTCATGCCACTGCACCTGTTTCAACAAGTTCCCACACCATATGAAAGACAGTGTATAGTCAGTGATATACCATTTCAACACGTACTCTGAGATTTACATCAAAAGGCTACTCTAAGAATCCAACTAACTCATTCATACCTCGAGCAAATCCAATCACCTCGTTTCATCTCAACGTTCTTCTGAAATGAACCTCCATTTCTCTCCGAGAACTTATTTTGCATTGCGTTCGACTCAGGAGTACGTAAGCTCATCTTTGCTATCTCGCTCAAAAGGTTTCGAACCGCCGACTCCATGATCTCTCGGTCATGGTGTTTGCTTCCTTCAGAATAAGCAAAATCCACAACATAACTCAAAAGAAGCCTCATCAAATCCACTGAACTCGCCTTATCCATATCCACTACCTAATCCAAACCACAAAGGATCAAAACATCAGGACACAATCTCAAAACTGAAACGAGATTGTCTGTAAGCTACCAACTCTAAAAGAGTAAGTTTTTTTTTACCTTACCAATGCCCTGACGACCACTTGTTAGGTAAAGCCTCATCCTTTTGAGAGAATCAGGACCTGTCCTAAACAAGAACGGCTTCACATTCTCCACCACCACTTGAACATCTCTCCTCGAAACCATTCTAATCACATCAACAAAACAAACTCAACCGATATCCGACGAAATGAGAGTTTAAACTAGATGGAAACGTCAGCTAACTTACTCAAGCAACTCGGGTCGATCACGAGCTAAAGCCAAGCAAGCAATACCCGGACGGAGAAGCTCTTCTGGTAAACCGGGAAAGAACTCGTTTTCAAAACCGGAATCTGTAAAGTAACCAGCTTTGGAGAGAGACTTGATCAGCTCCGCCCATTCAGGCAGCTGGTGGTGATGAGAAGGAACAGAATCGGAGGCGGAGGTACGAGCTCGGTGAGTATGGAACCGCCCGGGAGGTATCGTGGGGATAAGCGGCGGAAAAGACAGCGGAGAACGTCGATGGGATGAGTTAACGAAGGAAGGAGCAGAGGCGAGACGGTGGAGACGGCGGAGATTGGTTAAGCGGCTGATGAAGAGGCCACGTAAGATAGGAGGAGGAGGAGAGAAGAGAGAGAGGATTCTGGTGGAGTTGTTCATCGTCTCTCCTCTTCGACGGCGACACCGTTCGGCGGAGGATTAGATTTTTTCAGTGAACCGTGAAATAATTATTTCTACTCTTTTTTTCTATAAAGTATGGGCCTGATGGGCTTACATGGGCTCCATTGTGAAGCAAGTCCATGGCTGTTTGTACCATATGGGCTTAACATCATGGATGTACTTAACGGTTGCGTTGTCAACATTTTATTAAGCCATTTGATTTGTGACTTATCAAAAACATTTTTGTGGTTTTACGAGATTTTTTTTTTGTCGTCAACGTAAAGCTCTATAGTCTATATTGAGAGCATACCTATTTTTCTAACTGTTCGTTTATTCAAGAAGCTTGGAGCTTCATACAGCTGACAAAAGCAATTCTCCTAGCTGCTTCCATTAATTTCGCTGACGGCTTGGTCAAATCTCGCCAGATGATATGTCTACCACCACCTGTGGGAGTTTCCTGTTACATCTTTCCGTCGATGTGCTGGAGTTTTGTGGACCTCCCATAACAAATTACTCTTCAAGAACTCCAGCTCTACACTTACAGAGATCGCTCATAAAAGAATCACCTTATACTCGTGAATGATAAAATCCACACATCAAGCAACAACACAATTTACAAAATTGCTGTTGAAAATACAATGTAAATAATCTAAAATCGTTTCGAATAAGTTGTTAGTTAGAAAACGTGTACCATAAAAACTTAAAATTAATAATAGCAATAAAAATACATTAGACTTAAAATAGCAGTTAAGGTAAAAGAATAAAAGATATAAAACATCAATGATTCAAAGGTAGTAAAGCGGAGATAATAATTGTTGTGTTATTTTCGACTTGGAAATCATTGCGAGTTAAGAATTGGGTGTGGTTAGTTGCCGATCACTGCCGTCAACTTTTGACTAATGCTTATTTTGATTAATACTTTTGCTTACATCAAACTATTTTCATTGGATTAACTAAACTTGTTATTTGGATCCATGTGGACTAACATATTAGTGGGTGCGTGGACAATTAACTGCCTCGATAATGACTTCCAATTTAGTCCGTAAGGTATAAAACCACAATAATTCCCTCAAAATGTATTAAATCAAATAAATTACAGTGTACACTGATGTGATATGTTCGTTATATACATGATACAAATGCAATGAACCCGCTAACAACTTTTACATGATGTATAATTAAATTCTATACATATAAAGAGACTTTATGTCATTACATCATGCATGAGATAAAGCCCTAAATTCCTCAAATTAGTTAAAGTGTCCACTTGTAAACTAATCAAGAAACTTTCTTTAAGTGACTGAAAGTAGTGTGGCTTATCTCATGATTACCGAAATTTTATTATTTTAGTATTTGGAGTAACGATTTTTCCTCCTCTCTCCACCTTTTGTTTTGTGATTCCATAATTGCTAAAGATCTTATCCAAAAAAGGACAAGAAAAATATAAGTCCCTTGACCAAACTGCACATGTGAGAATGATAGAAAAACAATATGATCATACATATTTCTGACCGACAATAATATCGACGATGAACAAAGCTGAATCTGAGAATAACCGTATGAAATATTTGTTTTGGTTCCCAAAAATTTTAGAGGGCTTATACATAGGTACAGGAATTCAAAATTATAGAAAAATTAATAAATTTCTTAAGAAATGCTTATAGCCTTAAAAATCTCAAATTTGATCCAAACGATCAAAACCACTGACCATTTTGAACTTTTTGGTTGATGTGCAAGATCACATACATAAAGTTTAAACTTAGTATGCAAAGAGAACACTGATTAATTGCAAACAAATATATCGACCACTTTATCAAATAACAAACTTAGTCCGAGATTCTGACGGATCCACAAACTAACTAGAGAACCAATCAATCATATTCCACGTCCAGAAAAATAAGCTATACTCCTAAATCTAACCCCTAAAAGAAAGTTGATAACATCTGATAAAACAAAATCCCATACTAAACATGTTTTTCATATTATCTATAAATATCCAAGATTAAGCAAGAATCGATTACGCCCCTTTTTGTAAACTGTTCATAAAAAAATTTACATTTCAACAAGTAAAAAGAGATAAAACAAGAATTACAGTTCCATACATTTCATGGTCGTTGGAAAAAGTTATCCCATGGTCGAAAGGTTCAGTTTGTAAAATGTCAATAAAGAACTATTATGCAAGATATTTCCAGAAAAAAAAAGAATTATTATGCAAGACAACAAATAAAAAAATAAGAGGAAATGGTCCATAACGGTTCGAGCATATTTTCTTTAAAACCCGGAAACGGAAATACGAGATGACGGGACATGTGTTAGGTAGCAAAACGATCCGCTCGTGTTCATCATATCGTCATTCCACGCCGGTACACGACTTTTTTTCTTTGTCGTCAGCAGAAGATTTCAAAATTATAATGAAACCGTTTCATAAACAAAACTCACATAAAACAAGACACTATTAAATAATCTTTTGGGTATTTTTCTTTGTTTTCTAACGTTTCTTTTCGTTGTATTATATTTTACGTTGTCTGCGTTTTCTGTTGAAATTAATTCCAAGTTCGACTTCAGTTACATTTTGTTAACCCCTCCATTTTGTAAAAGACAAAAGCACTTTTGCATTCTAATGTGTGACCATTCAATTAATCTAATACATAAGGATATCATGTTTTACTTCTTCTTTTTTTGTGCACACATGTTTTACTTCAATTAAACTTCAATATTTAAGAAGAACAACATAGTCCATATCATTGAACAATAACAGTCTTAAACAGAGTTGGTATTTCTTTTAGGTTTTCCAGTAATTGTCGCACAACATAGTTTGAGCTCACTGGATAAGTAGAGAAGTGTGTTTGAGTGCAATGAATTATGAATATATAAGGAAAATGTATCCATCTAAAACGGCTTCGCGCCCTTTGTTCAATAGATTCTCGAAGTACTTAAAACTAGTTGGTGAGCTACTCACGAAGTTGATAAAAAAAAGCTATTCACGATTAATTTATACCCTCCTCGTTTCATAATACTTAATGTTTTGTCTTAGTGCACAAAAATTAAGAAAATTAGATTTAAGAAAAAACACTTTTAAAAATATACTTTTAAAATTATTTAACCAATTATAAAAAAGACCGTAAAATCTAATTGATTGAACAGTTTCAAATAAAGTTAAAGTTAACCTTAAAAGTTTAAAATTTCATGTAAATTGAAACAAAATACTTCTTTTAAAACATCATCTATATTGAAACGAAGAAAGTAGTAAACACTTATATGCTCGTAAATATATGTCTATACACACACACATTCGCATACGTTAAACTGAGAAAAGCAATTACTTTATCTCCCTTTAAGATCTTTTCTTGCTTTGTGTCCGAAACAGACAAAAGTTGATTCTGTTGTTTTTATCCCATAATTAACTCCCACCCACACGTTCGTACGTGCACACGTGCAATATATCAATGTGTGTATAGTAGTGCCATACGAGCGTTTCAAAACTGTTTTTTGGAGTTTCCAAGACTGTCGAGTCTGTGGGGGCTACAGGCATCGAACCCTCCAAACGCACGAGCGGGTCTCATTTTGCATGCAACATCACCACACGTACCCACCGACTTTCCAAACCCTTGCTTTTGCACGTGTGGAGAGAGAGAATGAACTCAAACCAAAAGTATCATATTATTCGAAATTTTCTCCAAGTAGAAAATGCAACCTGAAGAAGAACGTTAGCATAAATCTTCTAATACATGTAAAGAAGAAGAAAAAAAAAATTCGAGCAGCTCGTATAAAACAGTGATGAGAAATTATCATACTCTTAAACAAACAAAAAAAAAATTATCATACTTTGATCCTTTCTACAACCGATTTTTTTTCTTTTTTTTCTACAACCGATTTTTCAAGACCATTAACGACTAAAAGTATTAGTTCAAATGATAAAGCATACATAACAATATAAAACGATTGGAATGAAATTATAAACATCAGTTCTTCAAAAAAAAAATTATAAACATCTGTAAATAAAAAGATGATAGTTAAAAATATATTTGATACTGATATGTGATAGAAAAAAAATCCATACAACTTTTTGATATGTAAATATACCAGCTAACAATAAAAAAATTCAAGTAAATTGAATAACAAGTCATCGTCAGATTCTTATAATATTATATATATGAATATATGGTGTGAAACTAATCCTATATATATAGTAGCTTGCGAATACATGTCAGTCAAATTCATACATAAATCCATAAAAAAATTAGAGAATCTCATTTTCCTCTTCCACCATATAAACAGTGGAAAGCCATTAATTCAAGTGCTCTCCCCTCTCTTTTCCTGGTTTCTTTCTCTAATCTCTAGCCTCAGAAAGAAAGAACAAAATGAATCCAAATCTCCTTAAGAACAATCTTACAGGTAATTATACCATCAATTACTCTAGAAGATTCGAAGTAAGAAACAACTTCAGATCTCCACCACACTCGCACCCCAACTTCTCTCTCGCAAGAAAACATCCTCACGACAAATCAGTCTCAGTCTTGGAGTCAGGAGATGAACATGAGAAAGAGAGGGGTGGAAATGGTTTGAAAAGAAGGGGCAAAAATGGAATATATTCCAAACTATGCTCAAGAGGACACTGGAGACCAACAGAAGATGCTAAACTCAAGGAGCTTGTTGCCCAGTTTGGCCCCCAAAACTGGAACGTGATTGCTCACCACCTTCTTGGTAGATCAGGTACTTTTATTTATCTTTTTATTAAAATTTCGTTTATGTTTTATCCTTTTAACTAAGAGAAAATAATTAAGTTTTTAAAAATCCGATTTTCATTTTTTTCAGAAATAAGTATTTTCTCCATTTGACCAAAAAGAGGAGATTTTCTCCAAAATTAATGCCTACTAGTAAAACGTATACATCTTTATATATATAGTGGAAAAGATATGTATTCAATCATACACATCAGTGACATATTTGACAGTAACTAATTAATATTTTTAAATGGTAATTAATGTTGCGTCTTTGATTTTAGGAAAGAGTTGTAGATTGAGATGGTTTAACCAACTTGATCCAAGAATTAACAAGAGAGCATTCACCGAGGAAGAAGAGTCTAGGCTTTTAGCTGTTCACCAAGCCTATGGCAACAAGTGGGCTTTGATCTCACGTCTCTTCCCGGGTCGGACAGATAACGCCGTCAAGAACCATTGGCACGTCATCATGTCTCGACGGACTAGAGAGAGTCAACGACAACGTCAAATGCAGACTCCTCAGGCACCGTCAGGAAACGCTGAAATAGTCTCTTCCTCGTCCCGCTATAATCACGGTGAGTTATTCGGTACGGTCGCGAATGGTACTGTCTTCAACGAGAAAGATGATGACGGAGACGATGAAGATGCTTCAGCTGTCTCTACTTGTACGACGGAGCTATCTCTCACTCCACCCTCTTCAACTCACCAGGCTCGCTTCTTGAATTACGATAGTACCCTTGTCCCAGGTAAGAATTTATGCATTTGTTTGCTTGTTTTATTATTTTTATTATTTTATTATGTAGTACTTTGTCTCTTTTTAGAAAGAAATGATATTCGTGACATTCTTAAGATATGATTAGTATAGAAACTTGAAATGTTTTTCCCTTTCTTCCCTGGTTTTCCTTGAAAAGCGTTTTCGTGAATCTAGTTAATTATAGTGATTTAGGTCAGTGCTTGGTCGAGATCATATTTAAAATTTACTGGAGTTTACCGTTGATCATGATCGGCATATACATAATACATTACTTGTTGAAACCACCTACGTACTTATTTTCGCTAGAATTATGTTAGAATCAAGCCTTGCTAAGATGTTTTTAAAATGTTCAAAGCACATTAAACGATGATTTTGGCATACATGTTATATAACCGACGAGGAGTGACCACTTCTGATAATGTCATCCCTTTTCATATATATGGCAATAATTACAAATTTGAATGACAAGAGAGAAAGAAACAGTGTTTTACATCGTAATAGTACATACAGGTATTATTTATATAAGGAGTTGTAGTACAATGTCACGTTGCTATTTCAATACAACAAAATTTCACGTGGGGCTAAAATAATTATATTGATAATCTTTGCAGGTAAAGATGGTCAGTGTGTGCAGAGAGCAGAAGTAAATGGCAAATATAGTAAAAAGATGGACCATCAAAATCACCACACAATCACAGTCAGTGAAGAAAGGAAAGTGGAGATGCAGAGTGGCTTTTACTTCTTTGATTTTCTTGGAGTTGGAGCTTCTTGATTAATTAATTATATTGAGAGTTATTCAATGTCCATAAGAAACTTTCTAGAGTTCCCCAACAAAAATATTTATCATTTAATATAATTTAGTTATGTGATTAAAATTTAGTTTTATAGTAAGAATTGAACTAATAAGAAGAGATGAGTGTTAGTAGAGCACCTGCAGTGGTGAGTTTCTCATCCAATTTTCTCAGCATTTAAAAAAAAAATATAAATAGAGAAAAGAGAAAAGCGAGAAACGAATCGTCTCATTATCTAGAGACGTTGCAAAAACTACGAAGGATGTTTCTGGTGTGTTGCCATGCAGTGACTGGTTGAGCTATCTTTTTATTTAAAGTTTATTTGTTTTATCAACTGATATTTTGTTATTATAGTATGAGAGATTATGAGGAAGAGCTTCTCTGATGCTCTTTTAAAATCTCAAAAATTTAGTTTCAATAAGAAGAGATGAGTGTTTTAAAAAATCTCAGTTACTCGGCTTGGGTCGGGTCGGGCCCATAGTGTCCGTTCAACTACTTATATGAGCCATATACTTTAGTTGGGACCAAAGAATTCAAAAGAGACCAATATACAGTCGTAAAACAAAGGTTACAGTCGTAAAACAAAGGGCCTAATAAAGCCCACACTGAAGTGGCCTTGATAAAAAATTTCCCCCAAATAGAAAAACTACCTAGCGGTCAATGACGCTTAATTAGGGGACGACTGGTTTTCCCGCTACCACCTGCAAACGCAGTTTTTGCGGTTGGTAGCGGTTATCGGCGGTTTGCAACAATCACTCAAATCGCTTTAAATCGCTTCAAACCGCTTCAAACCGCTCTGAATCTCATAAATTCAAAAGTTGGCTCCAGCTAGCGTTTGCGGTTGCGGGCGGTTGCGGGAGGGTAAATTTTTTTTCTTTTTTTTAAACAATATATATACAAAAGTAAAAATATTTAATAAAAAATTTAAAATTGAAATTATAAAAATATTAAAATACATCTATAATATTTTAATAAATATTATAAAATTTTATACTAAAACAATTTCAATAAATTTTTAAAAATTAAAATTATAAATTTCTAAATATAAATTTTATATTTATTATAATTTTATGATTTTTGATATTTTTATAATTATATTAAATGTAAATATTGTTAATTTATTATTTGACTCCTACTGCATTAAGTAGTTAACCAGTCATAAGTCACCCGCAAACGCACCAATTTTTAACCGCAGTACCAGTCGTACAAATCTCTTAAAACCGCTAGAAACTGCAACCACCCGCATCCACAAACTCCCGCAACTGCAACTGCAACCGCTGCGTTTGAACCAGTCAAAACCTTAGTGTATTTTGGTATTACTAAGAGCTTGACTCGATTCTCCGCTACCATCCGCAAACGCAGCTTTTGCGCTTGGTAGCGGTTGACAGCGTTTCGAAACAATCATACAAACCACTACAAATCGCTTCAAACCGCTCCGAACCTTTTAAAATCAAAAGCTGGTTCCAGCTACCGTTTGCGGTTGCGGGAGGATAATTTTTTTTCTTTTTTTAAAAAAAAACCATATAAATACAAAAATAAAAATATTTAATTAATTTTTTAAAATGAAATTATAAAAATACTAAAATATATCTATTATATTTTAATTAATATTAAAAAATTTTAAAATAAAAATATTTTCTATAATTTTAAAATTTTAAAACTATAACTTTGAAAATATAATTTACATATTTATTATAATATTATGATTTTTGATATTTTTATAATTATATAAAATATAAATATTGTTAATTTATTATTTAATCGCAGCTGTATTTGGTAGTTAATCAGTCATAAGTATCCCGCAAACACACCAATTTCTAACCGCAGAACCAGTCGTACAAATTTTTAAAAACCGCAATCACCCGCAATCGCAAACGTCCGCAGCCGCAACCGCAACCGCTGCGTTTGAACCAGTCAGACCCTAAGTGTTATTCATCTATACCTTGACACTCTTTTTTCTTATAATACCTTGACACTCTTATTCGTAGAGATTTATTTAAAGAGAAATTCTCTATGATAGTTATTTTTAGTTTATTTTCACAAAAATAGCTTTCAAAATAAATTTTATTAAAAAGTAAACAGTGTATTTTTATCATTGGATTAACTAATCTATACTTATGATTTAGAATTAAAAGTTAAAATTTTAAAGATAAGATTTCAAATTAAAAAAAAATATTAAAATTTTTAAAAGAAAAATGAACTATTTTGATTTTTTTAGATTTTTTTTATGACAGAAACTTAAAAATAGTTATTTGAGAAAATTGTCCTTATTTAAATGTTCACTTGGATATATTATTTTTGACATATCTTACCAAACCAAAGAGATTTTATTTTGTATACACTTAGGAAACGTTTTAAAATTCATCCTCCTGATGAGTATAAGAAAATAAGCATTGATCCAGAAAGATATATCCAAGTTCGAAATTCCTAAACACCCTTCACCCAATGGTTAAATAAGTTAATACCAGCTTGTATATACTAAGATTCATTTTATAGATTTGACGTTAGTTAAAAGCTAATTAATCTTTAGTTTAACTTGGACATTTTACAAAGTAGATCTCCAATTAAGATTTTTTGCTTGTTTTGTTAGTCAAGGTTTGCGTTCGGGCGAGCAAGAATCGACAAGAAAACAAAATATCTGACGAGTCCAACATATATATTAATCTACATTTATACACGGTGGACGCAAAATCAATACAAGTAAAAACAAAATAATCGACTGTATATGTTGCAACTTGCAAGTTGCACACAAGCTTAGCCAGTTCATGTCTGTCTTGGTACCTGTCGATGATAAAACGAAATCAAATAAACAAATATTTAAAATTAATTTTTGTTAAATAAAATATCTATAATTATAATTGTGTTAGTTAAATTAATTGATGACAAATATCGAAAAACCCTAACAAGGAATGATTAAAACATTTTGTATTTCTAGAAAGTGTTCACATCGTCTATTTATTTGACCAAGAGAGAATATAATTTCCCGAGGTCTCTTTTGGCAATGAACTCACTAAAACAATTAAATCTTCTACCAAAATACTCACAAGCTATGTTACACAGAAACGGAAGCGGGTACATGAAAGCGGAAACATAAAAAAGCGCAGAAGTGAATTTTTTTAAAATATTAGGAAGCGGGTACGTGTTGGAAGCGTATATCTATATATAAATAAATAAATATATATATATATATATATATATTAATTTTTTAAAAAAAATTAGGACTAAAAATTATATGATTTAAATTTGAAATAACGCATTTATTCATTTATAATAATTTTGAAATGATTTTATATTAAAACTGTAAAAATACACATAAATGAAGTTTACAAAAAATATTATATTAATTATTTTTAATACTTCATAAATAATTGACACAATATATTTCAATATGTGCTATATCTTTAATAAAAAATCTCAATGCATAAAGATAATTTATAGTATTATTTTTAATATTTGTATATTTATAACTCAATATTCATTACTATTATTTTTTTTATTTTATATAGATTAAAACTATGGTTTTATATTTCATTGATATACATTGCATTTTTTTAAAAAACGGAAGCGTGATTCCAAAACGGAATCGTAAGCTTCCAACAAGTTTTTAAAGAGAATATTTTAAAAACGTTTTGGAAGCGAGATTCCGCAAGCTTCCACAAGGTTCTGATTCTGATTCCAGTTCCGAAGCGGGAAGCGGACGTCCGATGAAGCTTCCGTGCAACGTAGCTCACAAGTCACATTCAGTGGTCTTTAGCTATATTTTTTTTTCGAACAACAGGCTATATTCTTTATCTATAAAAAATAAATACATACTTGTTTTGAAACCATGTACTTTTACAATTTTATAATATATATATATTATTTTCTATGTTAACCTACGATTGTATATATACTTATATAAGTGTGTACATGAGCTGACATCAATCTTAACTTAGTTAAATAAAAGAACTTCAGTTACAGATATTAATTTCTACAACAATATGATATTCAGTTAACCGACAATCATCAAATTGAGATATATTTAACTATATTTTATGCAGAAACTTTTATGCTCCAGCCAGTTACAGAGTGAAATGGTTTCTTGAGATTAATTTAGCAGACATTTAATTAGGACTTGACCAAAATTAGGTTTCAGCGAATCTTCTACATATTGTGTATTACTCTATCTGTTTCATAATACGTGATGTTTTATCTTAGTATATAAAAATTAAAAATATTAAATTTAAGAAAAAAAACATTTTCAAAAATATAGTTTAAAAAAAACTATAAAATATAATTGGTTGAATATTTTGTTATAAAGTTAAAATTAACCTTGAAACCTCAAAATTTTATGTAAACTGAAACAAAATATTTCTTCTAAAACATCATCTATATTGAAACATTGAAACAGAGGGAACGGTAGTTTATAGAAAAAATCAGATTATCTCGTAACTAACACAAAATGGTCTGAAAATCATTAATCAATATATTTATATTATTAATACTTTTGTTAATAGTTTATGTATAAAATATATAGATAAGAACAAACTAAATTTAGTTACCAGGAAATAAGATTGGCCATGTTGTAAAGAAATCAAGAAGCCAAACTCATCAGTAGGAAGAGGAAGACCGGAGGAATGAAGTAACACCAAATCTTCACCGAACATTGCTTTCATGTCTATTGCTCCATTTGTTACTTCCGTAGGAACTCCGTTTATGAACACCGTCATTAACCCTTTTATTCATTTTTAACAAAATTAAAACAGATAAGAACAACAAAAAAGAGCCATGCAAATGAATAATTCACCTTGTTGGTAGTGGATGTTGGAGTTCTGATCAGATGGGCTTGAAATTGATGCATCATTTGAGCTGTGCTGGGGATGATGAAAATGATGATGATCAGATTCATGGCCATACATTGTGAAGAGATCACCCATGCCATTGTTGCTTTCACATCCACCATTTGTTGAGGAAGAAGAGAGGCCGAGTAGAAATGAAGAGACTTGAGATGAAGACTCGTTAAAAAGGTAATTAGCTGACGAGTTGCTACAACTTCCAAATCCCAAATCAATCTCGTTGTTGCGATAAGGATGATGCATGCTCATGGTAGTCATGTGCTGGGGGTCTTCAACTCCTCTGGTGGCGATGGCTGCAGCATTGGCGGCTTGAAGTTGCCGCTGTCTCCGGCGAGATCGTGACCGCCGGTTTTGAAACCAGTAGAAGACGTTTGCGTCTCCCACTGCACCAAATTTTTCTAGCATCTTTCTTATCCTTACCGTTTCATCTTTTGGTGGGTTAACAATACCACTGTTGAAGATGGATTCGAGTATCAAGATTTGCTCCGGTTTAGGTGACCAACGCGTCCGGACCGGTTCCGTAGAGTTCGATGTGGCGGAGGGAGAACGACCTTGCCTACTTTGTGGTGATCCTTCTTGATCCATATTTACTTCAAACTTTTTTTTCTTTCTCGTGTTTCTTTGGATTATGGTATTAAGAAAAAAAGGAGATTCTGTGGTGACTTGTGGGAGTTCTTTGTAATGAATTTATAGGAGAAACATTCTGGTTTCTCAATAAACTTTTTTTTTTGTTTTAACTTAGATATTAAGTTACACTACTGTAGTGTTCAGTGTTCTCAATTAAATATAATAATTTTGTATATAAGTACGGTCGATTTGTTAACACGTGTTCCAAGAGGCAGTCTAATTTATATAAACTGGGCTTGCATATATTTGATGATATACCAAGCAATAGCTAGGAATGATATCACCGTTGCATTATTGAACCAACTCACAATCAAAACTGCGTTTTCCGGAATTTTGAATTTCTAAAGATTATTTTACTTGTGTTCTTGATTCACAATAATCACCAAAGCAAATGATATGCAACCCAGTTTATAAAATTCTTTTACTTGTGTTCTTGATTATATTCTACGTCATAATTTTTACCAAAACTACGTCATGTTTTTTTTACCAAAATTACGTCATGGATGTTATAATCTACTAACTGGTTTGCCCATCGTTGATGTGAAATCTAATGAGAAAATTATATCAATCGTGATTAGAATCTAATACATAACCTTTTTAAAAAAAGGGAACGCCGGTGTTACTGTAACGGTTCCGAGAGAAAGTGTACACTATTTGTAACGTAACAAAAAGGTATTGTGAAAGTGAAACACTCGTAGGCCCAAACCGGGAAATAGTTAAGTGGAAAAATACAGGTTATGATTGTCCTGCTTTCTGCTGTAAATATGATAAAAGGTGATAAGTATTTTATCGGCTATTCATAAATTTATTAAATAGCAAATATGTTATCGAAACATCGGCGAACCTGGTTGCTTTTAGATAATTGTAAGTTTATCATGACGTCATGCAATAGAGGCCAAACATATTTTGTTTGTCCGAGTCGAGAGTAGAATTCGTCTTTGATTTGAGATTTCGAATGATGAGACAAAACACATCAAACAGTATATAATGTATTCAACTATAAAATCTAAAATTCAAAATGACGAGTAAACAAAAAAAAACATACGTAAGTTTGTGTAAACACAAACCAACTGTAGTATGATAATCAAAATCATCCATTTAGTTATCAATTAGACATTTAGACCCCATCAAAAATATCATTTTTAAAGAAAGTTATATATCATAAATTTTGGTAGATTTTTTTTTTGTGAACACCTAAATTTTGGTAGATTATGTTAAGGGAATACTTCCTTTTGATCGTTAAAAAGTTGTTCGTGTATCGTATGCAGTGTGTGTATGTATTGGTAAGTGTGCATACATTTTTTTTTTTTGGGCAAACTGGATACTTTCATTTAAAATAAACAAGAGTTTATCATAAACTATATACATATCGTATGCAGTGTATGTATTGGTAAGTGTGCATACATATGAATATAATATACGTTAAAAGCTAGAGTGTTTAAAGATACAATAGGCGACAATCTGTTTCTTTCAGATGCATTCGGGTTTTTGACGATCGATGTTACGTTCTTAGCTGTTTCATTATATCTTTTTGTATTGTTACCATCTCAAAATACTATTTAAAATCCCAGTTTTCTCTGTACTTCGTCTTGCTTTTCACATGGCCACCCGTTGAAGTTATTACCGACTTATATTGTTTTTCTTTGCCTTATTCCTAGTCCTAAATTTGTAGTTATTTGACCAAGAAAACAAATTTAACTGACACTTGATTTTAGGGAATTTGTATATATGATAAATGTGAATAGCGATGAAATATGATAGATGTTTGCTTACATATGCTTTATAGGATTATGATAACACCAGCATACATATGCCTATAGTGTGAAAATGGATTACTGATAAAATTAGGAAGAGATTCACCTTTATCCCTATTATTTACAGTATTACTGATGAAATTAGGAAGAGATTCACCTTTATCCCTATTATCTACAGTTTTAGATGGATTTTTCTTCGTATTTATTTGTTTTATTTATTGTATTTCCTTTCAGAATTCATGGACGTCAGTCTTTACCAAAAGAAAAATTCATGCACGTCAGGAAACACAGAGAAACTACTACTAGGAGTTGTGAAAGAATCCTCCCGTGACTTGTTAAGTAAAAGGAATCCTAACAGGCTAACACCTAGTTTGCGTCCACTGTATAGCTTTATTTCTTTATTTTTCTTACATCATATTTTTGTATTTGTAAGAGGTAACGATTGTCAGTGTTCCAAAAAAAAAAAAAAAAAAGGTAACGATTGTCCAAATGAATTTATCTATTTTATTATATTTTTTTTGAATGAATATCTATTTTATTATAACCGACTGTGACTGAGTTGATACAACTGGGTATTACTTGTCTCTTATAACTTGCCCAGCTGTTTGCCCCTTTTCCGTGAAAAATAAATAAATTGATATAAAAATAAATACATAAAAGATATTTTATACAATTACTCTGAGATATTCTACACTTATAGATTACACTTTTACCAATGTAACTAGTATACGCGTTCACGAGTTATCCATTCTACAAACATATACTGTCATAGATTTTATTACTTGGTTGGTGAGATGTTCTCATGACAGCCGAACAGCTGTACAATGTTGGCCAAACTATCCATTAAAGTACCACAAGCCTACGCAGATACAGATCCGAAATCTATCTTACAGAAGTATCTAATATAAACAGGAGATTACAAAATATCTAATATAAACAAGCCTAAAGTTTTTTCAAAAAAAAAAAGCCTAAAGTTGGGACGTTATATATACCTTAATGATACATGCACCTTTTTTGTTTAGGATGTATTTCAAAACCTAAAAAAAAAAGTATTTCAAAACCTAATTATTAAATAATTAGTCATTAGATGTCTTATTGTAAGATATAGAGCTCCACGTATATATAGTTAATATATCCGAGCAATACGTCATGAAACTTTAGCGAACAAATAAAACATTGACATTGGTAAAAAGAAGTCTTATAGTAGGCATAAAATATACCTCTAGGGATCCGGCAGAGGCGGTACGAGGATTCACAAAAAGTGATTATCAAGCCACTCTCTCTGTGGTCCTGAAGACCAAAATTTTGTAAGAGATTGAGACTTCTTTCTCTGTTATCTTCTTTTATGTGGTCCTCCTGCTCTGTAACAACGTACGGCTTCTCTCTTTAGTCTTTTATATAAGCACACAGATTGACCTACATGATATTAATATAATACCTGCATATATACGCAACGTTTATATCAACTTGGCAATTGTGTAAAATGTAATTATTTTATTAAAATGATTCTTACTATGCATTTTAAATTCGTTATTTAGTACATTATTTAACTGGCATTTATCCTCTCTCTTCGTATGGCGGTATAGATAATACAGTTCTTTCAGAATATTTTTTTTTTTTTTGCCATCTAGTGATATTTAAAGGGACTAAAGCCCAAAATACAAGAACATAAAACCCAAACATGGGATCCAAAAAACATACATTCAACCATAGACTAAACCCTAAAGGCCCAACAATGGCCTATAAAACAGGCAGACCCAAGACTGACCCAGGACAAAACCCTTCCGGATAAAAAAACGCAGCACTAAAACACGTGATGAACACGCGTCGATTCTGAAATGAGTACAGAACACGTGTTGAAACCTCACCAAGCGAGTTACACGCGTCGCACATTCACCGGTCTTCACCGCTAAGAGTCACCACCGGAGACCGCCGAACGGCGCTTCACCGGGACACCGAAACACACGCCGGTCAACAACCGACGTCTCACCGGAAACACCAAATCCACCACCACCACCTACGGCCGAGCTCCTTTCACGGAGAGCTTCCATCGAACTACATCGAGATCTCATCCTGAGCCTCCAAGCCGCTAATCACGGGATTAAAGAAATCCCACATCTCCTCTTGTTTGTCGTCAACACCATCGAAGAGAATCACTCGATCTATTCGAGATCTCTTCAGAGGGGACCAAACCAGAACACATGAATCATGAGTCACACCCTTGAGGAAAGGGGTGACAATCAAACCCGACGGCGCAAGGCGCAGAGCCTCCACACCTCAGAGTCGTAAGCCGGCGAGAAACGGAGCCAGAGAAGCCTGCTTTTCCCGAAAACAGAGTCGGCGAAGCCTGCATAAGGAGCATCGGCTTCCCAGATTCGAAATCCAAGAAACGGGAACCGTCGATAGAGCACCGCGAAAGCTTCATCTCGTCTTACAGAAGAGAGAGAAGTCTCGGTCTCCGTCCTACGCAATACACTCCTCTCTCTGTACAGTTCTTTCAGAATATATCTTCGCATTCTGAGATTTGTTATTTGCTATAAAATTATATCTAGGAGTCCCTCGTTGTGTTTTTTTTTTTGTTTCGATTGAATATGATAATTGATAAACATGTATGAATTAAATTTCTATGAATATATGAAACATTTTTTTATCTCAAATTAATCTTAATCAAATGTAAAACTTTTTGGGTAATATACACCGGGTCATATATGCATTATTTATTATTTTAATATTTAAATGCAGTATTATTTTTGTACAAAGGAACTAGACCAGTATGTTAAGAAAAAGATTTGTATGAGCATCTGTTAAGTTAATTATTAGATAATAATATATCTGACGCATATATGAAGTAGTAAGTTTTGACCAAAAAAAAAATATGAAGTAGTAATTGAGCTTTGTTGATTTGGCCGGTGAATCTGAAGATCACCCATAGGGACCATAAATACAACTAGAAAGAAGACAACAGTGACTATAGGGGAAAAGAGAGAACACATATTTTTTAGTGATATGCATGCATCCTGACAAAACGGATAGTGATATTATTTTTGTCTATTTAAAATAGGGATAAATATAAATATTTTACGCGTCATGTACAATTTAGTCAAACAAACAATTTTTCTACGCCTCAGTCCATTTGTTTTCACCGCATCCATAATCCATTTTATTTGTATGAACGATTTGGAGAGATGTGTATGAAATAATACTACGTGTTAAGCAAAAAAAAAAAAATACTACGTTCGGTTTTCAAAGAAAAACTAAAAATAATACTACGTTCTTTCTTCATTGAAGGCTGTTTTCTTTATTTTTTACTTTGTTTATATTGTACTCACTTGAATTATTGAAATTCGAGTTAAGCACGAGACTATTGTTCCTATGTAATATTATTACAGATTTACAGGTTTCAGGTATCTGCACCAAAATGAAGACGATTATTCTACAACTACACCAACGAACAAATGTTTATTTCAGCGGTAAAATGTTTCAAATCCGAATGTCATCTTTGCGTATCTTAGTTAGAAAACGTCAACATACTTTTCTTTAACAATAGATTGAGACTATTGCTTCTATGTAATATTACAGGTTTTAGATATCTGCACCAAAATGAAGACGATTAATCTATAACTAACCAACGAACAAATGTTTATTTCAGCGGTTAAAAGTTTCAAATCCGACTGTCATAGTGTCATCTTTGCATATTAGTTAAGAAAACGTCAACATACTTTCTTTAACAATAGATTGTAACTCTTGCTTTGGTCCAAACACACACCAAACAAACGGCGCAGGTGTTTTTAAATTATTTTTTAAACTGGTGTAAGTGCATCTGATGTGTCGCGCACTTGAATGATTAGCAATCACAAGAAGTGCCAAAAGGATACATTCTTATGAACTTTTTCATTTATTTGTATTATAAAAAACCCTATAAAGTCTACACGATCAATTAATAGACAGATTCATGCATTTACATATATATTATCTTTATAAAAATGTACTATTAAATTTAATATTCATTTTCGACTCTTTGAAATTTCCTCTAAGCCCGCTGACTGTAATTAATTCATTTCATATTTGACGAAAAAGGTTTCATCTAAAAGGTGTTCAACAGTATAGAGGCCCATTAAAAACTTTGCTACTTAATTAGTGAATCACGTTACCCCATTCGAAAGCCCATATTTACTACCCACCGAAAATAAATAAACACTGATATCCTTTGATTGCATATGAACACCTTTTTTTTTTGTGTTAAACCAGGAGGTGATCCAGGCCACTGGCACTAACTCTTCTAAAGCCGGAGACAAAGACCGGTTGCTTAATTCTTTTCTCTGGATATCAAATTTCTTCGAACCAGAGATCTCTTTCCCAAATACATCAGATCCTTTCCAGCTAAGCCAACTCGTTCCGGGTAGTATGAACACATTTTTATGAAGTAATCGTATGAAACATATTTATTTACACTTTTATAAACTTAATGAACACATATTTTATGAAGTAATCTTATGAGACTCAAGTTTGAGAAGTTCAATTTATAAAAGAGTAAATAAATGTCAGCTTTGGCCAAATGCAACTGGAACATCGTTATGGCTTCTTTTAGAGTTAAACAATATAATTCTCTTTGAATCTTATGCTATTGGCTATAGAGTTCCTATTTCAATGAAGTATGGAAACAGTTTTTCTCTAACAGAAATTCCTTACATATTAGTTGAAAAATATTACAACATTTTTTGGTAGATACGTGTTATCACTAAAATGATTCTTAGAATCTTAAAAAAAATATGTTGGTATATCTAAACATATGTTATACTCTTATTAAACTAACTATAAAATTTATTATTAGTGTACAAAATAATATTTTTCATTAACCATATAATAAAAATTTAGATTTTTTCTTATATGTTATATTTTGAATTTTTTTAAACGACTATAAATTACTAAAAATGTTACAAATCCCACATTTAAAATTTTGTGATCAATGGTTTAACCTTTTTTTTGTTATAACAAGATGCATAAATCGTATGAATAAGAAGTCTCATTTAATAGATATTCATATTATATATATATATATATATAATATCTTTTAAATTAAACTATATACCATATAAAAATACAGAAATATGTTAATTTTGAAATTTGCATTGAAAAATTATTGAGACCTTTATTTTAATTTTGAAATTGCATTGAAAAAATCTCACATTAAAAATTTTGTGATTAATGATTTAATTTTTATTACAAAAATATACAAATGTTAACAAGATCATATTAGTAAGAAGTCTCGATAATAAATATTTATATTAAAATATACTATATATCTATGTTAATATCATTAAAATTTAATTATATACCATATAAAATAAATCAAAATAATTGTTTTGATATATTTACCAAAAAAATTATTGTAAATAAACAAGAGATTTTGTTTTGATTTACGTGCCTACTCTAATTTAACTATATACATAATACTTAAATTGAACACAAAATAAATAATAATTTAACTATTATCGAGATGTTGCTCAAAAAAAAATTTGAACACAAAATAAATAATAATATATAAAAATCATTTGGACACATAATCTCATCCCTAGTCATTATTAAATTGGAATTGAATATACTTTTTACTTTATGGTAATTTATTAATACATTTACCTAGAATGTAAAACAAATGATCTACTAGTCAACTAAACTTAAAAGCGTAAAAACTAGACTACTAATATAAAAAGAAACATGTTTTCACGCCGCGAAACACACAAGTGATGAAATGTGGCGGATCAGATCTCGGTCACGATTGACTCTCTCCGAGATTAGGAGTACTTGGGTGGGTAGGCGGTCGCGGTTAAGAAGGTGTGGAGTCGAAGAGCTCCGGTGTGGTTCGGTGAACCGGTGGGTGGTTCTCCGGTGATAGTCGAGGCAGATGTGATGCGGCGGTTCGCGAAGGAATTCGGCCGACATCAATTGCACTCTTGGGCCTAGGGCCGTTCTTGGGCTTGCGCTTTGTTAGTGGTTTTTTAGTGGGCCGTAATAGAGTTGGGCCTTGTTGGGCTTTGGGCCTTTATTAAATAAACTTTGACGGGAAAAAAAAAAAGTGATGAAAAGTGAAGTGGGCTATAAACTTGCTTTCCAAGGAAGACAATACGACGAAAAAAACTCAAAGAAACTTTGAGAGAGACAGAGTTAATCAGCTCTAACTCGAAGTTAGAGAGACGTTGACTTCTCATAATAACAAACAACTGCCTTGCGACTCACGTGAGGGCTTCAAGAACAAAAGATCAAGATCTCACTCTCTCTATATAAATCTCCATCTCTCTTTCTGTGATTCTTTAGCTGTCATCACTTCTCGCTTCACCTCTCTCGTCTCTTTGACCCCTTCGTCACCGTTCCCGCCGCAAGAAAAGCGAGACACACACCGTCGTCTTTCTCAATGGTTTATTACTTTCTTTCACATTCTTTAACCACAAGTCACCCTCTCTCTCTCTCTCTCTCTCCAAGTACTACTGATTCTTCTCCCTCTTATCTTTTCGCATTTTTGCAGGAAATCGAACAAACCGTTACAACTCCCGCCGCCACCCAACAACCACAACAAGACGTCGTAACATCTCCCGCCGCCGCACAACAACAACCACAAACCCTAACCGGAAGATTCTTCAGATGCCTCTTCACGTCTATTTTCTACTCGCAACTCATCCTAATCTCAGCCCTAGTCATCTTCCTCACCCTCAGAGGCCTACTCTTCACAAAATCACCTAACTTCCACCCCAAGAAATGGTACACCCCTCTCCTTTCCTCCGTCGCTCTCTCCGGACTCCTCTCTTTATCCTGGCAATGCCTCTTCCTCTGCAACATAGCAGCAACATCCAAAGCCACGATCATTCTCGCACCTCTACTCACATTCTCCGTCGGGATCTTCCTTGTACTCTACGGCAAAACGTTTGTTCCAGGGATCGGCGGGCTACTCATCCTCTTCAGCTTCGCTCAGGCAATACATTCCTGGCTCTTCGTCACTCGTAGGAGGCGCGAGTTCACCTTCACGATAACGGCACTCTCCACATCCGTTCTACCTCCAAGAACCAGACTAATAGCTGTCGTGTCATCGATCTTAAGCGTCCTTTACTCTGCCTTCTTGGCGGCGGGAGTCGGTGGAGCTACCGCTACAAGAAGAGGTCTAATAGACATTCTTTTCATCTCTTTGATCGTGAAAAGCCTTGCCTGGACCATGCAGGTTCTCAAGAACGTGCAAGTAGTCGCCGTTTCGAAAGCTGCGTACGTACACTTTGCTAATTATGACGTCGTAAACGCATGTGATGCTCTTTGTGGTACTCTGAGAAGCCAGCTCGGGAGCGTTTGTATTGGCTCTACGCTCGTTCCGGTTTTTGTAGTCATCAGGGGAATGATCCGAACTGTTAATAGGGGAGGCAACGGCAGTGACAGGACCATGTACGCAGGTCATGGGGACTGCGCTTGGGTTGCTAATCATATGGTCTTAGTCGGAAACAGATACGGGTTTGTTCATGTGGGAGTTCACAACAAAGGCTTTGTGCAAGCGTCGAGAGATGCGTGGCAAGAGTTTAGGAGAACGGTTGGGTTGGAGGAGCTCGTGGATGCTGACCTCACTAGCTCCATCTGCTTCCTCAGCGCCTTTGGAATAGGAGCGATATCTGCGTTGACTGCTGGTATATGGGAGCTTAATATCCATGAGGACTACTTCTTTCAGATGACTCTCTATGCATTCATCATCGGATACTTTGTGGTAAGCTTTCATTATCAAAACAAAAAGGAATTGAAACGGCTTAGCTCATGTAACTTTGTGTTATGGTGTGTGTTTCAGGGGAGAGTTTCGTCTGCTTGGTTGCAAGCATGTGTTATGGCTTACTTTGTAGCTTATGCTGCCAATCCAGAAGGAGCTAACTTTGACAACACGATTCCAGAACGTATTGCGCGGCAAAATGTAGAAGAGAATAAAAGTTTAGCTGATAATGAAGTGAGACAGACGGAGGAGGAACAGGAGATAACATACATGTAGAGATGCGGAAGAATATATCCACTTAGTATAGAAACATACCACTTTTGTTTACTTTTCGATTTCTTGAAGCTCTTTCAACCTTATAGACTTTGTAGATTGGATATTGTTTAGCCTCACACAGCTAGAGAAGGAATGTACATACAAAAAGTAAGACAAAAATTGATTCAGTTCTCATCATTTTCCTATTAATTTTTTTTTTTCGGTTTCCATTGTCTTTATAATGTTGTGTCTGTATCTAAATGCGTAACCTATGTATAAATGTTGCCTGAAAAATCACACGCTCAAAAAAAACTTGAGTTATGCATCATCATCATCATCATCATCACGACAAAAAAATCTGTGAACAAATACATTTTACCATTTCAAAAACGCTTACGTTCTGATATGCAGTTCCATGATTTTGTAGGTGTGAAAGTAAATCATATAAATGCTAATGGTACTACTCGAAATCATCATCAAAAGTGTCCTGAGAATCTGAGAATTCAAAGTGCTTGGCCCGCTTCCATTCAAGGCCAGGTGTATCAACTTTACACTCTTCATTTTGTAATTCCTTCTTGAATTCAGTAACTAATAAGCCCAATATCTTTTCTCTTCTGGCCCATAGCTTGTGAGGTCCGGCTCTGCATTCTAAGTTGATCTTCTCTCCATGTAAGATTTCATTATCTGCAATATCTAACTTTATTTACAAAAATTAAGAAAATAGTATATGGGTCTTTCCATCGAATGGGACGTACGTGTTGGTTCTTGTGTTAATGCAATCGCATTTACTCACTTAGACAACTTATAGCTCTCAAGCAATGAATAAATCACACAATTAAAGAATCAATGTAAAGCAAAAATAAGAGACGCGTTTGAAGACCGCGTTGCTCTCAAGACTTGAATACTTTCACCGGTCACGGTTCACACTGACAAGTCCCATCGACTTGCTAGTTGATATGTATATATTTATCTTCGATTTTAATTGGAAACAAACATTATCTTATTTAAAGTAGAAAAAAAAATCTTTTACTAAATTGGAAATCCTCATCTCTCCACCCCGGCTTGCGTTCTCATTTTGTAAAGTAAAAGTCAACTTCATGACACAATTATCTTCATTTGACTATTAATTCATTTGTTTACTTTATCTCAGTAATAAGATTGTATTAATTCCTTTTTAACTTTATTCTCAAGTTTTCTGTTTGGGCTTATTTGTCAAATAACCACAAAAAAGAGTAATTAGATTTTTAGTAAGAAGTTAGAGAGAGAGATATAAAGAAAAATAAAGAGAGAAGGTGTTTTTGGTTAGATAGTGGATTTGTGTTTTTTTTTATGGTTATACGGTACAAATTCCTTTTTTGTTTTCTGCGTTCATTCTGTTTTTTTTTTTGCATGCTTTGCCTTTTTATTTTATTTTAAGTTACTGGTTTATGATTTCAAAAGAGTTGATAATATTTTTATTTAAACAGTTTAATATTAAATTTTAAAATATTTTCTATTTTAAAATATGTTTTGTCAAAACGATTTATAGATTATTATAGATTATCTAATAAGATAATTGTAACTTTTTGTAGCATTTAACTTTAAATATTGCATAATATTAAGTTCTTGTGTTTATTATTTTCCATTTTCATTTTGTAATTCCAGCAAATTCAACGAGCAATTCCGGTTTAAATTTTAAACCGGTTTGATTTAGATCGGTTATTGATAACAACAAACAAAACCAGAATGTCTTCATAGTCAAAAAGCACAAAAAGATATGCTGGTCGGCTTCTTAAAATACTAGTTTAACTGTGGAAAAGCTAATAAAGCCTCGTCTTCCTATCCCTTTCCTTGAAAACGTAATGGAATGGGACAGTGACGCAAGGTCGATCGTGAAGGCGACACATATGCTCATTTCCATATACACCGATGCCCCCAAAAGGGTAATGACAATTTTTATATTTAAAAAAAGCTAAAAATACAATTCGGATTCTCTGTTTCCTGACGTTTGTCTTCAACAGGTCCTCTTCAAGTGTGTGTGTGTTTGTGGGTGTGCGTGTCTTCTTCCCCGCGAGAACTCTTCCGTAGTCCAGTAGATTCCTTCCTTCTTTGCTTTATCCAAATCTTATTAAAGGTCAGTGCTTTATCCTCCTCTCTCCCTCTCTCTCCGCGTTAAGTTCGTTTCATGATCTGTTGAGACAAACCCATTAAATATATTTTAATTTCCTTCGTAAAAATCTCACCTTTGCTGTTTGCTCTGTTTTTAATCCGGTTTGCTCTGTTTTTTTCTCGAGTTTCAGGTTTCACTTGATTGATGGGATATCCATTTTCTCCAACCCGTTCTGGTTACTCATTCCTCATCCTCCTCCTCTCCTGTCTCCTCTTCACAAGCCCCGTTGATTCAAGCGCCCTGAGACCTAAATCAGACAACAATTGCAGTGCTCTGAATCACTTCCATGACTACAAATCAAAGTGTGCTTACCTCAAGTCCATCGACCCTTGCGCGAGCCAAGGCTTCATCGACTACCTCTCCTTCCTCTACTGCAACTTCGATGGCTTCCCATTACTGGGTCAGTCCCTCCTCTTCCTCTGGCTTCTCGTCCTCTTCTACGTCTTGGGTCACACAGCTTCAGAGTACTTCTGTTCGTCTCTCGAGTCTCTCTCAAAGCTCTTAACTTTGTCTCCAACTGTTGCGGGTGTGACTCTCCTCTCGCTCGGTAACGGCGCTCCTGATCTGTTCGCGAGTTTGGTCTCTTTCATGGGGGAGTCAAAGGGGACTTACGATGTTGGTCTCAACACTGTTGTTGGAGGTTCCTCTTTTGTTACCTGCGTAGTGGTTGGGATCATAAGCGTTTCGTTGCATAGGAGAAGGGTTAGGGTCGAGAGGTCTGCTTTTATAAGAGACGTTTGCTTCTTCTGCGCTGCGGTTGGCTCCTTGGCTTTGATCTTGGTCTATGGGAAGATCAATCTCTGGGGCGCTCTTGGGTTCTGTTCGTTGTACGCTGTTTATGTCGTCTTTGTGTATTTATCTTGGAGGTTTGGTGGAGAGAGCTGTGAGTTTGATGTTGAGTCGGTTCATAAAAGGGGTGGTAGTCTTGGTGAACCGATATTGGAGCAGAGAGATGATCTTGATGAAGATGTTGTTGTTGTTGTTGTTGATGATGGGAGATGTTACTGGAAGTTAATGGTTTGGGTTATCACTTTGCCTCTCTACTTGCCGAGGAGATTGACTATACCGGTAGTGAGTGAAGAGAGATGGTCTAAACCGATAGCTGTTGCTTCGGTTACGTCTGCTCCGGTTCTGTTGTCGTTTCTATGGAACTGGAAGCGGAATCCGACAAGTTTCGAGGCAGGGGTTGTGTATATAACCGGGTGTTCGGTCGGTATAGTTCTCGGTGTTGTAGCAGGAGCCACGACGAAGAAGTCACACCCACCGAAGAAGTGGCTACTACCTTGGTTAGTAGGAGGGTTTGTAATGAGCATGACGTGGAGTTACATATCAGCACAAGAGCTAGTCGCGCTTTTGACTTCACTAGGTTACATCTTCGGTGTAAGCCCTTCGATCTTGGGCCTTACGGTTCTCGCGTGGGGGAACTCTATAGGAGATCTTATAACCAACGTGACGATGGCGCTGCACGATGGGGACGAAGGAGCTCAAGTGGCTGTGTCGGGATGTTACGCGGGTCCTATCTTTAATACGTTGTTCGCTCTAGGGGTGTCGCTTGTGGGATGCGCGTGGGAGATTTATCCGTCGAGCATTGTGATTAAGACGGATCCTCGTGTGTTGGAGAGTCTTGGGTTTTTAGTTATAGGACTGGTTTGGTCGTTCTTGGTTCTGTTTAGTAATAGAATGAGGCTTGGTGCCGTGATGGGTATAGGGCTTTTGGTTATTTACTTGGCTTCCTTGTCTATAAGAATTGTACAGACAGTTGGAGATTCTCACTAACCTTTTTATTTCAACTCACAGTTTCATTATGTAACTTGTGTTTGTACTTTTTATGATCTTCTTCTACACTGTGAAGGGAATCAATTTTGTATACACGTATGGGTGACCAATGTTAATTTATAACATAGGAGTTTTCGTCATAAATGGATACAGTCTAAAATTGATACAATGTTATAGTTTTAACTTTCATCAATGATTTGTTACACTTGACTACTTGAGTTATGGATGGCTTTTAATTCATTAAAAGATAAAAGGCTCTGTAGTATAGAGATATGAATAGTACAGTTTTTCATTTATATCTCTATGGGATACATAAATATGTAATGAATTTTATAGTTATGGAATTCAAATTGAGTAGCTAGAATTTGAATAGGTGTCAGATACTCGACGAGACAACAATCTTCTAATCATGCATGAAGTGAACAGTAAACATACCCACAATCTTATATATCCTGTTTATAGTGTATTTTGTTTTTCCTTCGTGGAAATATATTTGATCTATTTGACAGGGAATTATTATAGTCCATTTCCCAGAAGTGTGGGAGTTAGTTGAATGGACAATACTTGTCCCTTTTAGCTAATTTGCATTATTAAAAAAAAACTTAAGATAAGATGTGTTTTTTTCTATTATATTAAAATTCCTTATCTCATGAGTCCTGTACATAATAATTTGGCACATTTTTCTTGTTTGTCTGCAAATTGTTTCTTTTGAGTTAGGATAAATCCAAATTTTGGCCTTTTCTAATAATTCAAAATTCAATGTGACACTTATCAATGTCCCTATTATCATATAAGTTGATTAGGGGCTTTACATTTAATTAGGTAAAATCTGCTTTATTCCGGTTGATTTTACCTACCTGAAACTTTTTAGTTTAAATCAAAGGTCTATCTTCTTATTCTTTTAATTAATACGTTGAGCCAAAACCACAATCAGCCAAACAGTTATACGTTATTTACAAGATAGAATTTATATGGCCAGTAAATTTATACTGTTTAGTTCACATAGCATGAGGTTCATATATATAGTACTTAGTATGCTAGACCTTTTCAAATGTTTGATACTCTTGGTAAATAAAATCATCAGGTCAACAGTGCTTTGATCTTAGTAAGTAGTAGAAATATATACTTACAATTCATGAACAATGAACCTGGAACAACATGCCAATACTTTCTTAATTCTAGTGAGGTACTAAGTTTGACAGATAATGAATGTTCACCAACAAACAAAGTTAGCCATCCCTCTCAATAGTATTCACAATAAATAAAATTTATGGACTAATAAGACCCACAACTTTAATCTATTTGCAAATTTCTTCTTTAACAATCAACTATTACAAAATTCACAAAGACTTTAAACTTCACCGGTCGATATCAAGCACTCCGAAAACCCTAGCCAATCTCAAGAACAAGAAACATAGGTAAATAGCTAGTAACCCTCCACCGACAAGCCGATCAAGCCTCATCTTCTTCTTTGGCATTATCACAAGTGCCCAAAGCAAGCCTACCATTAAGAACCCTAGTGTCTCAAGCAACGAATTGTCACTTGGGATGATATAGACCCCGGGATATTCAGCCAAAGAAGTTATGACAAGTGGCACGCCTAGTCCAATCACCGTGTTGAATAGCGGACCCGCATAGCACCCGGAAAGTGCTATCTGCGCACCGTCCTTGCCTCCATGAACCGCCACGGTCACGTTGGCTATTAAATCGCCTAGAGAATTGCCCCAAGCGAGGACGGTTAGTCCTAACACGGAAGGACTAATACCAAAGATATTCCCTAAAGATATTAACAATGAGACTAGCTCTTGTGCTATGATGTATGTCCATGTCACACTCATTGTGAAGCCGCCTAGAAGCCAAACCAATGAGAATTTTTTTGGTGGCCGAGACTTTTCCGTCGTCAAGTAGGCTATGATACAAAAGAATAATCCGATTATACCAGAGATTATGTACAGTGTTGGGCTTCTTTTGGATCCGCTGTAATGAGAACAATAAAGTTCGGTTAGTAGAACAGGTGCGATGGCTGTGGAAACAACCGCGCAAGGCCTTGACCATTTTTCTTCACTGACAACGGGGATGGTGAGCCGACGGGGGAGATATAGAGGTAGTCCTACGATGCTCACTAGCACCGAGAAGCAAGACGGCTGCTTTGGTGGCAAATCAAGAATCACAATCTTGAATTCTTGTTCTTGAGTTCTTGATTCTTGAACAACTTTTAGAGGCGGTAAGGGCTTCTCCTCATCGATATAGCCAAGGAATGGGACGCCCATCTCGGCTAAATCCTCTTTGGTACGAAGAATCTGATCAGATAAAGGTTTCTTGCGATCCAAGAAATGCGAAGCGGATAAGAACCCTACATAGAGGAGATAGATGGAGATGTAACAAAGCGCGACCCAAATGGTTACTCTGCCGACGAAAACGATCAGACCGAGACAACAAAGAGCGACCAGAAGAAACACTACATCGCGGATAAAGCTGTACTTGTCGATAGAGACATCTCTAGACCCAATCAACAAACAAATCGTCCCGACAACGAAGCTAGAGACGAAGAACGCACCGCCTAAAATAGAGTTGAGCCCAAAGTCACCATTATTCGACCTCGTGAAAGAGACAACGCTCGAGAACAAATCCGGCGCACCGTTTCCGAGAGAGAGAAGCGTAACTCCAGCCATGGTGGGAGACAGCTTCAAGACCTTAGACAAGCTGTCCAAAGAAGGACAGAAGTAACTCGCGGCCGTGTCTCCGAGCAAGTAGAACAGAACAAATAACCAGATGGATAAAACTAGATGGCCCAAAACAGGGGATTCTCCGAACACGCAGAAGAATATCTTGAGATAGTCTATGTAACCCTGTTGGCCACATTTTTCTTGAGAGCTAATGTAAGAACACTTTGAACGGTGGTCGTCAAGGGCGGCGAGTCCTTCGCTGCAGCTGTCACCGCCGGCGAGAGAGTTCAGGTGTTTGATGGATCCAGAGTGAGGAGGATTTGGTGAAGAGAAATGGAGATAGATGAGGAAGATGAAGAAGAGGTTGATGAGAAGAGAGAGAGAACGTGAGGTGAGAGGTGAAGAGAAAAGACTTGCCATTCAAGGAAGCAAATTGGTTTGCAGTGGGAACAATAATGAAAGTGGGTTAGGTTTTTTGATATAATAATGAAAGAATGATGTCGTTGTTATGTTGTTTTATTTTTCTATGTAGATTTTTATGGTGATAATACTTCGGAAAGTATAAGATTCTCTTTTTTTTTCCATTCGGGTGTGGGCAGGCAAAACTATTGTCTTTTTATGTGGAAAACTAAGTGGGGGAGGTTATATTCAATTATTTAAACGAGGAAGAAAAATCGAAGTTGATAAAGTGTCTTCATAAACATTTTTAATCCATTATTGATTACGAGATATTCTCGTATAATGATTTTATTATTTAAATGGTCCAACTCACAAACTAAATTTGTAGTGTATAATTAATCGTGAACGTAATAATTTCCCATAATTTTTTTATTTCAAAATAATTTTTACACTGATCAAAGTTGATTTAAATATATATAACCAAAAACTAGTCACGAGGCATCTAAACCATATGTGTTGAGATATTTGTGTCACTAGTCAAATACTGTATTTAATGATTAATGAAGTAGAAAATGTTGCAGTTAGCTATTTAATCAACTTTAACTTTTCAAGTGATTGAAAAAGACTGTGCTCAATGGTCGAAATGATCACCAACTTAGATCATTCTTTTTTTTTTTTTGGTAAAATATTAAATATTATACCAATTTTCAATTTTTGACAGCTATTACAAGAGACTACTAGTAGCGGAAATAAAATAAAAACAACACAACACAAGAATCAACTACAAACAACAAGCAAGAATCGGGCTGAACAACAACACAGCGAAAGCGGTAAAATAGAGTGATAACAAGATAAGGTTAAACCTTACAACTTAGATCATTCTTGCTCTCTACCAAAAAAACAACTAACTGAAAAACATCAAGGGTTTTAAGAACATGAACAGCGGTGGTATCTTTCCACAATTCTCTAATAATTAAATTATTTAAAAGTTAGAAAAAATAGAAAGAAAAAGTGTATAGTAAAAAATCGTACCTTTTTTAGAAAATGCAGTGAAAATAGACTTAGATGATTTCTAATGTAAAACTCTATTTTTTCTTCCAAAATAGAGTAAAAGTGAAAATGAAGTAAAATTGTTTCAACCTTATTTCATTTTCCACTTCATAATAGAGTGATGAACAAAAAAAATAGATTACTCCATTTATAGAATAAACTTCATTATGGAGTGAGATATAAAGTTGGGTTGAAATATTTTTTATTTCATATTCATTTTTATTCCATTTTTAAAGGAAAAAATGGAGTGGATGATAAAAATGCCCTTAATCCTTCCGATGGCATGGCAGATAATATACGGTTGTTTTTTTCTCTTTAATTTTAATTACACAGAAAAACAATGTGAATATTAAATTAACTAAATAGTTTGTGGAGATACTACACCACTAACGGTGCTTTTAGGTATAGTTTTGTTTTTCTTTTTGGACGGCCATCAAAATATGTACATTGCCTAACGTTTTGGACCTAAATAACTAATCTTACATTATTATTGTGAACATGTGACTGATATATAGTTAAAAACTAGGGTTTGGAAGGATTAGGAAAGCGGAGAAAACTCCAAACCTAAAGGTCGATCTTTAAGTTTAAGCGAGGCATCTTTGTAACGTAATCCCAACCGATCACGACTTTTCTAACGTAATCATGTCCACATTCTTATGATTTGATTTTCTTGTATAATGGTATGATATCAATTAGATATCGTACACGTGTAATTATACAGAAAACATATGGATTCGATTAATAATACAAACAAAAAAGATCATGGGAAGTATTTTCGGACCGCCGGCTTCTTTTTGTCGGAAACCGACGGCGTCCTTGTATCCAAAGATTGAGATGACTGAATATAAGTTACTAGTCTATTTTCATATTCGTGAGAGGTTTTCATATTCATGACAAAATTAATGGGGGCAATTAAATATTCTTTTTGTACTTTTAGCAGTATGTTATTTGGCAAATTTGCACTATATAGATTGACATAATTAAGTATAATTGTCGTCACATGTGTTATAAATGCAATATGTTATTTTTTTGTCTATTATACTAATATCTTACTTTACAAATAATCTTAATATTAGATAAATGGTTTTTAGTTATATAAAGAAGAAATTGTAGTTAGATGACAAAAGAAAAAGAAAACCGTAGCTGTACATGAGTTCATAAAATATAGTTTTAGACCCGATAAAGATTGGATACACCAATGAGCTGTTGGGCTAGTGGCAAAATGAGAGTTTACTAAAAATTCTGCCACTCAGATTCTTGATAATTAAAGAGGTGAGATCACTTTTATACACCAATTTTTTTTGGATTAATCAACTTTCAAAACATTTTATTTAAAATTCGAATCGGTAACAACAAAACTTGATAAGAAAAAAAAACATATGAATATGAATTCTAGTACGAGGCGCTGAACAATCTATAGCACATGACATATGTATCATAAGAATCTGCTAACCTTTATTAAAAAAACTTGCACATACAATCTAGCAAAGAAGTCACGTATTTCATGGTTCATGTAATATTATAATCCAACAAGGATCAGTATCTTTAGTCAAAAAACACAAGGATCAGTATCTCTTTTATTTAGGTCGGAAAATGGATAGGAATTGTTTTTTTTTTCAAGGATCGAAAGATTCCTGGTATATTCATCTAGCTGGCGTGACAGTGCAGTACAAAATATGAACTCTTATTATTCCAAGAAAATAGTTTATAAAATAGTTGCAATAATGCAGGGAATACGAGAACAGTCGATTCATATGGTCCTCTTGTCGATGTGCCAAAATTTGCCTCAACAAAGAAATCACATGGCTCAAATTAGGCCTTCATACAAGACACTTACCCGTAAACAGACAGATACATGCATACGCAAACCATAAATTAAATCACATCGTAAAACACATATATATATATATATATATCATATTATATTTTATATATTTGGCGCATTTATTTTAACTACCGTTTTTAGAAAAGAATACATATATGCATGCATAACGATAGTAAATACAATTTTGAACGTATGCAATTTAGTGTGTTAAGTTCGTTTTTATAAAACGAAAGTTCGTTTAGTTTATATATCGAGTTATCAACAGTTATCATTATTATTCCTATTATTCTTTGAACTTTATCCCCGGTTCTTAAATCAAGGATAGTAAGATAAGGATAAGGTTTGCAAAACGTAATGCAAATATGCAATGGCCAATGGGTACCATAGGTTTGTGACACCAAATTTGGTCTAACCGACAGAATCTCCTCGTACGAAAAATCAAATGGCTGAGCTGTTGATATGTAGGTATATAGTACTAATTGTAAATAAAGAATAAGATAAGTATTTGTAGACAAGAAAAATAAGGGGTGGTAATCTGATGCACGTGGATTTGTGAATGCCTCGGATAATGCAAGTCGCGTATATGAAACTAAAGTAATCTCATTGTTGGCCATAATTTTAGCAAATGTTTTTGAGTCATACGTAAATAAGAGTACTTTTCATCGCAGTCAATATTTGCCGTTATTTGATTAGTTATTTTTAGGAACTATAGACAAGATGTGAGAGTGGAATATATTATATATGAAGTTGGTTATGTTATGTATGTTGGTGATAGTAGTTACTCTAAAGCCTAATTTAGGCATGTTAATTATATTGAATTAATACATAACCCTGATTAGATAGGAGGATCTGGACAAACAAAAGCACTGGAAACCTTAATAGCCACTAAAAGTCTAAAACCAAATGAATGTACTAGAATGTCAGTTAATGTCGAGCAAGTTGGCTTTCTTGTACGTTTTCTTTTAGAAATAACAATATAACCAATGTCTAAGATTAGTATGGATTTTAAGTTGCAACTTGCCAAGAACCTTTTAAGAACTCATCAGAAAATTAGTGTCTCATTATGATGGATCGACAAATGATTGAAAATATCTATAAAGAGAACGGATAAAGTATTGAAATTTTTGAAAGAGATTTAAACTACATCAGTTTCTAAATCTTTTCTGTCATTCAAAATTTTGATTTCAATTTTTTTATTGCAAACATTTTTATGATTTTATTATAATTTTAGAACAAATGGTCAACATGTAATTCTATCTGTTAAAATAAGATGCATGCTGCATATTTTTAAAGTTGTAACTATTAATATGCATGAATTACAGTTTTTAAGAATCAAACCTCAAATTTTGGGGTAAAACATTAATTAACATTTTTAGTCAATCTCTGCACTAGAGGGTTTATGAAAACACACTTAAAATATTATTTTTCAACACTCGATTTACGCAGTCCCTTTTCTGCGATTTTCCATACCGTTTTGCGAAATGAACATGCAAGTTGCAAGCAGGCGTGCAGCACTGCGTAACGAATTAAATAGCTACTTGCAACAGGCGTGCACCATAATGAGTTGAATATGGCAGTTATTAAACTTGTGACCATGGGTTATTATATGAGAATTCGGTCCAAAAAAACCTCAACTTTGCACGAATTACCAAAAGAAACATGAACTTTTTGACTGACCAAAAAAACACCAAACTTTCATTGACTTTAAAATTAATTAACAATGTTTTCGCTGACTTGCCAATTTAGCACACCGTCAATAAATTTAACAGAAATATTTGACGTCGTTTATTGTTGGCGTTAAGTGAAACGACGTCGTTTTCAAATGAGATGAAACGACGTCGTTTTACATAATTTGAAATTAAAAATATGTAAACCCCTGGATTCGAACCCAGGTTGGTTGGTCAAATGGCAAGGTATTTTACCACTGGGCTACTGACACTTTCAATATACTTACTAAAATGTTTATTTTTATTTGGTACATATTAAATATAAAAAATTCTCTAAAAACTTAATAAGATCTTTAAAATCCCAAAAAAGGAAAAAAATAAAGAAGATTTTTATAAAATTAATTTAGAAATTAAAAATAATATTTTTGTTTTTCTTTATAAAAAATAAAAACTCTTCCAAAATTTTCTAAAAATTAAAAAGATCTTTAAAATTCCAAAAAATTGAAAAAATAAATAATTTTTTTATAAAATTAATTTTGAAATTAAAATAGAAAATAAAATTTTATTTTTTCTTTTCAAAAAATAAAAAATCTTCCAAAATTTTCAATTTTTTTAATACATTTGCTAAAAGTTGAAATTAATTATACACACATAAAAAGTTGATAATTGTAACTTTAATTTTTTGCATTTTGTTATAATTTTTAGAAATTTTGGATTTTCTTTTTAAAAAAATGAAAATTTTGGAATTTTTTTGATTTTTTTAAGAAAAAAAAGTATTTTAATTTTAATTCAAAATTAATTTTATGAAAATTTTGGAAGATTTTTTTATTTTTTTTAAGAAAAGTAAAAATTTATTTTTTAAAAGAAAAATAAAATTTTATTTTCAATTTTAATTTCAAAATTAATTTTATAAAAAAATTCTTTATTTTTTCAATTTTTTGGAATTTAAAATCGTTTTAATTTTTTAGAAAATTTTGGAAGAGTTTTTATTTTTTAAAAAGAAAAATAAAATTTATTTTCAATTTTAATTTCAAAATTAATTTTATAAAAAGTTTCTTATTTTTCAAATTTTTTGGAATTTTAAAGATCTTTTTAAGTTTTTAGAGAATAATTTTATATTTAATCAGTACCAAATAAAAGTAAACATGTTAGTATGTACATTGAAAGTTTCATTAGCCCAGTGGTAAAAGACCTTGTCATTTGAACCAATCAACCTGAGTTCGAATCGAGGGGTTTACATGATTATTTTTTCAAATCATGTAAAACGACGTCGTTTTCAAATGAGATGAAACGACGTCGTTTCACGTAACACCAACATTTAACGTCTAGTTAACTGTGAGTTCACGGCGTGCTAAATTGGCAAGTCAATCTTAAGTTTATTAATAAACTAAACAGTCAACAAAAGTAAATGATTTTTTTGGCCAGGCTCGAGTACAGGTTTTTTTTGGCAATTCGTGAAAAGTTCGTGTTTTTTTTGGCCGAATTCTCGTTATTATATCCTCCACTAAATAGTAAATACACACATTTATGTATAAAAGGGCCCAATAAACATTTAAAAAGCCCATCAAGATAAAACGAAAACTTGGACAAGATATGATGTCTCTAATCCGAAGCTAGAGGCTCCACACTCACTTCACTTCCACTGCAAGCAGAAAAGATAAGACGAAACAACAATGTCTGTGTCTGCTATCTTTGGCACCGGAATCGCCACCGTCGCTGCTTCTTCGGCTCTCCGCCAGTTTCAAGTTCCGAAACTGGGAAACGGAGGAGGACTGGGAATGGTGATAGAGTGTTCGTCGAGGCCGCAGAAGAAGTCGACTGCCCATCACAGGAAGACGAGGCCGAAGAAGACTCAGCCTTGGGACATTAAGAGAAAGCCTACTGTGTATGCTCCTCTTCCTCCTCTCCCTCCGGATTGGACTCCGCTCGCTATTTCTTCCGACGACGGTGGTGTCACCGCCGTCACTTCTCCAGCCGGAGATGTGGCCTCAGGCGCCGCCGCATAGTTATGAGAGCTTTTTTGGTGTCTATTTCTGTTAACGTGTTTTCAGTTCTCTGCTGGTCTGTTTCTTCTTCTTGTGTGTTTGTGTTTGAACTTTGAACGGTCAAATGAATGGACCAAACTGCTAAAGCTATCCTCTGTTTTTGGTTTTAAATGTCTCGCATTTATGCATGAGAGAAGAACATCAACATTTTCAAGGGAGCCTGTCTTCTCAGCTGCCTTCAACAACCAATTAGCATATCGAAATCCGTTTGTTTTACCATTTGGACTCTAGTAGTGTCCTGTCTTTCGTTTTTTTGAGCAACAATGTCTTGTTTTTCATCAGTAAACACTGAACAAAGTAAAAACATTTTCAGACGGTACGAAAACAGTTTAGGATCGAGTTGTTAAATTTAAGGCCTAATATAAACCAATTCTAATAAGGCCCATTAAAAAGCCCAGTAGAGTTTCTAATGAGTTTTCGCATGGTCCTTTGTGTTCTGTCCCGAGGCTCCGGTTTCAATACCTCCACCGTCTTCGTCTCCTCTCCGCCTCCGTCTCGCCACGGTTTACTAGGGCTTCCTTCGCATTGTCGAATTTGATATTCGCTCACTCTCTGAACGTAAAACGTTTCTCCAAAAGCGTAAGCTCATTTACTTCTTGTCAATTTCTTCTGGATACTTTAGTTTCCTTGTTCTCTCATCATCGAGTTTTTCGTAGCTTGGATTCTCCCGTTTCTGATTCGTTTCTAGTCGTTTGATTGTTGTTATTGTGTATCTCCGTATATCAAAGCTTGACCTGTTGAAATTGGACAAATTACTCAGATTTGATAGAAGATTGATTCCTCTTTTGCCTTTTGTATCTTGTGAAAATCTACAATCGTCTCTTTGGTGATCTTATGGTGGAATGGTGTTTATGTGCTTACGCTAGAATCAGAATGTGTTTGAGATATGCTGATATTACACAGACATACTTAGTCGAATATGTGTTGGTCTCATTGGTATTATTGATTTGGAAGTAGGCCATTTCTTTTTCTGGTGAATACTAGAGACGTGTCAAGTTTGAATCTAATCCATGTATATATTTTGTTTTCTTTCATGGTGTAGAGAACAAATAGTCGATATAATTTTAGTTTGACTACTCGCAGTTTCAGAGATGTCTGTCACAGCGGGAGTGAGTGAAGCTGCACTAGCTACAAGAGCTAAACTCCGAGGTGGGATTGGTCAGACTAAAGTGAAAAGATACTGGCCTGGTAAAGCTCCCGAGTGGGCCGATGAGGCCGAGGATGATGAGGACGTTAGGATGCACAAGGCTGATGTTTCTGATAGAAAGCATGATGATTTGGGGGTTGCTAGGAAAGATGACCCGAGGCTGCGTCGTTTAGCTCAGACCAGAGCTGAAAACCGTGAAGAAGTTAGAGCCGATCACCGTCGTGTTAGGCAGGCTGAGATTATATCCACAGAAGAAGAAGAGTTGAGGAACCAAGACGAGGAAGAAGATGAAGATGCTTTGGAAGAAAGAAGGAGGAGAATCAGAGAAAAGAATCTCAAAAGAGCTCAGGAGGAGGCTGATCTGCTACCTGTGGAGGAAGAGGACGAGGTAGAGGAGGAAGACGAGGAGGAAGAGGAGTCAGAGTACGAGACTGATTCTGAAGATGATATGCCCGGAATCACCATGATCAAGCCTGTTTTTGTCCCCAAAGCTGAGAGAGATACTGTTGCAGAGCGTGAAAGGCTCGAAGCTGAGGAGATAGCTCTCGAGGAGTTAGCGAAGAGGAAGCTCGAGATGAGGAAGATAGAGACGAAGCAGATAGTGGTTGAGGAAGTCAGGAAAGACGAGGAGATACGCAAGAACATGCTGTTGCAAGAAGCGAACATCGGTGACGTGGAGACTGATGATGAAATCAACGAGGCTGAGGAGTACGAGGTTTGGAAGACGAGAGAGATCGCTAGGATCAAGAGAGAGCGTGATGCCAAGGAAGCTATGCTCAGAGAGAGGGAAGAGATTGAGAAGCTGAGGAACATGACGGAGCAGGAGAGGAGAGAGTGGGAGAGGAAGAATTCGAAAGCTTCGTCGGTTCAACCGAAGAAGAAGTGGAACTTCATGCAGAAGTACTACCACAAGGGAGCCTTCTTCCAGGCGGATCCTGATGATGAGGCGGGATCCGTGGGGACTGATGGTATATTTCAGCGTGACTTCTCTGCTCCAACGGGAGAAGATAGGTTGGATAAATCGATTCTGCCGAAAGTCATGCAAGTCAAGCACTTTGGTCGCAGTGGAAGAACTAAATGGACTCACCTTGTCAATGAGGATACAACAGATTGGAGTAACCCGTAAGCTTTCTGCGTTCAGCTTTTGTTTTTGTTACATTTTGGTTAGTCATAGGCTATTGATTTTGAAGACTGACTTGTTTAGAATTTGAGTAGAAACATTAGCCTGAGAACTGAACTCAATCGTTGGAAGCAAATGTGAATAGTGTTATGTTAGGGAGAGTGTTGTGTCTGTTGATTGGTTTATGGAGCTTCAGATTTTGAATTATTATTTTTTTTTGCATGATGGATGTTGGTGCAGGTGGACTTCTAATGATCCTCTACGCGAAAAATACAACAAGAAAATGGCGGGCATGAATGGTCCTATTGAGAAACCAAAGGGGAGCAAGAAGATGAAAGATTGGGAGACGTAAAGCCGCTTCAAGATCTGATCGAGTTTAAGCCAAAAACTGAAACAAGGTGGTATGTTCTAGTGAAAGAAAAACATCTTACGTTGTTATCTCTGAGAATAACTAAATCGCAGCAATTAATACTATTTGCTTTGTTATTACCGTGAGATCGTGGACAAGAGACATCTGGTCGGAGCGTCTTTTGTATCGAACCAGACACAGTTATGGGATTAATCAAGATACAGTTTATGTTTCTGCATGCATCACTAAAGCATTTTTATTTTCATATTTTTCCAATGTAAGTTTGATGGTAATTTCAAGGTAGAAATATGCTATAAATTTACAACACATCAAATTGCTTTCTGAACATTGCTTTCTCATTTGCACCATATGTCACGCTAAATTAGCAGCAGAATCACCAAGTTGATTCAATGAAATGAGCAACTGACTTGTGTCGCCAGATGAAGAGAAATGACATGACTTTATCTGCAAAGAAATGACATGGGTTTATCTGAAAGGAAATGGGATGGAACTTTGGTTAATTGAAACTGGCCAACGATATTTCCAGTCTTTTCACTGCTTTTGACAGGCATCCCTCTTCAGAATGGTTTTGAGGATGATCTTGTCTATCGATGCAAACAAGTAGTTCTTGACCTTGTGGTCCTTCACGGTCTGCTCAGCCAACTCCGTTCTCTGTACTCCGGTAAGGATCACATTCCTTCCAGGTTGTGAGATCCCTGTCTCGACCAGTTCCCACCACTCCTTTGATCTGAGAAGATTCTTTGTGACCATCACCCAGTGCTCGTACTCTCTGTTGAACTTAGGTATGATTAACGTATCTTTCTTATTCATCTTGATCTCTTTTCTCTTGTACCAGGCTCGTTGCAAGCTGTGATTCATGGCAACCTGGTAACATTTATGCTTGAGTTTTGATTTGGTTTATTTTGCCACAATGTTGAAAGCAGATGTTTCTAATACAAAATAGGTAAGTTGTGTTTATAATTTGTAATAAATGTTGTCGAATTAATTAGAAAGATAATAAAAGAAGTGGTTAGAGTTAGTCAAAAATGGAATGAAAATCTGTAACAAACTACTTAAAAATATGCAAGTATTATTTTGTATTTTAGTTTTAAAAGAATACATACTATAAATTTATTTTTAGATTTTAGTGGGGGCAGCTGTCCCTTCCCCAAAAACATATACTTCCTTCGTTTCATATTGTAGGTAGTTTTAGAAAAAAAATTTTATTTCAAAATGTAACTAGTTTTCAAATTTTAGGAACTTTTACATTTATTAAATATAGTATAAGTGGATGACCAATCATATTAATAGACCTATTTTTGATGGGTTATTTTATATTTAACCTATTTATTATGCAATACTTTTTAAAACATAATAATTTTTTTAATTTTTTGTGCTTTTAGCCAAAACTATTTATATTATAAAACAGAGGGAATATGTTATTGTTTTTAATCTTCCGAGTTTTTTAATAAGTAGATTTTATATTCAGCAAAATAAATCTATACTATACTAAAAGTTGCATATCCTCAATAGCTAAGCTATCCACGTGGGCAGAAAAAATCAACCAATCAGATGCAAAACTAATGCCATGTCAGCAATCGATATTTTTGCTTTACGATTGTGGTTTTCCTTTCCTCTTCCCGTCTTTTGCGTTCCTAAACTCCTCATCCTGACTTTCTCTCTCGCTTATCCTCTTATCAAATCTAGATCCTTCAGAGGAGGCGAGATGAGATTTTTGTTGTAATATAGTTTTCGATCTTTAGATCGATCTTTTGTTTTCGCTTGGCGATTCGCGATGGCGATTATTTTGTTGTGTTTCTTTCAATCAAATCCGGACAGATCTTAAAGCTTCAATCTTCTTCTCGGGTTTGATATGAACAATAAAGTCTGATGTTTTAAGCTCTCCTCTTTTGCAAAATTTTTCTAGATCCCGCTTAACTTCTGTCGTTTCTTTTTCTTCTCTGGGCAAGCACTAAATCTTTTCTTAATAGGAGTCAAGCTTTGCTCTGCTTTAAGCAGTATTGATTGATTTGTCTTCGAGTGAAGTATCCTAGATGGGAAAGATGCGGTGGTGTTTGATTATGTCTTGGCTGATCTAAGGGAGATCCAGAAGAGTTGGTATCCAATAGATGGTCCGGCGAAGAATCTCTTCAAATCATCCGAGCTTTTCTCTGTATTAACAACCAGTGATGAAGAATGATTCGATCTCAAGTGGCGGTTTTGGTAAGAGGCAGAATCTAAGGAGTACAAAAGTTTGGGGCTTTGCGGTGGAAAGATGAAGACCGACTACGGTGGTTCGTCATCGGAGAACTCCTGACTAAGTTGCTTTCTCATCTATCAATGATTATTTGACAAGAGAGCATCCCCAATTCTTCATATATCAATTATCACGGCACTCAAATACATCCACATTGGTATTTCATTTTCTTTTGGTCTCTGACTTTACCTTTTTCATCATTCAATCTCTTTACGTGTATATAATATCTGTCTAGAGATCACTGACTTCTACAGATTATAGCGTATGTCAGATTGTCTTTTAAACCTTAACTTTTACTCAGCTACTTAGGCCACTGTATTGGCTTCATGCCTTTCCTAATATCTCACTTAGTTTTGGCCTTTTGAGTTTTGGTCCCATCGAGATTTCTGGAGATTTTAGTCTGTATAATAATTTATGTACCTCAGTTGTTGCACTTGCAGCTAAAGTCTATCACAGAGATCTGAAGCCAAAGAACAAACTGGCAAATGAAAACTGTAAAATCAAGATTTGTGATTTTGGATTAGGAAGGGGTTTCATTCAGTGATAGCCCCACAGCAATCTTTTGAACGGTATGGTGCACAAGATGTCTCTCTAAGAGTCTTTCTCTTCTCCTAAAGTAAGTTTGTATATTCTCAAACCTTATTCTCTATTAAATTTACTGAACTATATTGCTATAAGATAGTATACAGCTCCACTACTTTGTGGATGTTTCCGGTCCAAGTTGCTTCTCTATATAAGCCTTTCTTTCAATTTTTGTATTACTGCCAGCTAATTTTGGTGGATTTGGATTTGTAGTATACACCCACCATTGATATATGGAGTATAGGCTGCATCTTTTCCAGAGTATTAGTGAGAAATCCACTTTCCCTGGAAAGAATGTGGTTCACCAGATGGATCTTATGACTGATCTGCTGGGGAAACCTTCCATGGACACCATCTCCCGGGTACTGATCTTCTTAGACATAAGGTTTTGAGGTTCTGCAAAATCTTAAAAGCATGGACCACTGATGAGTATCCTGATTTTACAATATTATACATGTAAGGAATGAGAAGGCAAGGTACTTTTTCTGTGCTCACTTTCATAGATACGGCTATTCTCAAGTTGGTCTACTCTTTTTTTTTTTTTTTTGACAAAGTACTTTCAAATTAAAAAATTTAAATGTTTACATGATAAGGATTCGTTGCCTTAATAGATAGAAAAAGTTTGCATGAATAAACTTCATGACAGAACATTTCTAACCTACGAAATGAAGAAACGAGGTGAACCAAAAATGGACTGTGAGATAGAACTAACAAGTTTAATTTCTCAAATAATACATGACAAGACACATATTACGATTGTAGCATAGAGGGAAACACATCAACTTGGCAATTGAGCAATTTAAAGCACTGTAAGAATGACATGTTCCTACATCTTATAGTCAATTTCAGTATGTTTTTCAGTGTCCGGACTTATAGTATTATAGGGAGTTTAGCATGTGCTCACTTACAAATGAAAAACATTCATGTTTGGGTTGTTTTCTTTGGGTCTTAATGATGTCTCTCATCACTGTTTTTGATATTAAGATGATCCCTTTTTATTTGTTTGTCCCTGAGACATTTACATATTTGGAATGAGTGTTGGGGGCAGTAATAGCGATAGCAACAACATGGAGGGGTTACTCGAGCAGAGATCTAGGTCTTAAGGATTTTGAGTGGGTCATACCCATCCTTTCTGGTATCATAGAGTGGATCAAAATGACTCGACAAGTGATTGCTGAAGCCAAAAATCCGGTTACCAGTATGGTGCTTCAGAGATGCAAGATGACATTCCAGGGTCTAATGCTTACATTACTGGACTAATTATTATTGGTGGAGTGACTATGTTTCCTTCTACTCTCTAGGTCACAAATAAATATTGGATCTTCAAGAAGTTTATGTTGGGCATGTTTTGACGTCTTTTTGGTGCTTTTTTGTTGGGAAGGTTAACAAGACCTTGATAAGGACGATGGTGATTGCATTGAAGGATCTGTACAGAGTTTGTTTTGAATGATTCAAATAGATCAATTAGCTGTTGTCAGTTTCTTTAATAGGAGCTTTCAAGTGCTTCTGCTATGGCCGCTGCTTTGTATTGGGAGAAGAATCATGTAGATTAGTTGAGAGAGATATATACAGGCTAAATTGTTATGGCTTTAAATTTTGTTTTGTTTTTTGGAATGTAATCTATAGTGTGCAGAGTGAGATGTGGTGTCTATGTTGTACTGTATGGTTTTCAATTCTTTGAGGAAACCCTGTAAAAGTGTTTTGTGTTTAATTGTTTTCAAAAACGAAAACATATTCTAAAATGTAGAAAGCTGTATTAAATTATAATAAATCATGTTTCAGTATAAGTCACGTTCCGAGTCAGAGAATGTGGCTAGCGATGTAATCAATGTATCTGTGTAGTCAAGGATTATGCAACAACTGCTTTCACGTTGCTACTTCCGAGATGTAACAACATAAGACATAAGAAGAGAGACAGAAACAAGAGCATAAGACAATGAGAAGAGAGACAGAAACATGGATGCATTCTATTAAAGACGGGTTAAGTTCAGTTAACCTATATATATTATACATAATCTTTTTGTACTACCAAGACTCCATATCAATTTTTTGAATAGTTATTATTTTCCATCTATTTTTAGTACTTTATATATGTAATACCAAAAAAGTTCACAAACATCATATCAATAATATTGTTTACTAAGTTACTTAACATAATTATGGACTCCAAATAACATGAATAAAAAACATTTGTTTTCAGTACTACACAGAAAATAAATTTACTTTAATAAATATTAGATGTATAAATTATTGTTTAGGAATAGAAAATTATTTCAGTTAATTAATATTTTGAAAATAAGTTCCCAAAAAGTTGTACCATGATGTAGTTTTCGAATTAAAAATATTTGGAGTGTATATTCTAAACAAGGACAAATAATTAATAAAATTATTAATTTTAAATGTTTAATTACTATCTTGAATGAAAATATTTTTCACTGATTCTCGGAAAAATTGCAAAATTTGCTAAGAGATTCACAAAAGAATTGATATTAATATGGGAAAATTACCATAAATAGCACATTCATAGTATCACTTTTCATGTTTACACTAACCACTTTTACCCTCAATTTTAATGAAGGGTAAAAGACAATTATACTCTTAAAGTTAATTAATCTAGACTTAGAGTTTAGAGTTGAGGGATGAGGTAGGATATTTGGAATGTAAAAATTTAGGATTCTAATAAATATATAAATAAATTCTTAAAAAATATATAAAAATAGTTTCAAACATAATTTTCGTTTTTCAAAAATAAATTTGAAAAAAAAATTCAAAAAAATAAATTCAAAAAAATAAATTCAAAAAAAAATTCTATAAAAAAGTTCGAATTTGAAAAAGTATAATTTGAAAACATAAAACAAAATTAATTTTTTATTATTTTTATTATTTTTTATTATTTTTTATTATTTTTTTATTATTTTATTATTTTTTTTTTTTTTTTTTTTTTTTTTATCTATTTTTTATTTTTTTATTTAAATAATGATTTATTATATATATAAATAACAAGGGCATAAGAGTCTTTTACCACTTAATAAAGAATGTATTTTTGAAAATGTCTCTTCAGTTGTGGTAAAAGTGAAAAATATTAACATAAAAGTGGTAAACATGTATTTTCCTCATTAATATGTACTATTACCAAGATGAAAATATATTATTTCCAATTTCACTTAACTGAGTGCACAATTTAAAAAGGAAAAAATATTTTTAAAGTTATAAGAAATTTATCAAACCAAATTCAATCAACAATACAATGTTCACGTTTTTAATTTGGTCAAAAAAATATTTATCTAATAACTAATAAGAGAATGGGAGAATAAAGAGAAATTTCTTTAAATACATTAAGTTGGATATCAGTTTTAAAAATACATTCACTTAAAAATACTATAATATTTAGATTTATGCCTTAGTGATCATTGTTAAAGATTTAATATCTAAGGAGTGGGATTAGGCTTATGTTGGATTATGTTACTCAATAAATAGATTAAAGAATATGTAAAGTTAAATATCATACTTAAAAATAGAGAGTTAAATTATGTAAATATTAGTGTTTTATTCGAATTTTACTATAGATACATGTATACTTTAAAAAAAAATTGATTCTATAAATTAGCTGGTTCATATACATTTGTACGTTTATAAACCCTAAACTCTTTCTGATTATATATTTATTAGATTATATAATTTATAATATAAAACAAAATATTTAATAAATATAGTTTTACTATAATTATTCTTAAAATTTAATGAAAATAAACCCACGCGTAGCGTGGGTCAATTCTCTAGTCTATCATAAAATAACAATATGTGTAACCAACACAATATGAAAACATATTAAAAGAATAACCGATCCTAAGTTTATCTATAAAAAATACTTTCACGGACGTGTAGATCAAAATATTTCCATATTAAACATTGTGGCATTTTGAGTTATTAAGTAAACATAGCAATATTAAGTAATTTCTGCAGCACTTTGAGTTATATTAATAATATTTAATAATAGTACTATAGATGGATGTGTGTAGTTTAGGTTAATGCTGTTTTATGTTTCCAAAAAAAGGTTAATGTTGTTTATACATATCTACGTAAAGAAATATTTAGTAATTTTGAAATAAATCGTATTTTTGGTCAAGTAAAAAGAAGAAGAAACCTGCTTGAAAAAAAAACAATAATAATAATTGTGCCGAAAGTAGTAGCCACCGCCACCACCGTAATATCAGGGAGATACAAATAGAGGCCAACGAAGAATTACATTTGTTTTGCTGTAAAGAAAGCCAAACAACAAACAATCATATTAGCCCACTCGTCCTATTCTTTCTTCTTCTTCATCTTCACTGTATCGTTTAGTCAAACTATTTTCTCCACGATCTGTTTGCTCGTACCTGGTGAGACTGGTGAGTGAGTTCATCAGAATACTCGATCTAATTCTCCATCTGATTGAAATGATTTACCTTTTTCTGTACTCGTGTGCGTTAGATCCGATTATTATTATTTATGGTTGAAAGTTGCATATCTAATAAATGTTGATCTCAGATCATAAAAGTACGATCGATCAACGCTGCTCCTCTTTATTTTATTTGAACTGTGTAAAGGCTCTGTCAAGTTCGTTTCAGATTTATTCTAGTATCTTAACTTGCACCATCTGATTCTTGATTTTTGCTCTTTACTTCTTTATACAGAAAACAACCTGTAGAAGAAGAAGGAAACAGTATGATCAGTGATCGGTCTGAGTTCAGAGTTCATATACGGAGAGTATTCGTCATCATGATCAGAACTTCCTATAGATGGATCTGCAGTCATCCCTATCTCCTTGGCTTTGTTGGGGTTGTGTATCTTCTGTATAGAGCTTGTCCTCTTTTGTTTTCTCCTTTGGTAGCTGCATCTCCTGTTTTGGTTTGCACTTTCGTTTTGCTTGGAACGATTCTTAGTTTCGGAGAGTCAAATATTATACCTGAGATCGAAACAGAACCGGAGGCTACTGTTCACGAGGCTGCTCTTTTCACAGCAGAGGCTTCGAGGGATCCTAGTGTTGTTGAGAGAAGGGATGAGAGTTTCACGGTTGAGAGGTTCGTGAGCACAGAGAAAGATGGAAATGATCAGCTGAGTGAGGTTGAGGATGATGCTCGACCATTTGATTATAGTCCTTTGGTTGATGAGATCAAACGGGATGCTCAAGTAAGGTTTGAGGATAGAGCATTTGATTTGGATTTGGAGAAGAGGGGAGATGGAGAAGAGGAGAAGTTGATTGGAAATGATGATGGGAAGCGAGTTTCACATGGTGGATCTTTAGATGATATGATGGAGGATGATTCAAAGGAAGATCAGGTGGATGTATCTCCAGTTTCACCTTGGAGACCAATGAGGCATGAGGAGGGCGATGATGACTCACTGGATTCTAGTTCTGATGGTGCGGAAAGTTCTTCACCTGACCCCTCTATGACAGACATCATCCCCATGCTTGATGAGCTTCACCCGCTTTTACACTCAGAGAATCAAGGTCTTGGTATTGCAGATCTTGATGGATCAGATGCAACTTCAGAGGAGCCAGATATGAGTAGTAGTGATAGCGATGAAGGAATGGAGTCTGATGTTAACAGCGAAAGTCATGGTGAAGAGGACGACAACAAGAAGGAAGAAGAGGAAGAGGAGAAGAAGGAAGATGAAATTAAATCACCTATCAAATGGACAGAGGCTGACCAAAAAAACGTCATGGATCTAGGAAGTCTCGAGCTCGAAAGAAACCAACGGTTGGAGAGTCTAATCGCCAGGAGAAGGGCTCGCAACAATATGAGAATGGTGGCAGAGAGAAATCTCATTGATTTCGACTGTGCTGATGTTCCATTTAATATGCCGCCAATCTCAACCGCAAGGCAGAATCCATTTGATCTTTCGTATGATGATATGGGACTACCACCTATCCCTGGCTCTGCTCCGTCCATTATGTTCGCGAGGAGAAGAAACCCGTTTGATCTTCCGTACGAGCCAAATGAAGAGAAGCCAGACCTCAAGGGTGATGGTTTCGAGGAAGAGTTCTCTTCTCCACAACCTAAGGAGCCAGTGTTCAGAAGACATGAGAGTTTCAGTGTAGGTCCATCGATGCTCGGAGGTCCCAGACATGATAGGCTACGACCTTTCTTCGTGCTGGAAAGATTAGCACACGAGAGAGCAAGCTATTATCCGTTTGAAAGGCAGCTCAGTGAAGTTAGTGAATCAAAAGTCAGTTCTGTGCCTGATACTGAATCTGTCTGCACAATCATGGAGGATGACGAAAAGAAGGTGGATGAACATGATGCTGATCAAGAAACGGATATGGCTTCTGACCATGATGAAGAAAAAAGCCATTCAGCTTCTGGCCATGATGAAGAAAAAGGTCATTCGTCAGAAGATTCCGATATTGATGAACAAGCTGATAGCAAAATTCTTCATCATGATGTGCCTGAGATAATACTGGGAAGTGCAGAAACACACCATGAGCAATCAAACATGATGGACGGAGAAACTTCTGATAAGACAAATCATGATCAAGAGGATTCCAGTGATAGTGATTCATCTTTATCAGAGATAGAAGAGGAGATAGCGCATATTAGTGAGAATGAAGCAATGTTGGTTTCTGAGCGGGAAGTTGATCTTCATGAGACATCAGGTACTTCTTTTGGAGGATCAGATATTCACGTTGCAAGAGAGATGGAGAATGATTATCACCGTGATGAATCGCCTGCTTTCATTGCTCCACTCCCCTCCCTGGAGGAGCCAGCAATTCATGATCTTTGTGGGTTGGTGGGTGACCACCACGAAACACCTGTTTACGATTCGAGTCCTCCCTCAGCCAGTAGATTCCCATCATTTTCTTCCGTATCATCTGATCACAAACCTGATCTACCTGGAAAGAGTGACGAAGAAGTACAAGAAAATACAGATAATGAACGGGAAGTTTATTCTGAAAGCATAGGTCCTGATGAGATTGAAACAAGTACAAGGGAAGTGGGAGAGAGTATCACGCATGTTACAGTAGAGGCAAGCTTTCTCATTTCGGAGGTTGGAATTGACGGTCAAAAGAACTCAATTTCCGTGTCTGAATTTGAGGAAGCCTTACTTGATTCCTCTCTACCTTTGGATAAGAACGAGAATATTGATCACCAGGAGGATGACCGTTTGTCTGTTTCTAGTCAAGAAGACCTGGAAGAGATTCATGAAGAAGTGAAAGAGGCTGTAGATACCAGAGCGCTAGAAATTAGTGAATCTTTGGTTGACTTGGTTTCTTCTACAGAAGAGGAAGCAGTATCTACAGGGATAGTTGAACAACATCTCCCAGTTGAGCCTACAAGTTCACCTTTGGGATATGGTGACACGACGGAGCATGTGACAACACTGGAAGAATCACCTGATGTGGTACATGACATAGCTGAAACTTCAGTAGCTGAAGTCATAATGCAGGAGGAAGAGGATAAACAAAAAGATGAAGCCACTCCTCAAACATCCAATGCAGACATCCCAATAGACAGCTACGCCACTTTGTCTTCTGGAGCAGTTGAGTATGTTGAGACGCATTCATTTAATGACGAAGATGCTCCGAAGGCGGAACAAGATCCAGTTCAGTCATCAGTTTCTGATGCCAAGGAAGAAACACACTCCAACCAAACTATGGTTATTGAAGTAGACTCTGTGAATACCAGTGCTCAAAATGTGGGATCCGAAGAAACGACTCCATCTGAATCAGGTAGAGAACCGACCTGGTCAGATAAATCTGTGGTAGAACAATCATCCCTTGAACCTGGTGAAGATCAAGTAAGTCATGAAACTTATGTTCTCCCGTAGATGGTCATCATTACAACATTTATCTGATACGTTTAGTAATACGATCTTCTACTGCTCTCCTCTTAGCTTAAGATAGTCTATGTGATATACTTAACATCATAACCTACAAAATAAATAAAGGGATTATAAGATATTAATTACTTGATGGTGCGTTGATACATGTGAGAAAAACATATGCTCGGCGCAGTCTCATACTTAACGTATTTATTATTCCCATGTCGTATTTGACAATGGTATTCTTACCTGGAATTGGATATAACATCAGGATAATACCTCTAAAATGTTTGAATTTCTTTCTTCTTTCTGCAATTTGTTAAGCAGGAGTCTAACCGCTGTGCTACGTTGTTGCAGGAACCAGCTCGTGCAGCTCCTCTGAGTGTGGTCTTTTCCCGTAAAATCACTTTCCACGAGTATCACGAAGCTCCTGAGGATACAACCGAGCTATCTTGTTTGACATCTGACACGTCCTCATCTCCAGCGGAGTCTCCTGAGTACGAAACACCTATGGTTGGTGAAGGCTCAAAGGCGGAGTTCTTCCAAGAGTCTGTTAATGAGGGGCTTGACCATGTGGTCGAGCAATCAGATCAGCTTACGGATTTACATGAAATATCTCAAAGTCCTCCTGAAGTTATCACTGAAGAGGCAGACGAGATAAAAGAGATTGATGAAGGATTGTTGTCTGAACTTGACACTATTGGAGACTTCGGTGTTAAGGAAGTTGTGACAGATTCTGAACCTGGGCCATCTTCAGTAGGGTCAGACACTGCCAAAGAACTTACGGAAGCTCTACCCGTTCTGGAAGTGAGATCTGTTGAAGACATAGAATCTGCTTGCCAGCAGATTCATGAAGGACCCGAGGTTGAAGATGTTATTCTTCCAAGCACCGTTCAGGACCAGTTGGCTCAAGAAAATTCTGAAAACTCATCAGAGACCAAGTCGGATTTAACAGTGGTGGAAGCTACGTCGAAAGATGATCTAGATACTGCTATGAATGAGGCTGTTGTAGAGAGCATGGGCAAGCAACCAATGTCACCAGAATCAAATGGTGGGTCTGGAGAAACCAAGTGCGGAGTTGAAATGGAACCATCAGGGTCTTTAATTGAAGAAAGATCTCTTGATGAGACAAATGTTCATCTGAACAACATACCTGAGAAAGAAGAAGATGAAACTAAACCGAAAGAGATAGCAACATCTGATGTATCGTCTAAGGAAACTCAATCACTGGAGGAAATTCCAAAACCTTCAGAACCAAAAGAGGAGATGTCAACGGAAGTAATCTCTGAAAGAGTGGTGATTCCTACAGAAAGCATAGAGTCTAGAAATGTAACACTAAGCGATGAAGTAGTGACTAAGGAAGCAAAAGCTGAGACCTCAAGCAACATTGATGGGATTGTACGGAGTCCTGAGTCCAAAGAAACTCCGGGAGATTCGGAGGAAAGCATTTCAGAAGTAAAGACAGAGGAGAAGGAGAAGGAGAAGGAGAAGGAGAAGGGTAAGTCCGATTCTTCAAGCTCGAGCTCAAGCTCTAGTTCGAGTGACTCAGATTGAAAAACAAAATCGAAGGGTAATGCATCTCAACTCCTAGTATATATGTTTGTTACACTGTAATTGTTAGGCACTTCTGGGTTTGCTCTGTTTTAAAAGGGGCAGGAAGAAGCCGCTATTCATTTTTTTGTACTGAGTTTTCTCCTTTTCCCGGTTTGTGTGTGTATCAGTGTATGTGTGTTTCCTTTTCTTGTGTTTCAGCTTCCATATTTATTGATTTGTATTTCTTGATACTATTCTGAGGTTTTTTCAGGGTTTTTGGTTTGTGACTTTAAATATTTTCTCGTTTTCATTCTATAATGTTTTGTATTGAAACTGAGAAATTATAAATGTATTGATGTTTGGATTCTTCTTTGAACATTGTCTAAAAGGTAGAGTTGCTCTACATCGTTGTTCTTTTCATCCTTTTGGGATGTTATAGGGATGTGGTTGAGATTTTATCGGGTTTGGTGTTGATTCAGTTCACAACTCTAGCTATAGGGTTAGCATTGTGTAATCTATAAGAATGGACTCTACCTAAAAAGTGGTTGGCTTTCATTTTCATGTTTTACTCACTTTTAACATGGAGCCTTGTGATTGAGATTAGATGAATAATTTCTTAGTCTTTGTGTTCTTTAAATTAGCATGCATACATTACAAAAGATTTATAAATTATTTAAATTATCATATTTCAATTCAAATCATAATGCATATGTAATCATGTAATATGTCACATGCCTAAAAGCATTCCTTTATCATAGTTTAATCACAAAGTTTAATAAGCCAGCAATAAGGATGTTTTTGGATCTTGTGATTCGTTTACTAAACGATCTACCAAACTCAAGATGGCAAAAAAAAAAGGGATGCGTACACCATATATCATAAGTCGTATAATTTTCACAATTCGCATACGAATTAGTTCAATAATTTCATAAAGTATATTACAGATCTTCTTCTTCTTTTTTTTCGTTTGAGCTTGATTATGGTATTACTTGTTTAGGTTGCAGAACAATAAAATGAAAATGAAAAAAGAAAAGGAGAATTTTCATTAAATGCTCGTACAACTTTTGCTGTTATTATGATGGTAGATCTAAATCCACCGACAAAACAACTTTAAGGATGCATATGCAAATCTTCTTGTAAAGTCACATGTAACTGCTGTTAAACTTATGCCGTGCGATTGACAATTGCTAGTAATAAAACTAATACAAACTATATAGTTAGCCTATAATTTAGTATCCATATTGTGTCAAACAGTCTTTAATAAGCATTTTGTTGGCGTCCGTAAGGAAAAGCAGCACTTTGTTGACTGTTTTCTGAGTTTGCAACAACGTCATCTCTTAAAATAGACCTACACAGTTCCAAACTAGTTGTTGAACTTAGAATAATCTTACAAGTCACGCAAAAGAGCTTTATAATTAATAATCAACTAGTGTATGTGCTATTCTATAGGTTAGACTTTGAGTTGCGTAATAAAACTGAGGATTAACGACTGGTATAAGATATAACATACTTATCTCACTGTGCATAAATATTATATTCGTAATCTATTAGCAGTATGTGATATGGACTGTTGAGTCTTGTGAATATCACTAATATTCAAAATACACCCAAAAATTCAGTAAAATAAGACGAGAAGGATAATTACCATGTAATCAAGGGAAGCGATGACGTTAATAGAATCAATGTTTGGTGGCCGAATTATCAAAGCAAACAACAAGATGAAGACCACTCATCACTTCTTTTTTTTTTTTTTTTTTTTTTTTTTTGGTAAAAGAGCACTCATCACTTTGTTTATGAATCTTAAAACAATAACATATACATCATGGATCCATAATCTCCCTTTCATTACCTACTACTATATTCATCCACCAAAATATTTTGATCCAGTTTATCTCAGTTGCCTAAGCTTTTATTGGTGGGTGATAGATGAATACTACTAGTTTGATCCAAAAAAAAAAGATGAATACTACTAGTATTTACTGACCACTGTATAAAGAGGAAAATGAACCATCATCGAAATAGTTACATGTTAACTAGCGAAAATTTAACTTGTATGAATCTAATAATAACATTCCAAAAAGTATTGAAGCAAAAAATCAAATTCATCAAAAATAATCAGGTTCAATAACCACTCCAACTTGGTTTTCAAAACACTGCGGAACAGGCCTCGATGTCGATACTCTTCGGGCCGACACTAAACGCAGCCGTATTTAACAGAAACTTCACTGTGAAATGTGAATCTCCACCAACCTCCGTAGGACCCACTACTACTAATCCCTCATATACGTAGACACCAACTCCCCTTCACGTTTTAATCCTCTATTTAATCGCTTTAATATACTTTTATAAATACGTTTTAATTAAATGATTGGACTTTACTGCTGTAAAAATGATTTAGCTTTACTAATGAAAATATTTAATACCATTACCGGTATTTTACAAATTTGTAATTACGATATTCCTGTCAATTCGTTAAGATATCATCTAAAAATTCGTTCTTAAAAAATAATCCAAGTATCCATGTATAAACTGTTAACATTTTAAATGCTTAAGGCTAAAAAATAAAAATACATACCTAGCTAAAAATACATTGAAGAACAAATAAAATTGCTCATAGTTCCGTCCATACATGTTCCTTTTTTGGTCTAGTTTTACTTTTACAATCTAAAAGTAATTAATTTTCTTAATTATGGTAAGAAAATTAGAAAATGATCTCAGAAAATCAGAACACATAAATAGCCGTAAAAGAAAGAAAGAAAATGAGAGAAAAAATAAAATGTTGAAATATATGATTATTGCTTAAAATATCCACCACCAGATCTACACATCACACAGAGCCCAACGATTGTATCTATAAATAAACTCACAGAGCCACTCTCCTTCCTCGCTCTCTCTTCATCGTAGCCAAACCTCTTTCTCCGATTCTTCCTCCGTGAGGTACGTCTCCGAGATTTTATGGCTTCCCCACGTCTCCCTTATTTAGCTCCCTTCCCCTTCTCATTTCGTTTTCGTCTCCACGTTTATTGTTTATTACTTATCGAGTGTGATTTTTTAAATTCAAATATATTAGCTCATTCCTCCCCGATCCGTTTGTTCGTATCGCGTGTTTATCACTGAGATCTAAACGGTGAGAGAGCTCATCATTTGCAGATCTGAGTTTTTTTTTTTGGTGTCGGTCGATCTGTAGATCTGGATCTCATTTGCGATCTATATTCATCGTTCGAAAATGGTCATTGTTCTAAGCTCGTTTGAGTTAGATCCGCTTTGAATCATCAAATGTCGCATGTGATTTTGATCTAAAAGTTTTCGATTCTACTTTGAAGTGGACTCATTCAATCATTAATACGACAAAAGCTGCTATAGCTCTACTTTTCGATTTTATTTTATTTTAATTTGTTAACACGTGAACTGTAGTTGCAGCTTTCTTGGAGTATGAAACTTATTATTATTATTATATTAACAAAGTTATGAAAGAGAGAATGTATTTTACTATTTGATACTGATCTTGATTTGGTTTGTGTTTGATGCAGTTAAAAGAAATCAAAATGGCGTCACACATTGTTGGATACCCACGTATGGGCCCTAAGAGAGAGCTCAAGTTCGCATTGGAATCATTCTGGGATGGAAAGAGCACTGCTGAGGATCTTCAGAAGGTGTCCGCTGATCTCAGGGCTAACATCTGGAAGCAGATGTCTGAGGCTGGGACCAAGTACATCCCCAGCAACACCTTTGCTCACTACGACCAGGTTCTCGACACCACCGCCATGCTCGGTGCTGTTCCTCCCAGATACGGTTACACCAGTGGTGAGATCGGTTTGGATGTTTACTTCTCCATGGCTAGAGGTAACGCCTCTGTTCCCGCCATGGAGATGACCAAGTGGTTTGACACCAACTAGTGAGTCTCCAACTCTGATCTTGCAGTCTTGCAGTGACGTTGTTTGTTTTTCTTAGTTGTGGAAAAATGTAATGATGTTTAATTGGTGCAGCCATTACATTGTTCCTGAGTTGGGCCCTGACGTTAAGTTCTCTTACGCATCTCACAAGGCTGTGAATGAGTACAAGGAGGCCAAGGCAGTAAGTATCTTTCTTTATTATTATCATCCATTTACTAATAAATAACTATTTATTGGAGATCATAGACTTGGGTTCGTGGATTCAGTGTTTGAATTTAGATATATTGAATGGTTTTCACAGAAGATGTTGATACGTTAAGAATATACTCGCTTGCTTACTCACAAAATACAACCGGTTGTTAAAAATTAGTTGGAGTCTCGTTGTCTTTTGTACACCAAAAGTAGTTTCTATCTAAAGTTCTGATCCGAAAGCTTGATGTTTATGCAGCTTGGTGTTGACACCGTCCCTGTACTTGTTGGCCCAGTCTCTTACTTGTTGCTTTCTAAGGCTGCCAAGGGTGTGGAGAAGTCATTTGACCTTCTCTCTCTTCTCCCCAAAATTCTCCCTGTCTACAAGTATGCAACCACTTGTTTACTTTGCAATCCATGTCCTTGATGTTATTGGTGATCCAACACTGACATTATTACTTTGATTTGTCTACAGGGAAGTGATCACCGAGCTTAAGGCTGCTGGTGCCACCTGGATTCAGCTCGACGAGCCTGTTCTCGTTATGGATCTTGAGGGCCACAAACTCCAGGCCTTCACTGGAGCCTATGCTGAACTTGAATCAACTCTTTCTGGTTTGAATGTTCTTGTTGAGACTTACTTCGCTGATATCCCTGCTGAAGCATACAAGACCCTGACTTCGTTGAAGGGTGTGACTGCCTTTGGATTTGACTTGGTTCGTGGCACCAAGACCCTTGATTTGGTCAAGGCTGGTTTCCCCGAGGGAAAGTACCTCTTCGCTGGTGTTGTTGATGGAAGGAACATCTGGGCCAACGACTTTGCTGCGTCCCTCAGCACCTTGGAGGCACTTGAGGGTGTTGTTGGAAAAGGTATATAATATAAGTGCTTCCATAATCATCTTCCTTTTACCGAGTCACCGACAATATACTAAGGGATTACTGAGAAACAAAAATTTCAACCGTTGACCTGTTATATCTTTCTGCATTGATTCAGACAAGCTTGTAGTCTCAACCTCCTGCTCTCTTCTCCACACCGCCGTCGATCTTGTAAACGAGACCAAGCTTGACGACGAAATCAAGTCATGGTTGGCGTTTGCTGCCCAGAAGATCGTTGAAGTGAACGCACTGGCCAAGGCTTTGGCTGGTCAGAAGGATGAGGTAGAAATTTTATCCACCTACTTTATTAAATCCTTGAATAGTTTTGCAATGTAAATGATTTAGTAAACACTAGAATGCTAATATTGTATTCCCTTTCAGGCCCTTTTCTCCGCCAACGCTGCTGCTTTGGCTTCAAGGAGGTCTTCCCCAAGAGTCACCAACGAGGGTGTCCAGAAGGCTGTAAGTTTGGCGCAAACCTCAGCCATCTCCACAGTCACTGATTTCTCCTTAGCATTTATTGATCGAGATGGTTTCTGATTTGTTATCTCAGGCTGCTGCTTTGAAGGGCTCAGACCACCGTCGTGCAACTAATGTTAGCGCTAGGTTAGATGCTCAGCAGAAGAAGCTTAACCTCCCAATCCTGCCAACCACCACCATTGGATCCTTCCCCCAGACTGTAGAGCTCAGGAGAGTTCGCAGAGAATACAAGGCTAAGAAGTTAGTCTCCTAAATTTTATTCCTGGTATCTCCTTAAACGGTATGATACTAACGGTGAATCTCTTTGATAGGGTTTCCGAGGAGGACTATGTTAAGGCCATGAAGGAAGAGATCAAGAAAGTTGTTGACCTCCAAGAGGAACTTGACATTGATGTTCTCGTTCACGGAGAGCCAGAGGTGAGTGTTTTCTTTTTAATGTTATATGTTATTGCTTGAACCCTCGAAGTAGAGTACTGACAATTCAAAGTTATTGATGGTAGTCCGTTTTAATGTTTCTGACGAGACACGTTTCAACAATTTTGTAGAGAAACGACATGGTTGAGTACTTCGGGGAGCAGTTGTCTGGTTTTGCCTTCACCGCAAATGGATGGGTCCAATCTTATGGATCTCGTTGTGTGAAGCCACCAGTTATCTACGGTGATGTGAGCCGTCCCAAGGCAATGACCGTCTTCTGGTCCGCAATGGCTCAGAGCATGACCTCTCGCCCAATGAAGGGAATGCTTACCGGCCCTGTCACCATTCTTAACTGGTCCTTTGTCAGAAATGACCAGCCCAGGTACACAAAATAAAAACTCTCAAGTCTGAAACAAACACAGCTTACAACAAAATGACTAAAACGTATATATCTGAAAAACTTTGTAGGCACGAGACCTGTTACCAGATCGCTCTGGCCATCAAGGACGAAGTCGAGGATCTTGAGAAAGGTGGTATTAATGTCATTCAGATCGATGAGGCTGCACTCAGAGAAGGATTACCACTCAGGAAATCCGAGCATGCTTTCTACTTGGACTGGGCTGTTCACTCCTTCAGAATCACCAACTGTGGAGTCCAAGACACCACCCAGGTTTGCTTCCTTTAAACACACAATGCTCTCTAAGCTACTAGAGTGAAGGTGTTTTTTTTTCCCTTTTCTTATGGTGGTGTTATTATGCAGATCCACACTCACATGTGCTACTCTCACTTCAATGACATCATACACTCCATCATCGACATGGATGCTGATGTCATCACCATCGAGAACTCCCGATCTGATGAGAAGCTTCTCTCTGTGTTCCGTGAGGGAGTGAAGTACGGTGCTGGAATTGGTCCAGGTGTCTACGACATCCACTCCCCAAGAATACCATCCTCTGAGGAAATCGCAGACAGAGTGAACAAGATGCTTGCTGTCCTAGAGCAGAACATCCTATGGGTGAACCCTGACTGTGGTCTCAAGACCCGTAAGTACACAGAGGTCAAGCCTGCGTTGAAGAACATGGTTGATGCGGCTAAGCTCATCCGCTCCCAGCTCGCCAGTGCCAAGTGAAGAAAAGCTTGAAATTAAATGATTTGAAGAGGAAAACGAGTTCGTTTCTCTGGTTGTGTTTTGTTTGTTTTTTTTTAATATAAAAATATTTAGTCGGAAGTTAGAATTGATGCATATTGTATCCCTCTTGCTGAGAGAGATGAGATGATATGGCATCTTTTGAATTTGCTGCAATGTTTGTGTCTTTTGAAAGGAAATAAGATTGATTCTTCTTTATGCTAATGTTTGTGTCTTTTAAGGGAAATAAACATGCTTATTCCATTGCGTTTCAATCCTTTCCAAAGGTGATGACGATGAAGAAGAGGGCAGCTGCGATGGGTGGCCATCTGTAATTGACTTTCCAAAGACTGAGTTTAGAAATCCTTTGAAGATGTTTCATTCTTGTAATTTTGATGACCAATAATATTTTTCGAAAGAAGACTTTCAGAAATTGGTTTTGCCGTATGCAAATTGGTTCTACGTAATAATAATTGATAATAAGCGCACTTACGTTACTTGATCTTCGACGTGCTTACACGTTCACAAAACTTCAGCTCATGTATGTTTATACAAAGAAATTCACATGAAATTGCACGTTCAAGAGGTATTCTCACGTCATAAATAAAGCATTCATTTGGAGAAAGGAAAAGAACTCAAAAGAATTTAGTCAAGCTTTCATTTCTTCAAATTCCTGTGTTTAGCCCTCTCAGTCTTTCATCTGAAGCAGTACTTGATCTCTGCTGCTTGGTTTTGTGATGTGAATAGTTTAATTCGAAGTTTCTTAAACTAAAGGAAACATTCATACAAAGGAACAAAACAGAGCATTTAAGAGTCCAAGCCAGATAGTAAGACCACCTTCATTGGTGTCTGTTAAGGTAGGTTCTAAAGAAAAAAAATAAATAAATGAAAAAGGATAAAGGAGCAAGAACCGGCATCTATTTTAGGATTTTTAAAAGCGTTAAGAACTCTTACGTGTCACGTTCTTATTCGACCTCCCATTTATGTTTCTCTTTCCTCGATCACCCCATTTTCTCCTACGATTCTGATGTCATTTTTATTTAATTTTTTTATGTATGTTTTTTATATGTTATTAAATCCAAACTTTCAAAAAAAAAATCCAATCATTCAACTTTACAAATTTTTTTTTAAGAACTTCAAAGATGTTCTCCTATTGGATCAAAACAAAATTAATTACTCTAACAAAGATTCTAAATTCCTTAAATCACAAAATGAACTACTCCTTCCGTTTTTTAATATAAGTCGTTTTACAGATATGTACGTAGATTAAGAAAACCATTAATTTTTTATATTTTCTAAACAAAAACATCATTAATTATTTACCTAACCACAATTCAACCAATAGAAAAATAGAAGATTTATTACCATTGGTCATAGAACATTAATTATTAATAAATTTTACATAGGAAATCGAAAACGACATATAATTTAAAACAAAAAAATTTCTCTAAAACGACTTATATTAAAAAACGGAGGGAGTATTAAAATTATTCATTAGAATCCATAATAGGTTCTAACCATTGGACTTGCTCTAAATGTTCTACTATGGCGCGTACAGTCAACATTCTGGTCTCAGAATCCCCTGTCACTGAAAAGAGCAGAGATTTTTCATCCATGTTAATATTCTTCTTCCTCGAGCCATTACAGTTCTTTTTGGTGTTTCTTTTCCTGCATTTCTCAAAGACTCTGCATTCAAAAGACTCTTTGCTTCATTTGTTCTCCTACATGTATGATTTGAGGGAAAAAAAATGAAAATTTAAATATTCATTCCGAATGCAACAATCTAATAAAGAAAACATCAGCAAAAGCTCTGTACCTGGAAGAAAGCACGGGGCGAAGTTCAGAGCAGCCAGATAAATCGACATCTTCAAGATGTTTCATCTTATAGATGCTTGGTGGTACACATTTCAGCTTCTTACAATTAGCCATGCACATTATAAGAAGCTGAGATGCGTTCTCGACCCACCAAGGAATCTCTTCTATTCCTGTACTGCTCAAATCCAATACCTCTACACTTGCTGGGAGCTTTGGGAATGTCTTTAGTTTCTTACATCCTGACATTTCCAACGAAATAAGCTGAGGCCAGAGACTAATAGACAAAGGCACTTCCTCTATGGCTGTTTCCCCAACAGACATGAACTTTACTTGACTTGAGATCTCTGGAAAGATCCTCAACTTCGAGCATCCCTTCATGTTAAGGACACTGAGAGATTCCAAGTTCATGTTTGTCGGAAGAGCGTTTAGTCTTACGCAAGAAGACATGTCCAATACTTTGAGTTTATTAAGGTTTTGGAGAGAAGACGGAACACTGGCCAAACCTTTGCAGAATCTAAGATACAAATTCTCAAGATTTGTTGCTTTTGAGAGATTTGGAATATCTTTAATCTTCGTAGACGCACTCAAATCCATTTGTTTGAGACTTGCTAACGGCTGAAAAAACATACACAGCAAAAAAAATGTTAATAAAGACATTATTCAAGAAACACAAAAACTTTTAAGTCTTACCTGGATACCTTCCCAAAGCTTCTCTAGCTTGCTGTCTCTCATGCTAAGTTCCACGAGAAACTCAGGACGAAACCTTGAAGGCATACATTTTATCGGATACGAGTCCCAATGTAGTAACCTTAGTTTATGAGGTAGACGGTCTAAGCCGTGAGGTAAACACAACTTGAATGATTCATCTTGAAAGTTCGTGTACAGCCTCAAGAATTGAAGATTATGCATTCTATCAAATGCTTTTTCACTTATACACACATCATCATTGATTTTAGACATATCTAGTGATATGCCTAATACAGTTTCTGTACCCTGAAAAATACACACAAAATACAAAAGAACACAGCTAGTTAATATATTGAAATATGTTATAGTCCCTCCGTTTCAGTTTAGTTGTCGTTGTATAGTAAAATTTTTCGTTTTAAAATAAGTATCGTTTTAGAATTTCAATGCAAAATTTATAAATAGTATTATGTAGTTTGCTAGAAAAATGGTTACGTATATAAGTAATGATGTTTTTTTTATTTTAGAAAAAAACAAAATTAAATGTCTTTTTAATCTATGTGCGTAAACCTAAAACAACAAATAAAATGAAACAAAATGAGTATCTTTGATGAGTAATTCATGAGTACTTACAGTTGCATCTACAAGAACATCTGAGATGTCCTTAGCATCGACTAGGAACTTACGTTTTCCAGGCTCATCTATACATTGTCCTCTAGTGATTTCTTTGCCCATTTGTTGTAGCAAACAATGCATCACTATATTCCCATCATCACAGATATGTAGAAAAGATCTGTCAACAAGGACTTTAAGTCCAAACTCTACTTCCAGTTCACTCTTAGCAAGAAACTGGATCACACGTTCTACCTTCTCGCCGTTGAACAAGCATGCAATATGAAGAAAGATGAGCCTATCTTTCTCATCTAAACTATCATAACAGACTCCAAATACTTTCTCAATTTTCCCATTTAGACTTGTTCTAAACCTCGGTAGCGCTTTAGTCCACTCCTCCTTGCTCATCCCTCGCAAAGATGCACCTAAAACACTGAGACTTAGAGGAAGGTTTCCAGAAAGTTGAGAAACTTCAACAGCTAGATCATAGAATCCTTCTGGTGCTGAGTTTTGCCCAAAAGCATATCTACACAATATCTTGAAGGCTTCATCCTTAGATGGAAAACCCACTTCATAGACATGACTAATTCCATGAGCTTTCAAAAGCTGTTTATCTTCTGTAGTCACAATAATCCTGGTTCCATTACCAAACCATTGAACTTGATCTGCCAATGCATGTAGTTGTTGTAATTCATCTACATCATCAAGAACAATAAGAGCTTTTTGATTCTTAAGCCTTTCTTGTGCAACACCTAAATGGCTTATCTTTATATCTCTCTTGTTGAAAATTTCAGAGAGAAATCTTTCTTGTAAATGCAACTTCAAGCTATAACCATCAAGCTCGTTTCTCCTGCAACTTCCTTTAACATTCTCCATGAGAATATTTAACTGAAAGTTATCATCAGCAGCAGCAGAAAGTTGGCTGTACAAAGCTCTGGCGATGGTGGTCTTACCGATTCCAATAGGGCCCCAAATCCCTATCATCCTCACTTCATCAGACTCTAAACATAACATAGAACACAACTTCGCCACATGAGCTTCTAATCCAACTAAATCGTCGAAATCCTTTGAAGGTGTGCAACGATTCAGCTCTTCAGAAACATCAGCAACATTCTTTTCTATCATTTCCGCATCATTGTCCCTATAATAATTTAAAACCAAAACGACATGACTTAATTTAACTCAAAACATATAATAAACACCATAATTTTTTCCAGTCCAAAGTTGCTTCGGTCCAAAATATAATACAAATCGATAAAATAATAAGATAATAACTTTAAAAAAAAATTCTATGTAAATATTTGGTCCCGATTAAAGTATAAATTAATGATTTATATGTACATACATTTTATATATGTACAAACTGATCATTATATTGTTTTTTATATTCAAAATGAATTTTGTATGTATATTTTTAGCACTTAATATATTTTGATGAGATTTAGTAAAATTATATCTAAAACAACATTTAAATTCTAGAAAACATATTTTATATACACCAAAATTAATAGAACCAATATAAATTTCAAATTTCAAAAAATATATTTAATGCATATATACTAAAATAAAATATTTTTTATTTTAGAAAAATATATCTTGAAAAAGAAAAATCTAAAAAATGAATCTTGTATAAATTTGTAACTCGATTACTTAATAAAATGTCATAGTCCCAATAACTTGATTACTTAATAAAATGTCATAGTCCCAATGTTATTAATTTATAGAGTTTTTTAACTGTAATTTCTCTTTTAATTATCAAAGCAACTAACCAATTTGATGAACACTCGCCGGCTATACTACCAACATTGGTTAAAGCTTGTGTCCATCTCTGCGTCTCTTCCACTGTTCTTCCCGCACAAGTCTTCTCAAAGGCTTTCCCAAACTCTCCTTTCTGTTTTCTTACATCTGATGGATCCACTTCATAGAAAATCGGCATCAGTGTTTGTCCCGAAACTTCCCTGCACTCCATGATCTCTACCAGCTCGTTTAAGCACCAGCTAGAACCAGCGTAGTTCATGGAGAGAACGACTATGGAAATTCTTGACTCCCATATAGCTTGTTTGAGCTCAGGCCATATTGACGTACTTCTCTTGATTCCATCATCTTTAAATGTATCATTTCCTTTAAGTTTTAGCTCCTTGTGAAAGTGACTAAGAAAGTTTTTACGTACGTCTTCCCCTCGGAAGCTGGAGAACACATGGTATCTCCAACGGTGTAATGGTAAAGAAGATGTAGAAGAGGAAGAGGAAGAAGAAGAAGAAGCCATGAAAGTGTTTTATTTTGTCCTTTTTCTTCTAAAAGGATGACATTTATAGAGTACTTACTCTCTTCAAGTTACGTTACGCCATATCTTTTTCTATTGGTCGAGTTTTTTAAGATCATTTCTACTAAACGTCATTGACCGAAATAAAAAAACTACCGAGTCCATCAAGATTACCCTGGTTAAGGTATTGCGACTTTTTCAAAGATGTCCATTCTCGAGTATTTTTTAGTATTTGTGTTCACAATTTCAGCGTCCACAAGGCCTCGTGCCGCGTGGGGGAAGTGATGCTTCGACTCTTTCTCCTCAGCATTGTTGCCATTTTCAACTCTCTTGCGGAAGAGATCAAACTCCTTTAAAATTTTGTAGGGATTTTTTATTAGTAAAAAAAATAAAAGAATGAATATTTTGGACAGACTAAATTTTAAGAGAAAAACACATATTTGGTAGTATTTAAAAAATAATAATTGTAGCTTGCTTCAAGTAAACTGTTGTTCGAGAGCTTTGCTCAAACGCAGAGTATGGGAAGATCTGTTTTTTTTCTTTTGCTATCAAGTATTTAAATTAAAAGGGCGTTTTACAAGCAATGACCTTTGATTCAAACAAGTAGAGTAGAGTAGAGCACAGCTTAGATGGTACATACATTTGGGAAACATATGAGAGAAAAGAGAGAGAATGTATGGACATGGTTTGAACTTTGAAGCTAGCCATATGTGAGGGACTAGCTTGGCTTCCATGTCCTCCACGACCATAATAAACTTTCTATTTCCGCGTCTCTCTTGAAAATGAGTCCATTGCATCTTTTGAGACGGTTTTGATTCGTAAGTTTTGGGAGGTAGAGATAACCTCTAGTGGATGTAGCTTCTGATCATGCATCAGCCTAGACTAAGTGATAAATTTAAAAAAATAACTTTTTTGATGGATGGAAGTGTGTAACCTCTGTTTTTCTCTCTCTAATGCTCTGTTTTATGGTTGGTTAGATATCAACTTCTCTTCTGCCTCTCACCTTTTGATTTCCAAGGACTCTTGCTTGATACTGAGATAAAATGTCATTAAATCCTTGGTGATCAAAGTTCATAGACCGTATCAGGAGTACGTCTAAGTGGGACAATTCTATAGAAATCTTCCATCTCTCACGCGATCTTTCTGATGTTTAGGTTCATTCACAGGGAAATTATACAAATACTTCGATCTATGTTGCTTTCAGCTTCATCCAAAGAGAGTAATCCAGATTCTATCATAATTGGATGATGAGTTATCACTTCTTTATGCCGAAATATCCTTGGCGAAAAACAGAATCAGAACTCTATCTTCTATCCTTGCAAGATTTTGAATGTTCCGTATCATATATTGTTCTATAAACATCAGCGATACTATGAAAGCGTGTAAAAACACGTAGAAGATTAACTAACTATAGGTGTACTGCTTTCATCACCCAATACCCATTTGTATATGCAAAGACCAAGTAAGTCTAAAAGTCTTAGATGATCTTATTGGTCGTCAAATTCACATTATTCAAAAAGATAATGTCACCAAGAGATAAATTAAGAGAAGTCGATTTCGGGAGACCAAGAAGATATAAATGTAGATCTATAATTTCTCCCTTTCTTAAACCAACTACTGAGCCAAAATTCATTTTATCTATAGCCTTAAAGATGGTGAACATTGGAATGTGGGAATGGGATGAGGTTGAGGAGAAATTTAAGCTCAAGGTCGGTGAGATTCGAGAAAAAAGGGGAGACAATGAGACCAGTCACTTTTTGAAGAGAGAACAAAAGCAATTGCCTAAAATCTGACATGTCCTTGGTGTCATCCACCATTTTTTCAATCTCCTTCTGTGAACAATGAGAGAGAATCTTCATTTTAGTCAAAAGCAACTTAGAAAAATAAAAGCCGAAAGTAAGGAATTACGTAATCTACGACCAAAAGAGAAAAGATGTGAATGTGTTTCCAATTAACAAATTGGAAAGGAAAAAGTAAAAGTAAAAGTGAAACACAACAACAAAAGACATAGAAAACAAAGTATTGAATTGTCTAGAGTTGCTTCTATATCAAGTTAAGTATCACACTACTTTTTATTTTGAATGTAATGAAAATATGAGACTTTGGGACTTAATTCAGAATCTGTACACTGAAGAATACAAGCAAGATCGAAATTTACAAATACTCACACTGATTCGATTGGACAGTTTTAAATGTTGCATGCAGCCATGCACCAACTTGGACATTTGTCATGTTTTTATTACATTCATAACGTATCGGTTAGTGAATGTCTCAATAAAATCTTTATTCGATTCATATATATATATTACACAAACACAGGCTCTTCTTTCCTATCAGATACACCTAAAATATACTAATTTCTCCTACTTTTTGATTCATCTATTTTGATTCTTTTCCCACTCTTTTCTTAACATAAGCCACTAATCCTGCAAATCAAAACTCCTCTGTTCCCCACTATCTTTCTCTTTATTTCTCTCCCTTCACAAAGCCTAAATCTTCAGACCAGTTCAGCTCAATCCTATGCATGCATGAAACAACAGTTTCAATAAGACAAAACAATGGCAACAACTCGCAAACTGGTAGTAGAAATAGTAGACGCCAAAGACCTCACACCCAAAGACGGCCAGGGAACGTCAAGTCCTTACGTTGTCGTCGACTACTATGGCCAGAGACGACGCACACGGACCATAGTCCGTGACTTAAACCCTGTCTGGAACGAGTCTCTCGAGTTCAGTCTCGCGAAAAAACCTTCTCATCCGGTCTTTAACGATGTTCTTGAGATCGACATGTTCCACGACAAGAACTTTGGACCCACCCGGAGGAACAACTTCCTCGGTAGGATCCGACTCGGGTCGGATCAGTTCGTTGCGAAAGGTGAAGAGGCGTTGATATACTTTCCTTTGGAGAAGAAGAGTTTGTTTACTCTTGTGCAAGGTGAGATTGGGATTCGCATTTATTACGCTGATGAGGCGGCTCCTCCTGCTTCTAAACCGGCTGTAGCTCCTCTTGAACCGGTGGTGGAGGAGAAGGAAGAGGAGGTTAAGCCGGAAGGTCCAGACGAGTCTAAGCCACCACTAGAGACAAGTGCTGTCCCTGCTGAAGTGAAAGAAACCGCCGAACCGCCACCACCGCCGGAGAACTCGCCAGCTGAGGCTCCCAAGCCTAACGAGGAGGCCTCACCGGCGTTACAGGAAAATGCTACTGCTGGCGGAGAAGCTCCACCGGCGCCTGAACCAAATCCGCCACCTGAACCAGTGGCAGACCCAAAATTACCGGCGGAAGAGCCACCACAGAATCAACCGGAAACTGAAGACATTTTGCTCGAAACAAGCGACGCGGAGAGCTGGGTTTCAGCGCCGCGATCACCGTTACCAGGAGTTACAATTTCAAGATCCGTCTCCGGTTCAATACCCAAAACTAAAACCGGAGGCCCACAACCACTTCCGAGAAGCTTATCAGAAACCGCGAGTTACACCTCAGAAATCTCTGACGTGTCAACCGTCGAACGGTCCACGTTTGATCTAGTGGAGAAAATGCATTACGTCTTCGTCCGCGTCGTGAAAGCTCGGTCGCTACCAACCTCCGGGAGTCCAATCACAAAGATCTCACTCTCCGGCACAACGATCGAATCAAAACCGGCGAGAAAAACCTCAACGTTCGAGTGGGATCAAACCTTCGCCTTCCTCCGCGACTCGCCGGATACATCTTCCTCTCCGATTCTGGAGATCTCCGTGTGGGAGGGGAGTGACGGTACACACTTCCTCGGCGGAATCTGCTTCGACGTGTCGGAGATTCCGCTCCGAGACCCGCCGGATAGTCCGTTAGCGCCGCAGTGGTACCGTCTCGAAGGAGGTGGAGCTCACCACGGAGATCTAATGCTCGCCACGTGGACAGGAACGCAAGCGGACGAATCATTCCCCGACGCGTGGAAGACTGATACCGCGGGTAACGTGACGGCACGTGCGAAAGTTTACATGTCGCCGAAGCTGTGGTATCTTCGCGCCACTGTGATGGACGCTCAAGATCTGTTACCGCCTCAGTTAACGGTGTTTAAAGAAGCGTCGTTTCAACTGAAAGCTCAGTTAGGCTTCCAAGTGCAGAAAACCAAACCCGCCGTCACTCGTAACGGAGCGCCGTCATGGAACGAAGATCTACTCTTTGTGGCCGCCGAGCCTTTCGCCGATCAGCTGGTTTTCACATTGGAGTATCGGACATCGAAAGGACCTGTCACCGTCGGGATGGCACGCGTGCCGCTCACCGCAATCGAGAGGCGCGTCGACGAGCGTTTGGTTGCGTCAAGATGGTTTGGTTTCGACGATCCGAACGACGAGAAGAGAGGAAACAGGTCTAGAGTACACCTGAGGCTCTGCTTCGACGGCGGATATCACGTGATGGACGAGGCGGCTCATCTGTGTAGCGATTACCGACCAACGGCGAGGCAGTTATGGAAACCGGCGGTTGGAATCGTCGAGCTCGGTGTGATCGGTTGTAAGAATCTGCTGCCGATGAAAACGGTGAACGGAAAAGGATCGACGGATGCGTACACGGTGGCGAAATACGGTTCCAAATGGGTCCGTACCCGAACCGTATCGGATTCACTAGATCCGAAATGGAACGAGCAGTACACGTGGAAAGTATACGATCCGTGTACGGTTCTAACAATAGGAGTCTTCGATAGCTGGGGCGTATACGAGATCGACGGTGGGAAAGAAGCCACGCGTCAGGATCTTCGAATAGGGAAAGTTCGGATACGTATATCTACCTTGGAGACGGGTAAAGCGTATAGAAATACGTATCCCTTGCTGATGTTAGTTAACGGAGGCGTTAAGAAACTAGGAGAGATAGAACTGGCCGTTAGATTCGTGAGATCAGCTCCACCGTTGGATTTCTTACACGTGTACACCCAACCATTGTTGCCTTTGATGCACCACATCAAACCGTTAACTCTGTTTCAGGAAGACATGCTAAGAAACACCGCCGTGAAGATACTGGCCGTACACTTGTCACGATCTGAGCCACCTCTAAGGCCTGAGATTGTACGGTACATGCTCGACGCCGATTCACATACTTTCAGTATGCGTAAAGTCCGAGCGAATTGGCTCCGCATTGTCAACGTCGTCGCCGGAATGATCGACGTGGTGCGGTGGGTGGACGACACGCGTTTCTGGAGGAATCCGACAGCGACTCTCCTTGTTCACGCGCTCGTCGTGATGCTGATTTGGTTCCCGGATCTTATCGTTCCGACAATAGCTTTTTACTTGTTCGTAATCGGTGCGTGGAACTACAGGTTCAGGTCACGCGCTGCTCTCCCTCACTTCGATCCAAGGCTCTCCCTAGCTGATGCAGCCGATAGAGAAGAGCTGGATGAAGAGTTTGACGTTGTCCCGAGTAACCGGCCGCCGGAGATGGTCCGGGCGAGGTACGATAAGCTGCGAGCAGTCGGAGCTAGAGTTCAGACGATTCTTGGTGAGGTGGCGGCGCAGGGGGAGAAGATGCAGGCTCTGGTGACGTGGAGGGATCCAAGAGCGACGGGTATATTCGTGGGGATGTGTTTAGTGGTGGCGTTGGTGCTGTATCTTGTGCCGACGAAGATGGTGGCGATGGCGTCAGGGTTTTATTACTTCCGGCATCCGATATTCCGTGATAGGAAACCTTCTCCGATGATAAACTTCTTCCGGCGACTACCTTCGTTATCTGATCGGCTCATGTGATGGGATAAAGGCGCGAGTTCTTCAGTAAAATATGTTTTTGAATCATTTTAGTAATAGTGTGGGTATTTTTGTGGCGCAGATTGTATATAGTTTGGGTTGTTTAAGCGTATTGGGCCTTCTTGTGGCATTAAAGGCCCACTAGTTGAATTATATTAGTTCCTATAGTTGCTTATAATCAATCAAACATGCGTTTACAAAAGACAAAAGTGTATGGATTTTATCGGTAAATTACAAACCTACTTTTAGAGGTGTGTGATAAACGTGAGGAAATAAAACAAAACTGTGATTAAGGAAAACGTTGTTGGTGGACATCTCAACAACACGAGCTCACCAACTGCATTTTTGTCATCTAACTTTCAGTAGTCAGCATATACCAACTCTTAGTTTTTGAAGAAAGTTAATTTATTAAGAACTTACTAATAATTTTGTTAAGCTCTCGAAACCGATTGGTTAGAAACTTAGAACCTTTTACATCCAAATGCACAGACTAAAGAAGCTGGTCGAGAAAATCTAACTAATATTTTATATTTTGTTCAAAAAAAATTTGGTAACGAATAATCTGAATATTCCTTTTGTGGCACAGGCAAAGTTTTTTTTATATAGTCTTGTAATAGAAGTTGAATAATCTTATCAGGTGGGTTCGTAAGGCGCTAGCTTTTAGCCATTAGAGGAAACACGCGTCACAGCTCTCAAGCAATCATCGATCGGTACTCATGGCTTCGGCGACCTCCATTGTTTCCGGCATCAATCCTTCAAGGATCCTGACTTCCTTCAACTCCGCTGATGACTGCGGAAGAATCAACCTGACCGCTGTTAAAATTTACCCGGCGTTGACTCGGAGAGGATACTCGTCGATCGGAGCTGTGTCCTCAATTGGCGGGAATGCGAAATATTCCTTTCCGTCTTCCAGTCGCATGTAAGTCTCGATTTGGGGTTTTAAGTGTCAGCTTAGAGTTAATCTGATTTTGATCTTGTTTGTGGTCATTGATTGATTTGATTTCGAATGTGAATTGCTACAGTTACCCTCGGAATCTCGTTTTGAGCGGTGCACCTGAAGCTCTGCCAAGTGCTTGTGAAAATGCCACCCCTTCTTCCGTCAAATCTTTCAACCAGGTGACTTTTCATTTCTCGATTATTCATAAAAAAAATTAGGGTCTTGATAAATCTACTAGCTAACTATCTGAATTTGCTTCATGCTCTGACTAAACTTTATTGGTGCCTAATTGTTCTTCAAATTTCATTTCATTTGTATAAAAGAAGTTGATGTCTTTTATGGAGTTTGAGTGAAAGTGTGTTAATTTGTTAGTTTAAAAGAATTATAGTTTTGTTGAGCTTGCAATGACTTTTGAAGACAGAGATTTAGATCGTGAGATTACTTTCTTCTCATCACATGTTGTGTTAATTTTCTTTTCGCAGTTGATTGAGTCTTTGATTGATCGGGTTGATCTAACTGAATCCGAGACTCAATCATCTCTCGAGTTTCTGCTCAACGAGGCTAATGAGGCACTGATTAGCGCCTTTCTGGTTCTCCTGAGAGCTAAAGGAGAGACATACGAAGAAGTAAGTCAATCTAGACGTATGAAAACGTATACATAATCCTATATCAACAAGACTTCAGTGAGTTGAGATTGATTGACCTTTTAAAATAATCCTGTGTTGGTTAGATTGTGGGGTTGGCAAGGGCAATGATGAAGCATGCGAGAAAAGTAGAAGGATTAGTTGATGCCGTTGACATAGTAGGAACAGGTGGTGATGGAGCTAACACTGTCAACATATCAACTGGATCTTCAATTCTTGCTGCAGCTTGCGGTGCAAAAGTAGCAAAGGTATATAAATGACTGGGAACATCCTTTAGAAAAACGCCAACATGTGCTTAGATGGTAAATGAACTCATGTGTTTTTTATGCAGCAAGGGAACCGTTCGAGCTCTTCTGCTTGTGGAAGTGCTGATGTATTAGAGGCTTTAGGAGTGGTGATTGACTTGGGACCAGAAGGGATTAAGAGATGTGTTGAAGAATCAGGGATCGCTTTCATGATGTCACCAATGTACCATCCAGCTATGAAGATCGTTGGTCCTGTCCGTAAAAAGCTTAAAATCAAAACTGTTTTTAACGTACTGGGACCTATGCTTAATCCTGCTAGCGTCTCTTATGCCGTCGTTGGTGTATACCACAAAAACCTTGTACACATTCTCACCTCTGAGTCAGCTGTTGTTCATCAACACTAACAAAAAGACTTATACTAATCAGATTCTATTGTGGTTTATAGGTTCTTAAGATGGCTAAGGCACTGCAACGGTTTGGTATGAAAAGAGCATTGGTTGTTCATTCATATGGCCTAGATGAAATGAGTCCGTTAGGTAAATTAAGACTCTCTCTTCCTACAACCGATGACTTGCATTGTCCAATGATTACTAATTATCATGGCTTTTAATGGAAACAGGAGGAGGGCTGGTTTATGATGTAACCCCTGAAAAGATTGAAGAATTCTCATTCGACCCATGTAAAGTTCCTCTTTCAATTCTAGTTTTGTTACCCCATTTCTGTAATGAATATTGCAGTTGCAACTTGGTGAATGAATGATGGAGAGTTGGTTTAAATTTAAAGGTTATTTCTTTTTGACAGTGGACTTTGGTATTCCTCGGTGTACAATTGAGGATTTGCGTGGTGGAGGTCCAGACTACAATGCGGATGTGTTAAGACGTGTGCTTTCAGGGGAAACTGGATCAATAGCTGATTCGTTGGTATGTTTTGTTTCACCGGATTCACCATTCGCTTCTGCAATTAGTTAATCTCTTTTAAAAAAAAAAAATCCAAAATCTTGTTTGTAGATCCTAAATGCAGCAGCGGCTCTATTGGTTAGCAACCGAGTTAAAACGCTAGGTGAAGGAGTAGCTTTGGCCCGTGAAGTACAGTCGTCAGGGAAAGCTATCAAGACGCTTGATTCATGGATTCACTCATCTAAGCTAGCGCAGAAATCTCAGTGATTATTTACATATATATTTGGATATTGTACGCAGTGAACGACTCAAGAAAGGTTTGTAACTCTAGTTTTATTTGTCAAGCAAGAAAGTGAATCTGTTTTATATTATGATCAACGGAGGATATTTTTTTCCATACTTTTATCGAATCAAGGAATTGATCATTTGGGATTCACACAGTTTTTACATAATTAAACGTCAAGTACTTCATCTCTCTTAGTTTGAAAGGCTTCTATAAAGCTGGGTTTTGTACTCTACTGAACCGGCGATAAGGAAACAAGGCCGGTTCTCTGTGTGTAGGCACAAATAGTTTACTTACTTTCTATATTTTTGAAAACTTTCCAAAAAAGCTTCCGGATAATGTTCGGGAGTTTGAACCCGACGTTTATCGAACACGCAACCTTCTGATCTGGAGTCAGACGCGCTACCATTGCGCCACGGATCCGGATGCTAGTTAGGCTCAAGTATACTTAGTTGACAATATGTAATAAACTTGAATATGGTTTCTCACTTGTTGTCTGGCCTTTCTTTAACAATCAATCAAAAACTTATTTGACATGATATCGTGCCTGTCTCATAACTCATAAGAAATGGTATTCATTCTCTCAAGTCTCAACAATTCTTTCAAAACGGAGGAAGATGAGAAAAAAAAAGTCCTATAATATACAATGATTTACAATGAATAAGTCCATTGCTAACTCAATGGAGACAAATTGCTAACTCAAGAAGAAGAAAAGATTTGGACAGTCATCATTGGAGCCTTGACGTTACGTTGATGAAGATATCTTCGGGACAAGGGATCGTTAAGCCACCCATCGGATGATCAAACCCAAACTCTTCCTCAGATTTACTTAGAAGTGCTTGAAATGAAGGCTGGCTCAAGTATGAGATTGGCACCACATATCTCTTCTTCTGGCTCTCTCCTACGTATACCGCAAGAAACCCTTTAGGTGCTGCCGAGGCTGCTCTTTTGCTCGTGGAAGCTGCTGTGACGGATCGGCCAAGAATCTTCTTTGCACCCAATAGACTTCTCACCAAAGCCATTTCTATTTTGTGTTTTCTGAAAGTTTGAATTCTTTTGAAGAGATGTATGGCAAGATTAAAGCTATTGGATTGCTTTGTTGCTGGTTGATGGTAGAAAGAATGAATCAGGTGTATATATAGAAAGACCAGTGAATATAATGTCATGAAAAGTCTTTGAAACTTGTGGTCTTTGAAGCGTTGGGACAGACTAGAACAGAGAGTATCACATGGTTCTGTCTTTAGCATCTGGAAATAAATCATTGATGCAATCAGCCCACTTGGATAGTACTCTCCGTATGCAATTCACATGGGATTGTCTTCTCAGTGTTTCTGAGATAAGACTTGCCCCCATGACTTAACTTGCACCGTTTCTGTGAATCTTTGATGATTAAGTGGTTGGCTCTCTGGCCTATTCTCTAAGCTTAATGGTTGAAATGAATTTAATAAGAACAAAAAGTGGGACATGTTGTTCCTTAACAACAGAACATAAGAACAAAGTATCTATCACTGGTTAAGTAAATTCTTTAACTTATGCATATGACAACTCTAAGTAAAATATATTTCGGCCTTTGAGCTTTGCTAGATAAATGCGAAAACAAAACACAGAAGATACATTTGATCAAATGACTAATATTGTTACTTGAGTTGTAAGACTGATAAATAGTAAAACATAAAATAATGAAAGCTAAGAATGCATTCACTTACTTGGAGATGAGTGACTGATTCTAACTTTAGCTTTAGAGTTTTAATGAGAAGACTATTGGAGAAGCTGTGATAAAGTGCCGGTTTTGTCAAATCTTTGTTTGCGCCAATTTAACGGTATAAAAGAGAAACAGAGAAATACACAAGAAACAGAAGAAGAAGAAAGACTTTCTAGCAGATTGTGGGCTACATACGTAAGATGTGAGAGCTAAGAGATTTCCGAAAATATTAATTTCTCCATGATTCTTGTACTACTATTTTCTAGCAGATTGAACTTTCCTGTTAAATAGGATGCTTAATAAATTAACAATCTCTTCATTTGCTATCCAAGAGCAACTAAAGTATAAATTGAAATAGTACTTCATTGGTGTTGTCATTTACTTTCCACTAATCGATCCATAATGTATTAGTTTAACATGAATCATGAATGTGTCTATAACTGAAAAAATGGTATTTACTTTCGAACTTTTAAAACAACTCTTTCAAGAAGAAAGAGAAATAAAAAATCTCCATTTACAAGGAACAAGTATATCTCTAACTCGAAGAACAATATGTTGGATAATAATTATTGGAGCCGAGATGTCACATCGATGAATGCATATTCAGGACAAGGGATCGTTAAGCCACCCATTGGATGATCGAACCCAAACTCTTCTTCTGATTTACTGAGAAGAGCTTGAAACGAAGGCTGGCTCAAGTATGAGACTGGCACCACATATCTCTTCTTCTGACTCTCTCCTACGTACACAGCAAGAAACCCTTTTGGTGCCGCCGAGGTTGCACTTTTACTTGCTGCGGAGCGGCCAAGAATCTTCTTTGCACCCAATAGACTTCTCACGAAAGCCATTTCTATGATTTTGACTGAGAGTTTGAATTCTTTTGAAGAGGTGTATGACAAGATACAATTTATTGGATTGCTTGTTTGTTGGTTGATGATTGTAAGAATGGGTTATGTGATGTGTATATATAGAAAGATCAACGAATGAGTTGAAGCTTCTCTCAAAAATCATTAAAGCTTGTGGTCTTCAAGTGTGGGACAGACTAGAACAGAGTTTCACATGGTTCTGTCTTTACCATATTGAAAAGTATAGTTCACGCAATATAACCTGATGAGACTATTAATTGAGTGTGGGACAATTAAACTAAAGACAAGATCCATATGCAAATCACAAGGACTGTTTTTCTCAATTGTTTTGTTTTTCTTCAGATAATGACATGCTTTCAAGTTCTTCATGTTCTGTGGTGATCATATTTCCTCATCTATGTGGTCTAAATAAATTGAAGTAGTTAGAACTTAAAGTGGGGACCTGAAGTTTCTCACCAACAGAGCAACATGTCTCTGTCTCTGGTTAAGTTGTTATTTTCTGGCTCAGAGATCTCACCTAATATGTACTGACACATGTTTTGTCTAGTCTTTCCCAACATTTTGATCTCATAAGGCCCCATCTGATGATCAATCTGATGGTGGTGGTTCGATGAGGTTATTTGCAGAGAGATCCCACATAGATGTGATAGCTTGACAGGTTAGTCACCGTTTAAAGTCGATCAAATTTAAGTTTCACCCCATGAGATCATGTCCTTTGAAAATGAATGTGTCACTCTTGTTCTCTTGGTAGGCAACAAACGTCCCACCACATCATTAAGAAAACTCAATCTGCTAATATTTTATCATAGATAAGAAAAGATTGCAATGTTTCATTTTTTCTCTTTTTTTGTTTTTTTATTATTATAAAGACATTGAGGAAACAACCTCTTGTGATTTGTGAAATGCATATAATGTTGATTAGCCTTCATTGCTTGTCACATCTGTAAAACAAAACCATGTGAAACTCTGTTCTGGCATGTCCCACTATTGTAGTTTCATTGGATGCAGAGTGGTTTTAACTCCTTCATTGATCTATTTATACATCCTGAGACACAACCAATTCTTCACAACACCAAGTAGTAAAGCAATCCAAATCTTGACTCTCAGCATTTAACTTAGTATCCTCAACCCATCTTCAATTTAGATTTTCGAAGACTATAAATGGCTTTGGTAAGAGGTCTCTTGGGTGCAAAAAAGATCATGAGCCGCTCTGTAACAGTTACAACACCAAAAGGTTTTCTTGCGGTGTATGTTGGCGAGGACCGGGTCCATAAGAAGAGATATATGGTTCCTGTCTCATATTTGAACCAGCCTTCCTTTCAAGCACTTCTCAGTAAATCTGAAGAAGAGTTTGGGTTTGATCATCCTATGGGTGGCTTAACGATCCCTTGTCCTGAAGTGAAGGTTGTAGACAAGATAGAGATACTCTACATGACTCGGAAGGTTTTAAGTTGATTGGTTAGATAGGATTATAGTTGATCCGGTTAAGTCTTGTAAGTCCAATTGAACCGGTCTCTCTCTTAGTAAACCGTATGTGTGTGATGAGTGAGTTAGATCGTAGTATAAGAGCTAACGAGCTTTGAGTTTGTTAGAAGTGTGAGCTGATTAGGATTGTATCAGTCGCAGCGGTTAAAGTGAGAGAGATCGCGATAGAGTCTGTGTAACGGAGCTCGCTTGTGAGCGGTTAGTATTTGCTGGTTCGATCCCAGCTCCGGTGAGCTATAGCGGCCACACCTAGTTAACGGTGTGGTGCGGTGAACACCGGGTCAACATATCACGTGTTGGTTCGAGGTTACGTCGGAGAAGAAGATCAAAGAATCGTAGATCTTCACAAATTGGTATCAGAGCTTAGGTTCCGAGATACGGCGAAGGAGGAGTCTCAATCAAGATCTGCAATCAATCGATTTCAAGATGACGACTCACAAGATCAAAGTCAAGATGTCGATGTTCGACGGTACCGGAGACTTTGGAATCTGGAAGAAAAGGATGCTCGCAAATCTCAGCGTGCAAGGCTTAAAGGATGTTCTCACTCCACAAGTCAAAGAAGATTCGCTGAAAGTGAAAGAAGATAAGGATGTTGAAGACGACGAAGACTCTAAGGATAAGAAGATTCAAGATGAGATCGCAAGGAAGGAACGCGACGAGAAGGCAATGAATCTGATCTTTATGAGCGTAGGAGATCACGTCTTGCGGAAACTAGATAAGTGCACTACCGCGGCAGAGACGTGGGAGCTCTTGGATAAACTCTACATGGCCAAGACCCTGCCTAACAGAGTTCATGCTCAGCTTAAGGTTTATTCCTTTAGGATGCAAGAGACAAGAACAATCGATCAGAACGTTGACGATTTCTTGAAACTCATAGCAGATCTCAACAATCTCAACATCGAGATTCCAGAAGAGGTACAGGCTATTTTGCTACTCAATGCTTTGCCCAACAGGTATGACTCACTGAAAGAGACTCTCAAGTACAGTAGAGAAGCTATTAAGGTGGATGAGATAGCAAGTGCAGCTAAGTCTAAAGAGATGAAGTATAAAGATTCTCCCAGTTCAAGGACAGCAGGTGAAGGAAATTTTGTTCGAGGCAGAGCAGAGGCTAGAAGTTCAAACTCATATGTGAGTAAAGGAAAGAACAGGTCAAGATCCAAGTCAAGAGATGACAAGCGTGTTTGCTGGATCTGTGGTAAAGAAGGGCATTTCAAGAAGCAATGTTACAAATGGCTTGACAAGAACAAGAATCAGCGACAAGGCTCAGACAGAGGAGAGTCTTCACTGGCCAAGGATGACGCAAAGGATCTTGTTGGGCTGTTGGTTTCTGAAGCAAATTCAGCTGAGTCAGACAAAGAAGAGTGGATTCTTGATACTGGTTGCACATTTCATATGACACCAAGAGATGATCTGTTCATAGAGATGAAGCCTGCATCTGGGGGAAAAGTTCGCATGGCTAATAATACAATCACAGAAGTGAAAGGCATAGGCTCAATCAGGTTTGAGTACCCTGACAAGACTACATTTGTATTACACGATGTTAGATATATGCCTGGTATTGCGAGGAATCTAATCTCCATGGGAAGTCTTGAAGAGAAAGGTTGTGAGTTCAAGGCTGCTAACGGGATCCTCAAAGTAATCAAAGGGTGCACAGTGTTTATGAAAGGAGCTAGGAGGCAGTCTCTGTACATCCTACAAGCTAACGCCAGGGAAACAGGTTTCAGCATTGGAGATTCTGGTAATGCTTCAGAACAGAAGGACGGTCAGGTCTCAGATATTCAACTGTGGCACAGTCGCATGGGTCATCTTGGGCAAAGGGGTATAGAAGTGTTGATCAAGAAGGGTTGTTTTGGAGATCTAAAGAAGACAGAGATGAGCTTCTGCGAAGACTGCGTTATTGGAAAGACTCATAAAGTGAGTTTCAGTTCTGCACTTCATACTACAAAAGAAAAACTTGATTACATTCATTCAGATCTTTGGGGCTCACCAAATGCTCCACCAAGTCTAAGCGAGTCACACTACTTCCTCACCTTTACTGATGACTACACGAGGAAGGTATGGATCTATTTCCTTAGACGCAAAGATGAAGTTTTTGCGTGTTTTGTTGCTTGGAAGAAAATGGTGGAAACACAGAGCGAAAGGAAGATCAAGAAGTTGAGGACCGATAATGGTCTCGAATTCTGTAACATTCAGTTTAACACGTTCTGTAAAGAGGAAGGTATAGTGAGACACAGAACATGCACATACACACCTCAACAGAACGGAGTGGCAGAGAGGCTCAACAGAACGATCATGAACAAAGTTCGTAGCATGCTCAGTGAGAGTGGTTTTGAAGTGAAGTTTTGGGCAGAGGCTGCTGCAACAGCTGTTTATCTCATTAATCGGTCACCATCATCCGCCATTAATTTTGAGATACCAGAAGAAAGATGGACTACAGTTACTCCAAGTTTCAACGGTTTGAGAAGATTTGGCTGTCTAGTATTTGTTCACACTAGTGATGGCAAGTTAAATCCAAGAGCAAAGAGGGGCTATTTTACAGGTTACCCCGAAGGAGTTAAAGGTTTCAAGGTATGGATTCCTGAAGAGATGAAAGTTATTATATCAAGAGATGTAGTCTTCAGGGAGGAGATAGTATACAAAGTAGACAAACGTGAGTCTACATCTCAAAATAACTCGAGGAGTGAAGCTCCAAACTTGGTAAGCTTGGAACTGGAAGACTCAACAGAAGAAGCAGTGAAAGAACCTGAAGGTGGAGCCATCGAGACACCAGTTGAACCTGGAGAAGACACAGAAGAAGGTGGAGAAAATCTCGAGGAGTATCAGCTAGCAAAGGACAGAACTAGGAGACAAGCACGGCCTCCTAAGAGACTTGAAGATTATGAGTGTGACGCAGCTGATGGTGAGGACATTTATGCGTGTTATATATGTGATCTGCCTGAGGATGGGATGACAGAACCATCTTCTTGGAGAGAAGCAATGGAGGATCCTGATAGTGATCTTTGGAAGGAAGCCGCAGGTGATGAGATGTCCTCATTGAAGAAGAACGGAACATGGGTCCTAGTTGACAAACCTGAAGGTCAGAAAACTATTGGTTGTAAATGGGTGTTTAAGAGGAAACCAGGCATTATAGGAGTTGAGCCACCAAGGCACAAAGGACGTCTAGTTGCGAAAGGTTACTCGCAGCGAGAAGGCGTGGATTTTCAAGAGATCTTCGCGCCAGTTGTCAAGCATGTGTCAATAAGATACATCTTGTCTGCAGTGGTACATTTCAACATGGAACTTCAGCAGATGGATGTCAAGACGGCTTTCCCCCACGGGTTACTTGATGAAACAATATACATGGATCAACCGGAGGGCTTTGTAGACAAGAAGAATCCTCAGAAAGTGTGTCTCTTGAAGAGGTCTTTATACGGCTTGAAACAGTCACCTCGGCAGTGGAATAGGAGATTTGATGATTTTGTCAGGGCTCAAGGTTATACAAGAAGTGAATATGATCAGTGTGTATACTTCGAGAAGAACAGTTTGGGAGTTTATGTGTATATGCTTCTCTACGTGGACGACATTTTGATTGCTTCATCTGATAAGGTTCAAGTGGATCGACTGAAGAAAGTTTTGAGTTCTGAATTTGAGATGAAGGACCTAGGAGATGCGAAGAAAATACTAGGGATGGAGATACACAGAAACAGAGAGACAGATGAGTTGTGGGTCTCTCAAGAAAGTTACTTATGGAAGGTACTGTCAAATTTTGATATGGATCAGGCAAAACAAGTCACGACACCTATTGGAGCTCATTTCAAGCTTAAGTCTGGAACAGAGAAGGAACTAAAGGATCAGGCTGAGTACATGAGCAAGATTCCATATCAAAGCGCAGTGGGTAGTGTTATGTACGCTATGGTGGGAACGAGGTTGGACCTTGCATACGCAGTTGGTCTAATCAGTAGATTCATGTCGAAGCCATTGAAGGATCACTGGCAAGCAGTCAAATGGGTTCTTCGATATATCAAAGGAACAGTTGATACTAGACTGAGTTACAAGAAGAAAGGAGAGTTCGTTATCAAAGGTTACACAGACTCAGATTATAATGGCGATCTAGATCAACGAAGGTCAACGTCTGGGATGGTCTTTACAGCAGGTGGCAATCCCATAAGCTGGAGGTCATCACTTCAGAAGGTAGTGGCTCTATCAACTACGGAAGCAGAGTACATTGCTCTGTCTGATGCCGTGAAAGAAGGTGTGTGGCTGAAGCGTTTTGCAGAAGAACTTGGCTTCCCGCAAGATTCTGTAGAGGTCTTCTGTGATTTGCAGAGTGCCATAGCATTGTCAAAGAATGCTGTATATCACGAGAAGACGAAGCACGTTGCGACAAAGTATCATTTCATTCGTGATCTCATAGCTGCGGGTGAAGTACAAGTCTTGAAGATAGCGACAGAGTACAATCCTGCAGATATCTTCACGAAGGTGTTACCAGTTTTCAAGTTCCGCGAAGCACTGAGGCTGCTTCGAGTCTCCAAGAACTAAGTTCAGAAGAAGGAGTGCTTGTGACCGGTAAAGGTTACAAGGATCGTCTGGTAAAGGACGTATAAGAAGAATGTCTCGATAAAGAGGAATGTGGTGACTTCATCAAAGATTTTCATCAGGTATGTATGAAGGTATCTTGTCTAAGGTGGAGATTTGAAGGTTGTAGACAAGATAGAGATACTCTACATGACTCGGAAGGTTTTAAGTTGATTGGTTAGATAGGATTATAGTTGATCCGGTTAAGTCTTGTAAGTCCAATTGAACCGGTCTCTCTCTTAGTAAACCGTATGTGTGTGATGAGTGAGTTAGCTCGTAGTATAAGAGCTAACGAGCTTTGAGTTTGTTAGAAGTGTGAGCTGATTAGGATTGTATCAGTCGCAGCGGTTAAAGTGAGAGAGATCGCGATAGAGTCTGTGTAACGGAGCTCGCTTGTGAGCGGTTAGTATTTGCTGGTTCGATCCCAGCTCCGGTGAGCTATAGCGGCCACACCTAGTTAACGGTGTGGTGCGGTGAACACCGGGTCAACATATCACGTGTTGGTTCGAGGTTACGTCGGAGAAGAAGATCAAAGAATCGTAGATCTTCACATGAAGATACTTTCATCATTGCGACTTCTAGCCTAAAGCGAAGATGATCCGAAGAAGAGAGATCTAACATTAGTAGCTCGAGTTAGAGATAGAATCATTCAATGTAAATAGGTTAACCTTTTCTTCGTTCATTGTGAGAAAAGAGTTGTTAAAGAGGTCACAAGGCTTAATGCGAACGTCATTTTTGTTGTGTAAGCATTAAAAGATCTCTCTATTCGAATTACATTTTTCTGAAAATATAAGTTCATCTTAAAATCTTGGATTGCTTGAGTGTTAATGATATTACGAGTTTGTTCTGTTTCAAATATACAGAGGAATCAATGATATGAGTTGAAATTTATGGTCTGCAGCGTCGTTTCACAAGTTTCAACTTGTTTCCCATTAATATTGAAAGCTTGAGGGTTCTTAAATATAACTAATCACGTGTCTGGATTGCTCGAGTGTTAATGATATGAAGAGCTTGTTCTGTTTCAGTAGATACAAAGGAATTAATGAAATGACTTGAAACTTGTGGTCTTTCCAAACAGCGTTCCACATGACTCTACTCAGATACTAATCAAGAAAGGATGATTTATTGACTGTAGTCTGTATGACGAGTTACATCGTTCTCAAGTAATTATTCACTGATTGTCCTGTCTTAATGAGGTATCCTCCGCAGTCTTTGGGGTAATTTGATTGTGTTGTGAGATGACTGGGATCGTAAACAAAAGCATATATGGGTCTCACAACGTTCTCATACTACCAATATGGATACGTAGACAATTATGCATGCAAGAAAGATGAAAATATTCTCAGAAAACTTGCTGGTGTTGTATAATTGAAACCATTGTTTTTACACGGAACTATGACATACACATTTGCATTTTGTAGCCTCTTGAATAACTCTATTTCACAAAGAGTGATGAAAAACGTTAACATAGATACATTGACTAATTTTCTCTCTAACTCAGGCTAAACTAATGTCAGTTTTTTTCTTCTTCATCATCACTGAAGCTGGGAAGTCGCATTGATGAAGGTATCTTCAGGACAAGGAATCGTTAAGCCACCCATTGGATGATCAAATCCAAACTCTTCCTCCGATTTACCAAGAAGAGCTTGAAAAGAAGGATGGTTTAAATATGAGATAGGCACCAAATATCTCTTCTTCTGCACCTGGTCTTCACCAACGTACACCGCAAGAAACCCCTTTGGCACTGAAACTGTCCTTTTGCTTGTAGCCGCTACAGAAAAGTTAATAATCTTCTTTGCACCCAAGAGACCTCTGAGCAAAGCCATTTCTTGTGTCTGGAAAAATTGAAATCTGAAGCTTCTTAGAACAGTTTAGATGCTCAGATTCAAGGTTTGTATTGCTTTTGCTACTTGGTGATTTGAAGAGTTGGCTCTCTCTCTGGATGTATAAATAGATTCATGAAAGACTGAAAACAAACTTGGAACCATTGGAAGCATGGGACACACACAAACAAGAGTTTCACATGGTTCTGTCTTGTAGATATGACAGATGACAGGAAACGAAAATTGTCATGTGTGATCCTAGTAGTGGATATAATCAAAGTACAACTTAACCTGTGACAGAGACTGGTTGTTCTGTTGTTGAGAAACTTCAGGTCCCCACTTTACTTTCTTATTAATTTTAATCCATTTAGAAAACGGAGATGAGAGAATATGATCACCACAGAACATGAAGAACAGAAACTTGCTGGTCTTTATCATAGACAATAGCATATGTCTAGAAAAAACAGTCCCTTGTGATGTGAATATAGAGTTTTGTTTTTTAGTTTATTGTCACACACTCAATTAATAATCTCATCAAGAAAAAAATTGCATTTAGCTATAACTTTTCCAGTTGGTAAAGACAGAACCATGTGAAACTCTATTCTAGTATGACCCACAACAAGACCACAAGTTTTAAAGACTTTTCAGAGATGCTTCAACTCATTCATTGATCTTTCTATATATACATATCACATTACCTATTCTTTTCATCATCAACCAACAAACAAGAAATATATCCAATAACTTTCATCTTTTCATACATCTCCAGAAGCTTCATAAGAATTCAAACTTTCACTCCAAAAAAAATACAAAATGGCTTTCGTGAGAAATCTATTGGGTGCAAAGAAGATTCTTGGCCGCTCCCTCTCAGTAGCAACAAGCAAAAGTGCAACCTCGGCGGCACCAAAGGGGTTTCTTGCTGTGTACGTAGGAGAGGGTCAGAAGAAGAGATATGTGGTGCCAGTCTCATACTTGAGCCAGCCTTCATTTCAAGCTCTTCTCAGCAAATCCGAAGAAGAGTTTGGGTTTGATCATCCAATGGGTGGCTTAACGATCCCCTGTCCTGAAGATATCTTCATCAATGTGACTTCCCGGCTTCAACGATGATTATCCAACATATTGTTCTTCGAGATAGAGATAGACATGTTCTTTGTAAATAGAGGAGAAACGTTTTTCTCTTTCATCTTGAAAGAGTTGTTCTAAAAGTTTTGAAAGTAAATACCATTTTTCAGTTATAGGCACAATCATGATTCGTGTTAAATTAATACACTTTGGATTTGATTATTGAAATAAAAATGACAACAGCAAGTAAAGAACTATATAAATTTTGTACTTTGGTTGCCATTAACAAATTAAATGAGCATTTTCATATGGATCCGTGGCTCAACATAACCAAATTATCTGCTAGAAAGTCCTTTTTCCCCTATTTCAAGATTTGCTCAGTTTCTCTCTTTTACCGTTAAACTGGTGCCAACAAATACGAAAGTTTACAAAACCGGCAGTTTCTTGTAACAACAGCTTCTCCATTTTTTTTCTTATCAAAATTATAAAAGCTAAAGTTAGAACCAGTCATACATCTCCAAGGGAGTGAATTCATTCTCAGCTTTCAATATTTATATGTCTTACTATTTACCAGTCTTACAACTCACGTAACAATATCAGTCATTTGATCAAATGTATCTTCTGTCATTTGATCAAATGTATCTAACAAATCTAACAGGTCGAAATAGTTTTACTTAGAATTGTCATGTGTAAATTACCGAATTAACTTATAACCAGTGACAAAAACATGTGTTTTCTGTTCTGTTGTTGAAGGACAACAGGTCCCCACTTTAAGTTCTTATTAAAGTTATTTTGACCATATAGTTTAGAGGATAGGCCAGAGAGCAAACCACTAAATCATCACAGATTCACAGAAACGGTGCAAGTGGAGACGTCTTATCTCAGAAACATTGAGAAGACATTCCCTTGTGAACTGCATAGGGACTAGGGAGAGTACTATCCAAGTGGGCAAATTGCAATGATGCTTCTTTTCAAGATGCTAAAGACAGAACCATGTGATACTCTCTGTTCTACTCTGTCCCACGCTTCAAAGACCACAAGTTTCAAAGACTTTTCAACACATTGTATTCACTGGTCTTTCTATATATACACCTGATTCATTCTTTCTATCATCAACCAACAACTAGCAATCCAATAGCTTTAATCTTTTCATACATCTCTTCAAAAGAATTCAAACTTTCAGAAAACAAAAAAAAAATAGAAATGGCTTTGGTGAGAAGTCTATTGGGTGCAAAGAAGATTCTTGGACGCTCCATAACAGCAGCTTCCACGAGCAAAAGAGCATCATCATCAGCACCAAAAGGGTTTCTTGCGGTGTACGTAGGAGAGAGCCAGAAGAAGAGATATGTGGTGCCAATCTCATACTTGAGCCAGCCTTCTTTTCAAGCGCTACTCAGTAAATCCGAGGAAGAGTTTGGGTTTGATCATCCGATGGGTGGCTTAACCATCCCTTGTCCTGAAGACATATTCATAAACGTAACGTCTAGGCTCCAATGATGATGATTATCCAGATCTTTTCTTCTTCATGAGTTAGCAATAGACTTATTCTTTGTAAATTATAGGAGCTTTTCTCCTTTACTTTCTTCTAAAGTTTTGAAAGTAAATACCATTTATGTTAAACTAATGCACTTTTGATCAATCATTGAAAAACAAAGGACAACGCCATTATTCTATTTAAATTATATCTTACTAGTTGAATAAAATAAGTGAAGTGTTCATCATCCATTGAAGTCTTTTTATGTAACAAAGAAAGAGATGACAAAGTTAAACAGAATGAAAAGAGATGAAAAGTAACCGGATAGCTGTATTAGAACTGTTACATGAACTGATGTACCGGCACTTTTATCTCTTATTCATAGTCCTACCAGAGCCTATGGATGGATACTCAACTTTTTCCTTTACTTAGAACTGACTTCAGCAGCGAAGACAAGACTGCTGTTCACAGTCAATCAATCAATCAATCAATCAATCAATCATCCACTTCTTGATTAATATTTGAAAGAGAGATTCATGTGAAACGCTGATTGTGTAGACAACACAGTCAATCAATCAATCAATCATCCACTTCTTGAATCAATGATATGAGTTGAAACTTGTGGACTTCCCAAACAACGTTCCACATGACTCTATTTCAGATACTAATCAAGAAATGATGATTGGTTGATTGACTGTAAGACGAGTTACATCGTTCTCATGTAATTATTCTCTGCTTTGATGACATTTCTTGTGTCTGGAAAATTGAATTTTGAAGCTTCTCAAGAAAGGCTAGATACTCAGATTCAAGGTTTGTATTGCTTTTTGCTACTTAATAATTTGAAGATTTGGTTCTGTCTCTGGATGTATAAATATGACGAAGGACTGAAAACAACCCTGCAACCATTGGAAGCATGGGACATACACAAACAGAGCTTCACATGGTTCTGTCTTCTAGGAAAGCTGTCATGTGTGATCCTAGTTGTGGATATAATCAAAGAACAACTTCACCTGTGACAGAGACTTGCTGTTCTGTTGTTGAGAAACCTCAGGTCCCCACTTTACGTTCTCATTAAATTAAATCCACTAAGACCACAGAGATGAGAGAATATGATCACCACAGAACATGAAGAACAGAAACTTGTTGGTCTTTATTATAGACAATAGCAAATGTCTTATCTCAAAAAACATTGAGAGAAAAAGTCCCTTGTGATGTGCATATGGAGTTTGATTTTAGTTTATTGCCACACACTCAATTAGCTATAACTTTGGTAAAGACAGAAGCATGTGAAACTCTATTCTAGTATGACCCACACTTGAAGACGACAAGTTTCAAAGGCTTCTCAGAGATGCTTCAACTCGTTCATTGATCTTTCTATATATACACATAACATTTACCTATTATTTCCATCAGCAACCAACAAACAACCAATAAATTGAATATTTTCATACATTTTCAGAAGTTTCATAAGAATTCAAATTTTCAGTCCTTAAAAAAAACAGAAATGGCTTTCGTGAGAAATCTATTGGGTGCAAAGAAGATTCTTGGAGCCGCAACAAGCAAAAGGGCAGCCTCGGCAAACCAAAGGGGTTTCTTGCGGTGTACGTAGGAGAGAGTCAGAAGCAGAGATATATGGTGCCAGTCTCATACTTGAGCCAACCTTCATTTCAAGCTCTTCTCAGTAAATCAGAAGAAGAGTTTGGGTTCGATCATCCAATGGGTGGCTTAACGATCCCTTGTCCTGAAGATACATTCATCTCTGTGACATCTCGGCTCCAATGATGATTATCCAACATATTGTTCTTGAAGTTAGAGATAGACTTTGTTCTTTGTAAATAGAGGAGATTTTTGTTTCTCTTTCTTCTTCATAGAGTTGTTCAAAAAGTTTTGGAAGTAAATACCATTTTTCAGTTATAGACACAATCATGATTCATGTTATGTTAATACATTTGGATTGATCATTGAAAAAGAAAAGATAACACCAAGTTTACATAAATTTATACTTTAGTTGCCATTAATAAAGTTAAAAGAGGATTTATCATATGGATCCGTGGCTCAACTAAAACAAATTGTCTGCTAGAAAGTTTTTCTTCTTGTGTTTATTGAGATTTGCTCTGTTTCTCTCATTTACCGTTAAATTGGCGCAAACAATACAAAGAGTTAACAAAACCGGCACTTTCCTTGTAACAACAGCTTTTTCATTAGCCTTCTCATTAAAACTCTAAAGGCTACAGTTAGAAACAGTCTACATTTCCAAGGGAGTGAATGCATTCTCTTTTTTTTTTTTGAACACGACTTACTTTCATTAAACTTCAATGTTTTTGGGTACAACAGTACAACTAGAGGGAATCAAACATCCTCTTTGATTATAAGCATAAACTACATAAGCAAACGAAGCTAAAATAGATAGGTCTTCGTGAGAAGATGACAGCGAATTCAAAGCAAAGCTTGAATGCGTCGATAAGAGTTTCACGACAAAGTCGGACAGCTGAAAGTTAGTCACAAGTGACGTTGAGACCCAGTTTTCACCAACGAGATAAACCGAAGTAGTCTCGCTTGCATTCTCAGCTTTCAATATTTAGTCCTTAAAAAATATGTCTTACTATATATCAGTCTTGTACTTAATTAGAATGTCATGCGTAACTTACAGAATTAACTTATAACCAGTGACAAAAACATGTGTTTATGTTCTGTTGTTGAAGAACAACAGGTCCCCACTTTAAGTTCTTATTTAAATTCATTTAAACCATTAGAGCTTAGAGGATAGGCCAGAGAGCCAACCACTTGATCATCACAGATTCACATAAATGGTGCAAGTTAAGTCATGGGGGCACGTCTTATCATAGAAACATTTAGAAGACAAGCCCTTGTGAATTGCATACGGAGTGTACTATCCATGCGGAGAAATTGCATTAATGATTCTTTTCCAGATGCTAAAGACAGAACCATGTGATATTCTCTTTTCTACTCTGTCCAAACGCTTCAAAGACCACAAGTTTCAAAAGACTTTTCAACACATTAGATCACTGGTCTTTCACTCTTTCTATATATACACATGAACCATTCTTTCTATCATCAACCAACAGCTAGCAACCCAATAACTTTAATCATTTCATACATCTCTTCAAAAATTTCAAGCTTTCAAAGAGAAGACATAGAAATGGCTTTGGTGAGAAATCTACTGGGTTCAAAGAAGATTCTTGGCCGGTCCGTCTCAGCAGCTTCCACGAGCAAGAGAGCATCCTCATCAGCACCTAAAGGGTTTCTTGCGGTGTACGTAGGAGAGAGCCAAAAGAAGAGATATGTGGTGCCAATCTCATACTTGAGCCAGCCTTCTTTTCAAGCGCTACTCAGTAAATCCGAGGAAGAGTTTGGGTTTGATCATCCTATGGGTGGCTTAACCATCCCTTGTCCTGAAGATATATTCATAAACATAACGTCTAGGCTCCAATGATGATGATTATCCAGATTTTTTCTTCTTCCTGAGTTAGAAATTAGACTTATTCATTGTAAAGTATATATAGGAAATTTTTCTCATTTCTTTCTTCTAAAGTTGTGAAAGTAAATACCATTTTCATGTTAAACTAATACACTTCTGATGGATCATTGAAAAACAAAGGACAACACCATTCTTCTATTTTAAATTATACTTGTTAAATTACATAAGCTAAGAGTTTTCACCATCCATTGAAGTCTTGTATGATACAAGTAACCGGATAGCAGTATCAGTACTTTAGTCTCTGTTTAATAGTCCTACAAAAGCTTCTCCACTATTGTTTTCTCATTGAAACTCCACCCACCCTCTTAAAATATCATTAGAACTTTTAAAAATCTAAGTTAGAATCATACTCCAGTTCACATTTCCAAGGGAAGGAATGGATCCTCAACTTTATTCTTTACTTAGAACTGACTTCAGCAGTGAAGATATGTTCAAAGTCAATCAATCATCCATTTCTTGATTAATATTTGTTTTGAGAGAAAAATGTGAAACGCTGTTCGTGTTGACAACAAGCTTCAACTCATTCGTTGACTCCTCTGTACACACTGAAACAGAACAAACTCTTCACATATCATCAACACTCGAACAATCCAAAAATTTGAATAGTTATCATTAAGAACACCAAACTTTCAAGATGAATTTATATTTTCAGAATTGGAATAGAGATACATTTGATGCTTACACAACAAAAATGACATTCACATTGAGCTTTGTGACCTTTTGAACAACTCTTTTCTCACAAAGAACGAGGAAAAAGGTTGACCTATTTACATTGAATAATTCTATGTCTAACTTGGGCTACACAAGATTAGATCTCTCTTCTCCTTTGATTATCTTCCCTTTAGGCCAGAGGTCACAGTGATGAAAGTATCTTCAGGACAAGGGATCGTTAGGCCACCCATAGGATGATCGAACCCAAACTCTTCTTCAGATTTACTGAGCAGAGCTTGAAACGACGGCTGCCTCAAATATGAGACAGGAACTATATATCTCTTCTTCTGGACCTTTTCCTCTCCAACATACACCGCAAGGAATCCTTTTGGTGCTGTAGACGTTACAGAGCGGCTCAGGATCTTCTTTGCACCCAAGAGACCTCTTACCAAAGCCATTTATAGTCTTTGAAAATCTAAACTGAAGATGGTTTGAGGAATAACAAGTTAAATGCTGAGATTCAAGCTTTAGATTGCTTTATTACTTGGTGTTGTGAAGAAGTAGTTCTGTTTCTGGATGTATAAAAAGATAAAAGCAGGACATACAAGAACAGAGTTTCACATGGTTTTGTTTTCCAGATACCAAATATGACTATTGACTAGCAATGAAAGCTAATCAACATTATTATATACACTTCACAAGGGTTTGTCTCCTCAGTGTCTAAATACTCAATAAAGAGAAAAAAAAATGAGATAAATACCTATCTTGTCTATAACAAAACATTAGCAGATTTAGTTTCTTATTGATGTGGTGGAACCTTAGGTTGTCTACCAAGAGAACAAGAATGACACATTCATTTTCAGAGGACATGATCATGGGGTGAAACTTAAATTTGATAGAAGTGCAAACAGCCAAACAGCGACTAACCTTTCATGCTGTCACATCCATGTGGATATCTCTACAAAAACTTCATCAAATTGGGGCCTTATTGGATCAAAATGTTGCTCAAGAGTCAAGACTTAAAAAAAAATCATGTGTCAAGAAAGGCAGAGGAAGAATATGGGTTTGATCACAACAATCCCCTGAAGTGAAGAGACCAAAACACACATCTCACTCTATTGATTTTTTTGTTGCTTGTCACCATTTTCTAAAGCTCTTCCTCTTTAACATATATAAGTCAAAATAAAAATGCTTCCTTTACGTTCTCTTCCAAAGAAAGCATCTTCATTTCTCCACTCTCTCTCTCTCACTAAGCGCAATGGACGAGACCCAGATCGCTTCCATCCTCAAATCCTCCGAGCTCTACCCCATCCCTCAAAGCGTCAAACTTTCGTACGGAACTGCCGGCTTCCGAGCCGACGCGTCCCTCCTCGAATCCACCGTCTACAGAGTCGGCATCCTCTCATCTCTCCGCTCCCTCAAGCTCAACTCATCAACCGTCGGGCTCATGATCACCGCCTCCCACAACAAAGTCTCCGACAACGGCGTCAAAGTCTCCGACCCCTCCGGCGGCATGCTCTCTCAAGAATGGGAGCCTTTCGCTGATCAGATCGCAAACGCGTCTTCTCCTCGAGAGCTCGTCTCGTTGATCAAAGACTTCGTGGAGAAGGAAGAGATCGCAATCGAGAAAGGTGGAGAGGTGTGGTTGGGGAGAGATACTAGACCTAGCGGCGAACGGCTTCTCCGAGCTGCGGAGATTGGAGTTCGCTCTGTTTTGGGATCTGTTGCGGTTGACGTTGGGGTTTTGACTACTCCTCAGTTGCATTGGATGGTTAGAGCTAAGAACAAAGGTCTCAACGCTACTGAAAGTGATTACTTTGAGAATCTTATTACCTCGTTTAAGTGTTTGATTGGTCTGATCCCTGTTAAGTTAGAGAGTAGCAAGTTGGTTTTAGATGGTGCTAATGGTGTAGGTGGGCTGAAGATGGAGGTTTTGATAAGGTCATTGAGTGATATAGATGTTGAGATACGTAACACAGGGAGAGATGGAGGTGTGCTTAACGAAGGTGTAGGTGCTGACTTTGTGCAGAAGGAAAAGGTTGTGCCTTTAGGATTTGGGGTAAAGGATGCTGGGATGAGGTGTGCTAGCTTTGACGGTGATGCGGATCGGTTGGTTTATTTTTACATTCCGTCAGAGTCTTGTGGTGGTGACAAGGTTGAGTTACTTGATGGTGACAAGATTCTATCTTTGTTTGCTTTGTTTATCAAAGAGCAGCTGAACATTATTGGTGATGAAGGGAAGAAGTGTCGTCTTGGTGTTGTGCAGACGGCTTACGCCAATGGTGCGTCAACGGATTACGTTAAGGAGATGGGTTTAGAGGTTGTTTTTGCGAAAACCGGGGTGAAGCATTTGCATGAGAAAGCAGAAGAGTTTGATGTTGGGATCTACTTTGAAGCTAATGGCCACGGGACTATTCTATTCGCGGAATGTTTCCTGTCTTGGTTAGTTGGTAAGCAAAAGGATTATAGTGAAGGCTCTGATAAGCACAATGCGGTTTCTAGGCTAGTGGCATTGAGTAATCTGATTAACCAAGCGGTTGGTGATGCTCTAAGTGGGTTGCTCTTGGTTGAAGTGATTCTGCAGCATATGGGATGGTCAGTGCAGAAGTGGAATGAGCTATACAAGGATCTTCCTAGCAGACAGGTTAAGGTGGAAGTTCTGGATAGAACAGCGGTTGTGACCACAAGCGAAGAGACCGAGGCTCTGAAGCCCTTGGGGATTCAGGATGCCATTAATGCTGAGATCAAGAAGTATGGGCGTGGAAGAGCTTTCATAAGGCCATCAGGTACAGAGGATGTGGTGAGAGTATATGCAGAAGCATCTACGCAAGAAGCTGCTGATTCTTTGGCTAGTTCTGTGGCTCAGCTCGTCAAAAGCTTCCTTGGTTCAAGCTAAAGATCCATCTAAAGCTCTGCATGAGTATGCTAAACATAGATTTTTCTTGTTCATCTCTTACCTTTCACATCTTTTGTATAACTTGAATGACATGTTTCTCTTGTCTTTTGTTCTGTTTCTTGAGAGCTGCTTTGTTTCTATTCTAGTTCTTCTTCTCTCTCTCCCCCAATGTAAACTGAAACATACTTGGCTTGCCTGAATAGAACCTGCAGCTCATTTTCTCGTGAAATAGTTTAAAGTGAGAGATCGTTGTTAAGGAATCAGTATCAGGTACTTATAATAAGATCGTGTACTTGAAAAACCTTATGCCTTAATCTCTTGCTTAAGAAGGGAACATGGCGCATGCCTTTGTCTCCGACAGTTACTTCACTACAAACCCAACAATGACCCCTCTCAGCAAAACTATCACAATCTTATTTTTTTTTTTGAAACACAACTTCATTAAATAACGTTTAGGTGGAGGGCATTAAAGCCTCGGCTACAAAGAGGATCTGCTTTGCAAGTCTATCAGCCTCTGCGTTCTCGTTCCTAGGAATCCATCTAAAGGAAATAAAGCCAAATGATCTAACAATACACAAGATATCAGCAACAACTCCATACAATTCGGGTACAGAGTTTTTGTCGAGGATGCTGTTGATGAGGGTTTTGGAGTCTGATTCAACATTCAGGTTCTCAATACCCATCTCTAAACACTTCTGAAGGGCGGATCTGAGAGCGATTCCCTCAGCCAACAAAGGAGAGGCTACATGCGATTCCAGCGCTGTGAATGTAGAAGATACTCTGTTCTGATTGACGATCCAGCCCAATCCCGCAACCGCTGTCGTGGCGTTCCAGGCAGCATCAGTCTGGAGGATGTTCCCTGTGGGGGGGATCGCTATAGGCCTGTTAACCACTGCAAGGTTAGGGACTTTCTTCTGACCGTTTTGCCACTCCCGGGCCATAGAAATTGCTCTTGACAGAGACTCCTCTGCTTTTAATTTGATATTTGAGAACACCAATTTGTTTCTTGCAGTCCAGATTTCCCACATAATCCAGGTTGCGAGATGACTCGTCGACACTCCTGTTGGGGGCAGGCAATCCTTTGTCTTACACAGGTTCCAAACTTCTCTCAAATCTATATTTCCTCTATAGTCAATGGCTTCAGTGAAAGGAGCTGCTTCCCATATAGTTTTCGCATACTCGCATTGATAGAATAGATGAAAGGTAGATTCAGGATCCCCGCAACGCTTGCATCGAGCGTCAATAGGAATATGTCGTTCCTGTAGGTTAACTCCCACCGGTAAAGTCCCTCGAAGAGCTTTCCAGATTAGCATTTTAACTTTTGGTGCTGTTTGTAAGTTCCAGACTTCCTGGTTCCAGCTCCCTGTTGCTTCCAGTGCCGGAGAATTTGCTTCCGCGAAAGCCGCGTGATAGCCTGATTTTGTAGTATATTCCCCATTCTTAGTTCCCATCCAACACAACTTATCTGGAGCACCTGTTCTGCTAGCTTTTATCTTCAGAATCTTTTCCTCTGAGAAGGGGCATATAGCTCCACATCCCACTCTCTAGAGTTCGACTTGAGCAGGTCGTCAACCGTTAGGTTCAAATATGCTTCTGGTGGGGGCCCCATCATAATTTCGTGGCTTGAGACACTGAGCCAGGGGTCTTGCCAAACTTTGATGTGAGCTCCATCTCCCACTAACCATCCAGCGTTTCTCTTAATCAGCGCACCGCCTATCAGTATGCCTCTCCAGCCATGTGACTCTGACGTTCTGCTTGGACAGTCTAGCAGGTTCCCATCTGTGCAGTATTTCCCGAGAAGCACCTTACCTAATAGGCCTTGTGGATTATTCAGAATTCTCCAACTAAGCTTGCCAAGAAAGGCGTCATTGAAGCTCTCGAAATCTCGTAATCCTAACCCGCCCTTTGCTTTTGGTTGCGCCATTTTATCCCATGAAATCCAGGCCATTTTCCTCTTCCCGGTGCTATCATCCCACATAAATCTCGTGACGGCAGACTGAATCCGTTTTATCAACGATGCGGGTAGCTTAAAGCAAGTCATGGAGTAAGAGGGGATTGGTGAGAGCACACTCTTTAGCATTACCAGCTTCCCAGCTGACGATAAGTGTCGATTAGACCATCCACTCGCCTTCTGTTTAATCCGCGTAACAATCGAATCAAACATGTCTCTTTTACGTCTTCCAAAATGCTCCGGCAAACCCAAGTATTTCCCGGTTCCTCCTTCTTTTTGTATCTGTAGGTCGTTTTTTACCGCCTCTTTGAGTGATGCCGGGGTCTTTCTGGAAAAAGTAATGGATGATTTTTCGGTGTTGATCATCTGACCAGATGCTGCCTCGTAGCGTTGCAGTATAGCTCTCAAAGTTTGTCTACTTCTTTTGTCAGCTTTGATGAAAAACATGGTGTCGTCTGCAAATAAAAGATGGTTGATGTACGGACTGCCAGTTGCCACCCGTACGCCCGTTAACGAACCATCTTCTTGTGCTCTGTTACAGAGTCCCGAGAGCACCTCACTACACAAAATGAATAGATAAGGTGAGAGTGGGTCTCCTTGTCGGATTCCCCTGCTCGGTCGAACTCTTCCTCTAGGCGAGCCGTTGATGAGGAAAGAGTATGTAACTGAAGAGACACAATCTTATTTAAAGTACAACTTTCATGTGTGATCCTAGTTGTGGATATAATCAAAGAACAACTTAACCTGTGACAGAGACTTGTTGTTCTGTTGTTGAGAAACTTCATGTCCCCACTTTACCTTCTTATTAATTAAAATCCATTTAGACCACAGAGATGAGGCAATATGATCATCATAGAACATGATGAAGAACAGAAACTGGCTGGTCTTTATTATTGACAATAGTGTATATCTCTAATATTAAAAACATTGAGAAAACAAGCCCTTGTGTATGGGCATATATGGAGTTTGTTTTTAGCTTATTGTCCTACACTCAATTAATTATCTCACCAAGAAAAATTGTATTTAAGTATGACTTTTCAGTTGGTAAAGACAGAAGCATGTGAAACTCTATTCTAGTATGACCCACACTTGAAGACCACAAGTTTCAAGACTTTTCAGAGAGGTTTGAATTCATTCATTGATCTTCTATATATACACATAACGTTACCTATTATTTCCACCATCAACCAACAAACAAGCTAACTTGAATCTTTTAACACATTCAGAAGCTTCAAAAGGATTAAAACTTTCAGACAAAAGAAATTAGAAATGGCTTTCGTGAGAAATATATTGGGTGCAAAGAAGCTTCTTGGCCGCTCCATCTCAGCAGCTTCCACGAGCAAAAGAGTAGCCTCGGCGGCACCAAAAGGCTTTCTTGCGGTGTACGTAGGAGAGGGTCAGAAGAAGAGATATGTGGTGCCAGTCTCATACCTGAGCCAACCTTCATTTCAAGCTCTTCTCAACAAATCAGAAGAAGAGTTTGGGTTCAATCATCCAATGGGTGGCTTAACGATCCCTTGTCCTGAAGATATCTTCATCACTCTGACGTCTCGGCTCCAATGATGACAATTCAACATATTGTTCTTTGAGTTACAGATAGACTTCTTCCTTGTAAATAGAGGATTTTTTTTTTTGTTTCTCTTTCTTCTTGATAGAGTTGTTCTAAACGTTTTGAAAGTAAACACAACCTTTCTGTTATAGACACAATCATGATTCATGTTACATTATAGCCCTGTTCGTTAAACGAACGCTGCGGCAGCGGCTAGAGTTCAAAATTCAGAATGAAAAAAGGAGTATCCAAAGGGAAAGAGAGAAGAACAGGGGAAGAAATCTTTTGTTTTCAGTCGCACAGAGGAGCGAGAAATGAGGAATAATGGTCGCTACTTTTTTTGGCGTTAGCGGCAACACCGGAAAGCTTCTTTTATTCTGACGCCGCGTCTCTCTTCAGCGGCAACACCGGAAAACTTATGAACAAATCTATGACGCCGCGTCTCTGTTCCGCGTTCGTTAAACGAACAGAGCTTATATACATTTTGGATCGATCACTGAAAAATAAATGGCAAAATCAATTGAAGTATTTATCATATGGCTCAACTTAACCAAACTATCATCCATTGAAGTCTTTCATCTAACAAAGAAAACAAATCAGTGCAGAGAGATGTTTAGTTTAAGAGTCCGTTAAGTATCCTGTTTTACAGTAAAGTTCAATCTGCTTGAAAGTCTTTCTTGTTCTGTTTTTTGATGATCTGTTTATCTCTTTTGCCGTTTGCTCTTCATCTCTCTTGAGCATTTATATTCATATTATAAAACCCGAAGATTGAGCATAGTCAAAACATTATTTTGTTAATAATGTTACCGTTAAATTGGCGCCAGCGAATACAAGAGTTGAATGGATATTTACAAGGGAGTGAATGGATCCTCAGCTTTCAATGTTTAATGCTCAAAACATTTAAGCATTGAGGGAAACGGAAGCAGTGATATGATCAAATGTATCTTTTTTACTCTGTTTTTCTTTTATTTCTAGCTAAACTCAAAGACCCAAGTAGTTCTTGCTCAATTTAACCAATTTTTTTTTTTAATTACTTAGAATGTGTCATGTGATAAAAGAATCACTTAGCTGGTGACAGAGACTTGTGTTTTCTGTTCTGTTGTTGAAGAACAGCAGGTCCCCACTTTAAGTTCTTACTAAATTCATTTCGACCATAGAGATTAGAGAAAGGTCAAAGAACCAACTACTTGATCATCACAGATTCACAGAAACGGTGCAAGTTAAGTCATGTGGGCACGTCTTATCTCAGAAACATTCAGAAGACAAGCCCTTGTGAATTGCATATGGAGAGTACTATCCAAATGTACAAATTGCATTGATGCTTCATTTCCAGATGCTAAGAAGACAGAACCATGTGATACTCTCTGTTCTACTCTGTCCTAACGCTTCAAAGACCACAAGTTTGTTTCAAAGACTTTTCAACACATTACATTCACTGGTATTTCTATATATACACATGAGCCGTTCTCATTTATATCATCAACCAACAACTAGCAATCCAATAACTTTAATCTTTTAATACATCTCTTCAAAAAATTCAAACTTTCAGAAGACAAAATAAATCGAAATGGCTTTGGTTAGAAGTTTATTGGGTGCAAAGAAGATTCTTGGCCGCTCCCTGACAGCAGCAGCTTCTTCCACGAGCAAAACAACAGCCTCGGCGGCACCTAAAGGGTTTCTTGCGGTGTACGTAGGAGAGAGTCAGAAAAAGAGATATGTGGTGCCAATCTCATACTTAAGCCAGCCTTCATTTCAAGCTCTCCTCAGTAAATCTGAAGAAGAGTTTGGGTTCGATCATCCGATGGGTGGCTTAACGATTCCTTGTCCCGAAGATATCTTCATCAATTTAACGTCTAGGCTCCAGTGAATGATGATTATCCTAATCTTTTCTTCTTCTTGAGTTAGCAATAGACTTATTCATTGTAAATTATAGGACATTTTTCTCATCTTCCTCCTTTTTGGATGAATTGTTGAGAGAATGAATATCACATCTTACGACGCAGACACGATCATGTCAGAAAAGTTTTGGATCGATTGTTAAAGAAAGGCCACAACAATTGAGAAACTATATTCTTCAAGTTTATTAAATATGATCAATTAAGTATACTTGAGCCGGATTAGCATCCGGATCCGTGGTGCAATGGTAGCGCGTCTGACTCCAGATCAGAAGGTTGCGTGTTCGATTCACGTCGGGTTCAAAATCCCGAATATTATCCGGAATTTTTTTATAAAAAACTTGAATTTGTCCTGCACTTTTGCTGCCTTTGGTTCCCACTCTTTGGTTCGATAACCTAATGAATCTTACCCCAAAGTCTTAGTTCCGGTTTCATATCGGTTCAATCTTTATCCCTGAGACACCCAAACATGAACGCCACTCACAAAAAACTCACGTAATTTCCTTATCACCGGTTCATTCTTTCGCGTGTTTTATACTTCTATTGAATACAAATTAACCAATTTAATCATAATTTTTCTTTGACTGAACATATTTTCATTTACTAATAATAATTTAAGATTTAATTGTCATTTACTTAATCATAATCAATATTTAAGATTAATCTTGCCATTTATCAAATTTTGCTAGAAGAAAATGTACTAGAAGTTGGAATTTCAATAATAACTTTTTTTTTTAACTTTTTGGTTATGTTCAAAATGTGATTCGTCATTCATGTCACTCTAATCAAGTAAAACATGGAGTACATATTATAAATTTTTAATCTATGATATATGATTCTTGATTTGTCATGTAAGCTTTTGAATACCCATAAGTAAATATAACAGAGGCGTATGTGAAAATACGACACTATAGTACAAATATTTTGTACCGTTTGTAACTTTGATTAATATTAAAAACAAGAATTAGCTAGCTATTAGGTAAAGAAGTATTAATTGAAATAAATAATTGGCTGTCAAATATAGTAGTAATAAAAATAAATATGGTTTTAGCTTATGGTGTAAATTTTGTAACAAGTCGCTGTCCTTTTAGTGGAATTGAGTTTACTCAAACTAGCAAACTGCACTCCCTTTCACGTGACTCCAAACTCACAAAACACAGATCCTATTTTAAGCATTATGAAGAAAAAATACAAGTTATAATGATGCATGGGCATCTTTCTCAATTATTTCAAAAGTTGATGGAGAAAAATTAAGTACGTTGAATGCTAGGAGCTGCATCGTCTGTCTTTAGAATAAATGGCCTTCATATCACTCTCTCTCTCTCTCTAAATTTTTCCCATTAACACACAGAGAGAGAAACACGAGGTTGAAGAAAGGAGAAAGAGATGGCGACTAACAGCTGCATTGGTATGCTTATGGACGAAAGTGACAACCCAGGATTTTTCAAAGTTCTTAGAAAGGAAGATCTATCATCTCAAACCATGGTATGGTGTGATCTTTCTGATGGATCTGAGATGCTAATCGGATGTTACAGAATGCAAATCTTTTTTTTTTTTGTAAACTTGCAGAATGCAAATCTTTCTTTCTTTGTTTTGTTATTTTCCCATCATTTATTGACAGATCTTGTTCTTGTTATATGTCCAAAAGAGAGAGATCCCTCAAGACTTCTTGAAAAGCATCTCAGCCAAGGAGTTCTCGTTTAAGATGGTCTTAAAGCTGCCATGGGGAAGCTCATGGAGAATCAACCTCTCAAAATACCAAAGCTTCTTCTACTACATGGAGAAAGACGGATGGGACCAGTTTTTGAGCGACAATGGTTTAGGTGATGACGAGCTTCTCACGTTCACGCACAAGGGTAACATGTGTTTTAACGTAAGCATTTACCAAATAAATTGCTTGGAGATGCTTAGACCCAACAGATCTGCAACCATTGCTTCTTCTTCAAGTAAGTTCTCATGTTTTTCTTTAAGGCTTATGGATGGAGAAGAAGAAGACAGACTTTGGTTGTTTTGTTTTGATGAATCAGGTCGAAACAAGAGAGAAGAAGTGAGCAATGGGAAGGAGGAAGAGAGAGAGTCATTGTCTGCATCAAACTATCCTGTCTCAGAAACAGCTGAGTCTACCGTAGGAGGAAGATTGAAACAGAAACGTCAGCTTATTAACTTGGGGAAGAAGCAAGTTAAGAAGGCTGAAAAAGCAAACAAGTGTAAGAAGAGGAAGATGGATACTGACTCTGACGACTCTGAAGATGGCACTTCGTCTCTTGCTCCAGAGTTCACACTCACCATAAAGAAATCATACGTCCTGTTCTTGGTAAGAGAAGCATAACAAGACCAAGAGTAAAGATTGTGAAACTATGAATTAATAACCAAACGTTTTGATATGTGATCCAGGGAGTTCCAAAGAGGTTTGCGGAGATGCATATGCCAAAGGAGGAAACGGTGTTCAAGATTCATGATCGGAAAGGGAAGAAGTCATGGGAGGTTACGTATGTGGTCTCTAAGATACAGTCAAGATTCTCTCGTGGATGGCCTCGTTTGGTTAAAGATTTTGGTTTAGAGGTCGGTGATGTATGCACCTTCGAGCTCATGAAACCGACCGAAATGATTCTCACCGTCTCCAAATAAGAGACTCCATTTTAGGGAAATGAAGTTTGAACAGAAAGCTCTCTTGAGCACAACAATGGAGGAAGATGCTTGAGAGAGAAAAGACAAAATAAGGAAACTTTCTGTTAGCTTCTCATTAACGTAGTCAAATGACTATATACAATTGTTGTAACAACCTAACCGGAACAAACCGGGTATCAATGTACAAAGACTAAACCGAATATACATAACCGACATTCAATATATCAATATTCCCCCTCAAGATGGCGCATATATGTTAGTAATGCCCATCTTGCCTAAGAGATGTCGGAAAGGATTAGGATAGAGTGGCTTAGTGAGCAAATCTGCAAGCTGATTTGCAGACCTTACATGAAGAGTCTTGATCTGCCCCATCTTCACGCGTTCTCTAACAATGTGGCAAGCACGTTCCATGTGTTTTGTACGTTCATGGAACACAGAGTTGTTTGCGATATGAAGAGCCGCTGTGTTATCACAGTAGAGAGGAGCAGCCTCAGAAATATCAAGCCAAAAGTCTTCAAGAAGATTCCGAAACCAGAGCATCTCTCGGACTGCATCAGACATGGCGCGGTACTCAGATTCTGCAGAAGAGTTGGAGACCACATCTTGTTTGTTTGATTTCCAAGAGATCAAAGCTGGTCTAACAAACATACAAAATCCAGAAACGCTACGTCGAGTATCAGGACAAGTACTCCAATCTGCATCAGCAAACGCAGAAAGCTTCAGGTCTGACTGAGCTGGGTAAAACAATCCTTGACCAATGGTGCCTTTGAGATAGCGTAGGACTTTGTACGCAGCTTGTAGATGAGGAGCTCGTGGAGCTGAAGTGAACTGACATAGCTTATGCACTGCAAAAGTGATATCAGGTCGAGTAAAGGTGAGGTACAACAGCTTCCCTATAAGGCGTCGGTAAGATTCCTCATCAGATAAGAGTTCACCATCCTCAAGCGAGAGTTTGATGCTAGGATCCATTGGGATAGAGGAAGGTTTCGAACCAATGAGACCAGTTTCTGTCAAGAGATCAAGAACATACTTTCGCTGACAGATGTTGATACCAGTAGAAGACCGAGCAATCTCCAAACCGAGGAAATAACGAAGAGTGCCCAAATCTCGAAGCTTGAAGGATGTTTTCAAAGCTGTTTTGAGCAAATCAGCAGCTTTATCACAACTGCTGGCAATAATTATGTCATCAACATAGACAAGAACTGCCATGTAAACATCTCCAGAATTCTTCAAGAATAAAGTGTGATCACCAGAAGAAGTATGAAATCCCAACTCAAGTAAAGTTGTAGAGAACTTCAAAAACCATTGGCGAGAAGCCTGTTTTAAACCATATAATGATTTCTTGAGCTTGCAAACTGCGTTGGGAGGAAGAGATTCCCCCTGTCTTGCTGCATATCCAGGTGGTAAAGTCATGTAAATCTCTTCCTCGAGATCGCCATTGAGGAAAGCATTGGAGATATCGAGTTGAGAAAGAGACCAGCCTTTTGCAGCTGCAACAGCAAGAAGGAGCTTGACAGTGGCGAGTTTGGCAACAGGAGAGAATGTCTCGACATAGTCCAAACCTTCCTGTTGGGTATAACCCTTGGCTACAAGGCGAGATTTATATCTTTCCAATGTTCCATCAGCGTTTAGTTTCACTTTGTAGACCCACTTGCAGCCCACGGCTTTCTTGTCCTCAGGTAAAGAACAAATCAACCAAGTTCCATTATCCTCAAGAGCAGTAATCTCAGTGTCCATTGATGCACACCATTCCTTAAACTTGAGCGCTTGAGCATAGGTAGAGGGCTCGGGGATACTATTAACAGCGTTAATAAATATCATATAAGGATCGGACAGAGCATCATAAGAGAGAACGTTGGAGACAGGATGTTCAGTAGAAGAGTTCACTGCATAGCAATGATAATCCTTGAGGTGGCTTGGTGGTTTGGAGACTCTGCGAGTACCAGCTGAAGCAGAATCAACGGGATGATCAGATAAAGGTTCATCACCGGATGTAGAGGCTTGATGATCATGAGTAGCCATACCAACAGGTGGGAAAAATATTTCAGCATCATTGGTAATGGCAGGTTTATGAAAAGGAAAGATATCCTCATAAAAGACCACGTTACGGGAGATGAAGATCCTATTACTTTGAAGATCCAAAAGCTTGTACCCCTTGTATCCAGAAGGATAACCAAGGAAGACGCAAGCTTTAGCGCGATCTTGAAACTTATGACGATGCGCCGGTGAGGTGTTTGCATAGCATAAACATCCAAAGGTCTTCAAATGAATATATTCAGGTTCCTTTTGATGGAGAATCTCGAATGGAGTCTTATCGTTAAGGAGAGATGAAGGCGTCCTGTTGATAAGGAAAACTGCCGTGAGTACACACTCACCCCATAGAGACAAAGGAACATGAGACTGAAAGAGAAGAGCCCTTGCAACGTTAAGGATGTGTTGATGTTTGCGCTCTACCACGGAGTTTTGTTCAGGTGTCTCAGGGCAGGAATGATAAGAGATAATCCCTTTGCGCTTATAAAGATCATCAAAACGTAACTCCGGTGCATTGTCTGAGCGCACAGACTTGACCTTTGTGTTGAACTGCGTTTCAACCATTGAGATGAATGAAGGGAACACTTGCAGCACATCACTCTTATGCTTTAGAAGATAAATCCATGTAACACGAGAGTGGTCATCGACAATGGTGAGAAAGTAACGATGACCATCTTGAGTTTCTTCAGAGAATGGACCCCAAACATCGATGTGAAGACGTTCAAAAATGGTTGAACACATATTTTGTCGTAAAGGGAAAGGCAACTTCTTTTGTTTAGCTCGTTGACAAATATCGCAATGTACTAATCCTTTATTCTTAAGTTTTGAAATCCCAAGTACATTTGCAAGATTGTCTAAACGCGTAAAAGAGGTGTGACCGAGTCTGCGGTGCCAAACAGAAGCATCAATAACAGAATTTGCAACAAAAGAAGGTGAAGTAGCTTCTTCATAAGCTGAATCCTCTCCATCCAAGATGTACAGGTTCGCTATTCTTCTACCTCTTCCAATCATCAATCCCTTGGAAAGATCCTGAATTAGACAACATTCAGGATCAAAAATAATCCGAGAACCAAGGTCTGTGGTTAAGGAACTGATACTGATAAGGTTCAAACGGAATGCAGGTATGTATAAAACATTCTGCAAAGTGACAGCTTTGTTGATAACAACAGAGCCAACTCCTCCAATAGCAACTGTTTGACCAGTGGGGAGATTCACATGATGCTTAACGGATGTATCAAGCGTAACAAATAGAGATTTGTCATGTGATACGTGGTGTGTCGCACCAGAGTCAATAATCCAAGTTTTCACAGTAGTCACACATTCAGAGACAGTAAGAATACCAATGAAACTGAATGTGGAGGGTGAAAAGAAAATACCAGAAGGACTAGCAACAGACTGACTAGACTGACTGATGGAGACCTCAGAGTTACCAGAACTGTAGTTCACAGAAGAAGCAGGCTGAAGCTGAGACGAGAAGTAGGCAATAAAGTTCTGAATCTGATCCTTACTCATATTACCAACCAGAGAATCAAGACCACCAGTGAATGACTTGTCGGAAGTAGTGACATTAGCAGCTACAGCAGGGGAAGAGGACGGCTTGCCATGAATGGGTTTACCTTTCTTCCATCCAATGGGATATCCATGGAGCTTGTAACAGCGATCAATCACGTGTCCCTCAATGCCACAATGAGAACAGGTAGGTCGATTTGTCTTCTTTTGAAAAGCGTTCAGAGATCCTGGTGAAACCGCAGACAAACTGTCTTGAGAGACAGTCTGAGGCTCAGGAGAAGCTTGAGAAGAACTGATTTGGTAAGCAGCATGAACCAAAGGAGAGTTGAAACTTCGCTGACTGTCATCTTGTTAGCTTCTCATTAACGTAGTCAAATGACTATATACAATTGTTGTAACAACCTAACCGGAACAAACCGGGTATCAATGTACAAAGACTAAACCGAATATACATAACCGACATTCAATATATCAATACTCCATGTAGTTGAGATGGTCTTAGTTAATGTGTTACAAACCAAACCTTTATGTTGTCTTGTCTGACAGTGGTGATGTAGTTGAGATGATCTTTGTTACTTCATGTTTTGTTATCCGGTTTGCAATCACAATTAATCTTAACCGAGAAGTTTAATTTCGGTTTGGTCTGGTTCATGATTTATTCTCTTCTAGGCCACACTTAAACCAGTATACATTTCAATTTAATCCGATTAACAACATTCACATCCCAACACAGAGAACCGATTGGAGCTCCTAAACTGAGAGTGGTGGCTCTTATCGCCGGCGATAAAAACGTCCTGAGGATGTCTTCAATTCATAAAAAAAACATCATTAGAAGTCAACCTGCACCATCATTCATCATGCACAAAACTACTAATAATTCAGATTATGCAGCTCTATTAACAAATAAAAAGACACAACAAGATTCTCCTTAACATAGCCATGTAATTCACATTGCTTCCAATGATCCAGTTCAGTTCTCTGCCTAATGTTTCTACTCAAATTCTAAATAAGCCAGTCTTCCGAAGCCTAGATGAGAGCTATATTTTTTTTGTTCATATCAAAATCCTATGGCTAATCATATGTGACAAGAGAAACGCTGAAAGCAGAAAAGAAGCTTACTCGTTACTCCAGTCTGTTGTATCCTCATTGACAAGGTGAGTCCATTTAGTTCTTCCACTGCGACCAAAGTGGTTGACTTGCATGACTTTTGGCAGAATCAATTGGTCCAACCTGTTCTTCTCCAGTTGGTGCAGAGAAGTCTCGCTGAAATATTCCATCAGTTCCCACGGATCCTACCTGGAAGAAGGCAACCTTGTACTAGAACAAACGTGCTTGTACACATACAACAAAGCATATGAAAAGACAATTACATGTACTTGCAAATGCCAAAGTGATTCCGTTGTTGTTCCTATGGGCAGTTTCACCTTTGCAACATCTAATAAGGAGGTAAGTGTTTGGAAGCCTAAAGAAATAGCACACATGAGCGCTGCAACTCTCAAACTAACTCAAATATTATATATAAAAAAAAGAATATTAAATTACAAAGAAAAATGGTTTAATTTGAGAACAAACTAGGGAAATAACAAACAGGATATTCAGGGGATTTAGGACAGGAGTCAAAAACATAGGATTTGGTATGGAGATCATGTATCACCAGTGGTGGACCACGCCTATAACCAAGCAATAATATGGTCTCCTTTACAATAGCTATTGGCAACAGTGCTGGTCGGGGGAAATAAGGAGGGTCATGAAAAGTGGTTTTGGTGAGATCTATCGAACACATTTGCTTCCATGTCATCATCATGTTGCAGCCGCCAAGTGACCATATCACTTGGGTTTTGGTGGGATAGATTTTGAGGGATACGCACAAGCGGTTATCGAGGACGCACAAGACGACAAAGCGAGGGTCAGGTACATGGGAAAAGGGGCGTTACAGATGACTTTAAAAGTTTCCGTGTGAAGATCAAAAGACAACAACTTGGTTTCTTTACACTCGGTTAACCAATAAAGTGACCCGTCAAAATATACAGGCTTCTGACTATCAAGCAGGGAGGACGTACCTCCAAGCATTAGTGGTAAAGTCGAAAACCTCACAAGTGGTGGCATTGTCTAGGTCAAACTCAGATGAGTTAAAGAGCCAAACCGGCTTGTATGTGCCCCTGACTTTGTCTTTGCCGAATCCTAGCTGAGGTTCTTGGGTGTAGCAGAATAGGTTGCTACGTGCTTTAAAGTGAGAGATGATGAGCGGTTGAACCCTCGGAAGAGGAAAGCTTCGACGCCATCTAGTGGCGGGATTAAAAACGACACTCGGGTGGCGGTTGCTGAAAAGGCATACAAGTCCGTCACAAGTACCATAGCAAACCTTGTCGCTCCTTGTAGGGAACTTGAGGCTACGAATTACACAAGACCCCACCACCATATTAGCTTCTTCTTCTTTTATTTCGTCTTCTTCATTACCAAACCCGGTCACGTATAGGACATCTGGACCCCGTGATTTCCTACTGGTGATCATCAGTTGTCTCTGTTTGAAACTTGGGGACTCGATTGTCGATTTCCACGTCTTTGATACAGACATGAATCTCAGCAGAGACACCACAGGAAGTCTCTCGAGGATGAGCTCAACGACATCGTCTGGTAGCAATTCGCCATCTCTTTTCAACATCGTCTTGTTGTCTGTCTCTAAAGAGACGATCCATCGATGCTTGCCTATATATATAGGCACAACAGACACACGAGTCTAATTATTTAGTTTGTTTTAAGTAAAAAAAAAAAGAATACTTCCTTTCCATAAAGATAAAAAAAAGGAAAATAAAAAAAAGGAAATCTAATAATCGAATCATATCAAAATAACGATAAACACTGATTACCTCATCGCCCAAATGATCAACTCAAATCCTTCTTCCAATCCCTCACGAATCGATTTTTCCTTCTTTTTTTTTTGTAATTCTGTACGAGATGAGAGAGACAGAGATCTCATTCCGACACATCTTCGCAACCCTTCTTTTATGTAAGAGACGTCCAACTGGGTTTGGGCCCCACATAAGTTTTTTTTTTTTTTTTTTTTGAATAAATGTTAAATTTCATTCAAAAAAACTGTTTTACATCTGCTGTAACAATTAAGTTGAAGAGTAAAGAATGAAACTTCTATTTACAAATCATCTTGTAGCAAACCACATTTGAAGCTCCTCCTCCATTTTGTGATCACCTTGTCGCCGTATGGTTGATAGCCGGTTCCTCACTGTCTTATCAATTGTTTTTATCAATAGACTATAAGGGTACTGCTCCTCTCCATGTCTTCTCCTATTTCTTTCCCACCATATAGTATGGGTAGCAGTTTGAAAAGTGTATCTCAGCAGGAACAACCTTACTCTCTCTTCTCTACTATCCAGCAAAAGGCTTACTATAGCTTCCCATTCTTCAGTATATCTCAAATGTAGTAATCCCTTGACCAGTTTCTGCCAGATCTTGCTAGAGTATGAGCATGAGAAGAATAAGTGGTTGCGAGTCTCCACACATCGCTGACATAGAACACATATAGGGTTTATGTTCTGGTTCCACTTAAGTATCCGAACACATGTGGAAAGTCTATCTCTCATTGCTGTCCACACATGAAAAGCATATTTAGGAGTAGCATGCTTAAACCAGACTCCTTTACTCCATTCTTGAGTGGCATAATTATTCCTGATTAACTAAGTTTGATCACTTTTGTCTTCTTCCTTTTTCTTGTGTACCAAACGAAAGGGTTATTGGTTTCTCTTTCTTTATCTTGCGTTTGTCTGTATTCATTTGTTTCTGACTTACTTCTCTCCGGTTCGGAATTACAATTAATCTAAACCGGGAATTTTATTTCCGGTTTAATTCGGTTTTAGGCTCTTCTCTTCTCGACCACACTTAAACCAGTACACCTTTCAATTTAATCCGATCAACATTCACATCAATTTCCAAACACACAGAACCGATGGGAGGTCCTAATCTGAGAGCGGTGGCTCTTATCGCCGGCGATAAAAACATCCGAGGATGTCTTCAGTTCACACAAGACACTTCCGGTGATCTGTCTTTTCTTCTTCTATTGGCCGTCGGATATGTTTTATTTCATTATCTTGTATTGATTTTGTTTTTGTGTGGCAGGGACAACTCATGTAACTGGAAAGATCTCAGGACTGTCTCCTGGCTTCCATGGATTTCATATTCACTCTTTTGGTGATACTACAAATGGCTGCAACTCTACTGGTTGGTTTTTGTTCCCTCTTTGTCTATGTAACTGTACACTTGGAGCTCAAGATTAAGTCCTTGACCGTTGTTTCTCTTTAAGAATCTAATGGTTCTGTATCTGAAACACACACATACATGTGAAAAGAGTTATTTTGCTTGACCTTGAAGTTAACTGGATTGGTTTGGATCAGATTTAGTTTAGATGGATGGACTATTAGTGTTGCCAGTAGAATTCAAGGAACCATTTAGATTAAGCTACTTTTAGAAGCTGAAACATATTAAATTTAATTTAATAGAAGATGTTTTTGAGTGGTGTTTCTCCTCTTTGTGATTCTGTTGTTGAGTTCTGTACTTAGTGTTGTTTTGTTTTCTTGTGGAAACGTTGACTTCAGGACCTCACTTCAATCCATTAAATCGAGTTCATGGGCCACCGGATGAGGAAGAGCGTCATGCTGGAGATTTGGGTAACATTTTCGCTGGATCAGACGGTATACGCTTTTTTCCTCAATCTATATATTTATTTTGTGCTTTTTTGAAGAATGATGTAGTGTTTTTTTGGGGTGAGCCTTGCTTGTTTCAGGTGTTGCTGAAATCTCAATCAAAGACAAACAGGTAAACAAATCTTCCTTTTTTCACTTCTTCAACCATTTAATGTAACAGTACATATTATCACATTGTGCTTATATGTCTCTCCCATTTATCTCGGCTTCTCTATGATTTCACCAGATACCACTTAGTGGGCAGTATTCCATACTTGGGAGGGCGGTTGTTGTACATGGTGATCCTGATGACCTTGGCAGAGGTAGTAACACTTCTTTATAGCCTTTCCAAAGATACATAAATGGTCCAATGTCACCTACTATATAAAAAGAAGCAGTAGAAGTTTCAGGGTCAAATCTCAGTAGTAATCATTGTGTAGTTTCATTTAGTTGTCAACTTATTATCATCAAGTATCTGCCACAGTTTTTAGGTTCATGTTGTGCTCTGTTGATTATGTTAAATTAAAGAATTATGATTTCTTTGCGGTTTGTTACCGTGCAGGAGGACACAAGCTTAGCAAATCAACAGGAAACGCAGGCGCACGAGTTGGATGCGGTATTGCTTTCTAACCTTTTGGAAAAACAGAGCAACACCATTATTCTCTTTTTTTCCAGTGTGTCAAGTAACTCACTCTAGATTTTGATATTGAACCAGGTATTATCGGACTTCAAGCAGCTGTGGATCCTAAACTATAGTTTTGGATATCAATGAACTATCGGCAGCAGAGCCACACTCAGTTTTTCAAATGTGTACATCAGAGGCCATGGTTTGTATATTGACATTCTGTATGAGACGTAAGGCATAATAATGTATATTGACATACTGTTTGAGACGCAAGTCATAATAATGTAATACGTGAATTCAAGTTATCTTTAAATCATTACAGTTTCAAGCAAGAATGTAAACCATTGAAGGTAACAACGGTATCTTGAAACAACAAAATGACTGAATACACATAATTAGCCAGGATTTTCGTTGCTGAGTTCGTAAACCATCTGACAGTTTGCTATCGAGAACATGGTTCAGTCCATATATCTTCCCAGGTAGGTAGCAGGAGAGCTTCTCGAATATGTCCCCACATCACGTGATACAATGGTCTACTTTGAACCCCTATCCTCTCAGCCAAGTGTTTCTGTAGGAAGAGTTGTCACGAAGAGAAGCATCGTGGGGCTTGTATTCCATGACATATGCATGAGACAGCTTCAAGTGCCGTTTGATTGTTCACCGGAAAATATTTAACTGTGTTAGTACAAAACAAAAGAAGGGAGCGAGCTAGCTAGCTAGAGATCATGTGAATAGTATTCTCACCTGATGATCAGAAGCATTGCGATTCCACACACTAATGATGTCCTCACTGAAGCGGACACTCAGTACTGCGCCACAGGTGTTATCAGCATCATCAAGCTGGTCGCCTACCAACGCAAGAAGCTGAACGAAAAACAAATAAATGGAAGGACTCGACTTTTAAGTATGAAAGATGGACAGCTTAAAGAACATTTGCAAAAAGGTTCTTTCGAATGAAAGAGAGAAACAAACTAACCAGATCCTCCCAGAAACGAGAAGATACAACTTTGGAGAGAAACGTATGATCCACTTTCCACCATTGCAGTTGGCACCATCCTGATTGAAATGAATAAAGCTACTTTAGTTGTATTAAAAGTGTTTCGATGATCCACATACGAACACACACAAAGACAACGAGTAAGAAGCAAAATATGGAATACATACCTCCCACAAGGGGCGAATCCCATTCTTAAAGAAATGAAGATCTGCTGGACTAGGCAAGAGAGAAGAAGGAGCAAGGTGACAGTAGCATGCCCAAAACCCTTCAACCTAGGAAACCAAAGCCATATCTCATAAATAAACAAAATATAAGATTACAAACAGCTTTCAAGAATGGGACTTATTTGAGCTTACCGTGCTGAATTCAACAATCTTCTTAATGATATCCTCGTAAGATGTCTGGTTCCTGACCCCTGGTGTCCGACGGGTGTACCAAATCGCAAACTTGTACTGCAACTTTCCAAAATTCAGAGAAAAAAAAAACATGGAGTCACTGAGCCAGTGTATAATCTAATGTTCTACTGGTAGCAATGATGGCATGTTCTCTCAAGATTACTCTTTGAACTTTTCTCACACTTACATGAGCTTAAGATTATTTAAATCCCACAATCAATTAGTTCCACGAATACTAATGTCTCACTATAGCACGATTCTATAAAAATTGAGCTCATAGACATTAAACAAAGTCGCAAAGAACCTAAATTTAAGAAGAACACTTGCAGAAGTTGTAGATTTTAGAATCCGAATCTTCGCCAACCTTAGGCTCTAAACATAAAGTTCACAATCTTTCGGCTAAGATCAGATGTTGACATTGATGTAAAGAATGAGATGGACAAACCCGTAGAGGATGCAGACCAGCTTTGAGCTCGCGGGAGTGGCGTTCATCGGAAACATACTGCGACTTAATGTTGTCCATGATCTCATCGTGCCTCCTCTCCGTAATCTCTATTTTTTTTTTTTTTGCTTCTCGATTTCAGCTTCAGGCGTTCGGGTTCAAAGGCGAGAGAAGAAGAGCTCTCTCCTGTCAAATATATAAAGGGAGGTCAAAACCTCCAGAAAACTTATGGGCCCTGTTGAATCAAACTAATGGGCCTTCATTGGGTCAGATCGTTAAGTCTTTATACTATAATTAACCAAACAAATCATTTTCTCTCTAACCTTTTTTTCTTTCTTTCTTATCTACCAGTTTAATAACCTTCCAAAATACTCCATCCCTTCCTTAAAAATGCATATTATAAAAAAAAAATTGTTTTTTAAAAATTCATTTTTTTACATTTTCAATACATATTTTAGTAACTAATTGCAAACTTCAAAATATCTTAATTACACTAATTGAATTTTTATTGGGCTAAAATTGTGGAAAAAAAAAGATAAACACAAAAAATTATGCAAATTTATTGTGTTTTATTAAAATATAGGAAAAAAACTAAAATATAGATTTTTTTAGGAATAGAGAGGGAGTACAATTTTTTGTAAAATTATTGAACAAAAGGATTGGGTATATTTTTAAAATAATTTTTATAAAAGAAATCCACCAAGGGGGGGGAGAAGAAGTGGTGGAGAGAGAATAAAGGGAAAAGGGGGAAATGTCAACGTAGGCAATTGGCGGTGGTCTGTCTCTCTGTCATTTCTGCAAAAACAAGTGACAAAACTTTATTGACATTTCACACGGATCTAATAGTAAGATTACATTTTATTTTATTTTTGTGTCTTCTCTTTTTCTAAGTTTTCTGTTCTTGATTTCAGCCGTTGTGCTTTTGCCATCGAAATCTGAAGCGATTACGCCCTCAATCGTTGATCCTAAGATAGTTAGTTTCCAGCGAATTTTGATCTCTCTCTTTTTGAGATATTCCTCTCATCGTATTCTAATGAGTTACCGGGTCCCCATCCTCCTCCTCCTCTGTGCGATAGCTGGGTCATGCTTACCTTCCGCCTTCGCTTCCTCCGCTGACGTTTGCGATCATCATGATGAATTCGAGGTCTTCCGATGCGGAATCGAGAATAAATGTCATCACTCTCTACTACCCAGACCTCCTTTAGAGGTACCCAATAATTAGCTTTATCTTCTATGCATATGCCTTTTATTTGTGGCCACAACCAACAGAATCTCATTTCCACAATATTTGGTTCAATGTCTAATGTTTAAACGCCGCAAATGTGATAAATACCCAAATTAATTATATTCTGTGGGTGTGTTTTGTATCTCGACAAGTATCTAAATTTGTGTTTTTTGTTGGCTAATTCAGGTGGATGGAGACTTGCTAGACAGCCTCATGGATTCAAACCTTGGAAATGCTTTTACTTCCATACTGTTTTATACCTCACGGTGCCAGTTTTCGCGTGCTGTTCGCCCCAAGTTTGATGTTCTGAGCTCAATGTTCCCCCTCATAAGGCACCTGGTTGTTGAGCAATCACAGGCTTTACCGTCGTAAGAACTACCTTCTACTATTAGAATGTGTATATAAGTCCTGTTGCATCTCTGTTCACTAGAATGAATTTTTGAGCATCTTCTTTTTTGGTCCACGTTTGATTGATTGACCTTTACGATTTTCACAATTTGCAGTGTCTTTTCTAGGTATGGCATCCATAGCTTGCCTTCAATCCTGATGGTGAATCAAACATTCAGGATCCGATACCATGGACAGAAGGATCTTGCATCCCTTATTCAGTTTTACCAACATACAACAGGTGAGAGTTCCCTTGAAGAAACATGAATGCCTGGAAAAACAATCAGTTTAACTTCTGTTATAATAAGCTACACTCGGTGTATCTCTGTGGCTTTGCTTTCCAGGTCTTAAACCTGTCCAGTATGTGGATGAAGGTGAACCAACAAGCTTGGACATCGATGGTAACCTCATCACATGGCTACACAACGGGTCATCTATCAAGGAAATAGCTGAAAGAGATCCATATTTGGTACTTTCACTGGTGTTTCTGTCTTTGAAACTGGCAATTTTGATATCCCCTATCATGGGAGCGCGCTTGAAAGCGTTGTGGGCATCTTATGCTCCGCATCTGAGCTTGGGAATACTCGGTGAGACTAGCCAACTGTTTGGCCGTGCCATGCACATGATCGATGTGAGGAGGCTTTGGATTAAACTGAGACTAGCGAAAACCAGGAACTTCCAAGAGAGAGCAAAGAACGCACTTGCATCGGTCTCGCTAGGAAAATCTACTTCACAATCAGGGTGATTCCGAGATCCTTCATCATCGCTGAGCTTAGTTAGGTTACTTTACTTTTGGTCGACATGTGTTAACTTTGGAGTTCCTGTCTCTGTATGTAAATCATATTTTTGCTTATTTGTGAATATTTTCGTTCGTTTCTTGAATATTCTTGTCTCTGTCCTTTTTTGTTTTGCTTGTATTGATTGATCAACGGTTTGGTTTAATTGGTGCTAGAGGTGGACACCTGGGTCGTATATGTGAAAGAAACGTGTCCTCTTTGTGGATCACTCTGGTTCACACATTAGAAGTTTCGCTTTCCTGTCATTTTTGCGTATGTTTATGATAGTTGAAAGTTGAATCTCTCCGTTTAGATCTTTCCACTTAGGAATCTTAAGCTGCGATACTTATACCAATGTGATTTTTATCCTCATAGTCGACAGTTAAATTTGAATCTATTTTTTTGTTATGATGGTTTAAGATAGGGCTGGACAATCGGAGTCCTAACCAAGTTCCGGTTCGATCAAGTTTATTCGGTTTCGGATTTTCGGATTGATGAAACTTGATTGTCAGATGTAAAGTGACATAGTTAAAGCCTAAATCAAGGGAGCAATTTCATGATTGTCACATGTTTATAAGTAGGCAACAAAAAGTAGACAAAGAGGTGAAGCAAAAAGTAAAACAAAGCAGAAACTGAAGTTGGCAAAAGCTAAACGTTAGGAATAATGTTTTGTAGATTTATTGTCTGATTTTTTATCTTACCATTTTTGTTATGAGTTTACAGATATTACAAAATTTTCAAAAAAAATTGAAGTAAATTTATCTTTTCCAATAATGAAGTTTATATTTCACACTTGTTGATTCATTTTCTGGTTTTCAAGAAAAACTTTGCTCACGTTTTTATACCATCTCTTATTTATTCACTAGGATAAGACCTGCGCCTCGCGCAGGGTGAAATATTTATTAAAAAAATTATTTTTTATATTGTAAAATTTGATAATTACTGAATACATGTGTTCTTGTGGTCAAAATATATTTGGTATTTATGTTTTTCTCAATATAGAATAATTAATTAACTATAAATATTTGACACACACAAAAAAAAGAGTTGTGAAAAAATTTGATGGTATTTCTAAAGGAAAACTCAATCGTATATATAAAGTAGGCATATGAAGTTTTTGGATTGTTTGAAAAATTAAAATAATTACATTAATTATCTAGAAACCGTATTTTAGCATGATATATAAAATCAATATTCAATAACTACCACAAACATATTTTGCAAGTTATTTTTAATGGTCGAAATTATAAACTTGGTGACAAAATATATTATTGTCTTAAATTAACCTTACCATATAGAACTTCTTCAAAATTTTGTACCAAACTTAAAAATTCGGCGGAAACATTAACTTGGTGAAAAAGTTTATTTATTTATTTAAATAGCTTGGTATAAAAACAATTTATTTAAAATTATCAAAAGAGCTTGATTCTAAAATTGTGTATCACAAAAATTTGATTCAAATTTTAAGATTTTTATTGCCTTCTAACAATAATAATATCGGCAGTATCCATTTATGTAAATCTTCTTACGCGTTCTTACTTAATATATTGTAAAATAGGGTAACTCTCATTTATGAATTAATCACTATCATCGACATTAACTACTTCTTAAACCGATTGGAATCTACGGTCAATTCGTTCGGTTAAATTAAAACCCAGGAACTTATCATCAAACCAAACGGAACACAATAAACAAACCGGCCACTTTCATCTACATTCTTCTGTATATCGATAACAAAATTGGGTTACATGTTCTTAGATGGCTGGCGATGGTTACGTTGCAACTTATGTTGATACTGAATTGTTAACATACGAACTAAAGATACATATTGCGACAATGGTCTTTTTATAAAAGCAAAACTCATATTAACGGTGAACATATAATTTTCATCACAAGACTGCAACATCCCCTATTAACGATCATCCCAAGTTCTGTTTTTTTATGGTTAAATCGATAACGTATAGTTTTTAGGTTTCGGGTTTTGTTAATGCTTCGTTTTTTTATCATCGTTCATAGCTTGCGTATTTCTTTCTTACACCATGAAAGAGAATCATAGGCTCCTATCCCCTAAAGTATAATACCTTGCTTTACTACTGCAACATCCCCTATTAACAATCATCTCAAGTTCTGACTGCTTATGGTTAAATCGACAACGTATAGTTTTTAGGTTTCGGGTTTTGTTAATGCTTTGTTTTTCTATCATCGTTCATAGCTTGCGTATTTCTTTCTTACAACATGAAATAGAATCGTACGCTCCTATCATTTCCCTATAATATAATACATGGCTTTACTTAATATCCTATAGTTTGTACTGAATGTATCTAGCGACAAATGAAAATCTAATGTGGACCAACCAGTTTTTCAATTGAATGTAATGATGCCACCTAGGATTAATTAAGGTTCTAATTGATTGACACCTAAGCATAGACTTTTTTTTAATTATTACAAAATTAAGGTTATATCTTTTTAAATGTTTCTCAATTAATATATAGGGGATTTGTACAAGTTCATTTAAGAATGGTGTGAAAATTATACTAAGAAAACCAAATTATAGTAATCATCTTAGATGGCTTCCACTTTCGCTTTCTTGTCTTAAATGGAAACTTCGTTGCTTATTTCTTGAACAACACTTGTAATTGCAAGCAAGCAACCTCCACTAGTATCCATTTTCTTTTTCTCCCTCGAAAAGGACTTAAAACTTGCAACGTGTATGACCCATAGTCTCTCCTAATTTTTTTCTTTTCGAAATGTTTGTTAACTTCAATTTTTTATGTTAATCTACATCAATTAGGAGCAGCTTCAAAATATGGAAAACGTTCATATTGTGGTACCAAGTTTATGCTTGAAGTTTCGTCTTCTGTAGCTCTCTGGTCCAAAGAAAGATCAACAACAATAGTTTTTATATAAGAAAATTAAATACCCTCTAGAAATATGTGTTCATCCATAAACTAAAAAGCTCAGAACTACCATCCAGCTTTCATTAGTAAAACTTAGTACGAAAGATCACGAGTATCATCTACTAAAACATGGTTTAAATATTCTTATAACCAATGGTTATGAGAAATAAAGTATCAAAGAGAGAAAGGATCTTGGCAAAGAAGACAATCAATACTTCTTATTGTAGGTCCAAAATAGTAACATCTTCTTTTGTCACTTCATGTTGTAGATAAGCTCCAGAAGATTTATCACACCTCCCAGACCTAAAATATACATCTAATATAGTTTTCTTCATAAGTACATCTATAGTTTCACCAATGTATTTTAATATAGAATTTTTTCTTGTCTTTGCAAGTTAAGTCTAAACTAGTACGTGTGGTTGTGGATGTTTACCGTTAATATAAGCAACACATATTGTCTTTATAACTACAGATTATATCAAATATTAATTGTTAGTCTTCTTCAAAAAATTAATAATGTTAAAAACAATGTTCTGTTCCAACAACACTAGCAAAATAATGTTTAGAGAATAAGATTTTATTATGTAAATAAGCGACTGATCATGCAAATAATTTATTAGAACAAATATGTTTTTATTTGTTAGAAATGTTGCAAATCTGAAGTTTTACTTTGCAACTTTCTTTGGTGGCTTACACTAAATGCGTCAATCTCGCTTGTATGTTGTATAACTCCAAATCGTAAATCATCAAAACCATTTTGGTGTCTGAATATTCTTTTGGTGTCTTCTTCTTCTTTGCTCTCTATTAAAGGATCTAGAAACCCCTTCACAACAATGAGATAGAGAGAGAGAGAGAGAGAGAGAGAGAGAGAGAGAGAGAGAGAGAGAGAGAGAGAGAGAGAGAGAGATTCAAGTATCTCCTCAAGATCACTATTACCACAAAATAAAAATATTCAAGAAGACTGCATGGATCTAGAAGATTGGGAGTTACTCCCCAAGAATCTCTACAAGGGTCTCGATCTCGATCACGACGAGGATCATGAAGCAGCGATGAGGATCATCAGAAACACTGAGAAAAGCTTCGACATGGATTACTTTATCTGCCCGACACAAGATCCTGTCGGAAAAATAGAGTTCCATAGAAGACCAAGCGTGGTCCCCACACAGCTCCTCCAAGTTCCCGTTAATTGGGAACCTGTGTACACCGTGGATGACACAGATCACAAGAAGAACCAGGATCAGGATCCGGAACTTGTGACGGAATCTGTTCCGTCGCCGAGAATAACTTTCAAAACAGCGAAGGAAAACGAATTTGTCGACATGAAAATAGACTTGCCAGCGAGGTTCACAAGTCCTCTCCCTCAGAAAGATGACAAACACTCTGTCTCAGGAAGAGTGTTAGCAAGAGAGTACCATGGTGAGATGGGAACAGAGGTTGAGGAAGGTAGTGACGTGAAGTGCAAGAAAGAAGTTGATTGGGAGGAGGAGAAGAACAAACGTGGTGAAAAAATGAATCTGTGGAAGATGGGTCTTCATGGAATTGGAGCTATATGTTCATTTGGTGTTGCTACTGCTGCTGCCACTTTATATGTCTTCTTCCTTGGACGCAACAATAGCATACGAGGTTGTCGGAACAAGAACCAGATCCTCAGGTTCCAGATCTACTCTGATGATAACAAGGTAAGGTAATTTTTTCAGTTATGATTCTTGTTCCTAATCAAATTGTTAAGGAACCAAGTGAATATTAGGTTAGTGTTGCTTTAAGGACATTCCAAAGGTTGTGTTTCCTGAAACTCTTAGTTCGATTCCCCCATGACCAGTGCCATATTTGTTTCAAATCACATTGAATTTTATCCCATTCATCCAAAGTACTGAAAAGTTGTTTGGGATTTTGATAAATCAAAGACTATTTACCAATGATTATTAAGTTTTGATATGCTTCTTTTACTTGCTAATTGTTTTTACTTAATATGGTTGGTTAGTGGCTGATTGTTATTAAAATTAAATATCAGCTTATACAAATTTACTTATTTGGTTAATTGGAAGCTATTATCAGAAAAAATAGGTTTGTGCATGTATGATTCGACCAAAGTGATAATGATGTGTTTGGCGATGTGGCAAGTTACGTGTCTAAGTGAACAATCAATAGTTGTAAAGAAGATACTACTTGTTTCGTCTATATACATTTGTGTTTATCTTTTCTTGCGTCAAAGTAAACTTACGTTTTGGAAAACGTCATTGTTTCTTACATTAATATAAGCTTAGAGCCTAGAGAAGAGAGAAGATAATTTATTTGAGAATTGAGATCGAGTCAGATATTCTTGGTAGATATTAATGGGATATCTTTTAAGGCATGCAAGAACAATAATCAAACATGTTTTTACCAAATTAATCTTCTAAATTAATCATGGGGCAGGCTTTTTCTTTTAAACGTCCAAAATCGTTGTAATTGTTTGACATATTTTAATTGTGTTTCGTTACACGCATTGCAGCGAATGAAGGAAGTAGTGAAGCATGCAACAAAACTAAATGAAGCAATCTCTGTGCTGAAAGGTCTTCCGGTGGCAAGAGCTCAGATATCTTTTGGAGGACACTATGATGGACTTTGAAATCATGGGCATCCCACCCGTTTATAGATACATCAGAGCCAAATGTCTACTGTTTTATTACCATGGGCACTATAGCTTATATACATTATGAATTTAGGAAATTCAATATTGTATCATGTTTGTAAAATTAACATTATTCGTCCGAATGCTTCTAGTTAGTTATCTAAACTATTAAAACTGAAGTACATTTTGTACTTAACCCTGACTTTTCCTCAATAATTACTATCCCATGCCACTAGATTTAAAAAAAAGAAGAAATTAAAATTCTAACTCTTATCTAACCAGAACGAGATTTATATCTTATACATTAATCATTTTAATTGTGGTTCAACATCTACATCAATTTACTCGACCATTTGGTTTAATATAAATTATATAATTCATACATTTCAAATCTTGATTCTACTGATCATATAATTCAGTTTAATATCTAGATTGTGTGTCTGACTGTTTAATATACTAAATCAATTATGGTTCAATATCTACATTAATTAAACGTGAGATATTACACTAAATAATTTCAGAGTATATAGCTGCAGAAGATTGGCTCTAAACCGGTTACTATGGTTTACACGTACGAGATGGACTTCATAAATATTAATTTTATACAATGTAAATAAACATAACCAATTAGAAATTAATAATGGTAATCTTAATCATTCAAAATAAGCCATGTGGCTATTGAACATTACTAATAATTGACTTTTTAAATGTAAAGTGAAGATATGATCCGCGATCTCCCGATATATATCAAACAAACTTTTTGGAAATTTCAAAAAAAAAAAAACGTTTTGGAAATTTGTTATAACTATATGTAAATAACTAATCAACCGTGATTCTCTTAAAATTTAACATTCCAATTTTTATTTTTATTTTAATATATCAATCAATACTATTAAAACAGAAGGCCTTTTTTTGAGGTGCCCTCCTGTTTCAACAATATTTACAAGATACTGCCACTGGAATATTTTTAAGCTATGATTTTAATTAAATTATGTATTTTTTTAATTCCTTTTTATTTTAACAGCAAAAATCCTTTTATTTAAAAAACAACACCTACGTTTAATTAATTATGTCTTCATATCAAAACATAATGTATCATCCTATCAAAACATAGTGTATTCATTACGATCAACAACTATGTTTAAAACAAACTTCAATTGCTACGTCAAAAAAAAAAAAAAACAAACTTCAATTGCTACAAGCCTACAACACACTTATTTTTATTTCTTAAACAGTCTATGTACCAAATCTATCGACACCGAAGTAAATTCTGCAAGCTGCCAAATAAAAACAATACATTCTGTTAATATCAGCGTATCATCGACCATTTATCACGTCCAATCAATATTTTGGTTACAAACAATTGCACAAAAAACATAAATGTTGCATTATTCAAAATCTATAAAAAATGGTCGTATTATATATTTTTAAGCTAGCATTTTTATATGTATAGTATGAGATACAAACAAACCCATAAACCCCAAATACTTTTTTATATTTTAATTTATTAAAATAAGCAATGTCATGATACCAATCTTTTTTCAAATCAATCACCATAATATCTATACCATTAAATAAAAACGTAAATTTAAGCAAATAAACTAATCAAAACAATAAAATCTTATATAATAAATACACATAATTAGAATCCTAAACCGTAAACCAATCTGCAATATAGTCGACCATACTATTGGATTTATAAAGCTTTTTCAAATCAATAACCAAAAATACAAACCACTAAATCAAAGCTAAAAATTTAGCAAATAAACTAGATTTTCGAAAGTTCCATACATAACCATATCCACTATACTAGATCATAAATACCAATCTTTTTTCAAATCAATAACCATAAATATCTATACCATTAAATAAAAAAGCTAAAATTTAAGCAAATAAACTAAATTTTCGGAAGTTGCTTCATGTTTTCTTACTTGCAAAAAAAAAAAACGTTATCTAATTATACGCGATTCTTACTTGCAAAAAAAAAACTCACACGCAAAATATTCCAATTTCAAACTTAAAATATAAAACCACCAATCTGAAATATAGTTAAACTCTAATAAAATATATTCTGTTTCAAAAATATTTTGTTAATCAATAACGAAGTATATGCCAAGTAATATTCTTTATTCATCAAATACCAATTATTAACAAACCCTTAAACCTCCTACCGAAATATCCGCCATCCTAACAAATTTACTGTCAAATAACGATATTTACTTAGCTTATTAACATAATATACCTTATTATCATTCAACTGAAATAGCATCCCTAAAAATAATCCGAATATTCTTTCAAAACCTATCTATTGTAGGCTATATATAACTACCGTTGTCAAACAATCATCGCCACACACAAATTTTCTTTTTTCTTTTCGAAACCGCAAAGAAACGCAAAGAACAAAGAAAATTCCGTTCCTTTCAAAACTGAAACCTAACAGAACTGATTGGTACATCCAATTGAAAGTAATCCACACCTGGGAGCAAATAAACTAGAAATTTGGTGAAACGTTTTCGTTGACAAGAAGGTAAACTGAAAAATGCATAGTCTACTCAATTATATTGTTTCAGTTACATCTTGATTTTTTTTTCTGTGTATAGGTATGGATTTGGTTGGACTTAGCCTCATAACTTTCATCATCAATCATACAACGTGTAGACTTTGACTGTAAAATTACGAAAAAACATTAGTTAAATTTGGATTTTACAAATATTAAATATATTATAGTTATTGTTTTTTTTTGAAACACTATTATAGTTATTGTAAGCGTTGAAATTTTTATGCCATTGTGTGAAAACTTATCTTTTCTCAGGTTTGTTGTTTTGTGATATTGGTTAGAGTCACATGAATAAAGCTTTGCCTATACAAATGTCACTGCACAGCCTGCACATGAGTAAATATATTAAATTTTCAAACCAAAATGAGTAAGATCAAACAAAGATCATATACCACCATTTCAATATGAACGGAAATATATTATAACAATTTGTTTGGAAAGATGTGAGAAAAGTGCATGAAACAAATTCCAAAAATAGTTAAAAAAAACTTTAGATATTTATTTTTTTGTGTTTAACTACACTCGATTAACCAACTATATAACGAATAAGAGAAATATTTGAAAGTCTATTGACCTGAAGTGATTGATGTTTCTTGATCCTTTAACTCCGGTTCTTCGTTTTTCTTGAGGGATACTTTTTCAGATCTACTTCAGACATATACGAGACAAACAGAATTAACCGACTAATCAGATCATTCATTGGATTCGACATGCAAACCTTATCTGGAAAAAAATGATTTTTAGATCATAAGTAATGGTTTCGATGAGCCTATGATACATTAATCAAAGAAAAATAAGTTATTGGAGATATACCTTCAACCATCTGTGTTGATGGATCATGTTTCATCATGTTATCAAAGCATTTTGAGAGAGAGACGAACTCATTTTTCTGAGGAAGCTTATTCTGGAAAGGCAAAAAGACAGGTTGTTGTTCTGTCGGTTGGTAGTGATGAACCATGGGCCTGAGTGATATTGAAAAATATCAACATAAGTTATAAACCCAACTTACACTAACATTTTATTATCCTCATTTTGAGTTTCAGTTTGTAAAACCCAGTTGTATTCGATTAATTTTTAAACATAAAAATGGAACTTCTTTGTTTTGTATTAATCAGGCCCAAGGAGTTTTTAAACAATTTTAAAATAATTATCAGAATGGTCAATATATCTAGAATGTTTTTCCCTTATAATAAATTTAATTAAGAGCATTTTCAAATTGCAAAAGTATTGTTTTAAAATAAATACAATCATCTTTTGTTTATTAAAATTATACGTAATAAAGTGTAAGTTTTGTATAATTATCAACAATTATTTTAAATTGCATTTCATTTTCTTCCAACAGAAAAATACAAGTAGCAAAATTTTAACTTAGTTAGATTTTATTATAGACAAATTAATATTTCATTTATACATTTATCCTTAACAATTATTAAAAATCAGTTATTTATCAAATGCAAGACATATTTTAGAAACAAATTTAAACCTCGACATATAAATAGAGAACTTAGGGGTACTCTTTTTTTCCCCATATAGATCCGATCCAGCCGGACAGAGCATCTCTTTGAAACGACTCAGACCCGCCTACCACTTGATCTTAGAAGATGGATGTCGCCAAAAAAAAAATAGAGAACTGAATCGGTATACAAATATCCAAAACTAACCAAACCGAATTCAAGCCCAAATTCATAAATAATCAAAAAAAAATTATCAGTCGAACCGAACAACTATAAACCGAAATCAAACTGAAAACTCAAAAAATAAAAATGGAAGCGAACCTAAAATTAATACACCAAGTATAAATATATAACTCAAAACAAACAAGCGGGTAAATAAATGGAAAAGCAAAAAATAATTTACGAAAATAATCCCGCGCTTTGAAAGCGCGGGTCAAAATCTAGTATGAACATTGATATGATTGTACACTTATTGAGTTGTTATAAAACCGACCATGCATTAGCATGTTCTTAATATGATAAAAGTGCGTTTATATCAACTTTTCCACAGCCATTTTCCGAGTGGATAGAAATTTTAAAAAAGTATAAAATAATAGGGAGTATAGTTTTGAAAAAGGGAGGGAGTGGACCATACAAAATTCTTACCTATAGAGTTAAATTTCTTAGAATTGGATCAAGCCCAATATCTTAAGGCCCATGATCCAAATCAACGAGAGCCGTCAGTTAACTTTTTTTTAACGGCTCTCCTCCCGACACAACCAGCTTCTGTTTCCACACTACTTAACATAAGTGGTCCGTAGGGAGACTTGCGACTGAGAAGATAGAATGCAGACTCACCTCCTGGTGGGTCCCACCCCAATCAAAAGCTGCCGTCGATTCTCATCCGCCATCTCTGGCGATCTCCTCCCTCCGTCGTTCAATTCGTGTGGTCGTGAGTCTCGTGACCTTTACCACCACCGTCGAAGATACCGCGACGGCAGATCTCGGTACCAGCGCAGTCGTCGGAAGACGACTGTTATATCCGCGGCGTACTCTTCTTCTTCTTGGTCTTCCGCCGGCGAGCAGAACCACTACGTCGTTTTGGGAATCGCTCGCAACGCCACGCAAGCTGACGTCAAGAGAGCTTATCGCTTGCTCGCTCGAAAGGTTAGGCCTTTCGTTTGGGACTCTTCTCGTTTCTAGTTTGGCATCATTAGCTGGTTAGATTGATTGCTTTGGTGTATTAGATGTTAGTGAGATAAGAGTAGCTGAGAACGCAACCACTTTCTTCTAGTCACGCAAGCTCTGTGATTAGGACATTGTTGAAATTGTAACGCAGAATGAGGTGAAATTCAGTAATAAAATTAAAAAAGTTGGAATCTTTGTGGGTTGAATAAGTAATTTCTGTGAGTTATGATTCAGCATCTCAGCTGCCTTTGTTCATTATCTAAGCAAGTTAGCAACATTTGTCTGAAGCTTGGTGGAACATTCAAGCTCTAGTACACTTGGATCCTTCTTATCGCTAGTGAACACGATAAATCTAGTATGCTCTTTGTTTGTTGACAGTATCCTTGTGTTGCTATTGTAGTTTCATCCTGATGTTAACAAGGATTCTAAAGCAGGAGAGCTATTCAAGAGCATTCGTTGTTCCTACGAGGTGTGTATTTCTATCAATGACTCATATCTGAGTAGTGCCTTAACCACAAACTTTGAGTTTTCTTTTCTTATTCACTTTACTTGTGTTTTTGTTTTGGAAAGGTTCTATCTAATGAAGCTACAAGGATTCAGTACGACCGATCACTTAAAGTTCAAGAAAATTCAAGGTTCTCTAGAGTGAAAAGGCACTACAGCACTCCTGACACCGAGCTTGAAGATGCCATGAAGTATTGTTACAACTGGTCCCAGAAAAGACGAGGATCCAGATACGAGAGAGCCTATGGACACTACTCTACATACCCAAACTCACATTTCTACAGTGACCCACCCGAACAAGAAGAAGAAGAAGAAGAAGAAGAAGAGACGGCACAAGAACAGAGAGACTCTTTCGCCAAAGTTCTCAAAACTGCTTTCCTCTCCATGTTTCTTCTCTATACCCTCGGTTACCTCGCATCTCTCACGTTTAGCACGTTCACAGCTTTGCTCGACAAGGAGCTAGACATGGGTTACAAATCCGGGTTCATGATAGCTTGGATACTCGGGGGAAAAGGCGGTATCCTTCTCACTCTCTGCCTTACGTTTGCAAGCTGGCTCTGCGGGAAAGCAAGCAGCAGCGTGGTGGTTGTTATGGTGGTGGCGATGTGGGTTGGGTCCAATTTAGCAAGACATGCTCCTCTTCCACAAGGAGCTCTCCTCACACTCCTCTACATGTCAATCAAGCTTCAAGTCGACTCAAGGTGAATCTTTAATCTCAAAAGTTAGGTTGTAAATAATATTAGATTAAACATTCTCTTTCAAGTTGTATAAACTTCTCTATTGCAATATCTCGTATGATGGAGAAAGTGTCTATTGCTTGAAAGTTACAAACTCCAGATTACAAACAAAATTAATCAAAATTACAAAACTCAAAAGAGATGAATTAGAACAACTCGTCTAAGTATATTATATCATTCTGCTGCACAATACCAAAAAGAAAAAAAAAAGATGAAATTTTTGTAATAAAGCTTTCTTCTTCATTGAGACTTGTCTCTCATCTCCTTGAGATTCCGCCAAAGGTACTTTCCGCTGGCCATGTCGACGAACACCCAGAACCCATTCTCCATCCTCTGTTCATTGAAAGGAGACAACTTTAGAAACAGAACTCAACAAATTAACGAAAAGCAATGAGATTTACCTTTCTGAAACAGAGTCCTTGTTTATCATTCAATTCGACGGGTGAGTCGTCGTCGTCTCCGATGAGTTCCGGCGAAGAAGAACTCACCGTCTTCCACGCGAAGTATCCGGCGAGAACCGCAGAGAAGAACACCAATAGGAATCTCAAAGGACACATATTGAAACAGGGAAAGAAGAAGAGATTGGGTTTTGATGATGAATGTGTCGAGGAAGAAAGAAATGGAGAATCTAGGGTTCGTGAAAGGGAGAAAGAGAGAGAGATTTAAAGGGTGAGAGATTACGACGACATGTCTCCCTCTCTCTCTCTCTGCGATCAAAAGGAAACGCGTTTCTGAATTTTTCAGCAATGAGAGGATACGAATTGGTATTTTTTGAAATTATTACGTCAATGAATTATATACGCTTTTTATTTCCTCTGTTTTATATAACCGCCCCAATATCTTTTAGTTTTTCTATATTTACCAAATTATACCTTCTTATTTTCACCAATTTCAAAAAAAAAAAAAATACTATACTAATTTATTTTACATTACAAAGATTATTGACCGCACTAAAATACTGGCTTAACTAAAAAAATAGATTAAACTGAAAAACTGAGGGTGTGCCAACTAATTGGGCAACAGTAGGGGCTCTTTGCTAAATTATCACATTTTATGGGGTGTAAAAGAAAGAATCCAAATAAAAAAATAGATGGGAAGTCTAGAAGGGGATGACCTCAACCACCACTCATATGGTTGTCTTATTGTATCATGTTCATGTATCTATGAATGCATGATGCATGTTTGTCAACGCAGACGCAATTATAGAACTGAATATATATGGCTATTCAACAAACGTCTAACTCGTTTTTGGTACAAAGTTGAGGGACAATCTAGGAATTGATAACATCATCTGCAAAGTAATCTCACATATCGGATTTTCGGATTATTGTGTGTTTAATGAAAATCCTTGCTAGATTTCTAAGAATTGATTTTCTTATAGTTACAGTATTTGTTGCTAAATGTAGACGTATTTGGTATTGGTATTATGATTATCACGGGAACCGAATCCTCGGTCTGATGTTATCTATGTAGTTTTCTTATGTTTGATGAAACTGTCGAGGCTTTTTGGAGATGTTGTGTCATGTATGAGTTTTATACAAAGTCTACTTATATACTCATTGGGCTTGCTCCACGCTCCCCACAAATGGATATGTGAACACTTTCCTTACTTCTTACGAAACATGGAAGTTGAAGGGTGTTAATGATGCTGGAGTTTATTTATATGTACACACCAGCATGTACGTGTCAATCCGCGAGAGATAAGTTTATGTCCATACAGAAAAGAGTTTGTTTGAATTGCTCTCTGTCATGTACTTTGATCCGAAGAGAAGTTCAGTTTAGAGGATGTGATGATCTTTAGGCGACTCGATGAAGTGTTAATACAAAATAACTTGAGAGTCTTAGGCCTTCCTTGTAAGAGCTTTCATCAGTTTTCTCTTCTTAGAATAACATTTTACTAATTCAATTTTCTTAACATCATAATTTCTTGTAATGCACATGATTGATTGAACCCCATCGGGTGCTTTTGTCATGATTTGATCATTCCTTATTTCCTTAATCTCAACATGCGGATGCTATGGACTGCTGCATTACGATCCTATAAACTCAGAATAGTATTTTTTAACACAAAAAAAAACTATAGAAGATACCTGTAAAGACAGGCTGTAACATGTGTTTAAAATTGCACCTTACGTTCCTTTTGTTATGTTTCTAGCATTTGTCATGTAACTCTTCTTTCTTTCAGAAATCGAAATAGCCTTCTTGCCAGTTAAAGAAGTACAGTCTGTAAAAGTGGCAAGAATAACACCTTTAACCTTTTTTCCTTGAAATCTTAATCTGTTGCCATGGAAGGGCGTTACGTTGACATAATTTGATCGTTACATACTTGCATAGTTTGAATAGATTCCAACGACATGTGTTACACTATTAAACAATGTGGGTGCTGCTTTTGCAGACGACTGCATGTATATGTATGGTAACACCACTAAATCTCTTAGAAGCCAGAAACAATGTCATTTAATTTCTAGTTGACCATATATGGATATAGCATTCATAACAAAACTGAAGATTCCTTCGATATACGTGTATCAGAGATGAAACCGAAGCTACTATTAGGCTGCATCGCCTGGTCAACGCTCACGCCGTTGTATTTTTTCTCTTCTCTTTAAACAACTTTGTCTCCTATATAGTGACTTCGACACCATCACTGACAGTTACAAACCAATATTGATATTACTTAAATAAATAAAATTGGCAATCGTGAAATGTATTATTATATTGTAAATTTTTGAATCAGGACATGTGTTTTGGACATATCAATTGGGACGCAACGAAAGAAATAGAGTGGATAAGATTGTCTACAAGTCAACATACACCAACTTAAAATAATCAAAGAAATCATGATTTGATGCGAACATGACGATGAATCCATATATCTTTCCTAATCAAAATATTACGTTGATAGATTATGTCACATTCTCCACTTATTTTCCTATAGGAATATTTAGCATAACATTGCATTTACATGTAATGCGCATAGAATGTTCTTATTCGGGTGGCTTAGATTATGTTCTGATAAATACATAACACAGTAATTAGTTTCAAGTACTAATATTCGTTTTGTTATTAGAATTATTTCTAGCCCATATCTGTCTACATATCCAACAGTATATATAAACTAAAAGATAAAAGATAAATGATGAGTGTCCAAAGAATCTTTATTAGTCTACTTAACCCCGAATTTTAGGTAAGTTACAAATAAAACATCGGTATAGCCTATGTTCGTATTCTTGGGACTAACTAAACAGATGGGCAGTTAGTAGGTAGAGTTGTTATCAGGGATGGACAAAGAGCAAATACTATAGAAATTTCAATATTTATGATTTGCTTCAATATTTACGGATTTATAAGAGTATTTACGGATATTTCATATGTGTACTTAATACAAATAATTTAGAAAAATCGATACAAATTTTTTTTAAAAAAAATTCACATGATATAATAAATAAATAAAAATTAGTAAAACTATATGTTTCATGAATTTTAAAATAATTAAAAACAAAATTTAACAAAGAGTTATATAGCTCTCATAAAGATTTTTTTCTTCTCTTGATTTAATACTTTTATAAATAATAATGTGAATAAAATCTATTAAATCATATGTTAGAATAATAATTAAATAAATTTATACATTTAAACCTCTACGTTTAATTTAGATATAACGTACTTATACATTTGTCGGAAAAGAACAAATATCCGTTATAGTTTTTTTTAGTATTTATGATTTGATTCGTTTTAACGGATATTAAATTATACTATTTGTTTTGTTTCGAAACTTTACGAACATCCGAATTTATCGGATCGAATCGAAACAAATAATGTTCTCTCCTAGTTGTTATAAAAGGGACAATGACTCTTGAGTTATCTTAAAACACGTTCGTCTTAATTACTTGTCTCTTTCATGTTTTAATAATGTTTATTTTTCAAATATAAAAAGCAGAAAATACCCTTATTATCTCATAATTAGTACTAATACTGTGAATAGTATCTTGGCCTTTGTAAACTCCTTTACTTAATCAGCTCGACCTCCACTGAATCTTAATCATATTAATCAGCTCCACCCTCCACTGAATCTTACCTAAGCATAGATCACGTGCAGTGTATACAGTGTACACACTCTCTACTATATATCTGTGTGCATAGTGATCTGTACACATCCATCGTTCTAATACAGCGTTCTGATCAAAGTCCCCAAAGAAAGAAAAAAAGACCAAACAGAAAAAAAGAGATGAATGCTTTAGCAGCAACAAACAGAAACTTCAGGCTTGCTTCTAGGCTTCTGGGTTTGGATTCTAAACTTGAGAAGAGTCTTCTCATCCCTTTCAGAGAAATCAAGGTTCGGTTTTCATCAGTTTCACTTCTCTTTATGTCCAAAGTTCGATTCTTTTTTTTGTTGGGTCTGAAAACTAGCTTAAAGTTCTTGTCGGAAAACTAAGTCCCTTCGCCGGAGATGATTCTTCGCGGTAGATCTCCTCCATGGAGGAGAAAGTAAAATGATTTGATATTAAATCATATAACCGGAACGAACCAGATAATAAACCGGTTATCGAACTTTTTGCAGGTGGAGTGTACCATACCGAAAGACGATGGGACAATAGCGTCGTTTGTTGGGTTCAGAGTCCAGCACGACAATGCAAGAGGTCCTATGAAAGGTGGAATCAGATATCATCCTGAGGTTTGGTCTTTACCTTTATAAATTTCTCTTCCAAACCGGTCAATTCAGTAAGATATGATTTGATACCGGTTATCGGTTAATTTTCTGCAGGTTGAACCGGATGAAGTGAACGCATTGGCTCAGCTCATGACATGGAAAACAGCAGTGGCTAACATTCCGTACGGAGGAGCCAAAGGAGGCATTGGCTGTGATCCGAGCAAGCTCAGCATCTCTGAGCTGGAGCGGTTGACTCGTGTTTTCACTCAGAAGATTCATGATCTCATTGGGATTCACACTGATGTTCCAGCTCCAGATATGGGCACTGGTCCTCAGGTTCTTTAAAACTCTTTCTCTCTCTCTCAAACCTTTTTGTTATTTTTTTAGTCATCTTTTAACGTTTTTTTTTGCTTGGTGAATTTTGTAGACAATGGCTTGGATTCTTGATGAGTACTCTAAGTTCCATGGATACTCGCCTGCAGTTGTCACTGGAAAACCCATTGTAAGTAGCTGTAATCACGGTGTTGTTTTGCTATTTCACGGTATTTATATGAGTGGTAATGATGTTTTGGGTAGGATCTTGGTGGATCACTCGGGAGAGACGCTGCCACTGGAAGAGGAGTGATGTTTGGAACTGAAGCTTTGCTTAACGAGCACGGCAAGAGCATCTCAGGGCAACGTTTTGTCATCCAGGTGAAGTTTCTTTCTTTATTACAGTTCCTTGCGAGTTAGAGAAGGTTCTTGATCGGGTGTACATGTTGGTTCTTCAGGGGTTTGGGAATGTGGGCTCTTGGGCGGCGAAGCTGATAAGTGAACAAGGTGGGAAGATAGTTGCGGTGAGTGACATTACTGGAGCTATCAAGAACAAGGACGGTATCGATATCGAGAGCTTGCTCAACTATACCAAAGAACACAGAGGTGTTAAAGGGTTTGATGGTGCGCATCCGATCGATGCTAACTCGATACTGGTTGAGGATTGTGATATTCTCATCCCTGCAGCACTTGGTGGTGTCATCAACAGGTTTTAAGCTTTGTTTCGCTACACAAACTTACTATTGTTTTTTTATTTTGGAAAGTTTGTTCTGTAACGGTTGATTTTGTTGTGGTTGAAGGGAGAATGCGAATGAGATTAAAGCAAAGTTCATCATTGAAGCTGCTAACCATCCAACTGATCCTGATGCTGATGAGGTTTCATTCTCATTCTTTTTTTACTTAAGAGATTCTCATTGCAAAAAAATGTAATGGAACCTTTTCTTTATCACAGATCTTGAGTAAGAAAGGTGTGGTTATTCTCCCGGACATATATGCAAACTCTGGAGGAGTCACTGTCAGCTACTTCGAATGGGTTCAGGTATGAGTCTAAAGGAACCTTGGACAAACCACAAATCAAACCGTTACTGATGAGTTATTTTCTGGTAATGTGGCAGAACATACAAGGGTTTATGTGGGAGGAAGAGAAGGTGAACGATGAGCTGAAGACATACATGAATCGTGGATTCAAAGACATGAAAGAGATGTGCAAAACTCATTCATGTGATCTTAGGATGGGAGCTTTCACGCTCGGTGTTAACCGTGTGGCTCGGGCTACCGTTCTCAGAGGTTGGGGAGCTTAAGATTCTGTGTTAAAAACTCCTTTTAATAAAACGAGCACATCTCTAATCCTTTGTCTTTGTTTTTATCATCTACTTTTGGCTTAGAGATCCTCTCCTGAGTTTAACATATCTGAGTTTATAACCAGATGATGCTTGTGTATGTAATAAAACCATGGACCTATAATAATTGATCAGTATTTTACTCAATTGATAATACCAAAGTATCAAAAACTAATTCTAGAATACATTTTATCATCATCATGATTCTTAGACGCATTTTTCATTATCCAAGTTAAAAAAAAAAAAAAACAGAATCACAAGCTAAGGCTATATAGATTAGTATCCTCTCCCTCGGCCTCTGGAGAATCCTCCACGCCCCCTCGGACCACCTCTGGAGCTGGAGAATCCTCCACGGCCCCTAGGAGCACCTCTGGAGGAGGAGAATACTCCACGGCCTCCCGTAGATTGTCCCCTGCAAGAAAAAAAACATAACAAGACTCTTGTTAAAGACTTGTACTTACATTGTCAACAAGTGGGTTCTACTGCTTAAGAAGTGTGGCTTACTTTGGTTGAGGAAGGAATCTTGCGAGAGGAAAAAGCTTAAGAGCCAAGAGGCTCGATGTAGAATTTATCCCCTTCAGCCTATGAGGTGGCTACAATACCTTCCATCATCTTGACTGAAAAGAGCTGAAAAAGGAATCAATGCTTTTAGTATTGTTAACAATATTTTAAAAATGTGAGCGACTTCTTAGTGTTTTCATCAATCATATACCGGTTATAACAAAACCGGTAATTTAAAGTGCCTTCGAAGCAGACAGGTTAACCAAAACCGGGAATATGATATCTGGTAAGACATAGATTCTTTTCATTTGTTGTAAATAACCAAAGAAAACAGTTAAGACGTAGCCAAACAGAAGCTGAGACTCAGTTACCAGCTCGGTTTGATTAAAGACGGCTTTGGATAGATAATACGCTTATGTTAATGAAGTTTTGTTTGCGTTTCTCACATATATTTCACTTAGTTATCAGACATCAAAAAACAAGCAAGTGGATGGATGATAACAATAAATAAGCACACACTTTGAAGGCTTCAAAAGCCCTCAAAAACTTATCTCTATTACTAACTCCATCTTCTCTTTTGTAACTTGTTACATACATTAACCAAGACACATCTATTTCCATTACAATTCAACCAGCCAAACAGGCTGCGTCTCGTTTTTACCTCTTTTGATTGGGGGTATTATGACGATCCATAAGCAGCTCTAATTGTCTTTGGCTTTCTAACTGAACATATGATGTTAAGTGTCGTATCAGCAGTTCAGCACACTGTCCTGCCATAGCATACTGATGCAATGTACAGATTTTTCGCCCATTTCTCCTGTAAAATATCAAAACCAACATCGCACAGGTTTTAGTTTCAGTATATGGAAACAGAACAACAGCAAAAAGATCCAAACTTTGTTCAAAAATACAGAAACCCACCTTGACATGAGTACTTGGAAAGGCAGTGGTCCGAAGTGTCTCCTGAGTTTCATCCATCATTTTACGTTTTGGTATGCTTAATATGAAGGCTGCTTGATCTGCAGTTGCTGCCATTGATGTGATTCTGTACCCACTCTCCCACCTCCTATGTATTCCATCGCTTGGGTACAAAAAGTCCAGCTCCACCACCTGATCAGAGAAGCCAGAGTTCCTCGACATTACCACGCCCCAACGATTACCAGCAGTTGTCATGGAGGTTACATGAAAATCTTCTTTCCATTTCTTATTTATCCACTTGAATGGAAACGAGTCACTCACTTTGTATGACTGCTGAGTATAAGTAGTTCCTACCAATTTACAACAAGTAGAAATAAGTAATGAAGACTTTGTGTTTTTTGTTTATTATTCACTAACACTAACCTTTTGACATAACAACTAACGAGCTCCCGTTATCTGCACCAGCTATGGAACTTATATAGTAGTTCTTTTCCCACTGTTCCATAATCCAATCCTGCAGAAAGAAATAGTTAGTTACTAAGTTATTACAGAACAGACTGTTTCCTAATTACTTCAACTCATTATTAGTTACTACCTTGTGCAGGAAGACCTTTGACAACTCATAAACTTGAGAGGTAAATCCAGTTCCAGCATCCATAATAAGGGCCCAGAGATTCGCTGCTGATGCTACACAGCTAATCAAAAGACCATCTTCATTACCCTTCTGTACATGCTGGCTCAGTCTTGTCTCTGCAACATTGTAGTGATATCTACAAAGGAAATAACAGTTAGTGAGGGATTTTCTTAATGAAGGTTTTCGAAAACTTTCAAGTAGTGTATATGCAAAACTAGTTTACCTCTGTTTCATGGGACGACGAGCGTTATAAACTGAAATCCATTGAGTGGCAGGAGTGCCTACTCTGATCTTCTTCTTCGGCTGTTCATCCTCTTCCAAATTAAGAACCAGTCTTCCACGCTTTTGTCCAACCTTGAGAGCCCCATCGATTCTAACTGGTCTAGATAGAGCGCACGGCTCAATTAAAGTATCGAAAATCGAAATAAGCTTTGCGTAGTTTGGCTCCTCGTCAAACTTCAGATTAGTAACTGCCTCAAGGAATAGCTTAAACGGTGGTGGACAGAAACAGCACATCAACTCAGGAGAAGTTGACATCTTTTTCTTGCAAACAAGAAAACTCTTGTTATCACCCTGCCAAAAACATCAATGGATGCATATAAGTCACTAACTACATTGAAGAAGATAAATAGCTGTAAGTTCATGAAAGGAAGTAAAAAAACAGACCTGGTAACCTTGCCATGGCAATCTTCCCTTCAAGAGAAAAATTAGAGTATAAGCCAATGACTCAAGATCATCTCTTCGACTTCCAGTACGTCCTAGATGTGCATGAACACTTGCATACCTTACAGTCCCCCTGTATTGCCAAACATTATAAACATGTAAGGAATAATATTATATTTTTATATGAAAACGGTAAAATACACGAATGAAAAATACCTGAACACATCAGGTCTTTGATCATATTCAACATGCAGGCCTGAGTGAGTATCTTTCCATTTTGATGCTGAAACAAAAGAAAAGATTATGTGAAAACTAATGTAAACATCAAGTGAGACATTGTAGCAACAGAAGAGAAGGTACTAGTACATAAAACTCACCTAGACCAAGATCGATAAGGTAGAGTTTCTTCTCATCTGCTGTTCCGGGTTGACCGAGTAAAAAGTTTTCAGGCTTCACATCTCCATGGACAAACCTATTGTGGTAAAAAAAAATCGAATTATTTCCTTGAAAAGAATGAAACTATTAGAAAAGAAGTAAGCAAGAGAATATTTTTCGCTAACCCTTTCATGTGAAGTTTCTCAAGAATAGATATGGACTCAACTGCAATGCACGCTACCATGTTTGGTGACATCCTGCCACATGTCATGAACATGGATCACATTAAAAATCTTGCAAAGAGAAGAAAATGTGGTGAAAAGAAAAGAGAATCTTACGATTGCCCTGAAGAGTTCCAAACATCCCAGAGACTCGGACCAAGCATGTCCATGACCTGAAATATTTATCGAAACGTTTCTTAATACAAATAACAATGGCCAATCTCGAAGTGTATTTGATAAAGTTCATACTAAAATACATACAAGGATGTAAAAGTCTCCTTGACGACCCTTATAATGTACAGCAGGAACTCCATAGCAACCGTTGAGATTACTGTACACTTGCCACTCGTAAGGTGGACCAAAATTGCATCCTTTGCTATTTTTGTGCTCAAATTTCAAAGCCACCTGATAAAGAAAACAATAGTCTATCTCAATATTTGACTTCTTTTAAATCTTAAGTATTCTTCTTGACAACATACCTCAACTGCATCAGGGCCAATCCTATCGCTGCCACCACTCACCCTTCTACCGACAAAAACTTGACCAAAGCCTCCTTTACCGAGTTTCCTCTCAGTCTTATAAACAGGAGAGCTTCCAACTTGTACCTATTACACAAAGAAGAAATCAAAAATTAAGCATCTCTCTCAAAAGAAAAAATCTTTTTGATGGAATGTCATAAGATTAGGCATTAAAACTTTACCCTTTCAGGGACTGGAGCTGTGCTTGGATCTTCTTCCACACCAACTACCTTCTCTGGACTACCACCTTCCATGGCGATACCCTTATCAGCTACCCCTTGGACTTGATTAAAAGCAGGCTCGCCTACAGGCTCTGCCTCTAAATCTATTAACCTGATGCCTCGACCCCTACCGGTAGCACCAGTCGGTCTTGGAGGTGCAGCGGCTTTGGCTAAAGCTGCAGCGGTTCCTCTTCCTCGACCACCACCACCACCACCTCTTCTCCTTGTTGTAGTCTGACGAGGAAGCTCAATATTTTCCGCCTGTTCAATCGCCTGAGGGTTAGGTTGTCTCAATCTACGTGCTCCACTTCTTAACTCTGGCATTCTTACTCCATAGAAAAGACTAAGAAAATCTTTTACGTAACCTGCAGCATAAAGAGAGGGAGCAGAGGGTAACAATTTAGTTGACCATTTTTGGCATTACCTACACAATATACAAGAGAGGACACTAATCTATTGTGATAGCAAGTCTTTAGAGAACCTAATAGAATAAGAGAAACAGTGGCTTGCACTTCGAGCAACCTTTTTTTTTTCCATCAACTCACTTTATTGTAGCCATTTCTAATCAAACACATAAGCAAACAAAATCACAAGCAAATGTAAACCAAGTTCAGACCATAAAGTCATCAGCTTTGGCCCAAAAGTAATCAAAACCATCGTTAATCTCTAAGAAACACCATCAACAAGAGCCTAATACTCAAAACATATTTTGACCAAACACCATGAATACAAACTTTCTGCTGATTCTCATCTTCACAGAAGCAGCATAAAAAGTAATATTTTAAAAAAGAATCAACAGGTTGAAAACATCCAAAAACAAGATCTTTTATAAAAAAACACAAGTAAAAGACTTCAAAGAAAGAAAGAAAAAAAAAACATTAAAACAAGATGTCAAAAACATTTCTACCTGAAACGATTAGAAATAAGCCTTCGGAACGATGATCGGACTATGATGATGATGGAATCGATCCACAAAAACAAGCCTTTCAGATCTCCAACAACGGCGATTTAAATGTTGGAACTTTGTAGCTGGATGTGAAGCAACACTTGGAGAGACGTATATATAAATAGAGAGACAAAACTGTAGATAGATTTTGGGTGTTAAATAACGAAGACGAAGATGGAAATACAGATGTGAGGAGGTGCAGATTTGGGGAAGTATTGATCTTTCAGAAAATTTTCTGGCATATATTTGGTGGAGATTTTTATTTTATTTATTTTTCCTCGAGAAAAAAAAAACTATATAAATTTTGAAATTAGAAAATTCTAGTCATGTGTGTACTTACCCGGGCCGTACCATTACCTGTAATGTTAATGGTCTGATTATTGCTGTTTATCTTTGGGGTTGGTCGTATAGTTTAATCTTTTAAACCTTGTTTATATAATATTTTAACACGTTCGTACGCATGTAATGGGACTTGTCTTCAATACCACGTTCACGTGTACCCACATACTCTTTACGCAAAATACAAAAAAAAAAGAGAAATGAAGACCAGTGTAAAATGTAGTTTCTTTTGTTTTTTTGACAAACGTGAATAATGATAATTAGTTTCTGATCTGATCAAACTTACGAGAATTATCTGTAGAATATACTGTGCAGAACATCTATATATATATTATTAAAACTGAAATACATTTGAGAGTTGTTTGGAAACTTGGATAATAGTATAAATGAGAATTATTTGGAAACATGGATAGTAGTATAAATGAGAATTGTTTGGAAACATGGATAGCAGTAGAAAATAATACTTGCTTATCTTAATTGATTTTTTAAAAGATTTTAATTATATTGTTAATCAATTCTAACCCTTCATCTATTATATTTACTAAATAAGTTAATATCATTTATTACAGAAGTACAAAACAAAATTTATTTGTTTTCAATTTTTATTTTATCTTTTACATTCATTTTTCTCAATTTTAATTATTTCTATACAAAATTCAAATCAAAATAATAATTTAAAATTAATTTATATAAATAATTGATTCAAATATATATATATATATATATATATATATATATATATATATATATATATATATATATATATATATTTTAAGAAAATTTACTAAAATATTTTCCAATAACCATTTAAAAAATATTTTCACTATATATAAGAAAAATACAATACATAACTTAATTAAAAACACCAACTTAAATTATGGTTTTTATATTTCATATTAAGTTTATAAATATAATATATGTGATTATTTATATGATGGTATGTATAAAATAATATTAATTATATGATTACTTATATTATGGTACATATAAAATATGATTAATTATATGATGACATATATATGATATATAATAGTGACATGAAAAACAAAACTTATTTGTTTTCAATTTTTTTATTTTATCTTTTACATTCATTTTCTCACTTTTTAACTATCTCATTAATTATATTTACTATAATATTTTGCCAGGATTATTTACATATTAACTATAATAATTCGACATATTTGAATGAAACCACTCTATTTGTGATAAGAATTCAAAATGGTTGACAATTTTTTTTATTTACTTATGTATCGGTTAGACATGGACATTCGGATAACTATTTAGCTACGAGTTATTTCTGTGGGTTATCATGCTTTTTGAGTTTTGAAACTAGACTTCATTTCGGTATTATAAATTTTCATGTGTGTTTCGAATCGGGTCCAGATGAATTCAGTCTTGAAATATACAAACCTACAAATATCCAAAAACTAATGTATTTGACGCTGGTACGGATATTTGTATGAAAAGTAAGAATATTAACCGATTCAATTCGGGTATGTTGAATTCAAATTAAACTAAAAATAACCAAATAACCAAAAGTAATCATATTACTCTATTTGATTCAGGTTCGATCATGATGTATAGAAATCTAAAAGTACTTATGCAATTAATTATATTATGACACATATAAAATATATAATACTAATCATAAAAATAAAATATCAATTTATAAGAAAGTAAAAATTAACACCCGCACGGGCGTGCGGGTCAATCTCTAGTTCTTTTTAATTTCAAAGTACATTAGTGTTCCTCTCAGGGTCTAGGGACCCTAGGGCAAAAAAAAATTTTTTACTCTCTAAATTTATATAGAAATAATGTTTAAAATATTTTTAAAATTTAATCAATAATATTTTGTAATGAAAATAAAACTATATACATATCAAATAATTTTGGGCCCTTTTCAATTTTATTTATTGTATTTATATTTTTTTTTATATATAAAAATATAGATTTATAAAAAATTGGACTCCTTATTTATCATTACTCGGGGGGACACGGATTTGGATCCGGGACGGTCGTACCGCTTCTCCCCCCCTTATAAGCCGGCCCTGGTTCCTCTACCAAATAATTTCCTCACCGCGTGTAATAAAACAAGTTAAAGCCATGTCGCTTTCTGTGAGAAGAAGGCATATTAACTGATTTTATAAAGTTCGGTTCGGTAAACCGATCGGTTAGATAAAATTATTCTAAACCGATCGGTTAGATAAAATCCTTTTAAATGAAATCGCAGGAGTGTCGTAGCTAGTGAGAGAAGGATGGCGTCACCGACTGATCACGGCGGCGACTCGGTTGAGACTCGGTCTCCGGAGCTCAGAAAGGATCCGGTGACTAACCGCTGGGTCATATTCTCTCCCGCCCGAGCTAAGAGACCGACTGATTTCAAATCGAAATCTCCAGAGAACCCTAATCCCAAACCTTCCTCTTGCCCCTTCTGCATCGGCCGCGAGCACGAGTGCGCTCCGGAGATATTCCGCGTCCCGCCGGATAACGACCCGAATTGGAAAATCCGGGTCATCGAGAATCTCTACCCGGCTCTAAGCAGGAATCTCGAGACCCAATCGAAGCATACGGGTACGAATCGGACTATCGTCGGGTTCGGATTCCACGACGTGGTGATCGAAGCTCCTCTTCACTCGATTCAGCTCTCCGATATCGATCCGGTGGGTATCGGCGATGTTATGATCGCCTATAGGAAGAGGATCGAGCAAATCGCGAAACACGATTCCATCAATTACATTCAGGTAAGGAGTAGCTTCCGTAAAAGAAGCTAACTTTGACACGTGGCTTAATCTGTAAGCTTGATGTGTTCTTTAGCTTTCAATGCTTGTGTTAATGTGTGGATCTTTGTGTTTGCTTACGTGGCTGCAACGATCAAACTTGGACTTGTTTTTGTATTGTGAAAGGTGTTCAAGAACCATGGCGCGTCGGCTGGAGCATCGATGAGTCACTCACACAGTCAGATAATGGCTCTCCCTGTTGTTCCTCCTACAGTTTCTTCACGACTTGATGGTACGAAAAGTTACTTCGAGGAGACTGGGAAGTGTTGTCTTTGTGAAGCTAAATCAAAACACTTTGTGATCGATGAGTCGTCTCATTTTGTTTCTGTGGCTCCTTATGCTGCTACGTATCCCTTTGAGGTTTGGATTGTTCCTAAGGATCACTCTTCCCACTTCCATCATCTTGATGACGTCAAGGTAGCTTTTTTTATTGCTGCTAAGTTACATTTTTTGGATTGTCACCTCACTTTAGTTTTGGTCACTTACAGGATGTTGATCTTGGAGGACTTTTGAAACTCATGCTTCAGAAGATTGCAAAGCAACTAAACGACCCTCCGTATAATTACATGATCCATACTTCTCCCCTCAAGGTGGCAGAGTCACAGTTACCTTACACGCACTGGTTCTTACAGATCGTTCCTCAGCTTTCCGGGGTTGGTGGGTTTGAGATGGGCTCAGGGTGTTACATAAACCCAGTTTTCCCGGAGGATGTAGCAAAGGTTTTGCGGGAAGTTAGCCTTGCTTGAATCCGGTTTTGGTTCTACTAACCTGATGTTCTGAGGGAAGTCATTGGTGTGGAGTTTTGCTTCTTTGAGAAAAAATTGCTCATCGTCTTTGTTTCATCTGTTGAAGAAGATGTTTGAGCTTTGATTTAAATAACATTGATGTTAACAATACATGTTAGTTCTTTTGTAATAAGCTGAGTTACCTTTAAACTACGTGTTAGATTCACACATTGACTTTTTCATCCCTTCAAACATTCTGAGACAACTAATCCTTGAACCAACCCGAATTCTCCAGTGTCCCAGCTCCACTAGACGATGCTTGAACGTCAAACATTGGCGTTTATAGAGTCCCAAAACCTTGTCATGTCGCTAGATAACTATGCAAAAACAGAGGAAGATACATGTTCCTACGTGGTCAAAGAACAGAGAATCTTCCATTTTGGTGCACAAAACAAACCAAACCTTCATGGATCATAGTTGTGCCACTGCATGCAATATTTGTCAATCGTTAATAGATAATGTAGTCTTCTTGACCATTTTAGTTGGTCTCAACAGCAGATAGAAAAAGACTGACCCTGATGCTTACACTGAATAGATACATTCTCTGGGATATATGGTTAGCTATGGTGTTTGTATATGGCAAATTATAATGGCTAAACCAGCGGTGGACGGTGGGCCAAGGAGAGATGCGGCTGCAGCCGCTGACACAAGCGCATGCTTGTCCTTTGCTCTGCATGTGCTTGTTCCCTAGCAGCATGACAAAGTTTATTCTAATAGAAGAGATGAAGAAAGAAAACTCTAGTTGGTTGTTGATCAAAAAAGAAAAAGAAACTCTAGTTGGTTCTACACAAATATATGATCAAACATTCAGACAAGAGAAAAACAACATGAGATATACAAAGTCTAAAAGAAGCCACGTGGCAGACATTCTCGACCCAAAACAGAACACAGTCAAAACCAAAAACACTGAGTCAGTTGTCGTCCAACTGATTTTAATTGGCCCTCATGGCTGCAGCTTCTTCTCCGCCGTACTCCCTCGCCGGCCGAGTCGCGATAGTCACCGGTTCATCTCGTGGCATCGGCCGAGCCATAGCCATACACCTCGCCGAGCTCGGCGCAAAGGTAGTCATCAACTACACCACCAGATCCACTGACGCCGACCAAGGCGCCGCGGAAATCAACTCATCCGCCGGTGCTGGTCTGGAACCGGTAGCCGTCGTGTTCCGCGCCGATATCTCGAACTCAAACCAGGTAGAGTCCCTCTTCGACGCGGCGGAGAAAGCCTTCAACTCGCCGGTTCACATCCTGGTTAACTCGGCTGGGATCGTCGACCCCAACTACCCCACCATCGCCAACACTCCCATTGATGATTTCAATCGCATTTTCAGGTCAAACTTTGTTTCTTTTACATTGTCTGAATATCAATGACTATCTTGAACTGTTGTTTTGTTCAGGGTGAACACGAGAGGATCATTCTTGTGCTGCAAAGAAGCTGCGAAGAGGCTAAAACGTGGAGGCGGTGGTCGGATCATACTCCTGACTTCTTCCTTAACCGAGGCGTTAATCCCAGGACAAGGAGCTTACACAGCATCCAAAGCAGCCGTTGAAACAATGGTCAAGATTCTCGCCAAGGAACTCAAAGGCACAGGGATCACTGCGAACTGTGTTTCTCCAGGTCCTGTCGCCACTGAGATGTTCTTCAGTGGGAAGAGCGAGGAAACAGTGAAGAGCATCATCGAAAGGAGCCCTTTTGGTAGGCTTGGTGAGACCAGAGACATTGCTCCTGTCGTTGGTTTCTTGGCTAGTGATGGTGGTGAGTGGATCAATGGCCAAGTCATTGTTGCTAACGGTGCATTCCTCAAATGATTAGTGTCTTAAAAGATTCAAATTGCTATATTGATGCAGCCGAAGCTACGAAAATGCAAAGATATTTGTTTAGTCTAAGAATTCTCGAATAAACTAAAGCATTCTTGAACTCGTTGACATCTCTATAGATCAATCAAAACAAGAAACAAAGATAAGACTCTTAATTTTATTTACCAAATTATAAAACTAAATAAAACAATAAGTCTAAAATCTATATATATAACAAAATCATAAAAACCCTTAAACAATTGATCTGTATCATATATGCCTATATGGTATTACAATCTCCTGAAGAAGTTTGATATGTATATATAATGGTCACTCAAGAATCAGCAGTATAGTAGTACAAAACAGGAGCTCATAGTGCCATAAAGAGCAGTAACATACTAACCAGACCGAACCGGACACTAGAACCACCATACATACAATGCCCTGACGTTGGATCACCAATCTGTATAGGGAAATTACACTGATCTCTCGAAATATTCTTAGTAGTAATCATCGCAAGCCCTTCAAAGTCACACGCCTCTGCCTTCTGATTCTGCACCTGAAAATACATATTAAACGCATACGACGCGTTCCCAACCTCATCAAGATTCCCACAAGACGAACCATACCCCAAAGCAGTACAGTCAGAGAAAGTACACGCGTAGTTCACGTTATCTCCAAGCTGGTTAGTACTGTTACTAAAACTGATCGCGTTAGGATTCAACATACACCACTGGCTCTGCAAGTACTGAACGTTCTGAGCTCCTGTCAAGGCCTTCTTCTCACCTTCCCCTGATAATTCAGCTGGAAACTTCGGCTGGCCATCGTACTTGAATATCCCCCAGTGACGCTCGAAGTTCCCAGGAGCTATACTCTTCGCGTCCTCGTCGATGAATCCGAAGAGGTACACTTCGATGTAGCCGGGACGCATGGGTGTGCCTCTGTTGGCAGCTAGCTTCGGAAGAAGGCCTGCGTAGAAGCGTTCCGCGTTTGGGATGTTAGCGTTCTTGTCGCCGTCCGTTGGCCAACCAACTTCTCCGACTATAACAGTCATGTCTCCGTGTCCTAACTCTTTAAGCGAAGCCAAGAGCGTGTCGAAGTTGGCGTCGAAGACGTTAGTGTAGACGACGCCGTTGCCGTTATCGTTGACGGTGTTTTGGCCGTTGAAGAAGGCGTAGTCGAAAGGGAAGTCGCTGCTTAGGTAGAGGCTAAGGAAAGGGTAGATGTTGACCGTGAAGGGAGCTTTGTTGTGAGCTAAGAAGTTCACTATGAGTCTCATCTCTTCGTAGATGTCTTGTCGGAATCTCCCCGCGGATGGGACGGGATTCTCCGGGGGAGAGCTGTAGACGTCGGCGTTTGAAGGTACGGTGGCTTTGATGAAGTCTCCGACTCCGGCTTCGTTTAGTGCTTTTTGGATGTTGAAGAGTGCTGGGTACGTTAGGTTTATGAATGATCCGTTGTAAGATGTTAAGAAGGGTTCGTTCCCTACAGCGACGTACCTGCCAAGTAATTAAATATAGTTAAAGTTTCGTTCCAGCTGGGGTTCGAACCGGAGACCTCTGACACAGTGGGCAAGAGCTAACGATCTCTATGTTAGAATAAAAACTTTGTTGTTACTTACTTGATTTTGATGTCGTCGTTGAAACGAGTGATGTTTCTTCGGACCCAATCTTTAGCTCTGTTGTAGCTTCCCATGGCTTTGAGCTGGTCGTTAGGGATTGCGACCATAACTTCGATGCCGGAGCCGGCAAGAGCTACCATGGTGTTTGTGTCTGCGTCGAAAAGCTTTACCTTTTGCACGTTGTTGTCTTTTAACATCTGTACTACTGTCTTTGGAGGGAGCTGGTGGGTCGCCATTGTTCCCCAGTTTACTCCCAAGGCGGAGACGTGGCTGGAGAAGAAAGATAAGGAGGAGATGGTGATGCAGAGGAAGATGACGGTGGTGGTGCTCTGCTTCCTATGATTACTCATTTTGGGGTTCGTTTACTCTGTTTTTGGCAGCCTTGGGAAGAGAAGGAAAAGTATGAAAAAATGAGTAGAATCGAAGAGAAACTTTTAATGACAGTTGGAGGGTTTAAATGTTTAATAATCTTCAGAGTGAAGGCATTGTTTTAGTATCTTTATTGTTTGTTTTCGTTTCTGTAGTAACTAGAATAAAACACAGGAGAGGACGTTCAATATAACACGTTACATTCTTAAAGATGTCGATGTTTCTAACCACTAACGATGACTGTGTGGATCCAAGTTAAATGTGATTTAGATGATTGTATGACTTAAACGTAATAAATGCAGATCTGTTGAGGTTCTTTTTATATTATTTTTTCGTATTTGGTCGGTCTTTGAGATGAGTTTATATTAAGAAAAACGCAAAGAGAAGTTGCTTGGGGTCTAAGTGATTGGCACGAAAAACGCGAAACCGCTCGTAAGGTCAATCTCCAAAGCGCGACACTCTCCACATGCTCTTGTGATTACGAAATTTCCACAGATCCACTAAACAAGCCCATACTAATATTTTAAGTCACAGCTGAGTTCTCTGTATTTCGTTTTTTTCCAATTTATTAAACCCACACTGCATAATCTTCGGTACATGCACATTCTTGTATAGATTTCAAGGAACATACTGTAGTTATTATTTTAGCCTGGACCAAAAATAAATATTATTTGGATTGCATAGAACCAAGAAAATATTACTATCCCAAACTTTGAAACGGAAAAGTAATTTGTTTATTGAAATAAAAAAAACATTACTGAAGAGTATATACATTACGAAACATATATATCTCTCTTTATCTTTTCTATACGGCGAGTTCATCTTCAAGATAACTGTATTCAAACGTGAACTCGTTTTTGATCCTTTGAATCCTACACAGACAGAAAAAAGGAAAAAAACATTAGGATTATCATCTCCAGTGACAAAGAGGAAAAGAAGACGAAAAATCGATAAATCATACCATCCTCCGTCTTGGCTCTCGTCTTTGGGGGTTTGGAAATCAAAGTAAACATAGGCTCCTTGTTCATACTCATCAGTTGCAATCTTTGGCTCCTTATGTCTCTGAAACCATGTGTTGAACTTTCTGTGGTATCTCCATGACTGTTTCTTCAGCTCTTTTGCCGCTAGATACTGCTGATATGAGTTCTGAAGAAAAAGAATAAAGAATCAAAGAACAGCACATGACCCATAAGGCTGAGGCAAATAAAAACAACGATAAGTAAAATGTGGAGCGTTGAGATTTTTTTGTACCTGCTGATAATAAAATGCAAAGAACAATGTATCGGTTCCATAAGCATCGCTGCCTAAACGTTCCCAGAACAAAGGGTTGTTTACGATTGGCGCTTGTGTTTGGGGAAATGTTTGAGGTGTAATTGCTGGATTCCTCTGTTTTAAACTCATAGACATGAATATCAAATTTAAGGGAATATTATTAAGTGGAGAGGCCAAAAAGGAGAAATTCAGAAGAATGGTGTTACCGGAGTATAGGGTCTAGGACGTTCTGAATCTTTGGGTTGAGGAAGTCTATAGTAAGCAGCTTCAAGCATCTGGAGATTGTGCATCTGATCATGCATTGGCCCTAAAGCCGAAGGGTCACCAATGGCTCCTAATTCAGAGTTACTTCTGCGTCCAATGACACCGAGGCTACTTGATGGTTGGCCGGGTTGAATGGGTTGCCCAGGAGAGAAATCAGGACCGTCCCTAGTTACCGGTACTTGATCCAACATGTAGCTGGGCATTCCCGACTGTGGATAAAACAAAAAGACACGAAGCAGGTATGGTAAGGGGCTAGCCTTAGATAGTTGTTTCGGTAAACAGAATAAATCAATTGTTATTCTGTATATCCATTATAGACTACATTCACTAGTGAATTGCATATGTGAAGTTTAAGCAGAGGAATGACAAATCAAAACATTCACAAACACCAACAAGGACATTTAATTGTTATTCAGTTAAAACTTTTCGGTAAAATCCATCTCATGGAAAGCATATATTAAAGAGATACTAAGGGCTAATAACTGTTAGCACAGCTCATGCTTACCGGAGTATCAAATAGACCTTTAGAATCATCCTCATTCGGAATGGTTTTTGAAGCTGCTAAGGAAGATGAATCATAAGGTAAGTTTTGTAGAAGCTGATCATCATTTCTGCCATGATCTACATCTGCACAAACATTAAACACCGGTCTCTTACTTTTTCGTCTGCACTTTCAAAACTTGAAACCAAAAACTGAGGTCCAATCCTACAGCTCTAGGATTTTAAGTAACAGCCACAACGTGTTGAACTTCTTCACATTGTGGTTGAACTTCACAAAGAATGGTTATAACTGAATAATATGACCCCTAGATTGTATTTTACCATAGGTGCACAGAAATAGTGTCTATTGACAACTATACCATAAACCACTGAGATATCCTAAACAGTAAATCTACCTGCAACAGAAGGCTGCTGACCCATTTGTTGAGTCATGGCATTTGACGGCTGTTGTAATGAGGCAGAACTCATGACACTAAAACCTGGTGCCTGAAATCCCATGCTACCATGAGGAGACATGGCAGAACTCTGATAAAAAAAAAATAGAAAAAAATAATATCTTATTATGATGGTATTGTTTTGAGTATCATTAATCATGTAAATAAAATGCACGCTACCTGCTGTAAAAGAGGATTTTGCTGTTGTGAAGAAAACTGCATCTCGTTTCCTCCAGATAGAGAAGGCATGCCTAAGAGGTTCCCATGGTTTACTTGCTGGTACCGCTCTAAGAATTTCTCTCTTTGATCTGGTGCTATTTCAGTTCTTCCACGGACCTAAAAGCAAAAAAAAATAGCAGGCATCAGAGAAAACAAGACCTCAGAACCTAACAAACCACAAACCACGGGATGTATTAGGAATATATCTCAGAGAGCCTAGTCGTATAATGTTAAGAGTGTCAACCCAATTCTACACAAAGTTACACATTAAAAAACCGGGATTTTTTTTCTGAAGTATGTTCTAAAATAGGAGAAAACCTAACAAGCAAAGCCACGATATTGGTCAGAATACCAACTTAATATAGTTCAAAAGTCCTGGAGATCCTTTGGATTATATTCTAATTCAAAACACGCACCGTTTCACTCTGACTCTGAAAGGGACTCCCAGGCCTCCACTGCGAACCAGATACAATAGACGGTGAATATGCTCTACTGATACTTGCTGCAACATCACCGGGGTTGCTATCAGAGGCAGTTCCATCATTAACCTTCGCGGCTGGTGACAATACCATTTTGCTCGGAGAACTCAGAGGTTGGACGTTGCTCTCAACTCCCATTATATTCCTCTTTGCAACTTCAGCTGCTGAAGTAGCACTAATGCGAGCTCCATTAGCAGGACTAGGAGACAGAGGCTGACTTGGTTGGGACTGGTTGGGGCTACTAACCCTACCAATGCCCCTCAATGGAGCATCAGGAACAGATGAGGGTGGTTTACGGGAAGACAAGGTTGTTGCGTCTTCTTCCTTTGCGGCCACTGGAGACAAACTTCCCATGCTTTCCGTGGAAGTTTGAACAGGAATAGAAGTTGATACGACAACTGGTGCATTTGGAACATTAATGACGGGAACATTCAAACTTGAACGTCCCCCAACGGGTGTTGATGGTGCTGAGTTAAGGCTTGCGCCATTCTTTGCGGGAGGGGTTTTTGGAAGTGTCTCCGAATTGCTATCCGGTACAGTTGTGTCATCTGGCAAACTTATGCTCTGAAACAAAACCAAATTATTGAGACATAAACAAGAAATTCTTCAAACAAAGGGATATAGAAAAATACTTACCCGAACTTGAGGTGCTGGTACTGGTGCTGCCAAAGAACTCTTCATGCTCAGAGGAGTACCCTGAAAATTTTAAGTCATGTTACTACTTACTACTAATCTAACGCTACTTTCAAAAAAGATTCCTGAAATTTTGTGACGGACACAGCACTTCCTGTTTCCAAAGAGAGATAAAGAAGTAAGCAAACAGAGAAATTGCAAGAAAAATTCACCTTGACAAGGGGGCCAGCAGTAACTAAATCTTCAAGACCCTCCACCTCATCAAGCGGCAGCGTGCTATACAGCTCGTCAACATCACTGAATTCGTCAAAATCATCCTACATAGGGAAAAGTTAAACATAATCCAGGAGAATATCAGCCTACTTATAATGTTGGAAACCCGGAGTAACTTGTATTAAAAACATATAAGTAAGATATTCCTTGTTATAGATGATGCAGACCTGATTTCGTTCAACATAATCATCCAGAAAATCTTTGACATCATTTACTTGTTCTGGACTTAGTTCATCATTGTCCAGAAGCCTCAAAATCAATTCCAACTTTATTATATGATCTTTGTGCCTTGAAATAGATGTTTCAAGATGTGTCTGAAAGGGAAACAAAACAAACAACATAACTCATCAAAAGCAAGGAAGTAAGGCATTTGCATACAGATGCGTATTTTTCTAAGCTTACCAGTCTGGGTGGCCTTGTCTTTCCTTTTTTGACAGATAGTCCTTCCAATTCAGCTTCAAAGCTATCAATCTGTGACTCGAGTTCACTCACCTATCAAAAGCAAGAAAATGAGTGGTTAATCAGCTAGGGCAATTATTTAAGATAAACCATAAGGACCTCACTACTTAGGATTCCTGGCACATCAACCCACAATTAGCCTAGAGTTTCACAAACACTATTAATCTAAATCCGCTTTGACGTTTCTGTAGGGGTTACAGAATAAACAATTAAGCAACTTACCACATTGTTCAACCAATCTCGTGTCTCGGACTTTGCTTTCTCTTTTGGGTCCTATTAAACATGAAGCAGAGACACAGTCAAAAAGAGGTTTAAGTAATATGAAAATCCACCCAGGGTGGTTCCAACGGATTTCACAAAACCAGAAATGTTTTGATAACTCAATGCGTTGTTAGAAGAAAAAGTGTTCATATCTACAATGGACCGGTAGAAAAACACTCATTGATCAAACATCTCCTTAAACATGTGAAAAAGACAGCTTGCACTATACTACTTCGCAAATAGTTGCTGCAATAATCTACAAAATTAACATTTCGGCATCGCCAGGGACAGAGGACCGATACGTGACTAGTCTGGATCACTTATGTGGGGCCAGGATACCTCTGTATAATTCAAAAAAAAATAATCTACAAAATTGAACCCTAAGTATTTTGCTATATAAATGAAAATCTGAACACTGCGTGATATATATTTCAGATGAACAACAGAAGCACCAACTAACCATCTTCCTGAAATTATTGGCAGTCCAAACACTAAAACATCACATTCGTTTTGAATTAAATTCAAAGGAAACTTGGAGAAATGCTTACAGTTTTAGGTTGCTGACCCAGTCCTTCCTTAGAGAAGGCTTTAGTCTTGGTCTCTTTCTCACAGATCTTAAACCTCTCCATTTCTCGCTCAATGAGCTTCCGAGCGTCAACCAGGGACTGCTCATAAGATGCACTGACCTAAATCAAATAACAGACAATCTTGCTCATTTGAGTCTTGAGCATACAATATCAGGAAAGGTCTAGAATAAAGAAAACCACTGACTTTTTTATCTTTGATCTCACTAGACTGAATCCAAGTCTTGATCTGGTCCCTATACCGCTGCAACTTCTTGATCTCCTTCTTCAAGTCCGCCTCAAACTTCTCCTTTTGGTTTACATTATCTGAATCATATACCTGCAACACCAAAAAAGTCCACGTTTGTCTTTTGTCCAGTTTAAAAAAACTTAAAAACAAACATTCTGCTCACATTCCACTGCATAAACAACAAACGGAGCTCGATACTGAGTTCCACTGGATAAAATTTTCACTCACAAAACAAACAAAAACACAAAGTTATAACTTATAACGAACAAATGGATAAAGATTAAATCATCTCATCTCACACACTACTGCTTCAGTTAACTCGATTCAATAAATTGACGTTGATGAAATGGTACACAGACTATTAGATCTTCATGCATTCTTCATATCATCTCTAACACAGAATCATATGATTGGAATCATAACGGGTACCTTGTTCCAGATGCTGTCGAAAACATCAACGCCTTCTTGAACCTTCTTCAGCACCCGATCTATCTCGCCTTGTAATTTCCGACTCGCACCCATTACAGCTGACAGTAATTAGGGGTTTCAGTTTCAGACGAGAAGATGTTGAATTGATTGGGATCGTTGGGGATGATCCCGACAATTATCAGAACGAGTTAAAGGATACGAGTTCGACCATCGACGGCCCATAATTAAAGAATATAGCGGGCTTTATTTTCCGATTTTGCCCTCTTCTTTTTATTATTTCTGGATGAAACCCCTAACTTTTAATTAGTTACTAGATAACCAACTTTTCATTTTTTTACTAGACCACAAAAGTCTAACATCAACCTAACATTTATGACAGTTTTGGATAAGTTTGTTTTCATATGAATTTACAAAATTATAATGGAGGAATTCTCTAAGATATTCAGTTTATTTTCACAAAATAGCTTTAAAAAAATGACCAAAATAAATTTTGTCAAAGGGTAAATATATATTTATCTTAAGATTAATTAATAAAAAAATTTATAGGATAATCATTTTTAAGTTTTTGTCATAAAAATAATCTTTAAAGAAGAAAATAAGCAAAACAAATTTTATTAAAGAGTCAAAATGTATTTATACCTTAGGGTTAAATAATATAGAATTAGGATTTAGAGTTAAGCGGTGGGGTTTTGAAGATAGGGTTTCAAATTAAAAAAAAAAATGAATATTAAATTTTCAAAATAAAAAGAGACCATTTTAGTCATTTTTTTAGAGATATTTTGTGACAAAAACTTAAAAACAATTATTTGAGAGACTTAGTGTTTAAAATTTAATAGTGGAGTTCAAATTTTTAAAAATAAAAAATAAATATTAAATTTCAAAAAAAAAATTGTTTTGGTCATTTTTTAACACTATTTTTTAGTGACAAGAACTTAAAAAAAAAGTTGTTTAAGAGAATTGCCAATTGCAAGATCTTAAATAATCTTAATTAAGTAAGTGGGACAAATAATTTATTGTGGGGAAAATCAAGCCTCTACAAATATTTCAGGGACTACATGACAGTTTTTATCTCTTTTGAAACGTTGTCGTAACATACTCGTACACTTAACTTATTCATGAATGTTCATGTAACGTTCTTCATTCAAAAACATGCAGTTAGTAATATGAATGTAACATACATGCATGAGGATCATAACATGTCTCTTTTGTTTCGAATGATAACTCGCTTTCAGACGAGTTCTTCAGGATGACAAAGGAAAATCAAATGGTTGGTACAGTTTTTAGGCTTTAGACTTTCTTCTCAACTCCAGCTGAAACCGTTCAAATCAAACTGTTTCGGACGTGTTGTACCGTAGGTTTCGTCATGTGTGTTAAGATCCAGAGCTGTACTGGTGCGTGTTTCAACCTTGCAATCTTCTCCACTCTCCCTGTATCTTTCCTCTGTGTACCCACCTCGATGTTCTTGTAATCCCACTCCTATTGACAATCTTCCAGGGCTTCTTCTTGAAGACGAGTTTCTCGGTTCCATTGCTGAAAGATACGGCCTGTTATTCTCTCTGATACCTTCTTCTTCTTCTTCTGCCCATGTGAGCTCCATTCTGTGGAAAAATGGTTCTTCCATTATCTCTTTCTGCTCCGAACTTGAATCTCCAAGATATGTCCTTAGTCCCAGTCTGTTCTCAAGCATCTTTGGAGCTTTCTGGTTTCCTTCACTTGAGGTTAGGCAACTCTCCAGGGAGGAGTTTTGTGGTGGATAGGCTGTTTGCATCTGTTGGTGGTGTAGATTCTGTAGTTCAAGGAAGCTAGCGTCTGGATATTCAGATGACACTTTAGATACTAGCTCTGAGAGTTGAGCTTTGGTTGCTTCAATCCCAGCTGGACCTAGGTTCTGTCTTCCAAGGGTCTCTTGTGCTTTCTCAAGAATCGCTTGCAGGTACTTTCCTTGAGCTTCTATCCTGAGCTGCAAATGTCGCTGTACCTGACTCAGTTTAATAAAATTATAATGAAACCGTATCTAAATGCTTTGTTTTTTTCTGTTTCTAGATAGAGTTTGAGTCCTCTGTTGATGTTCTCTACTTATGTCTTTATGTGTTTCTACACGTTTGAGTATAATAACAGCACATTTTATGATAGTTTTTAATTTAACTTTTATGAGAGTTAGTGAACCAGGCTCTTCTGGATTGGTGTTACCAACACTGTTGTTAATGCTGCTTTAAATAGAATGAGTCCACAGTTTCTAATATGTGATACCTCAAGTTGCTCGTGTAGTCTTCTCTGAACCTCTATTTGCATTTGAAGAGCATCACTTATGGGCAAGTTCCTGTGTACACATATATATGTCATTATTTTGAAAAATTTAATACTATGTAAGCAAGTACCATATTCTTACATGCTCGGCTGTGGTCCAATGCTTAAACTCTCGCTGTGACTTTCGTCTGCTTCAGGGGTGTTTTCTTCTACCATGGTCATCACACCTACACAAAGTAACTTTTAGTTCCTTAGATAAAAGTGAACCTTTAGATGAAAAGATTCGTTATGATGAATAACTAAGCTTACTTGTCTTGTTTAAACTGCTGTTAGCTTGTCCATTAAGATTCTTGCTCAGCCTGTATTTCTGGTAGCCAAATCATGAAATTAATAACCCTTGTAAAGCTGGAAGATTTTTAGGTAAATGTCTCTATGAAGTGTTGATAGATTTTACCTGAAGATGACTCTTGAGATGATATAAGGTAAGGCCTGGAATACCCATAACTTTCATGATTGTCTTAGGAGTAGCCTCTGCAGAGACAAAAGTATATACACATTAGTACATTATGTCTAGATGCCTGATTGTCAGAGATGGTTTATTTGCTAATGGTCTTACTTTCTCCTCCTCCAAGCTGGTTGACTGCTTCGACGAATCTCTCATGAAGATCAGGAGTCCATTTTAGTCGTGGCTTTGCATCGGTTGAGAGGATGAGTCCAGAATCTCCTGGGCCATTTCCTCGGAGGAATGGGTGCCTTTCAGAAGGAATAGGCATTCTAGATGAAGAGAGGAGGCTCTTTCCTTGGTGCTGGTTGTGGTAATACATAAGTCTGTCTTTAAAATAAATAAAAAAGTTATATAGAAATACTGCATTAATAATGAGTTGTAATGACCAAATGTTTTTCTTTTACCTGACACAATCTTAGTTTTAAAATGCAGCCTGCTTCTCTCAGCTCAGAGATAGTACACTATGGTCTGCAATTCCACCAATTTGGGAAGATGTCTTTCCCCCCCTTTCCTTATTTATGCTCAGGCTTGGTCTGAAGAGTAAAAGGTCTTTGCAACATTTCTTTATATAGAGGACGATAACTAAGGTATGGAATATGAATAACTGGTCTAATCATAGCTTTGTTGTTTGTGTTCTTATCGTTTCAGTTGTAGGTTGTTTACTTAGATTATATTTTTAATTTCTTGTATTGATTCTTTTGGATTACTGCTTTTCAATGCAATTCAAGCCTTGCATTAGATACCAGAATTGATTCACAACTAATGCATCGTATGCACATTCTTTTCACCATTCTGGCATACGAAAGTATCTTATTCTCCAAAAAAAATTGAAAACTTTTCTACTTGGGCAGGGGAATTCATTCCCTTTCCTTATTCCTCAATTTTTTTCAAAGTCCACAGCTCTAACCTTTCTCTCTCTTGAGGAATAATCTCAATGCTTTCCACTTGTCTGTATTGTTTTTGCTCCTACTTGATAGTCATTATTCAGTCTCTAGATACATCTTCAGCCTTAGCATTTTCTATTGAAACTTTAAGATAGAGTTTACCTATATCAACCAAAATGGCTCATGTTTCATGAGTGTGTACTGATAATATCTGAATGGTTTTTATGATAGCCGCACCCCGCAAGTGGGATGAAACTTAGGTTTCAACATTGTTTTGCCATTTTTTCAAAAAAAAAAAAAAAAAAACATTGTTTGCCATGAAAGATAATTAAGACGTGAGAAAGCGAATGAAGAATACTTCATGCTGTCTCCTTTAACAAGTTTAGTACCTATTCTCTCTAAACAGCATAAAAACTAGTGGTGGACCTATATCTTACATTCTTTGATTGGCACAACATATTTGGCACATCCATGCTTGTGCTATGTATGCATGCATGCATGTATGTATGTCTGTCGTCTTTCCTGTCTATTCTTAAGGCAACATAACATGTCTTACGTCCATATTTGTATGTATTGTTTGTGTATTTATGTGCGCATATGTACATAATAGATATATGTACAAGCTCGTGATAACTATGCATCTAAAGTCTGGCTGCTTTCTTACATTATACTTCCATGAATCTACTTTCTCCATGGCTATGACTCTAACGTCCATCATCAAACATATTGTAGTTTGTATTAAGTATAGATATTGGTATATATATAGAATAAGTTCGTAGATAAAGATATGTAAAAAGAAGTCGTGATTGCCAAATGCCGAAATGATAGCTTCTGTATGTGAAATTGAGAATATATATCCACTATCAAAGTATAGAGTCTCACATATCTTATTGAGTTTGATAGATGCCTTATAGAGGAAAAAAATAGAGACTTGGCTAGAAATATGGTCTGTTGTTTCAAAGGAAATTGTCAAACACCAAATCTTATGTTCCTTGAATGATATCTTTGCATATATTTTTTCAACCTTTCATGGTTCTGATTTCTCATTAACACTTTATTCTGTTTGGTAAAGAAACTTTTTCATAACCTTCAGTTAAAAGTATTTAGGCATATTGCCGAAATAGTTGATTGGCATGTGAGTGGGAATATGCTTCCACAAAGAGAGGCTTCTATCATTGTGTGCTGCAAGTTTTAAAAGTATATTGAATACCATCAAAAAGTAAACCTAACCAAGCAAATTATGTGTTTGAATTCACTTTTAACCACATATTGCTAGAAAATCACTGATTTATATCAAATGTAGCTGCTGATACCATCAAGATTTGAGTATGCTTTCTTGCAGCATGGTCTGTTTGAGTATGCTTTCTTGCAGCATGGTCTGTTCCTAACTCGGTAACAAAATTAGAGAAGAAAAGGTTTTACTGTAACACATGTTTCTCCAGGGCTTCTGGCTGCTGATATCAGTTAATATAAAATGCTGCGTGTTATTGCGGAAGTAGTGCCTAACTAGTAATTTTACATGTTAGAGCCTTATTTTAATTGTGCTTAGTCTTTCTCCATGTAACTTTCCTTTTACTCTGCTAATGGAAATGTCACTCTTTAAGTAAAAGAGAAGGAAGAGTGATACAGAATAAATGTTCTTCCTTGTACGTTCATTTCCCCTTACAGATTCTTGTTCTTGTTTACTAACTCTTTTTTTTTATATTTGATCTTCCTCCATAGGTATAATAATTGAACACGTGGGCGGCATCGTTAGGATTGTGACTGTTTAATGGAACGAGAGAGTATTGGATACATTAAGAATCAAGAGGAAGCGGGAAATGACCGCGGAATTACATTCGTTTTGAGAGAAAATGGAGACGAAAAGTTGGTTCATGAGATTTCAGAATGGAATATGAGAATCCAAAACTAAAGAAAGTTTTGGTGAGTCGCATTCTCAACTCAAGAAGAATCTTTTTCTATTCATGTAACGCCAACACACACAAGAAAAGAAGATAGTATTCGGGTCTATTTCTTTCTGCTTTTGCTTAGTTTGGTTTTTAAGTGATTTTTGTAGTGACCTTATGATTCTTATATGCATAACACATAGTTTTGTGTTCACCACAAGACAGTCTTGTCTGCGTCCAACAGAGAACATATTGTGATTTGTTTGTTTGAATAGTATAGAAGATAGTGTGCACGGTGCGAGAGGTTGCAAACGCAAATTCTGGCTAGTTTTGACAAATCGGATCGCTTTTTTTAGCTGTCCATTTAAACTAGATCAAGTGTCGGTCAGACGAACCGATTCTCCAAAAAGCACTTTCGTCTGTCTATGTCTGATCTATATAAAAAAAATAGCATCTGGATCTTGCTTTTTTCGTTGACGCATCCGCCCGACCATTCCTATTTCGAGAAATATGAATAAAGCTCATATCCTCGAAGTCCTTTTGTAGTTTCCGAAAGAACTCAATCTTCGTCGTGAATGTTGGTCAGTCTGTCAGATTTGTTGTCATGTATACTAGGTCCAAGCAGTCTGTCTTGAACTGTATCAAGGATATTCTCCTATCTCGCATACATGAGGCTGTCTAAAGTAAGCATTTTATTTCAGCATGTAAGGGTGAGAGGCTCCTACCGCATGCCCGTAATCCAAAAGATTATGAAGGCATTTGATCCTTAAGACTACACTCTAAGTCATTAACACTGCCATTATCGATCTATGACACATCGATTTGACATGTAGAGATACTGTCGTAACCTTTATAGTAATTACACTACAAGAAAACAAGTAGATCCCGACCGCAGAATCGGTAGGGAAACAGTCGCAAATAACGTATTACGACTGAATAGCGACTAAACTTTATGGTCGTCAATCGTCGTGTCGGTAATTACAGCGGTCGGGAATCGGTCGCTAAATGACGACTGCTGTACGACTAAATTACAACTAATTAAATCCGTCGGTAAAGAGTCGGGCAGCAGTCATACTATATTACGACGACACTCCGACTATTTCACGTCTAATCTACAACTACTTTCTTGGCAAGTATTTCGTTTAAATGCAATAGTTAATCAGTCGGATATTCGAAGTCGTTAATCAATCGGGTTCATGTAGTCGTTAATCAGTCAGTTGTGTGCAGTCGTAAGTCAGTCGGTACTCGCAGTCGTAAATTAGTCAGTATATTTGTGACTGATTAGCGACTACAGTTATTTTATGAGTCGCTATTTAGTCGTAAAATAATTCTATTTTGATCACTATTTTACGACTGTATTCAGACTTCTTTTTTGTTTTTTTAATTGGTAATTTTATTATTTGTGCTTTCTTGTTTGTGATGCTATTATATAATAAAACAATATTTATTAAACAAATTGTGAAATAGAAAATACTAATTAATTTTAACCTGAAAATGTTAACCACCGAGAGTTTACAAAAAATGTAAACCACCGAGTTTACAAAAAATGTTACCAACCACCGAGAGTTTACAGAAAATATTGACAAACAACTAAACAAAAGTCAAGTTTCATGTCCAAGAGATATAAACAAGAAAGCATGATCAGGTGGTGGAATTAGTAGATACGAACTGATCAAATCTATGATCAGTTGCAGACAGAAACTTCTTCACTACACCAAACTCATTGATCTGCTTTGCTTGCTCTGCAATAGTAACACCCTGCTCTGCAATAGTAGCACCCTGCTCAGCAATAGTAGTAGCCTGGGCTGCATTAGAAGCCGCCTGCTCTTCTATTTTGCGGTGAGCTTCTTCAAGCTGCTTATTCATGTCAAGGAATGCAGAAGAAGAGACCTCACTGTACTTCCGTTTACCATTGACGAGAGTTTGCTGGAGGCTTCCAATGCCATAGTAATGTCCTCTTTCATCTGTGAAAGTAGACTACAACAAAAAAATAAATTTGTTACTATAAACCAGAAGAAAAGAGTATGAAGTATAAAGATAATTTTTTTTTTGAAAGAAACAGCTTACCAAAAGGAATATCTCGGTATCCTCCTCTATGGAGAGCTGTCGATCATTGGAAGCACCATCTGAACTCTGTGAGTTTTCAGCCTCAAGGGCAGTCAACTTGGCTTCTTTGTTCTTCTTATATATCTCTGCAACCTGCTCGGCTTTCAAATCAACATAGGTCCCATCCTTTTTTGTATGTGTCTTGATGTAAACTTCACCAAGAGAAACTGGTCTGCCCAATTCCTCAACCTGAAATGGTTTTAAAAAAAAAAGCAAAGGTTAATGATACAGATTGTTTAACTTTTATGAAAGGAGCAAAAACAGCTTACCATTTCATATTCGATTTGTTGGAAAGACTTCTGGCCAGTGTTGTGCTTGTGTGGACCAAGTCCGTTCCGTTCAGACAAACGAGCCACTGATGCAGTTTCACTTTTTTTTTCCGCTGCAGGAGTGTCCCAATACGCTGTCATTTCTTCCCACAGAGTATCATGGATCCAGTTTGGTTGCTTTCGACTCCTCCTACAAATGCTAACCATGTCTTTCATACGTAGCTGACATATGCTCTCAAATTTTTCCTGGACAAGACCAGTGTGTATTTGACTCCAAGTGTGAGTTTTCTACAAAAAAAAAAACACAGAGAAAGTTGATGTTAAAAGTCAAATTAAACAAAAGTTGAGAGTTAATATAGAAGATAAAAGACTTAACTGCAAATTCTATAAATATTGTCTCTTGTTTGTCCCGAGGCACAACAGTCCAACTGTAATAAGCAGCATCAAACTTTTTTCTGAAAGTCTTTGAGATCCTCCGGGTCAGTTTCCCTTTGTCACGACCAAACCTCAAAACACAGAAACAAAATAATGAATATATTAGATCGGAACAGAAGTAATAAACCATGTACTAAGCCAACCAAAGCAAGCCAAATTTAAAGACAAAGTGAGCTTACATCAGACACTCCAAACATTCAAGTGAACTGAAAAAGGTGTGAGCTAAACAAGCCTCGTATAGAATTCAACCAGCGAGCTAAAAAAACTGTGAGCTAAGAAAGAAGTTAACCCTCAAATAAAAAACCTCAGTGAGCTATAAAACATTCACAAGTTAAATATTCTCCTGTTTGCAAAGCCTCAAGTAAATTAAGTAGCATAAAAAACAATCAAATATATTATTCAACCAACAATTTCACTAGTGAGAATGTCAAGTCAATTTTTTTTTAAAAATATATAATGCTCAAAAGTCAGAATCATACCATGTTGTTCCAGGCTCAAAGTTTGGGGAAAGGATGGGTATGTCGCGGCCCCGATTTGGCTGGGAAATCAGTTCGTTGATTTGACGCAAGAACCCATCCGAGAGAGTTGGGTTCACAGCTTCTGGACGTTCTGTACTCGCAGAGTCTTGAGCCTCAGAACTGCTCGGACCATTTCGCGCCGCTGACGTTTCAGACCGTCGAGGTTGTGGAGGTGGAGGTGGAGATGGTTGAGGAAGATGCGCAGAAGCAGCTTCAGTTCGGGCATGTGAGTCTTGGAAGAGTTGCCTCGGAGGTGGGTAGTCACTCACGCCTGGTGGAGATCGGCGGTTGGGGACAGGAGGAGCTGTCGTCCTAGGGAAGAACTGGTACTGCGAGGGAAGGGGAGATTGTTGGGATTGTTTCTGCTTCTTTCTCGATCCCATCGTTTCAGAAAGGGATGAGAGATTAGGGTTCTTTCGGGTTAAAAGATAGATGAGGGTTTCTGGATTTCGCTTTTGATTTCGACAGAATGAGAGATTTGGATAGAAGGTTATAGATTTTCGAGAGAGAGTGAGAGATTTAGGACTAGGGTTCTTTGTGTTCTGTCGGCATCGAGAGAGAACGAGAGAATGATGTATATTAGTGTTTTTTTTTGTTTAAAAATGACGTATATTAGTGTTATTAGGTGTTTGTCTTTATTTTGGTTTTGGGTATAATTGGGCTTAGCGGGATGGTAAATTTGGTTAGGCGGAATTGGGTTAGGCGGGATTTAGAAAATTAGTTTGTTTTGGGTTTACTTCTTTTTTTGGTTTCACTTTTGTTTTGGTTTTGCTTTTTTTTAATCACTTAACAATATCAAAACACGTTATTAAAAAGCACCTAACATAACATTATTATCACATTATGGGAAAAAAATAACATAAGTTTAGGGATATGACTTACAATTTATTGTAAAATATTTTAGTATGATGTTTTTCCATCTTCACCATCATCATCATCATCAGAAGAAGATTTATTACATTGGAATTCATCTTCGGGTTCTTCATCTTCGACATCAATATCGAGATTTATCGGTTCTCTTCGAACATGCGACAAATGGTCGACTGCTAGATCTTCAATTGTAGTCATCAATACAGCATCATCATTGTCTTGTTGTAACAGTGTCGGTTCTTTGTCTTCGTATTCTCCTGAAATAATTCCCCTCGGATTCACTTTTAAGACATTGTACCACAACTGTTTTGGTTTTTTTACATACGGATACGGGATGTAACAAACTTGATGTGCTTGAGATGCTGTTATCAAATAATAAAAAGTTAATAATATATTTATGGACATTAATTAATATGTATAAATAATACATACCTAGAATAAATGGTTCGTATTTATAGTATTTCCTCGATGAAAGAATGTCTACGATGCCACCGTTGCTCCGCCGAGTGCCTCTGCCAATTTTAGGGTCATACCATTTACACTTGAAAAGTGTGATTTTCAAATCCACCGCCCCCTCATACTCAATTTGAATGATATCAGTTAAGATTCCGTAGTAATCAGCTTCATCTGATGCATTTGTATAACTCTCTCCTTTAACACATATCCCATAGTTACAAGTCTTTCGTCCCTCACCATGTTTCTGCGTATGAAATAAGAAACCTCTGCTGAAGTAGATGGGCCAGCTTTTGGCCTTATTCACAGGTCCACTCGCGACATCTTTGACCCACACAGGAAACTTATGTGTATTACTCCAGTAACTAACCTGCATATATATAAAATATCAATATATATAACTATAGACACAATAATTCTACTAATATTATTGCTGAAACATACATAATTTTTCACCCATGTATGATATTCGTCAGCTCTCTTTGTGGAGAGTTCTTTCTCGGAGAGGTCTAGATATTTTGTAGATAGATAATCTTCAAACATCCTATATGAGTTCACCACCACAAATTAGTATAGTTAATTATTGTGATATATTGTAATATAAGAGGATAATTACCAAATAATACCTCTCAAATGGCTGAAAATAATCACAATTTCGCAATACATATGAATGTGCGCAATTATAGTCTTTCTCGGAAAGCCATATTTCTTGCATTTCCCCACTTGGACGACCAGCATGCGTAAATATATCAGGTACTCCGGAGACATGATACACAGGAACTTCACCTTCATCGAATCTTGTTAACCTGCACAAATTAACGATCCACATTACATAAGAATATGAGTAGACAATAAAAAAAAAGTGAATCGATCTCTAGAATAATGAAATTGTTTACCTTGATTTTGTTTGTATATGATCAGCAAAGTAGTGCTCAGTAAAGTAAGCTATCTCCTCATTGATATATGATTCAACAATCGATCCAGCAGCAAATCTTTTGTTCTTTGCTTTTGCTTTCAACTTTTTGAAATTCCTTTCAAAGACATACATCCACCTATAATTGACAGGTCCTCCTAGTTCAGCTTCGTATGGGAGGTGTACAGGGAGATGCTGCATTACATCAAAAAATGATGGTGGAAAGATCTTCTCTAAATTGCAGATGATCAAAACAATGTTTTGCTTTAGAATTTGGAGACGATCTTTCTGCAAAGTTCTCGAGCAAAGGTCACGGAAAAATAATCCAACACCTACAAAATTTAAAATATTATTGATAGTTATAGATTAAGTTGTATCATTTAATATAAAATCAAAACAAAAAAATTAGAACCTGATAACGCACGATGGACGTTTTTGTCAAGGAGCTCTGAAAAGATAAATGGAAGTAGCCGCTCCATAAAAACATGGCAGTCATGACTCTTCATGCCAGAGAACTTGTTGTTTTCTATATCAACACAATTAGCTAAGTCTGAAGCATAACCGTCGGGAAATTTAACTTCACGTTTCACACATTCCAATAAACTTTTTTTCCCGGCTTCGTCTAATGTGTAGGGAGGAAATGGAGCTTGACCATCATCATCAACATGTAAGTGTGGACGATCACAAAACTTTGATATATCCAATCGTGACTGGATTGTGTCTTTCGATTTACCCTTCACATTCATAAGAGTATTCATGATGTTGTCAAAGAAATTCTTCTCAATATGCATCACATCAAGATTATGTCGAAGAATTAGATCCTTCCAGTATGGCAACTCCCAAAATATGCTTTCCTTGTGCCAATTATGGGTCTTTCCATATCCAAGCTTCTTCTTTTCATGACCGTTTCCACCGCAAGAAGACGTTTTTGGTGGTTCAACACCTTTTAGTTCAGAATAAACTTGCTCACCAGTTAAAGAATCAGGTGGAACTTCATTTAAGGCGTGTTTTCCCTTCAAGAAATCCTTTTTATTCTTCCTTAGTGGATGATTACAAGGAAGAAATCTTCTGTGACAATCAAACCAACACGTCTTCCTTCCATTAGGCAGATAAAAAGCCTTTGTATCTTCCATGCAAATTGGACATGCCAATTTACCATGGGTCGTCCATCCGGAAAGCATGCCGTACGCCGGAAAGTCGCTTATCGTCCACAGAAGCACGGCTTTTAGGTTAAAATTTTGATTCAAGGACACATCGTATGCTTCAACTCCAGTTGACCACAATTCTTTTAGCTCCGCAATTAAAGGTTTGAGGAAGATATCAAGACTAGCTCGCGGATGCTTTGGCCCAGAATTTAGAATTGTAAGAAACAAGTACTCCGTTTTCATGCACATACCCGGGGGCAGATTGTACGGAGTCAAGATCACAGGCCACAGCGAATGATTATGAGACATCCCAAATGGATTGAATCCATCTGTACATAATCCAAGATAAACGTTACGCGGTTCTTCGGCAAACTGGGGATGTATTCCTTGGAAGTTTTTCCACTCGGCCGCATCAGATGGATGACACATTTTTCCGTCTTTTGCTTGGTGTTCAGCATGCCACCTCATTGCCGCTGCAGTCTTCTTGCTCTGATACATTCTCTTCAACCTATCAGCTATAGGTAGATACCACATACGGCTATATGGTACTTTCGTTCTACGTCGTTTGTCCCTCGGCTTCCATCTTTCTGCACCACAAAACTGGCATGTATCCCACCTTTCATCTTCTTCCCAAAATATCATACAATTGTTGATACAAACATCAATTGTATAATATGGGAGCCCTAAATTGCGCATCAACTTTTCTGTCTCATAGTTTGAGTCGGTTGCCATGTTTCCATCTGGTAAATAGTCATTCAGCATTTGGCACACCGAATCCACACATTTTTCACTCATATTATAATCTGCCTTAGTTTGCAAAACTCGAGCAGCTAAGGATAACTGCGAGTGACCTTCATGACAACCATCATACAAAGGATTTTTTGCTCCTTCTAGCAAATCATAAAACTTTTTTGAATGGTTGCATGCATCGTCTACTACATTCTGGTAACTACCATCCGGGTAACTACTACCCTGGTGATAATTGTCAGAACTCACATTATCACGAAAAGCATCATTTACCATATCAACATATATATCTTCAGTACCAACTTCTTCATTACCACTAAAATGTGTCGGATCAACATGACTTGTTCCTAATGCCATATCAATTTCTTCTCCATGATTATACCAAACATAATAATCTTGCATGAATCCTCTACTATATATATGTTTCCAAATTTTTGACCCCGGAAGAAATTTATCGTTCTTGCAAACACTACATGGACAGAAAAATTTACCCCCATTGCTTTGTGCGAGAGGTTGACTATTGGCGAATGTCATGAATTGATCCACCCCTGCTACGAACTCTTCCGAGAAATTTCCCGTCCGTTCATCGATCCTCTTGTACATCCAATCTCGAAAATTAACATTGTTGTTATTTCCCGACATTGTAACACTTCAAACAATCTTTTTTTTCTTTTGTCTTTCACGATTTTTTTTTTTTAAAATTTGTTTCTACGGTTTCTGAGCAGAAATGTGGGGAGACATCGTCTATATTATATTGCGAATTGTCTGACTTATTAGCGACTAAAGACTGACTGCCAGTAAAATATTAGGTACAACAACCAAAAATGTAAAAAACGTGATGTGTACCAGTTTTAGCCGACTGATTAGCGACTAACTGATGACCACATACAGCAGTCGTTAATCAGTCGCTATTTACCGACTATAATGCGACTGAATGTTTCCGACACGGTATTAGTCGCTAACCAGTCGTTATTTAGCGACTAAACTACGATTATTTGTTGTAGTCGTTAATTTGAGGCTGATGGGCGACCGTTTTTCTGCGTCGCCAATTAGTCGCGTAACAGTCGCCAAAGAGTCGTTATATTTTGCGACTACATCTGCGGTCGCAAACCGTGGTCGGAAATCACATGTTTTCTTGTAGTGTAAGAGGGTCGTCATGTCCCTCGTTTGCTTCTTCTTTTTAATTAGTTTTCTTCCAAAATTATGTTTCAAGTGACGTATGTTGGAGAGTATCCATCCGTAAAACGACTTTTCCATTAAAAAGTTGTCGTTCCTCGCCTTCTAAATGTACCAATAGATCCATGGGAAAATATCAAATTGTGGTCTCAGTGGAGTCGTTTTTTTCCTTTTTCGGAACAGAAAATTCATATTTTGGTAATTTTTTTTGGTCTGGTTATTATGCTATTACAAATTATGAAAAACATTATCTAGACAATATTACAGCCGATAATTCTATTTGTCTGCCGATAATTCATATCTGACTGCACACCCTGAGCCGTCTTGTTAGATCCATTTCTGACGGTACTCCTTACGCCATGCTGAAGATCTCTTGTAAATATTTTCTCCAATTTTTCTGCATAATTCGGAAATTGAAATCAAGACTTCTTAGTGTAGAAATATAATTTGAATCTCAAACTCAGATGTAAAAGTCTTTAAACCTTGACCACTAGGCAACAGTGTTTCCAAACCTGCAAGGCTGGGGAACAAATCGGATCGTTTATAAAGATTGATTGTTTAGTTGCAAGTAGATAATAGTATCCATTCTTGTTTTTCTTATTTTCAGTTTATTTATTTACATTCTTTGTTCGTCTACTTTCTCTTTATATTCGTTAATACATGTATTTCAAAAAGTTGTCTTTAACCCTTTGGAACATGGAGAAGTGAGATTCTAAAGATAACTTGGATAAGCAAAAAAAACATCTTACCAACAACAAATGTATCACCTCCTAAAAAGTAAAAAAGAAGAAGATGGAGCTGAGTAAACCGGTCCTGACCGGTCCAAAGATTCTAATTAATAGTTCACGGTTGGACCGACTCGGTTTGTTTAAGCTGGCGTGTAGAGAATACGCAGGCGGTGGACTCTTTCTCGCCGAACAACAACAGAGGAAGAAAGCAAAACAGAGTCTAAACCCTATCGTTGTGGGTTTCTCGTGCTCTTCTTCTTCTTCTTCCTACTGAGAAAAATGGCTGATTCAGCGCATGAGACAGAGATCAGATGCCATCATTGCGCAGGCCCTCTCACGAAAAACTTGGTATTTTCAATTTGTAATATACAGATCTCTGTTCCAGATGATCATCAGAGAAGAAGATTCGTTCTTTTAGGATATATTCTTAATTAGGAATTGATTGATTTCAGGAAACCAGTGAATGGACTGTGTCTCCCTTCATCAGGGATAGCTTTTCTATGGTAAGTTTCGTTATAAGAATTTGATTTCTTTTGGTTTGGATTTGGCAAAGTTCGACTCTTTTAGTGTAACTGAAGCCTGCTTCACTTGTAAAAAGATTGTTTTTTGACTTTGAGGATGCAAAAGACTATCCCTTTTGTTGTTGTTGTTTCAAATGGATTAAAAGGGTGTTAGTGATCTATGTTTTCAAGCTTTGTTTTGTTATATGATCTTTAGATTGGATCAGCTGTTGGTGGTACTGCAAGTGCATTCATTGGATTTAACCATGGTATGTAGACCTTCTTTCGAACACTTATATCTCACATCGAATCTTGTCTGAGCTAGTATCTTCTTATGTCTTTCAACTTGTTCTTTACTCGTTGATTGTGTCTAAAAGTCTTTAATCGAGTTGCACCTACTTCTTTATTGCTCACTTTAGGAGTCTTCTCTGATTTGGAGAAGGAATTAGAAGCAGAGATTTAGTATCTGTATTAGTTATCTAGTTATGTGTTGGTGATAGACTACACTGGTAGCAGTTAGATTTAAAGCTTTGTTTAAAAGAGTCTGAGTCTGTTTGGCTTGTTTTAAATGCTCTTTTTTTTTATTGACGCAGTTATGCCAATTGTACGCAAGTGGATAAAAGGACCCATGTGGTTACACTTTCTTGTTGGGGTAAGTTATTTACAAAAGATGCAGAATTCTCTTCTTCTTTTCATCATGCTTTGTTTTATTTTGTCCCATTCATAATTTTTCTGGGGGAAATAGACCAGTGAATTGCTTAACCGTTTTCCATACTGATGAAGCAATTGAATTTTCATTTATGTGTCAATGCAGGCACCGCCTGTTATAGTTGTTTCATCGGCCTGTGCTGGACTAGCAGGTTTGAGATCTTCTTCCCCCCTCCTCATCCTCCACTACTTTCTTACTATTGTGGAACATAATTTCCTTTTTGATCTCTTGGTCACTTAAGAATGAACCTGGTCTTTAATGTTTGCAGGTGGCACGGTACCAGCACTGGCACAGCTTGCGTCCTCTTCATACCGAGCAGCAGTTCATTCGTCTCAGCCACCAAAGGCACAAGAGAAGAACAAAATGCAAAAGTCTACAACATCTCCTCTGTAAAACACACAGCATAGCTTTCCCTTTTGTTCATTTTCTTTTCTCTCCATCTTTTTTTCTGTCAGCCTTTCTCCATCTTGTATGTCAAGAAGTGAGGTTCTTGGTGTAAATACTTCTACTTAAAACTCACTAGTTCTAAAGAAAGCTTAAGTCGTGCCAAGGGCTTTATTGTTTTGGTGTTTCAGACTCTATTCCATGTCCATGGATCATTCTCATCACTCAATATAAAGAAAGCTCAACTTAGGATCATTTGTGCTCTTTCAGGAGATAAGGGGTTTCTTAAGAATATTAGAATATAAGTTTGGATCTGTTATGTTAATATATCTCTTTTACACATGAGGGTAGTCTTGGAGTTTCACAATTGGAGGCGGAAAAATTTAGGAGACTAGGGTTAGGGCTTTGACCAAAGACTAGTATAAATATGGAGCAAGTAACCAACTCCAAGCTTCAAAACTACTTGATCTTATCAGAGCTGAGAAAAAGGGTTTAGGGATTAGGTTTTTTGACCTTCTCCGATCATCACAAGCAACCCCATGTCCATTCTTTTGGAAGCTATGGCCGGCGGCTCTGGTGACGGGAAAGGCTTCAATACCTTATCTTTTATATAATCCCTTTGTTTTCAGCGATGAAGACTGCTTGCTGCCTGAGCGTACGATTTACTCGGCGCAGGGATGGCTTTTGCGAGCTTTAACTCCCCCAACAAATATATTTAAGTTTTAAATTTTTTGATTTTTATTCTTTTTTAGGTTTTTGTTTTTGATTCCAATTTTTTTTACAAGTGTTTTGTTTTAAAAGTCTTTTTCTTACAAACTGTCTTGAATAGAGTTTATTTTGGTCTACAAGTAAAAATTCATCCTTATTTGTTGTTACAATGGCATAGTAAATCAATGTAGGTAGTAAACATATGGTTACACTTATGAGCTAGATCCAGGTATGAGTTATAGAGGAACCTAAATAGAATAAGGTCACGTTGGATTTTAGGAAGAAGATAGGAAGCTTATATTCAAACAGCAGCTTAGTTTTTCCCATTTATGTCTTCTTCTAAGCTGTCTTGTTTGATTGTCGGTACTAAGCAGCTCTGAACCCAGAGCTGTGTGGCTTCTTCTTAGAGATCTTAGAGCCTGTTGCAGCGTCTCAGGCGCTATCAGTTCATGCTCTATTGCTCCGATGGTATTTGAGCAGGCAGGACAAGACGGATCTCGGGTTTGAGAAGTTGGGGTCACTTTGTCTAAACATTCGACATGGTAGACGTGGTGGCAGGGGAAAACACCAGCAGCTGGCATGTCTCCACTTCTCAGTATCTTGTGAGAACACCATGGAGATTTCTGAGATAGGAGCTTTTTGCAAACCCCGCATCTATGTTGTGTGGCTTTTGTCAGTGAACCTGGTTCAAGTCTCTGGTTTGCTGCTTGTGTTTCGTTGGATCTTTCCACATCTAGCAGCGTGCTGTTACTAGAGTTTGATGATGCTTCCTCTACTTGTGAGCCTTGGTTGTTTATTGTGGACGTCATGAAACTGGAAACAGGATCTGTGAATGCGTCTTCTTGGGGATGATGAAGTTCAGGATTCTCACAATCTGAAACCGGGTTGCAGAAGACTCGAGGATAAGAACAGTGAGCATGGCTTAAAGGTTGCTTGCTTGGAGTCACCCGTGAGGCAGTTGTTGGTTGTGATAGTTTCAGCAACGAGCTGAAACTCGCTGTACTTTCTCTATCAATATTTTTCTCCTGTAATACAAGTACATCAGCGAGGTACATGGTTCATCTATCATGAAAAGCTCATCTTGAAGATTGTAAGAAGATCAACTTACCTCATCCAAGCATTGCGGCTTTGAGTTATTTGTTATTGGTACAGTGTCCTGTTCAATCCCACCAGAAGCAGACGAGGTCGAAGCCCATCTTGGCGATTGCTGAAAGCAGGATTCCAAAGTTTCACTTCGTCTACTTGTGCTCGAGTACAGTCCAAACCTGTGACTCTCATCATCGCTCGTATCCTGATCCAAACCATCTCTGGTATATACAGCAGGTGAGAAGCTGATATTAGTCCGCCATTGCAGTGCTTCTTCATCTTGACGCGATGGAAGAACATGTCTTCCGCTGCGGGGTGGCAATTTGGTTGTTACCAGTGGCCTTGAGGCCACAATACAACAGAGTGCTCCCGTTTTGAACTCTGCTTTACTCTCACCGCCTTCAGCTCCAAACGATGCTGACAAGTGTAATCTTCTCAATGCAGTGAGACCTCTACATCAGGAATTAAAACCAAAGGCCTTCTTTAGTAACTTGTAAACACTGTAATCTTACTTTATATTATAAATGAAATTATTTGCTTATACATAGGTAAATCCCCACAAGCTTTTTTTTTTTTTTTTTTTTGTGACAAAAAAAAAAAGATTGTGTTTAAAATAAATAACACTGAATGAAAACTAATCTCTTCTCGAAACTATACCGTTTGGTTTAAAGGATAAGAACCGAAATTAAGACAGGTACACTGAATGAAAACTAATCTCTTCTCGTAACAGCTGTTTCTGAGCACATACGATGACTGGAGAGCCAGCAGGAATTTAAACTAACAGAAGCTAAAAACATTGTTTAAGCATCACAAGTCAAACGAGATCAAGCATAGTAAAGTTAAATTCATTCAAGTGTTAGAGAAAAAGCAAGATCAGGTGTCGGTGAAAGCCAAGATTAGACTTGTGCAGAGATTTATAGTTCCATATACCTTCAAACTGGAAACTGATGATCACTGTATCTTGGTGACTTCGACGACAAAGAGGAGAGAGAGAGAGAGAGAATCTTTTTTTTTGCAGGATCAATGGAGGAGAAGCGGCGAGAAGAGAGAAAGCAAGAGCGCTCCTTCTCTTTTGAAATAGAGAGAGAAACGACTACTATGAGTTATTGAATGAGAGAGAGAAGATTGGGTAATTATTAATTAATCACTCCCTTAGTCGTTTTGTTAATTATAATCTCATTCATCTTCTTTTTGTTATTTAATTAGTATTTGTTCAACCCCCACTCATTGATTTTTCTTGTTTTTTTCTTAGGAATAATCATTATTGGTTTATCAAATATGGTTATGGCATGTATGACTATATTGACATGATATATTTATCAAAAGTTATTTCGATTTGTATAACTATCATTTTCCATTTTCATGCTATTTTCCTTATTTTCTGTCACCATCCTTGTTTATGATGGGTTAACCTGCAACCTGTTAATCATAGTCTCAGCTAATCCTTATACCAAGACCAACTAGTGGTTGTCGAATAAAGGTGTTTCACTCAAATATCGACCTATCATAATCAACTTTCTATCTTTTATTTTAGACAAATCAACTTTCTATCTTAATTAACGGAATAATTAATTGTATTCTGTAATGTTGTTATCGTATTGTCAAACTCAGTCCTTAGTCTTCAAAATATTTCATTTGATTTTGTTTTAAAGTCCAGTCGATAAGGCGTTAAGGAACATAACTAGCAATTTATGTCCAGGCCATGAGATTTCGGTCCTAATTAACACACGATACGCATCCCCAACAAATTGAAAATATGAATGAACTAAGCCCATGATCTTTACATTAGCCCAATATTTAGTGCTATGTTTCCTTTTGTCAAACCCATGGCTCATGGTATAATCTACTGTCTAATCTGATCCGCTCTTTTGTAACAAGTATTGTAATATGTAATTGGATCTTCTTATTGATAACATATCAGCTGTAAAAAGAAACAATTTTTGTGAGAAACTTCAACCGGTTAAGCAAAAACATTTCGAAATGGTACTATGTTTTGGGTTACGCAAGACAGGCGAAGGTGTACGGTGCGGAGTCATTGGCTAACGCATGTGACCGTCAAATTTCTTTCTCCAGTAAACCCTAATAGGGTTTCGGTTAATTCATATTTCAATATCTCAAATATAGATTTATACATAAGCGCAACTATTAAACATATTTTAACTAGTAAAATAATTTTTAATTTATACAAAATTCAACATAATTGGACTGTTTTCTTTTAAGAAGAAGAAGACTGGTTCTAACAATGTTAGTTGGATCATCCCACTACACTTCAATGTGTCCATGCAAATATGGTTCATTGTTTACGTTCCATCTGAATATCCAAAAAAGAGTTTATCTGCGAAATGCAGTTCCGTTTAAAAATTAGTTTAGACCATTTCATAGATTCGTGATATCCCTAAATTAAAAATAAAAACGTTATCAGTTGGAACGTCAACTTTTACATCGTACGTATATATAAAACTACTTTATGTACTATAACTCTAACCTAAAAAGTGTTTTAATTAAATTGTATAATGTGCCACATAGTTTCTCATCAATGTGAAAGTTTTGAAAACTATGTAACAAAAAACTTTACATTTGTTATAAATTCACACTTGTTTTCTACAGTATCATTTCAAATTTAGGTGATGACAGAAAATTCAATACAAAATAATAAAGTATAATCATTGATCAAATTTAAGTTGTCCATGACAAAATATAATCATTCAATGTATATGTGTTTAAAAAAATATCATTCAATGTATATGTCTTCTGGGCGATAAATGATTAATATCTATAGAAATGGTTTGGTGTATCCGTGTATATAACATGATGAACTGAAAGAAAAGGATAGAAGAAAGAGACAGTACAAAAGAGGCAATAGAGATCATCATCTAGAAACCGAAAAAACGGGAAAGAACGGTTAGCTTTGCTGCAAGTATCGATCTAAAAGCTTCGCTTTAAATGGAAAGTCCTGTTATTATGCGCATTAAAATAATGCTCATATTCCTGCATTTTCTTTTTACAATTTTTTTTAATTAGTAAAATCGCTTTCTACAACTGTTGTAAGCCAAAAAAAATTTATCGTTATATTCATGTCCAAGATTCAACATATAATTAATGAGATTTATGTCCTTAATTTGAGGTGGAAGAGACTCACACGCTTATTTCTAAACAAGCAGAGTACATTGAACCCGATACATCATTTATTTATGTACGGTTAAGAGTTTTTGTTTTTTTCCAGTTGAACGTTTGCATCATTTTAGAAAATGATGGTAATATAAGAGCATAGAGAAAATATTAAGGATAAGAATTAAGACGAATCTATAAGTCAAGGGAATTTGAAGAAGAAAAATGTATTAGCTGCATGGCATTATGTTTATACAGTAGATATATGTTCTGCTTTTTAATTTTAAAATTAAAATGAATTCTGTGTCGTTATATATAAATATAATATAAAGAATTCAATTCTAAGAATATCACAGCACATACAATCAAAAACAGATCTGCTACTAAATCTTAAACACAGATCTGCAGCCATATCTTATTCCATGTAAAGCCAAAGCTTTGATCGGGACCCAAGAAAATTCCTTGAGATAGTAGTATATCTATATTGAAAAAAACGAAATATAACAAAAAAAAAAGTATTTACGGTACTAACAGATGTAATCACAAAGTGCTGAAAATTGAATGATATGAAACATTCAAAAACTCGCAGCTATTAAAAAATTAGTAGGAAAACGTAATGTGATTGATGTAATAACCAAGTTCCTTAAGACATAAGACTTAGGGATCTGGAATTGTATTTCACAAGAAACCCATCATTAATCACTGTTCTTAGTTGAAATGTATTTCTATATATATTGTCATATATTAGTGTGTCAATGTGTCATAATCTAATAATCTAAATTGTTTGGCATATGAAAAGGCTAATATGCTGCCCAGATTCAGGGAACATTCACATGCTTCATGAGCTGTGTTTTATTCAGATTCGATCGAAAATGCTAAAAAAAAAAAATTTAAAAAAATTCTCAAACAAAAAGAGAGTCTATTTTAGCATATTGTTTTTCAAAAACAAATACATAATGCTAAATTAGGTTGACAAAAAACATTTCTCAAAAAATTAGGTTGATTATGATTATAAGCGATGCAAATAGTAAACCTAAAACCATATATATCTACACTACTGATAACAACTGTAAACAAAAATACATAACATTCACATAGCTATTATCATTTTCATTTGTATCTCTACTTGGGTATCAAAATTAACTAAGAACATAGAATATACTCCATTTGTTTCGATATGATGCATGTTTTAGATTTTTCACACATTTTAATAAAATACAAAATAAATTTATAGTGTTTTGTTATTATTTTTTTCCTATAAATCTAAAAAATAATAATCCAATAAATGCAATTAATCATTGTTAGTTACAAAATATGCATTGAAAATACAAAAAAATGTATCTTTTTAAAATAATTTTTTTTTTCTAAAATATACTATAACATTATGAAATGGATGAAGTAGTTTGTAAATCTTGGTAATTGATACTCTATAAGAAGTATGAATATAGGAAAAATACTTATATGTATATTACAGTGTACATTGAGAATATATTACCTAAGCACTAAAAATCCCAAATGATCCCAATCTTTTTTTTTCTTTTTTTTCTCCACACTATAAACTAATTACACAACCAACTAAACAAGATCAATGAAGCGAAAATAATATATAGGATTAACCCCCTAGCAAATCCTATATATGTAATGTATTAACTACATAAATTAATTTAAAACCCAACGAATACACTCTTTAATCACAATTAAATCATTAATTAGCTATAATTCTCCCCGACTAAATCTAATCAGTAGTCCCATAAGATCCCTCTTAAGTCACATAGATCATCATAAGACTTGCTACCATTCATCACTCCCATCATACTCATCTCTTGCTTCATTGCCGGAACCGAAGATACCTCCGTGGTCGTGGCTGCATTCACATCTGAGCTCAGGCAGGTTTCTTGAGATACACTAACAAGCGAGTGCTCCATCTTGATCATCTCCTTGTTGTTGTTATATGAAGAACCGGAACCAGAAGCAGAACCAAAACCCTGGTGGTCAAAGATTGATTGGTAACTAGAGTTGAAGTGATGAGGTTGGATTGGTGATGAGATGTCGTAGGTTGGAGGGTTGATGGGTTTGAAGTCGTGTTGTTCGGGTTGGCCCGTGAAACTCGGATCCATGAGGGGAGGAAGAGATGAGAAGTCTAGGAGATGGTCAATGTTATCTAGAGAATTCATTCTTGTGAGATCTTCACAGGGTATTCTCGTCATTTGTTGGGTTGTCGTAGCAGGATTGTTCTTGTGAAAAACCCTACACACGACCCACTCGTCCTGTAATCAAGATCACAAACAAACAAAAAATGTTAGATACGATATTCAATCTTTTAATTTAGCTTGTTACTCAATCTTGGATTGGATATAAACTCAAACTTATTGAAAAGGACAAAATTTCCACCAAATTTAAACACTTTTGGTTTAAGAAAATGAATATTAATAATTAAACTTGACCTTTCTCATCTATAGATTTCAAAAACATTTGAGAATGTGTAGATTAGTTATATATATGAACTTACCCTCGCGGATTTGGGGAGATTGTGATAAGAATATTTGCCTTCAAGACGATACTCATGCATGACCCAATTAGTCTTTTCACCTCGTGGAGCTCTTCCTCTATAAAACACAAGTGTTTTCTTCATCCCAACGAGACAACCTTTGCCTTTGAAGATCGCCTTGTCCTTCCCGGTCGCTTTCCAATACCCGGACTCGGTGGCACGGTTCGTCCTTAGCCCGGTCGGGTACTTCCTGTCCCTTTGACAGAAGAAGTATAATTCTTTCTCCCCCATCTTTGCCCTCTCTATGCCCACACAAAAAAAAAAACAAGAATTAACAATCAGAATCTTGGTCAAGAAGTCAAAGAAGATTGAAATTTGTTTGGTTATAAAGTGAAAGTTCAAGAAAAAACAAAGTTAGCCTCGTGTGAAAATTTTGATTCAAGAATTGATAATCTTAACCAAGAAGCTAGCCTTGTGTGTTTATGTGTGAATACTCTTTTGCAAATGGTCAAAGACGAATTGAATTTTTTTGGAAAATTTTGTTTGAATGCAAAACTTACTTTGCAAATCCCAGGGCTCGCACTTGTTGAGATCGGCCTCTCCCATAGCCACAGCCGTGAAACGGCTGTCTAAGACCTTCTTTTTGAGATAGCACGTTATGAGCTCTTCATCTGTTGGATGAAACCTGAATCCAGGTGGCATATCAACAAGCTCTTCACCTCCATGATTCAACACCATGCCTTCTTCCACCACAATCGCCATATGACTATGTAACAGTGTATCTATTATATGTATTTGTATACTTTTATAGTTTAACGATTCAAGAACAAAAAATAAGAAGAAAAAAAAAGAGCCCAGAAAATTTTCTGGATATATAGATAGAAGCAAGAAGGAGATGAAGAAAGAAAACGATTTGAGAAAGCTAGCTGGAGAATCTTTTGGGCAGTTAAAGGTAGAGAAATTAAAAGTATTGAAAGAGTGGAAATGGCTTATATAGAGGATTGGAGGAGCTTTGCAAATAAAATAATAATAAAACCATTATAGCTTTTTCTTCATTTTTTCCTTCTTTTTGGTGATTTAGAGAGATACGTAGGCTCCAAGCGACCTCTTGAATTGTTGAACAAGCTTCACATAGACAATATTTAGATTATTATTTTCTTAAATATGTAATTTTAAATGTATTAATATCGATCATAATATTATACCTCAAAATCCGAAAACTTTGAAAAAGATAGAGATTAAAAATATTTATACCTTACTTTAAATTAAATTAAAATGTATTCCATATATAATTAATTATTTCTTTATTGTTGTCAATGGCTTAGAAAAACAAAAACCGTAGGAAAGAACGCCATAAAAATAAATTGATATCAAACAAAAAAAACCTGTGGAAAATTCAGTAAAACTTGTTATAATTTGTAACTTTTATATGAGGACCCATGATTGAAGATCGCATTAATTTAATTTGATTAACGTCCTACATAAAAAATAAAAGTACGCAATCTCCTCTTTTTGTATTTAGCTATCTACTGAGTTTCATATTGATTGTGAAGTTTTATATAAGCATCCTTTAATTTATCGTTTTAATGTCGAGAAATACGCTTATATATGTTTCGTGTATATTAGAGAACTTTATTATAGTTTAATGGGATAGTATTTACTTGCTTCTACTTCAAAAGGCTGTGACCTTTTTTTGTGGTGTTTGTTTTAGCCTTTCTAGTGAAGCCGAAGAAAGCAAAATATATTGTTTGGTATAAGTAATTAATTAATCAATTAGTAGTAGTGTGATTTTATGATTTTCAATTCATTTTAATGCGTGTAAATAAAAAAGAAGCATAGTACACAGCCCAAAGAATAATGTTCATTGTTCAATTATAACCAAACAATAAAACGTTAGATTATATGGCTTTTATAAATTGGGATTAACCTAATAATTTCTTACGTCGGTGAAAAATATCGACTTGTCAAGACACCTAGTTTGGTGACTGAAGATCGTATGAGGAATGTCTAACCACGAAGTTGAGATTTGAATATATTTTGCAAATCCGTTAGAATATAACATTTAATTTGAAACTAATCAATAATAATATAAAGACTACTATACTCTTGTAATACTAATTAGTAATTACATATGTCATATGTATCGATGTCATCAAGAACATAATATAAATTAGGTCATATATATTTATCATCAAACTGAAAAAATGCAAAGTTGTGTATTCTATGTATTTAAATATTTCGTCTGACATTTTGTAATGTTGCGTGAACTGCTCCCAACCAATTCAACTGTACAATCAGTATAGTTGATTTAATTTACGAGCTCAATATTATAAACTCATACATTTGATTTATTAATGTTACAAATATATTCTTATGTTCTCTGTTTGGATGAATCTGGCCCATGGAACGCTGACTCAGTAAATATGGCTACGTCACAGTCTGTTGTTTCTTTTGATAAAAGAAAACAAAATAATTTTTGTATGATAATGAAGAAATCTCTCACACGTCGTTCTCTTGGAGAAAACTCGTACTTCGACCAATTTTCCTATATAATTTTGAAACATATGACACAAAATCTCCAACCAGATTAACTGTACATTTTTGTCTTTAATCGATATGATACAATTACTTATATAACCAAATACAATTTACTGTGAATTTATGAACTCCGAAGTCAGTCACGACTACAAAAGGAATAATAATTGTTTTTCTTAAGAATAATAATTGAATATTGCTCTATAATTTTTTGTACGCGTTTAATGATAATTAAAATCCATAGATTTTTTTCCAGCCTGTCATCTTCTGGGAATTATTAAGACAAGACCAATTAGTTTCATTATGAATTTTGTAATAATCTACGCATTGCCGACTCAGATTTAATTGGAAAGTCGTTTTAGTCAGTTACGCTTTAACATACCACCGACTTGATTTCAGCATTTCAAAAAGAATATATACACAAATTTATTGAATCGCCGTAGGTCCTATTATGAAGTAGTAGTATAGTTAGTCTTAGTTTAATTTCAGTGATCTGTTCATTTTATTGACCAACGAACTTAAACATATACCACTGTATTTAGAATCTCCTGTATTTATTAGTATTGACATTTATTGATTGAATGTAGTGTACATATTTAATGTGGCATATCACAAGCTGTTGTAAATTGTGCTTTTATACAGTTGTCATATTAAAAAAATAGTTTATGATTCTTTTGCTTTCTTCCTGAAGATAGATTTCTAATCCAGATTTACAAAAGTGATTTGTGCCAAAATGTTCGTAAATTCCAACATAATTTTTACGGTATACCGTATATACTCTGAATCGATATTTGTCTTAACCTTAACTTGTTTTTGTCTTAATTCCTTTTCCCGTAATTATCTCACTTAGACGCGTTTATCATACGTGGAGCATGCTATATTAAGGAAATTGGATAAGAATAACAATTCAGATTAAAATGGTCTAAAATAACACTATGTGGACCGAAAGATATGGAGTAAAATCGTTCACAAAAAAAAAGGAATAAAATCAGGGACTAAACATTATAGCAATATTTATACTGTTTCCTGGTAAATCTAGTTTTTTTTTTTTGTCGAAATGGTAAATTTAGTTTTGATCATGTTGTTTTATTTTAAAATTTTCAGCCGTGTGGACCACCTTGTAGACTGTGGAGGAATAATTTTAAAATGTTTGCGGATGTAGAAGGAGTTGAATTTTTCTCCAGAAGAAGAGACTGCAAAGCGAAGAAGGAGCCACATCATTGGATGAGGGCTCTTTGACGTCATCACTCTCGCTTTCCACGGATTTTAATGGGCCACGTGGACCCACCATAAGCCGTTGAGATGTGCGGCCAGGGATTATGTCATACAACGCTCTCGCCTTCTTGTGTAAGCGTCAATTTTCTTTTGTACTTTACCATTTATTTATTTTCCTTCGCTAGGATTATGATTTATTTATACAAATATCCTAAAATATATTATGAATGTATCGTTGTTCGGTTTAGAAAGTCTCACATGTATTGGTCCTGGGGATTGGAGAACGTAAATAAAGTAGTTAATGGAATCGATATTACGATTTTTAACATATTTACCTTATCAAAATGAGAACTCCGACAAAACAATACAAATATTAATTGATATTTTTTTTGTCAACCCTAAAACTAATTGATCTAGCTTTAACAAAAAATAATGATCTAGTTTAGTTAATGGTTTTTTAATTTTTTAATTTAAAAAGTATGCTACTGTATGCACATCTCACCGGTGAAAATAGTGGTATCATTTTTGGAACACATAAGCCATGTTCTTTTCATTAACGCGCGACCAGCGGCTGCGACATCAATTCTAAAGAGAAAGAAGGAAGAAAATTGAACAGAATCAGATTTTAAACGCAGATGAGAGAGAATGAATGTTAATGGTTGCTGTTATTTTTAGCGTCAACGGAATTTACCGAATCCGTGTAGTTTTTGATCACTGCATCTCTCTTTCTCTCTCCGAACAACCATTAAAATAAAAACAATGAAAAAATTTCAGCTGCTGGTCGCAACCGCAAGGGCTATATTAATATTGTGAATATGCTCCTATATATATAGTTGGTTTAATGTGAATATTCGCACATGTAAGTGTGTAACATAACAATGAAATGATGATGGATATGATGTCATTCAACATGCTCAAAGTCGTGGCCACCACCACTAATTCTTCTGTGTGTATATAGATATATAATTTATGGGTAAATTGGAAAGCTTAGAAGCTAAGAGCATTATTATATGGACTTTTGGATCAAACTGATGACCTTATAAATATTAGCTCGATAGTTGAAATAAAATATAAACCTAAATTGTTTGTTTCGTAGTTTGAGACAGACCACAAATGTATGTTGCAGGTACAAGAAGTTAGGATTGATGTTATTGTTATTGTTGGTAGGAATCTAATTTATTGATATGTGTATAATATAGACACTCCTTTTATAAATGGAACAAATATATGTTTGATATATAATATACGTTTATTTTGGATTTGGCAGATCATTATATATATATATTATATATATATGTTATTTGCTTGTTTATTATTTACGTGATATTGTTATAATGTAACTAAAGTAGTTGATTTATTTCGATCGACTGTATACTGAATTTTGTATTAAATTATTTGCAGACTTGTATATTAACCGTTTGATAGGATAAAAAGAGAAATGAACCAAAAACAACTAGCAAGTCAGATGTATATATAGAGAGAGTAATAAGATACTTACCATGTAATTAATCGTTACATATTTGTTTTGTATTGTACGGGGGTATATAATATTCAGTGAAGAATGAAAGCAGAAAAGAAAAAGTAAGTATATATATAATATTGTAGTTCTTGTCCAAAAAAATAATAATAATATTGTAGTTCCATATTTTGTTTTATTAATTTTCGTATTGACAATGAATCAGAGACGAAACCAAGAAACGCTCAGAGCTCAAACAACGGAGAAGAATGAAAGCAGAAAAGAAGTATACGAAGAAGATAGTAATGCCAATAGAAATAGAAAATGAGAGAGCCAAAGTAATGAGAAAATGACTTGTTACTGTGAGAAGCTATAAGGTATCATACAGTGAAGATTACAAGATAACAAAAAATAAAGTGACCAGGATGCAAGGGAAAAACATTTGTTTCACATTAGCGATCAGCTCATCAATGAAACATTGAAGCAATAATCGAATCAAAAAACTCATGATGAATCAAGATAAAAAAATCACCATGTGTGACGCTCTGTTACCATATTAAACTGAATAGAATAAATATATTAATTATGTAAAGTTTGTTACAACGTTATTTAAATACACGCAAAAGGAAACTTTAACTAGTTAGTTATCTCTTAATCATAATAAACCGAGATTTAGATATACACTAATTTTTTTTTTGACAACATCAAACAAAAATTAACTAGAAACTCCTACCACAAGCCTAACCGGTAGGATTGAATCAACATAAAACAAAGTAGAAGGAAAACTCCTCGCACCGCGTGCAAACTATCAAATATTAAAGAAATTTAATCACTTTAATTGAACATCAATCTGTGCTCGGAATATATATCTCTATATAATATTATTTAAAAAGTTAGTTTCATACGTGTCACGTTCACATTAACTTTCAGGATGGTTGATTACTATGATATCTTTAATGAATCAAATATATCTAATTATCATTATTAAATATTTATTTTATTTTAATTTTCCTTTTTTATTTTGGTTTCATTTTTTCAAATAACCTATATAATAAATAAATTTTAGAAATTTCAAAAACGAAAATATCTTTTATATATAGTGTAATTCATAATAAAGAAAGGTTACAAAATAGTCTTGATTTTAAAGTAAAGAAATAATCTTCTTTAAAATAAAATAATCTTAAACAACATAATATATATTCTGAAAGTATTAAGCATTTTATTTAAATCAATTTATTTCTCAAATTATTAAAAAAAAAATTAAATAACATAAATTAAGATATCTTTAATGAATAAAATTTAATATAATCTTTCTTTTTTATGTTCTCTTTTATATTTTTCAAATACAATATATGATAAAGAAAATATTTATAAAACTTAAAACAGAAATATTTTTTATATTTAATGTGATTTCATAAAAATGGAAGTTTAGAAAAGTAATATTGATATTAAAGTAAAAAAATTAATCTTCATTTCTAGAATGTACCAGTTATGTTTTTATGCAATTTTGTACCTATCATCATTTTATTTTTATAATTTTATTTTTGAAAATTAACATATAGAAAACTAATAAATCCTATAAAATTAACATAGTCGTTACAAATTACAAATATTCAATTTAATACACATCTAAATTTGAATACAATAAATATGATTTGGTTAAATTAGATAGAAATAGTTATACAAAATTTGACGGAATATATATAACGCGATATACCCACAAATGAGTAACTAGACCAATCCAATTTTTTTATACAAGTCAAACATTAAATAAAAAATAATATATTTTTATTTATAGTAATATTCTTATACATATAAATTATAGACGACTCAAAATATTACTAAATTAATACGAAATTCTCAAATAATATTATAAATATATTAACCAACTATTACAATTAAGTATCATTGTTATATTTATTTATGGACAATCAACACTTTAGTTTATTTTTACTGTTTGATTCTCAAAACAACATATATTAAATTATACAAATCTAAGAAAAAATTTAAACTACATGAAAACAAAAAAAAAAGTAATCAAAAATTTAATATATATAGTAAAAATATCTTAGTTGAATCAAAAAAGTAAATATTATCTAATATATCCAAATAATAACCAGTCGAGATATTATATATCCAAAATTATATCCGTAATTAGTGAATTTTCTTTCATATAAAGAAAATTAAATTGTATCCGTAAATAGGGGTGAGCACAGATCGATTATCCATGTATTTGGAGGGATTAATGTCGATTCGATCCGTATCCACCCGGATATTTGGTGTCTCAAATATCCAGAAAATTTTAGAATTTTCACGGATTTCCGATTTGCTCCGTAAATAAAATAATTTTTTAAAAAATAATCTAATATACATTCCTAAGAGTATTCGTATTTTTGATTTACTTCGTCTTTTACATATATTGCATTTTAGTATTTGATTTGCTTCGTAGTATTACGGATATCCGAATTTTTTGGTTCGAATCAAAACGGATAACGAATCGAATAAAACATTTACGAATATTTTTCCCAGCCTATCCGTAAATAATAAAAGTAATATATGTATAACTAGACTTTTAATTCATTATCCGAAAAATCTGGATAGTGTGAGTAGGTCAGACAGTCTGCAATACATGATATATGCACATATATATTTAACTAGATATGGATGCAGATGCAGTATGATATATACAATCAAATCTAAATAGGTTGGTTGACAGATGTATTTTGAGCATTAGGGTATGTTTTACTAAATCTCATCTGTATATTTACTAAAACATTAATTATGATGGGCAGTAGTCTTACGTAATTTGGAAAAGAAGGAGATAATGTTCTTAAGCGATTATTTAGCATACAATTTAGATTATCTTATCAAATTGGTTTATAAATTTGATTTGTAAGATTTGAAAGTCAATTTGCCAACTTTGTCCGTATAGGGCTTTGCTACTTTGCTAGCGGATTAAATAGAGTAGACCATTCTGTCATCCATGTTCCATTGCACAACCTCTCCGCATTCTTACGTATCTACGTATACATGCACATTCAGACATGTAGCTATACGGATAGAAAATCAATTCTTAATGCTTATAATTTTGTTTAGTGGATTCGCTTATAATAATCTAACAGGATAAACTATGTAGTTACTTTGTTTATTCACCCACATCATATAAATATGTTATATACATATATATCAATTACTTCAGTCTTTCTGATACCATCATATATTTTTAGAATTCAGAAAGAAAAGTATAGGCGAAACAAATTCAAGTTGGCATGCTTAATTTAGCCTTAGTGCACACATCAGACTCAAAACTCTTTCATTTCACAAATTTGAAATACTTAACTGGTTCGCGTTGTGCATACATGGTCAGGCCAGCTCTAAAATCTTAATACCTTTATCTAGTAAATTATTTTAAAATTTGTGAACCATATTTTAATGTTTTATTGACTATGCCCAAGGCCATCCATCCATGTATGTATATTGTGTTTCTTGTGTGAATTGAGGTACAACTCAATTACAAGTCGAAAATATTATCCAAAATGATTGCATACGCATCGTTTCTATAAGTGGTGGATAAAAATGATTAGTAACATGTTTTCGAGAAGTATACATTTACGTGTGTACATTGTATCATAAACACGTACATACATAATTGATTAAATTATGCGTTTATACGTGCAAACAATAGCATAAGATTAGGATTTTGGAAATCTTCATACCTAAAAGTTAAGGGTTTAAAACTCTCACAATCTCTATTTTTTTTTTTTTGCCACTTAATTAGCACCTAAGAAAATAATTAGCATGGCTATCTTAAAGACCAACTATCATCGTATTTGAATTAAGTTAGCTATTTATATTTTAATTAATCTAAAGAAAATATTACCCAAACAACACACTAAAACAATTTATGTAGAAAAATTCACGTAATATCTGATATATATGTTTAAGCATATTCTTATATATATACGTATGATAGGATTTTCTAATACTAATGCAAACGCATTACAAAATTGTAACATAAATAAAATAGTTTACACAGTAAATTTGTTCCACTTTGTCGATTTTATCACGTTCTTCATTAATTAATCCAAGTCTACGACTCAATTAATTTCAAAATCAACGTAGGTTAGAAAACGACTTATTCCATCTTCAATGTAATTGCTCCCCCATTACAAGACAAGTAGACAACTATAGATGTACAATTTTATAAACGTCCCACACATATACGTGGATAAATCAGAAAAACGTATACAATCTAAAATCATTAAGCATTGCTGCATCGGAAATCAACTCTTGTCACAACAAATGATACATATGGTAAACAAAATAAATAAACAAAGGATTATATTTCGACAGTTCAATTTTTTTAAGCTAATGCATGGTCATAAGTAAACTGTCACATCCAGAAAATTATTTAGCTCACCAATCACTGCATGTCACTTATTCATGCGTGTTCTCCGAATTTCCTTTTATTTTTCTTATGTTCAAACTCATTTTGTTTTCGAACAAAACTCCAGTAATCAACTTATGTATTGATTTAAAGAATGATGTCAAAAACATTGATTAAAGAAATTAGTTTTCATTTGTTGCATCTAGATGTGTCTTAAATATCTGTGAACCAGTAAAAATCCAATATTTGTTGAGCGCTACCAAGATTGACCTCTGGGATGCATAGGCCACAGATCCCGCAGTACGGTATGCTTTTTCGGTTTAGGAAATTTACTTTTTCTACACAAGTACGTATTCCTATAGAAAAATAAAATCGGAGTTTAAGGCTGTTATAAATACGGATCTAAAAGTTTGTAAGACTATACATTTACATAATAATAAGAAACCCTAAAAATGTATTTGCCTCAATTCGTTTTGATATGCTTTCTTCCAAATTTATTTGCGTTTGTTCACGACGTCATTACAAAAAGCTTCTCCTTAGTCGGACTCTGAATCTTATAAGTTATAACAGACAATCCAAGTTCAGTGTGTTCATATATAGTGAGAGAGATGCCCGAGTTTAAGGTCATGATCACTGCAATTCACATATTGCATCGCATATTATTAAACTAAAGATCAATTTTCCAGTTACTTTATAATTATAAAACAAAATTCTTCAATATAACATTATTCCGAAAGGTTTTTACTCTCCGATCGAATTATTGGAAAAAGTGGAGACTGGTGATCGATCCATGTAGGAGTAGTCTTATCAATTTCTGAAAGTAAACCCACACGATTCTCCTTTGAAAACAAATGTGTCACATGTCTTCATTTTTATGGACAAATTATTATTATTGGGTTTGCTTTATTCTCTACTTGTTAAAATTCAAATGATTCCCCAATAATTCATTGAAAAATGAAACTTACCTTCACCATGAAGCTTGAAGATATGCCCTTTTTGCGGGATATTGATCACACATGTATTTTTCAATGTAAAAATAAAATAAAAATCTATATCAAATGATTTAACCAATCATTATTATTTGAACATCATATCATAGTAAATAGTTCATTTTAGATATGATGAAAAATGCCAAAATGATGCCAAAAGGCAAAGAGGGAAAAAGAACAAAACAAGTTGTGAATTTTATATTTATCGTTCTCTAAATCAGTCAAAACAATAAATCTTAATGAAGAAAACTTTGAACTTCGGCCATTGGAATACTAGATGATTTTTTTTAACACTGAACTTCGGTGATGAAGCAAATATGCCTCTGTTGGATCATAAATTCATATTGTGGTAGCCTTATTCTTTTTTTTTTGAACAAACCTTTCATTAATACTAGAACCAAACATAGTTTTCAACCTACAATAGGCTGGCTTACAAAGTCAAGAAGGCTCCTCTTTGCCAGAGAGTCAGCCTCGACATTTAGGAAACGCGAAACAAAATGAAAAGAGATAGATTCGAAGGATGCAGATAGAGTAGATATGTCATTGAGGACTCTCTGAACCTCTAGGCATCGACTCCGAGAATTGATACAATCCATCAGAACTTTTGAGTCAGAGCACAAGCTCATACTCTTGAAGTTCCTTAACGCCGCATCACCAATAGCAGCTTTGACCGCAAGAGCTTCAGACATAAGAGCCGAAGCGACATGAGAGCGGTTTGTAGTGTTGGAGACAGACCAGCCAGACTCTGTATCCTTAAAGATCCATCCAATTCCTTCGAAGTATCTACAAAACAGACCGGACCAAGAGTCGAGCGTCGTGGATGAGAGCCTTACCGGATAACTTATGCTTTGATCCTTGAGACTTTAGGCTCCGGGCAGATTGCCATTTCCAGGCTTCCGAGATTGCAATAGAGACAACCTCCTCTTCCTTCATATGATAGTCTTCAAACAGCATCCTGTTCCTTACTTTCCATAGAAACCATAATACCCAAGGTTGGAGTGGGCAGAGTAGTCCCGAAGGTGGCAAATTCACCAGGTGTTTTCCTTGGATCAGGAGGGAGGAGATATCCGGGGCAGCAAGCATTGGTGTCACATTCAAAGCTGGTAGCAGCTCCCAAGTGCGTTGCGCAAAAGGGCACTGTAAGAACAAATGTCGTAGCCTTATTCTTTAGTGTTCATACTGTTCTTTTACAGTCTGGTTCCATATGTGGCCTTGGCCCAGACATATAGTCAATAGGTCATTTATAAATCTTAGTTTTATATTTATATAAATTTCCGAAAAATGTTAAAAATCTTTTTCTATACACAATTTCAATATCCAAGAAGAAAAACATCTTCTACTAAATTTTGGTAATATTTAAAAGGGGGCCAAATAAAATGATGATTCACCATTTGTTGTGTGCAAGTAATTGCCTATCTTACCAAGGACACCAGCTAGTCAGCTACAGACAACAATTTGACTTCAATCTCCACGTGGATTAACGAAGCACCACAATGGAAAATTAAACACATCAATTCCTTTATTTTATATGTACGATTGGTAGTTCATTAAATTACTAAATTTGGTCAGACTGATACAATATCTATAGTTGTTACTTAAATACTAGATTTTAAATATATCTGAGCCAAATCTACAACAGATTGTCATATACCATTGTAGAATTTTTTTTTAATATGCTTTACCAAACAATAATCATCTTTATATCACTAATAATAGTAAGTTTTTAGCATTACAACAAAAATAAACTTTAAAAAAAAATTGGAAACAATAAATATTTGCTAGTGAAATCAAAAGAATGATGTGAGTACTTCCCAAGATGCCCTGTCACGGTGAGGAGACGGCCTCAATGGCGCTACCCAATGGCCAGGCAGCTTCCACTGCTTGTTCTCCGTATTTCACCTTCTTCACTAATGTTATTGTCTGTGTTGGCTTCAACCCTATTTTTATTTTATGCCCAAAACACAAAGTAGAAAATGAATTAGACACACACTATGATATCATATCATGGTAGCAATGGTAATGATGCATCATACAATCTTAATGTCTTAACACTTCTCCACTCTTACATATGTGTTTTTAGTCATTTAGTCCTAGTCAGTATAACTGTATAACCTAAACCTCTACAAATAAGTTGTGACCGATAAAAAAGAAAAAAAAAAGTGAGATGCTTACCGAATCCATCAACGAGCAGAGTATATTGGTAAACGAGATCCATGCACAAGTAAGGCAAATTATCTTCCTCCACACGTGAAAACTTTGATTTTCCCTCCTCCATTTTCATACTACAAGCTTTCTTTGCTGCTTTCTCAAAGTCTATTGGACGAACTGTAGCCACAGGTTGCTTCGGGTCCACGAATCCAGCCTGTGCGCATAACCAAGCCCATTGTCCCGAGTTTAACAAAGAAACACACAGGTTGTTGTGTAAACATGGTTTACAGAAAACAAAAGGTGTCTTTTAGTTGGCTTACCTCAGCAGCACGATCGAAGAAAAAAGAAGCAACGAACATATTCTTTTGGCCGCCACCTCGACCACCATTCCATACTCCACCAAATGTGCATTTCATGTGTGTACAAAGTGTATCATTCACTTTGAGTGCGTTGATCGTTAGCCTCCGGCACTCATCAAGACTCGCGCCAGATTGCAACGCAGCCGCTTTAAGCTCTTCTCCTCCATACTTGTAAGTACCTACAGCGAATAAAACATGTCAGAGGAAGGATGTCGAAGATTATGGCAATAATCAAAACATGTGTCATACGGTGAGGATAAACGCAAAGAAGTCTAGTTGGAAAGAATATTCTCTCACCATCATAGCCTGTCACAATGCAGGGGTTGTTTGAATCTTCAGAAACTTTCAAAATCTCTGCTCGGGCAGCCAGTAATCCGTAATGTAGGTAACTACAAACAAGAAGAGGCAAATAGTATCTCACAATGAACATTTTTGAATATAACAAGTTGTGTGTTTGGCACGAAAGGAAGAAAAAAAATTGAAGAAACATGTAATATAGGAAATTATAACAGCTGACCAACCTGTGAACATAGAGGAAATACTTCCGTCCCTTGAGATACATTTCTCTGACATAAGCATCCTCTCCTTCCAATGGTTTTGGTGCACTTGCAGCATCTTCCTCGGATATAGAATATGCCATTTGAACAGAACCCCCTCCAAGATCAACCACTCCAACCGTATCTGAGTATGGTTTTCCCAAGTTCCTCAACAAGTAGTTGATCGTTACCTGCAGAGTCGGAGCCAATTAAGACAAAAAAATTTAACATTTACAAACTAGACTTCAAACTATTATTGTTGCCATAGTGAAAATTGAACACTTCTTGACTAATTTAGAAACTAGAAAGGATAACAGTTTTTGGAATTGGGGAAGATAAGACTAAATGCATAGACGCACACACATAAGATCTACATCAACATGACTTCAAGTAGGAACACAAACAAATGTGGGACAGCTTACCCACTGATAAGAACCTTCCTGGGTTCCATCCAGCACAGTAACAGCATTCGCCTCAGTTTTCAGCATGCTTCTATCTCTCAAGAGTTCTTTAACCTTACAAACAAAACTATAATAACTTAGAGCTAAGTCCGCATACGAATGTGCATCAAAAATATCTAGAAATAAAATTACCGCTTGCAAAATGTTCTCAGACGCTTCATGACCCAGCGTCCTCAAACCTGCAGTTGCCTAACAGAATATAACGAATAAAAACATTTCAGATAATTCACAAAGTAAACAACGACAAATATGATAACTACTCGTTTCCATACCCCAACTCTGACAGGTGTCTTAGGACGCAACTCGCGGGGAACAGAAGACTCCGCCTTGTCAAGAAGAGACACCAAAGAGTTTGCTGCTTGTCGGGGATCAGTAGGATACGCACTCAAGCCTGGTTTTAGCTGAAACAAATCAGTCAATAGTTTAGCGCCAAAGTTCCAACAAGCACCACTAAAGTGAAGCATAAACAATACGTTCAAGCCACTGAAAATAATCAAATATAATGAGACAAAGGAATGTGATGCTAGTTATGCGTGTTCAAGCATCCTATTAGGATTCCAGAAACACACAGTTCATGCCATTATATATACACTGAGAGCAAAGTTATACCCTTGCCGCCCTGAAATTTACAGGGCCATAAACTTTATTAATATAAATATTTATAGAAATTTATTTTACATTTGGAGGACATAGAAATCGTTCGTTGTTTTATATGAGATTATTGATTAGGCGGACGGTTAGACCATAATTAACCCCAATCTATTAACTCGGGTTCTTAACTTAATTAAGAAAAACTAAGAACCGGACTATTAACATTTTTTAGATTTTAATTAAAAAAAGCTAAGAGACCGGGGTTAATCATGATTTTAGATCCATTTTTGCTCCTATAAAAATCATCAGATTTGCTGGAGGCCTAGGCCGTTATTTTAGAGCACTGTATAGAACAATGTATATTCAACCGTTAAGCATCGCCTATAGATGAAGATAGGAACTGAACCTGTAGGAAGAGCTCGAGTTCATTCCCGAGAGGAACAAGATCCAAATTCTTATCAAAACAGTAAACATGTACACGGCTCCCAGAGCTTCCAGCGTCAAAAACCACGGCGTAGTTCTTCGGAGGCCTCGAGTTGGGGCCTCCCTTGCGGTTAAGCACCGTGTACTCTTCAACGACCGCGTCGGTTGCCGATCTCCCAGGCATCAGCAGAAGAACGAGAGCGATCAGCACAACGGGAACCGATATCACTAGCAGGATACTTCGGTGGCGTTGGATCTTGTCGGCGAGAGACTCGTGCCGCCCAATCCCGCGCTTAGCCGTCATTTTCTCTCCGTCGACGGAGAGGAGTCCCTGATGATATTCTGAGGTGGGAGGAGAACCGGTGGCGGTGGAGACGGACTCTAGTAGCTCAGTGTAGGAAGGCGAACGGTAGCGTATCTTACCGTTGCCGGAGGTCTGCGGCGGATCCTGTGATGGCTCCAGATCGAACGATGGGGATTCAAAACTAGTATCGCCGAACTGATTGGAGGTTCGATTTCAAGTTGTTGCTTTTCTAGATCTGTATTTGTATTTGAGCGACAGAAACAGACAAAAGACGTTATGGCTTTTTACGATTGCGGGAGAGCGTAAAAGTAACTCCCACGATCAGTACGGTGCAAAATCGTTAAAACTCTGGTATTTTTACTGGGTGAGGTAAAAAAACAAAAACAAAATGTAACACAATGTTCTTGTGATTTACACAACTTCAATTTTGGTTTTGACTTTACTAAACACGTTTTTTAATTTCTTGCAGACAAGTTCTGATGGTTAAACATCTAAATTTCGAATCTCTGAAAAAAATGATTTATGAATGATTATATAGACTAGTGTTGAAAATGTTCTTGAAGATGTAAATAGAATCCGTTAAACCTGAATATTCATAAGGCATATAGAGTTGTAGGTTATAGAATTTCTGATAAAGTGGAGTAAAATTCAGTGTTCAGTAAAAACTATGATTCTTGGTTTGACCGGTTAAGTTTTGGTTATGTGGCAAGAAAACCGGACGAGAGTGAATCCATTGAGAACAAAATAGAGGACATGAGTTTACAAAGTACAAATGACAGACTACAACTCAAAACACACACAAGTAGTATATATAATTCATGAAATTTTGAGTTGTGTTCTTCCTATTTACTCAAGCTTTCTTCTGTTTTTTCTGGACCGGAAGTGGCGGCTGAAATAGACTCCGAAAGAGAATCGCAGATAAAATAGCTCCGGTGAAGGAGCTGAACCAATACACATAGAAATGGTTCCATGTGTTGTGTGACTTGTGTATATATGCCCACCCAAATGCCTGCATCCACGAGACAAGACTATCAAGATTCATAGTATGAAAAAATAAGTTCAACAATTATTGAGTAGGATCACTAGTATAATGAACTTACAATGGCAGGATTCATGAATGGTCTAGTGAATGTAGATCCTGCGATGAACACTGAGACGGTGGCTATAGCGAGTAAGAATGTTTTAGCTAGCAGTTTACGAGGACCTCTTAGGATAATCAGCAAAACCAAAAATGTAACACTAAAACTTAGAATCACTTCTGAAATAGCTCCACTGTGTGCATCAACTCTGAATGAAGGACGCCCTCCAATCATAGTCTTATATTTTTCTGGTATCATCTCCATTATTGTTATCGCACCTGCTGCTGCACCAAGTGCCTGAAATCACAAATTATTTTTTTCCCCTTAAGATGATTTTGAAGACTGAGAAGTAAAGTTTGTAGAGCAGAAGGGTGTAAGGAATTAGAATCAAGAACGACTTGACATGATCTTTTCATATGTGGTTTTTGAGTTGTAATAGGTTAAATAGTGGTCAGTAACGAAGTGGTGCAGATGACATCAAAAAAAAAAAAGACATCAACGGAAGACATAGGAGAAGAATAGTGTTTATAAATGGAAGAAATCGGAAAAAGTGTTATTAAATATATATATATAGAAAAGCGCCAAAAAATATATTATAAAATAAATTTACATTCAAAATCATATATATATATGTTGGAAAAAAACAAAATACGCCAGCAAGTTCCAGTCGAGAAAGAAAAGTCTGTAGTTAATAACGTTTCTATCGTTGACAGAAAAAGAAAATAACGTTTGTATCGTTGATATCTGTGTTATTCCAACCACTTTTACAAATCACACGTGGAACACACACGTTAGAAACTTCACATAAACCAACCAACGAAAGAAGATCCGTTTTCTGTTCATGCACTCAAATCTCAATATAGTGTTAATCAACACACTGATTGAACAATAAACAAATGTAATAAAAATAAATAAAAATGTGCAAGGATCATACTTTAACAGATGCTTATTCGAATACTCAGGAACAGATGTCACAACTATCAATTAAACATTTTTTTTTGATTCGGTGTCAAAAGCTAGTAAGAACATAAGTGTATACCTGAGCCGGGGATCTAATAGCCAAGGAGAAGAGAGAATCCGTAGAAACGCCGGCGGTATAAAACGCGGCGTTTCCACAAGGGTTGAAGCTAGCGCCACCGAGAAAGTTTCCAATAACCGTGAAAACCGAGATAGAGAAGAAAACAACCACCGTCGTAATCAGCGGAGGTGCCCAAGTGATGCCATGAAATCCGGCTGCGGAAATAATCGCCGCCGTCTGTAACCCAAACGTCGCCGAGAGAATAACCCAGAAGAAGGTTATCACCATATCACCTAACGCAGACCTCACAGCATTCATCTTTCTACTTTGAGACGAACTCACAATTTATTCGGTTTACGTAGCGTTTTTGGTTTCTTGAAACGTATTTGCGTTTTCTTGTATATATAAATAAACGTTTGGGTTTTGAGAAGATTGTTATATTGTCTTCTTTTACCTTCTTGAAAAGGATATATACTACTAGTCCAATCAAAAATGATATTCTTTTTATATAAAAGGAAGATATGTTTGAGTGACTCACCTAACGCACGTAGCAGATAAGAGCTGGGCGTATTAGTGTTGGAATAATGGTTACCTGAATTTGCATAGATAGAGAGACATATATCTCCCAAACTGGTAGGACAGCTATTTGTGAGTTTTGTAAGAAAAGGAATATGTAAAGTTTAGTAACAGAATATTTTGCTTATATTACCAAAGAGGGTTTTATCATATTCCAAAATGAGTTTGTATATAGAATTCATTACCTTGTATTATTTATTCGAATTAGTATTTACTTTTTTAACTCAGATTTTTTACTTAAAAATCCAAATTAATTAGCTGCAATACACAGATCTGATAATCTAAAGGTTTAACCACTAAACCAATTCATTGTTGGTGACTTTTCAAGTTTGAACCAGGTGCGTTCACTTGAACAAGTCACTTGAACTCTAGTTTCTCACTAAATAGCAAATAGTGTAGATAATTTGTGTAAATTGATTACATAATAGTTTTTTGGTGGGCTAAAATGTTGGTTGCATTAAATTAAAAAAGAGCAAGAGTTACCATTGTCATTATTCTATGGGGACATAGAGAACCCAAAATGATGATGCCAGCCCATAAGATAGTAACCCAGTAACAGCCCAATTGGCGTGGAACATGAATAGTTGCTCAAACGTTTAAAGGAAAACAATCCAGTCCAGCACTACAAGTCTACAAGTAGGGGTGGGGCGTTGCATCGGGTATTCGGTATTCAGATTTTAGGGTATTTCGATACATAGGTATAGAAGTATAGAATCCGTTCGGGTATTTCTATATTTTGGGTCGGGTTCAGCTATTTTAAATCCGGGTTTAAATATTTAGATTTTGAAAAAAAAAAAAAATTCTACATTGTTTAAGCTCTTTGTATTTAAAATATATACTTTTAACTTAAATGGTTTTCTAATTTTTAATAGACTAAAGTATTAATAGGTTTGAAGATAAAATTTTTAAAATAGAAAGATATTTAAAAAAATTTGGATGAAACTTTTCTTAATATAAGAAACAAGAACTTGATATATATTTTAAGCGAGTAACAAATGATTTTGTCCATAATTATATGTATATTATCTGATTTTGAGCCGTGTGCAACATTAATATAAATATTTTGAAAAAATTAGAAAAGTAAACTAGAAATATAGAGTCAAGTATTCATTTGTTCGGTTATCTTCGGATATCCATTCGGATTCGGATATTACCTGTTCGGGTTTGGATATCTAATCTCTCATAATTCAATATCCGTTCGGGTATTTTATTACTTCGGTTCAGATTTCGGTTCGGGTTTTTTGGGTAAAATGCTCACCCCTATCTACAAGAACCAAGTGTTGAAGAATCGAGCGATCGATTCATTTGTTGATCGTCACTATTCGTAACTTGCCAAAGATTACGATTGAGTATGACCAGCCAGGTAAATATACGTCTTTTGATCCATACTATCTTATGTCACACAGTGGGTCTATTCTCCGTTACTTGATTATAGATAGCGCTTGATCTGAAAGCGTGCTTCTCAACTCCATCATTTATCCAGCAGCATTGCCACCAGTAACTGTAACAGATAACATTATTACCGCTTGATCGTTAACGTAACTTTCATTCAATTCTCCTTCCTTTTCTAAGTTTTCTTTTACGGTTTTGGACTTAATAGAGTTAAGGAGTAACACATGAGACAATTTTTAGAGTATGCATTGGAAGAATACTGGTATGTATATATTGCATAACTCCTTTCATAGTGGCCTCATCAGACACGCTCTTGGAACCCAAAGAAAGAAAGAAAAAAATGGTAAATAAAAGAGAAGGACGAAGAGCGAGCATATTTCTGCTTACTCACATAAAGACTAATTTTCTTGAACCCAAAGATTGGTTTTAGTTTGTGAACCAGAGTCACGTCTCCGGTAAAGACACTGAGAAACAGACGAAGAATGGTTGACATATGGAGAATAGTAACTGAAAGTATCATTTATCGGGTAAATCATTTAACAAAAAGTCGAAAACATAAAAACCAAATGTACCAAAATTTATTCTTTTGATAGATTATAAAAACGCTTGCGGATTTCATTATATTATTTTTGTATAACATTTTAGTATTATAGAATTATATTTTCTTAATAAATTAGTCAAGTAGTAGCTTCACTTTTGTTATGAATGTATAGAGAGAAAGAAAACCATATTGAACCGACAGATAAATGCACACAACTGACAAAATTATTTGGTTGGAGTATGGCAGCCAAAATAAAGGTTTTGACTTTTATAATGTGAACTTTGACTGCTGCAAATATCCAAAAGACGCCCAAAACATCTCCACCGTCATCGTCAAGCTTAAGCCAACCAACCACATATTTTATTATTTTTTGACACATCAGCTACCATCTTTTTTATCGTCAAAAAGCTACATCTTTTTTTTTCTACCATCTTTCTAAAACAAACTTAACAAAAAAAAAAAACTACTTTTTTCAAGTGTAACGCCATATTCAGATTTGGATTTGGTAACTGAAACAATCTCCATGAGTTTGTTCAATTAACGAAGCTTTAATTAGTAGTTTAGACCCCTTTTTTTCTGTAAAGCTTGCGTTTTATTTGACTGCAAAACATAAATGTTACTACAGTATAAATATACTCGTTCAATAGCTAGTTAAAGTTTTGGAAGAAAACAATAGCTACGATTAACTAAATAATTGGTTGTCTAGTGGTGAAAAGTCTATCTAAGAGACTAGTCTTCGACCCCTTTTGTTTCGCAATGGTTGCTCGTTATAATTGTTTATACTGTACATAACATGAGTAACATGGCACCTATACCTTGTTTTCTAAATCCTGAAAATAACTATACGTACGGGTTTATTTTGTTCTCCACAATAGCTCTTATTTTTTGATAAATTTGATCAGCGAATTCGGTCAATGATTATGGCTTGTAGGTTGTTTTTAGTGAGATTATAAGGCAAATAGACAAGATAATTAAATCGGTTTATATTTTCTAATTTTCACATTGGGAAAGTAGCAATTTAGTCAACGACAATCTAAAGTCAAGCCTTGTTTATTTCTGACCGCATAACACTCCACGAGGCCATGCTGCAACTCAACGTCTGGTTTCAGTTTGGAGTCTTTGGACCAATATATAATGTTTCCAATTTTGAAATTTACATATCTGTAAAATTAAATGGGGAATTACAAGGAATATACCAATTTCAATGTTTTATTTAGGGATGAATATTTATCTGTCACACTCGAATGGAAAACGTAACTGTTTTCATTCATTAATAGGCTCATTGATTGAACATAATGAAAAGCTACAAACTGATGATAATAAATAGGGAATCATCAAACTGCTACGTATTCATATCAGCTGGAAATAATTAAACATTATATCCATCATACAAATTCAGGAATTCCATGTGAATAGAGGGCCGACAATATCATAGTCAATCATCATCACAATAGTAAGAAACATAATGGCAATAGTTAGATACGTATTCATATGACATTAGAGTATGAAATGCTAATTGATTTTTTACATTTAATGAAAGTGGACATCTTTGTCAACAAAGGAGGTTAGGTTTTTGAAATGGACTGTAACGTAAAATAAATGTGTCACTGACGAAAACTTAACTAAAAGCTGTAGACCCTCTCCATTTTTTCCTACCTTCCTCTACACTCACTATATATCTATTTATCCTAATATGTTTATTTATATTTTAACAACTTTTTCAAAAAAAATATGTAAAAAGTCTTTGTGTAGATTGAATTTGTATAGTACAGTGATCTTAAAGATTGAACTGAAAGTAGTAAAACTATAATAACATCCATATTTTGGAAACGTAAACACTTTAATTTAAGATCTATCCAATTGATTTTTCCAATCAAACAAACTTAGAAGGGACTCTACCCTTCACTAATATTTTATTCAAAAAAAATCTTAATAAAGATGCTAATGTAAACTTTGTCTCTCACGCTCTCTTTCATAGTTGACTGTTGATTAATAAGAAAAGGACAATTTATTTTCTTTGCCTAGATACCCCACTCTTGCTATAAAAAGACAGTAACCTTTCTGGAGATGAGCCTTTCTTATTTTGTGTGTTAGTGCTTGGAGAGAGAGAGATAGAAACAGAAAGAAATCGTCATGGCTCATGTAAGTGATCCTTCTTTAATCCTCCATCCTTGTGTTCTTTCTGTCGTCGTTTCTTAACATCCTTAAAGTTTGTTCTCTTTTTCTGTTTGCAAATGGTGTATATTTTCGTCAAGATTCATCTTTATACCTGCCTAATACTGTTTCTTCCTCACATAAAACATTGTCTCTCTCTCTCTAACTTATAGTGTCCACAGATATACGCTAAGTGCCAAACCTGGTCACGTGTTTGGTTCTTGAATCATTATTTCTTGTGGGTTCTTGATTCTTGAATCTTAAATCGATCTCTTGATTCTTGAGTCCTGAATGTATGATTAACAAGGGGTTCTTGAGTACCCTTGATTATTATTTATATACTAATTAGAACATTATATATATATTTATGTACTAATAAATAATTAACTGGGTGAAACAAATGGGGACACAGGGGAGATATGATAATAATTATAGGAAGAAGAGCGGCCAGATTCCTAGATTTGGAGATTGGGAGGACGCAAATGAGATGCCAATAACACAATACTTCGAGAATGCAAGACAAGCTGGTCTGCTTCGTCACCACCATAACTTCACTACTTCTTCTTCTTCCACAGCTACTTCATCATCTTCTTCTTCTTCTGCAGAAGCCTTAAAGCTTGCTTCTCACCATCCCCGTCCACGTCACCTCCATCATTCAAGACAGGTTCATTAAACTAATCACTGTTTTAATTTAATTATTCTTAATTATCTCGATAAATGTAATCATCTAAAAAGTATAACGCGTTGTTTTGTGTTAATGACTTGCCGTAGACGGCGGGAACGAAGGAAAAGAGGGGACCACAAAGGCGCGTGCGTGACGTCAGTTCACAGACAGACAAGTATTATGTGGACGTCACCGGAGTGAAACACGACGTGGCTCCGGCTTCGAGACCACCTAAGCCCGTTGATGAGGATCTCTACAAGATTCCTCCTGAGCTTATCTATTCTTCAAGAAGGGTACGGCTTGTAAAATCTTCATCTCTCACACATAACTTTTTTTTAATAATAAATGATATAGAATGGTATTTAAACTCTTTAATGATGTATTCTACATCATTTTAAAATATTTTCTTTATTTAATAAGCTTTTTCATTATTGTTATTATTTAAAATATAAATTTGGTATTGCAGAAGAGAAGGTCTGGCTTTTTAGCATGTTTGGTTCCATGCGCATCTTGAACTAAAAAAGGAAGAATGAAGAAAAGGAGAAGTAAAAGTAGGATCATGAATTAAAATAATGTAATTTGTATTTTCTTATTTAATTTGATTTAATATACATATATGATATGTTATATATATATATGTGGCTTGGCAGAAAAAGAGAGAGCATACTCATGGTTTATAGAAAAAGAGGAACAAAGTAATAGCGTAGTTGTCCTTTTGCTCTTGATAAGTGATTATTGATCGGTTTCGTAGTGTGCTCTTGTTACATCGATCTCTACTTTATAAAGTTTTCTCTAGTCGTCACGTCGGTTCTCAACATTCTTTTTGTGTGTGTTTTCCTTTTAAGAGATTTACTGAAAAGTTATATTTTGCATGTTGAATAGCGTTCTCTTTGAGTTTACTTCTATTGTTTGGTTAAGTCTCGTTTATATTTGAAACAAGATTTGGTCACTGACAAAAAAAGGGAGAAATGCAGGAACAATGACCAAACAATGAAGTGAATATATAATATTAACAGAAGGAAGAAAGCTGAGATAATCTTAAGTGATATTGGTAATATGTAAATACTAGTATATGGTCTCAAGCTAATTCGGTTTTGAGTATTACAACATGGAAATAGTGCCGAGAATTTAGAAATTCATGTTTTCAATGCTGCATCCACTAAAAATGGATCCCATATTCAGTGTGAATACGATGATAGAATTTGACTTAAAAATAAAATACATAACTAGGTGTAAATTCTTGGGCTTAAGTTAGGTAAAAAACGTCCAAAAACAGACTAGTAACATGACACATCAACCCATTATAATGAAAGTAAACAAAAGTCATTGGTGGATGGCCTAACCAACGCCATTATAAACGTTGTCCATGGAGTCAAATATCACTCATGCCACTTTTGAATTTTGATTCTCCCGTGACCCATTTATATATGAGCATATCCTGTTACTTAATTTGTATATCCAACAGAGCCTGCTTATTCGTACTAAAAATGAATTTAAACTGTATAGATATTCATGCTATGATCATGCAATGTATATTAGGACAAAAAAAAGGAAAAAAGGTCATAAAAAGATAATTGACCATTTTATATCTCTTTTTTGTTTTTTGTCAACGGACCATTTTTTTATACCTCATTTATCAGAAAAAGTCGTAATGTTGGCGCATTTAAATTTAGACTAACAAATCATAGTTGGCCTCCCATCGTACATCGTTTTCTGGATGGATATCTGATTACACACGGAATAATATACGGTGGATAAGACTCATAGTCATAGTCATAGTCATTCTAGAGCGTGGTTTTGCTAAAAAGTCTACACATTGTTTTCGGTTCTCCATGTTACATCATTACTTTTTGTATAGGAGTCTTCTCTTATTTGATCTTTTTCCAATTTTAGCCCCACATTAAGTCATTTATTTACCACCGACACCCACAATAAATACATTAACTAGTTAACCCCACCATAATCACTTTTTAACAAGTAATCAGTTATCCTTTGAAACAAAGAAAAAGTAATCAAATTATCTTAATGCTTTTTACATGTTATCCTCTTGTTGCTTTCGGTTAAATTGGAGTCCACTCGATTAATGCAGTCAGCTAAATATAGGAGACTATGACCGGCCATATTAGCCGCCCCTTATTATAACATCCCTAAATTACCCGTCCATCTGTCTTGTATTACGGTAATGCCACTGCCATCTGTTTTGATGTAACTGGAACAAACAGAGCGTTACTACAACCTCTGCTTTTGTAATCTTCCCAACACCCTCAAGGCTTGAGTTTACGACCGTGCCGCTAACCGTAAACTATATTATATATTTATATACAACTTTTTTTTCCTACGTACATTTTCCTTCTCAGAGAAAACTATATTATATACAACTCTTTTTCTAGCTTCGATTAATTTTTGTATGTATGTACCAATACTAAGTTTGCAAAACTATAGTTTCTGTATCAACATTTTTGGTGCTTCCTTCATCCCCTCTGCGGCGCTTTACCGGTACCGTGTCTCTTAAGCCACTTCAAAATCGCTTCTGCTTTCCTCACTGCACGATCTGATCCTTGCTTCGCAAGCTTCGTAAACGTCCCGTGTTGATTTTCCTCTTCGCTCAGCACTGACAGCCTTCCACTCCTGTCTCTGTTTCGGTCGCACATGTTAAAGACGATCACTACAGCGTTCTCGTGGGTCACTGGACAACTCGGTTTCCTCAAGATACTCAACAGATCATTGATAAGCCCTAGATCATTCATTTCTTTGACCCCACGGTTGTGTGTAGAAACCAATGCCAAGAGAGATAACAACTCAGCTACACTGCTTCCTTCTTTGATCTTATTCGTCAGAACGGGAATTAAACCGGATGAAATAGCTTTTTCTCTGTTCTCCGATACAGTACAGATGTTGAAAACAGCAGAGGCGGCCTCGGTGGTGAATAAACCCCCTTCTCCGATTAAACCTATAAGAGCCTTGAGCGTTTCCGAGTTACCGATGATGAGCCTATTAGAATCAATGGCTGAAAGTGACAGTAAAGTCGCTGCAGAGTTTCTTCTAGTCTTAGCTGTCCCCTGCTTTAAAGACTTTGTAAGCAGTGGGATCACAAGAGGGTTTTCAGCAATTACTGTTTTATTCTTCTCAACGATCGAGAGGTTGAACAGGGTTGTGATAAGATTCTCCTGAAGGTCAAGATTCAAGTCAACAACAGAGAGAGGAGTGAGCAACCGTGTGATCGAATCATGGAGTTCAGAGACAAAGAAGGTCCGGACATTTGCAAATCTCTTGGTCTGTCTGCGAAGCTCTTCTGCAGCTTGTGCCTGATCTGCAACCGATGAAGGAGAGGAAATCCGCTGAAGCAGTGAGTCTATTCCATCAGTGAAAAGCTCAGTAACTATATCTTCTGATGATTTTGGCCGCTCAAATTTGTTAACTAGACACCATTGCGTAATCAAGTCATCTACCAAAAGGTTCGGTGTGAAGGATAAATGAGAGAGGACTTGGTTGCTTTTGGGGCATGTACGTTGATGCTTCAGCCACTCTTGGATAAATCTCTTCTCATAAGTCTGAAATGTAAAACAATAGAGCAACAATTAACAACCAAACACCAGAATTTTTGTTTATGTATAACACATGATGTACACATTTGTAATTGTATACATACTAATCCCATATGTTATATGATCACATATAACACTAACAGAAACACATTACACAACATGGAGTTTAAGAAGGGTGCATGCATATGTAAAGTTATATACTTGAAAATAGAAAAATTAGTAAAAACTAACTTCAAAAGAAACAGAAGAACTTTAAACCTGCCCAGAAGCTATGATGACGGGTTCGATCATGATCTTCTTGGAGAGTGTACATTTAAACTCTTTCGGCACATCCACCTTTTCCGGCGCCGGAGGATAAAGGATATTAGTCTCCGGTTCAACTTCTCTCAGAGAGTTGATGATTCTATTGGCTTCGTCAATTGCTTTCATCAAGACTCCAGTCTCACCGTGATCTTTGCTTCCTCCCCCGTAAGATAAAATCTCAGTCAGTATCTTATTAAACTCCCGCTTCAGAGTAACGGCGTCTGCCGCCGCCCTCCTCGAATCCGCCATCTCAGCCGGAGAATTGAGTCTCGAATAAAGAGAACCTAGAAGAAAAAGCCTTAGAAACTCGAGAATTGGGGAAGTTTCTGTTTGCTGTAGAGATGGAGAGAGAGAGAAGCAAAGAAGAAACGATCTTTTTTATCAGTTAGCTTTTTCAGTTATGTGTTTGTTTTTTTTTTTTGTTCTTTTTTCTTATTAATCCCTTTTTGTTTTCATTACGTACGCCACTTGTCTATATCGCCTGCCACTTCATGCATATTTTAGGTAATTAAATTACATTTAGATTCTTGTGGTGGTTTAGAAAAAAATTCCAGATTTTGCCATTAACTATTTCTTTTGGTTAAAGCAAATTCTTCAATGTATCACATAGAGATCAAAATTTCTGAAATATGATATTTTTTAAAAAGATTATAAAATAATACTAAAAAATTCTTGAAATAGCATTCATTTTACAAAAAAAAACTAAATTACTCTTAACTTATAAACCTTTATTTCACCCACCTTGCTAAATACCGAACTCTAAAATCTAACAGAAAAATCTTAATCAAAAGTATTATATACAAATCCTTTTCAATATTTTTTTTTCCTTCGTGATCATTTCATTATATGTTATATATATATATATATATATATATATATATATATATATATATATTTTTAATAATAATATTTTTAGTAAACGCAATTTTGAAAGAAAGAATTATTGTGTACACGTTTTTGGATAAATGTTGTCTGGTGCTACTAGAGATCATTTTTCTGTTGACAAAAAAAAAAGAGATCATTTTTCTTAGATAAAGTATGCTATGGTCAATTAATAGTTCTTGGGCATACAATTCACTGTATTCGCCAACATTCCACCACCTCGTTAGGCACTTTTTCATTTAGAGAACCTATACAATTTTGATCAAAAAAAAAAGAGAACCTATACAACTTTTCTTTCTAATTCTATTCACAATCAAACCTTGGATCCTGTATGTATCAATGTATCAGAAAACAACATTTTTTTTATATATCAACAAGACTTTATTTAATTTTGGTGGTTCCATCATTCCCTTTCTGTCTCTTCAACAAGTACCGAATCCTTGAGTCACTTTAAAATCATTTGGGCCCCTGTCACTACACCACCTGATCCTTGCGTTGCAAGCTTAGTAAATGTCCCATATTTATTCTCCTCTTCCTCTGCCACTTTCACTTTCAGTCTACTACTACTCTCTCTGTTTCTGTCACCCGTTCTTCTCAAGCAGCACACGCGAGCGACCATCGCAAGTCCTTGAAGAATTTGGATTCCTCAAGATACCGAACAGATCATCCATATCTTCAAGCACCTCGTTGTGAAAGGACAACGTTGTCTAGACAGATAACATCAGATTCTTATTGTTTCCTGATTTGATCATATTGGTCAGAGCGGGAATCACACCTTCTGAAACCGCCTTTTCCCTGTTCTCCAATACGTAATAGAGTTGGTAAAGAGCGTAATATGCTTCCTTGGTGGCTGAGAGATCACCATCTTTGATAACATCTATCAAAGCTCTGAGTGTTTCTGATGAGTTCCCGATGATGATCTTGTTAGAATCAACGAGTGAAAGTGACCCTAAAGTCAGTGCAGAGATCCTTCTTGTGTCATCAGTCCCCTGCTTCAAAGAGTGGGACCACAAGAGGGTTTTGATCCATTACTGTAATGTTCTCTTCAATACACGAGATGTTGACCAATGTCAGTGACGATTTTCTCCTGAAGCTCAAGGTTCTAGTCAACCTCCTCGCCCGAAGCAGAGAGAGAGGAGTGAGCAACCGTGTGATGGAATCAGGGATCTCAGCTACAAAGAAGGTCGGGACATTGTTAAATCTCTTAAGCTTCGGGGCACAGCTCTTCTGCAGCTTCTGCCTGATCTTTAGCTGAGGAGGGAGAGGAAAGCTTATGAAGCAACGAGTGGTAACCGAGATGATTTGAACACTTTGCAGTTGGCCAAATTGCATCTCCAAACTCGCTACTTTCGGCCGTTGCGCTGGTACTGATACAGAATAGGAGGCATGTTAGCTTCATATGTATCAGGCTAGACAGTACTTGACCCCCAATACGTGTAGGAGAGAGTTAGGACTTCTAGCCAAAGTTGACATCTAAGACAGACAGCGCTTGAAAGAAACTGCTTTACAGAACCACCACTGAATGAACACTCAATAAGATGGTATATGGACTTTCCATTCTCATGTAAACCATCGAAACAGGCTGAACCTCATTCGTTTCTTGCTTCTTGTCTCTGCATCACCATCACGTCTAGATTCTTCTCCTTCTTGAGTTTTATCTACATCATCCTTTATATCCTCCTCAACCTCATTACTATCACCATCACCAGCTTCATCATCTTCATCCTCATCACGTCCAGATTCTTCTTCGTCCTCCAAAAGTCGTACACCGCAGCCTTTCACCTTCCAGGTTGTACAATGGCCTATGAACTCAAACACAAGCTCGCTCAAAGTGGCTTCTCCGGCTTTAGGGTAATCCTGGTTTAGACAGAAATAATCTTCAAATAATTATAATGGTCTCTATATCCGCCATATCTACAGTGCATAAGATACTGATTTGATCCATATTGGATAGTGAGGCCATCCTGTTTACCCATGACGTGACAAGACACACCACCCATCAGTAGTTCTTCCTTCTCTAAACTATCTTCTTTCGACAGCAAGATGCAAGCTTTGAATCTCAAGGATGAAGGAAGAGGTCTTGGGGTCAGATTGATCGTCAGGGAACCTGGAGTAGCTTGGTGAGGGAAGTGTGCAGGCACTTCTTCACCCGGTAAGAGTGCATGTTTGTAGTCTGATGTGTAGATAAGCTCTTTCGCGTTTTGATTCAGACTGAGGCAGCCAGCAAAGTTTAGGCAAATATTTGGATTATGAAAAGAAGAGTCTATTATCTCTAAGCATACACAGCAGTCTGCATCTATAGAGAGAAGGGAGTCTGGAAGTGGTGGAAGTGCTTTGAGATAAGGGCATCCTGTGACGTCAAGCTTAGTTAGTCCGGAGAGACGTCTGATGCAATCTGGAATAGTGTTCATGAGACCCCTTAAACATAATGATAGCGCCTTCTTCGTGGGTAGACATTGCAGTAAAATGTAGTGAACATCTAAGTCTGATACTAATCTCCAACTGCACTCCGAGTCAGGGCCCTCCCACTTGATTACTGCTTCAAATAAGTCAGGGTTATATTCATATTCATTTTCACTCACATAATCATGCTCACTTTTGCTACTCTTACACAAACCAAGAAACTCAAGATTCTCCAACTTAGAAACGTTCCGAGATATCTTTTTCAGCTCCTCGCATCCATTCATAATTATTTTACGCAGACGAGACAGATTCTCGATCCATGGAGGAATTTCCACTATCCTTGTCTTGCACAACACCAACTCTTCAATGCTGTCAGGAACATTTGGGAACTTTTTGATCAGAGTCTCGCTAAGATTGACTTTTTTCAAACTCGAGAAACCACTGAGTTTTTCCAGATTCAAGCAACCAGTGAGTTCTTTCAAACCTATGCAATAAGATAGATCCAATTCCCATAGAAGAGGGGAGCTCCTTCAAAAGAACGCAACGGCTAAGTATGCACCTTTTAAGCTTAGTGGCATTGCCAATAGTGCTTGTGAGCTCTAACAAACTTTTGGACCTTGAGAGATCTAGTTCCTCGAGACTCGTTGCATTTGTCAGATCTGGAATCTCTTTTAGATACGGAAACCCGCTCAAAACCATCCGCTTGAGGCGTTGGAGAGGCTATACAAAAAGAAAGAAAGATAAGCTTTAGAGAAATGACCAATCCTGTTTCACACGCAGTAGAATACAAAAACAAGAAGTGCAGACTATTTTTTTTACTTTGATTCCATCCCAAAGCTTTTCAAATTGGCTGCCTGTCATGATAAGTTCGACAAGAAACTTGCAAGAGAACTTGGAAGGCAAAAATGTCAATGGATAGTTATGCCACTCTAGAAGTCTGAGTTTGTCGGGAAGACAGTTGAGCCCTTCTTCGGGTATGCACACGTTATCAGAGTAGACACTTAGAAACTGTAGATTCTTCATCCCTTGGAAGGCACTTTTACTTATATGGATATCCTCCTTCCATGAGTTTAGATTTATGCCTATAACTTTTTTCCCAGTACCCTTAGAATAGATTATTCAAAAAGAAGTTAATCTCAGCTTAAGAAAACCAATTGGAGACAGAAGACTAGATAGAGATGTAAACAAAGAAACTTACAGTATCTTCATCTTCAAGTAATTCAGAAATATCCTTTGTATCCCACAAGAACTGTCGCTTTCCAGGTTCCTTCAAAGACTCTTTCTTGACAATTTCGCTACCCATTTGTTCCAGTAATGTGTGCATCTTTACGTATCCGTATTGTGTATATATGAGACTTTTCTGCTCTAAGTTATGAAGCCCATGGACGACTTGTAAATTACAGTCTTCAAGAAGATTTATAACGCGATCAACCTTGAAACCAGCAAAGAAGCATGCAATATACAGAAAAAGAGTTCTATCTTTATCATCACGTAAGCCGTCGTAGCCAAACATTAGAATTGATTCAATTCCCTCCTCAAGGCTAGAACTGAGCCTTGGTACTGCATTTTCCCACTCGTCCCTGGACATTCCTCGTAGAGACGATCCCAAGACTCTCAAGGCCAGAGGAAGACGACCAGCAAGTTCAGTAACTTCCCAAGCAAGCTCATAAAATTCATACAGATAATCCAACTGATATTTATAATCGGAGCCAAGGAGAGATGACATCTCACTACTTCCTCTGATATCAAGCAAGAATTGGTTGCGCAAAGCGCTGGCAGTTGTCGTCTCAGGACCATAATCTAGAGACTTTGGATCGAAAGCATATTGGCAGAAGATCTTATATCCTCTGATATAAAGAGAGTATTGGTCGCGGAAAGCTCTGGCAGTTCTCGTCTCAGGACCATAATCTATAGACTTTTGAACAAAAGCATATTGGCAGAAGATCTGCATTGCCTCAACTTCATCTGGAAGTCTCATATTGTAAATACATTTGATGCCTTGTGCCTTGAGAAGGTTTCTATCTTCGGTTGTAATGATAATAACACTACCGGGACCAAACCAATCAGCCTTTTTTGCCATTGCCTCTAGTTTCAACAAGCAGTCCATTTCATCAAGAACAATCAACACTTTTTTTGCCTCTCAGCCTTTGTTCAGCCACTCCCAAGTGACCAACCTTACTATCCGTTTGGTTGAAAAGCCGAGACAATAACTCATTCTGCCAATCCAACTGATACTTATGATGGGAGCCACCGAGAGAAGGCATCTCTTTACTTCCTCTGATATCCTCAATAAACGTGCTGAACGCAAAATCAGGAGAGAACCGGTCGTACAAAGCTCTGGCAGTGCTTGTTTTACCAATCCCAGCAGGACCCACGATCCCAATGAACTTAACTTTAGCATCAGATTGTTGGCTCAACAAGCACTTTATCTCTGTGATACGAGCTTCCATGCCAACATAGTCATCAAAATCTTTTGATGGTGTAATCCTCAACACTTTCATAAGTTCTTCGGCAATTTCTTCGATCATCTTAGCTTCATTGTCCCTAGCAAGAACAGAGGCGATCCATCATGAGAAGTAAGTATACGGATAATAAGGTAGTGGGAAGTAAAAGTGAATGAACCATCTGCTGGAGTCATAACCAGCTATATTGCCGACATCCACCAAAGCTTTCTTCCATGCCTCCTTAACACCTTCTGTTCTTCCGTCACAGGTTTTGTTAAAGACCTTTCCGAAATCTCCGGTCTGGTTTCTAACATCAGATGGATCCACTCCGTAGAAAATAGTTATCACTGTTTGTTGCTCCCTTTCTCTGCACTTCATGATTTCCACCAACTCATCCAAACACCATCTCGAAGAAGCGTAGTTAGGGGATAGCAAGACAAGAGCAACCCTTGATTCTTTGATCGCTTGGACGAGCTCGGGAGCGATAGACTGGCCCCGCTCAATGTTATTATCAATAAAAGGACTGATTCCTTTGCTTTCGAGCTCTTTCAGAAGGTGACTAAGAAAGCCTTTGCGCACGTCTCCTCCACAGAAGCTCGGGAAGACATTATGCTTCCACGTGAGACAAGAAGAAGAAGCCATGAATTAGAGAGAGAGCACTCAAGAAACTGAAGAACAGGATCTCAATGATTTTTCAGCAAAGAGAGAAATAGCAACGATGACGCAAAGCCACAGAAAAGAATCCAAAGACAGAGTAAATAGATAAGAAGACACAAGTGGAGAGGAATATTCAACGATGACATAGAACACAGAAAAAAGTCCAAATAGTCAGTAGATAAGAAGAAGCAGCAAGTGGAGAGGAAGATTCATGGAAGATTTAACAAGGTTAACTTTAATAAATTTATAATCCTTCAACTTCCCATTTATTATGAATAGCTCCTCCCCTTTTTCTTATTTCATCATGATATCTTCCTGTGTTTCTTTAGATTTTGCCCTCTTTCAGAAAGGAACAAGCTTTGAATGCATACAATGTTCTAGTTCAAGGTTTCATGATAGGTTTGAGCATCAGCTCGAGTGGCTTATTTAGATTCAAATACTATTTTCAGATATTCCAGTTCATTTTTTAGATTTTCAACTTTTTTGGATGCCCCTATAGATTCAGATAATATCCATAAGTAGCTCGAAATACAATCTACAAAATCCATTCAATTTTTTTAGAAATTGAATTGGTTATTCGAATTTTTTGGTTCTGAAAATGGTAGATATCCGGTTTTCCTAGTTTTGGAAGTTTTTCATTTCCATCACTTGGTTCACCTAACCGATAGCTCTCGAGGATAAGCTCATAACATTCTTGCACACCAAGAAATATATTTTTCAAGAAGGTCCAGCTTAGGTACCAAAAGAGATGCTTCTTATTCATCAATAGTTTACAGAGCCGGAACACAGAAGTGATCTCTCTACTGCTCAAATCCAACCATTCTTTAGTTTCCGGAAAACATGGAAATGTCTTGAGGTTCTTGCATCCCAACATGTCTAGTGCTGCCAGACATTGCCACGATTGTTGTAGGAACTTCTGTTTTAGTTTTTTGACAGAGAGAAGTCCAAAATTTCGAAGAAACTTCTGGAAAGCTTCTCAACAGTGAGCATTTTGAGAATGCTGAGAGATTCCAAGTAGATACTGGTTGGCAAAGACCTGTACTTTAGGGAATTTTCATTCTCATAAAACCTATACAACTTTTCCTTCTAATCTTTATGATCGTTTCTACGGCTATTCACAAACATGTTCTGGATCAGTATCTATTGTTTCAAAACTAAGTTTGCAAAAACAACTCATTTTGTCAATAGGAGTACTGAGTCCTTGAGCCACATTAAAATTGTTTTGGCTCCTGTCGCTGCACCTTCCGTTCCTTGCGTTGCAAGCTTCGCAACTGTCCCATATTTATTCTCCTCTTCCTCTACCACTTTCTCTGTTTCTGTCACCTGTGCTCAGGCAGCACACACGAGCGACCATCGCTAGAGCGACCTCCAAAGCTTCCTCAAACAGCCGTTTCATATATAGATTTCTCACATCTCAATGATGAAACTCGTAGTAAACCGGCATGACTTCAGTTACAAAATGACTGATGCAAAACGTCTTGGCCACTGAAGCTTTGGAACACATGGTGTCTCGACAAATGAGCAATCTGCCATGTGGGAAGCTAAAAGTAATAAGATCTTATTGTTTTGTTGTAAAGGTAGGTTACAATTCTTGATGGATGATACATCTCTAAACTTTAAATTGGCTTATACTCTTCTTAATTGGGTCAAGACTTTGAGACACGCTTGACTTTGTGGCTTTTGTTTGCGTCTACAGACAAGTTTTGAATTGAGTCGTGGAAACAAAAAACAAAGCTTCACTGAGAAAGTAACTATCCGTCAACGTCTGCGGTAACTATGTTTCGAGCTGAAGCTATATGAAGCAACGGAACGTTTGAGTTAATCGAGACATCTCATAGATGGCTGTTGACTTACCATCTATGGGGGTGTACTTTCACTCAACGTCCGTGGTTGGACTATTGCGTCCTCTAAAGGTATTTCATTTAGCTTTCGGGTTTTAAGTTCATACTTGCGTCACTGATGAATTACGTGAAGTGTGGATTATTGCGTCCTCTAAAGGTATTTCATTTAGATTCTTAATATCCTCACTGAGACTGGTTCTTAGCGAGGCAATGATGATTCTTGCTCTTCTTTGTTCATCCTTCAGGGGAAGATATTCAGCAAGCTTGGTGTTTTTAGTAGGGAGCCAAGCCATATACAGCCATCTAGCGCAAAGATTTTCCAAATGCAGATTGGCAAAAAATTATGAAGAGATTCAGTTTTAAAAGGAAAAACCCAACTCGTATATGAGCTTGATCCATTAGCTCTCAATAGCTGTTTGTTTTCAGTGGCCACGATGACCCTACTTCCGGAACCAAAACCACTGAGATTGCTTCACCAAGGAAGGCATCAAGTTGTTCTATTTTCTCAACATAATCAAGAACAGCTTTTAGATCCAGCAATCTTTCCTTTACCAAATTTACAACCATGCATATTTTAAGCTTATGAACAATATAACTTGAGACAGAAATTGTTCTTACAAACACAACTTTGCTATTACTGCTAAAGTCCAATTATTTTCTTGGAACCTGAATAAACTCCAGACTGAGTGTCCCCTGGGTGTTTAGATTGAGCTCTCTCCTTGGAAAATTAATCTGCACAGAATCACAAAATATATAACAATATGACAGTTTCCTATATCTACAGAAGGCTGAACCTCATTCGTTTCTTGCTCCTTGTCTCTGCATCATCATCACGTCTAGATTCGTCTCTTTCTTGAGTTTTATCTACATCATCCTTTATATCCTCCTCAACCCCATTATTATCACCATCGCCAGCTTCATCATCCTCATCCTCATCACGTCCAGATTCTTCTTCGTCCTCCAAAAGTTGTACACCACAAGCTTTCACTTTCCATTTCTTATAAAAGACTTTGAAATGAAACACAAGCTCGCTGAAAGTAGCTTCTTCAGCTTCAGGGAGATCCTGGTCTAGACAGAAAGAATCTTCAAATGTATACAGACGTTCCTCCCATCCACATATATAAGGCATGTCGCGCTGCATTGATCCATATTGGACAGTGATGCCATTTTGTTTACCCCTAAACCTACAAGACACACGCATCGAATACTTCTTCTCCTCTCCATGGTCATCAACGTCATCAAAGAAATAATTAAGGCGCCAAGACACAATGTCTTCATCATCCACGAGATTAATATTTCCTCTTGACAGCAAGATGCAAGCTTTGAATCTAAGGGATGGAGGAAGAGGTCCTGGAGTCTGATTGATCTTTAGGAAACCTGAAGTAGCTCGGTAAGTGAAGTGTGCAGGCACTTCTACACCAGGTACAAGCATAAATTCATCATCATCACTTTCAACTTCGTCACCATCATCATGATCAATTTCAACTTTGTTCTCATCATCATCATCATCATCATCATCATCATCATCATCATTGGCTGCATTTATGTCAATAATAGAATCAGGGAACAAAAGTCGTACACCGCAGCCTTTCACCTTCCAGATGTTACCATGGACTAGGAACTCAAACAGAAGCTCGCTCAAGGTGGCTTCTCCAGCTTCAGGGCAATCTTGGTTTAGATTAAAAGAATCTTCAAATATATACAGATGATCTTCCACTTCTTCAAATCTAAACGGCATATGGTGCTCATTTGATCCATATTGGATAGTGAGGCCATTCTGTTTACCAATGACGTTACAAGACACACCATCCTTGTGCGTCGTGAAACCCTCATGGCATATTGACAGCAAGACACAAGCTTTGAATCTCAAGGATGAAGGAAGAGGTCTTGGAGTCAGATTGATTGTCAGGGAACCTGAGTCAGCTTGGTGAGGGAAGTGTTCGGGCACTTCTTCACCCGGTAAGAGTGCATATTTGCAGTCTGATGTGTGGATGAGCCTTCTCGCGTTTCGACTCAGGCCATAACAGCCAGCAAAGTTTAGGCAAATATTTGGATTATGAAAAGAAGAATCTATTATCTCTAAGCATACACAGTCTTCTGCATCTAGAGACAGAAGGGAGTCTGGAAGCGGTGGAAGTGCTTCGAGCACTCTGAATCCTTTGACGTCAAGCTTAATGAGCCCCGAGAGACGTGTGATGCAATCTGGAATAGTGTTGAGACCATAACTCCGTAAACATAATGACAGCGCCTTCGCGGGTAGACATCTCGATAAAATGTAGTCAACCTCTAAGTCTGATGCTAATATCCAATCTGGCCACCTGTTAGGGTCCCACTCGATTACTGCTTCAAATAAGTCAGGAAAATCTTCAAATTCATCGTCACCCCGATCATGATGCTCACTTTGGCCAGTCTTACGCAGACCAAGAAACTCTAGATTCTCCAACTTGGAAATATTTGGAGATATCTTTTTCAGCTCCTCGCATCCATACATAACTAGTCTGCGCAGATGAGACAGATTCTCAATCCATGGAGGAATTTCCTCTATCCTTGTCTTGCACAACAACAAGACTTCAATGCTGTCAGGAACATTTGGGAACTCCTTGAGGTTTCTACAACCAGACATATCCAATTTATTAATATGAGCCAAATAAGATTTGATTGATAATGGCACTTCCCGTATCGCAGTCCCTCTCAGATCGAGTCTTTTCAAACTCGAGCAACCACTGAGTATTTCTAGATTCAAGCAACCAGTGAGTTCTTTCAAACCCGTGCTCTGAGAGAGATTCAGTTCCTCGAGATTGATTAAACTACCCATAGAAGAGGGGAGCTCCTTCAAAAGACAGCAACCGCTAAGTATGCACCTTTTAAGCTTAGTGGCATTGCCAATAGTGCTTGTGAGCTCTAACAAACCTTTGCACTCGTGGAGATCTAGTTCCTCTAAACTCGTTGCATTTGTGAGATCTGGAATCTCTTTCAGACACCAAGACTCCCTCAAAACCATCCGTTTGAGCCGCTGGAGAGGCTATACAAAAAAAAGAGATAAATCTTTAGAGAAATGACTAATCGTGTTTTACAGGCAATACAATACAAGAAAAAGTGCTGACTATTTTTTTTACTTTGATTCCATCCCAGAGCTTCTCAAGTTTGCTGTATGTCATGATAAGTTCGACAAGAAACTTGCCAGAGAACTTGGAAGGCAAAAATGTCAATGGACAACTGGGCCACTCTAGAAGTCTGAGTTTGTCGGGAAGACAGCTGAGGCCTTCGGGTATGCGCACGTTCCTAGAGTCGAGTACTAGAAGCTGGAGATTCTTCATCCCTTTGAAGGCACTTTTACTTATTTGGATATTCTCCTCTCCCCATGCTTCTAGCTTTATGCCTAGAATTTCTCCAGTACCCTAGAATAGATTATTCAAAAGAAGTTAACCTCAGCTTAAGAAAACCGAGGAGACAGAAGACTAGAGAGAAACTTACAGTATCTTCATCTTCAAGTAATTCAGAAATATCCTTTGTATCCATCAAAAACTGTCGCTTTCCAATTTCCTTCGTCTTTTTCTTGACAATATCTCTCCCCATTTGTTGCAGTAATGTGTGCATCTTAACGTATCCGTATCCGAATACTGTGTTGATGGATATGAGACTTTTCTGCTCTAAGTTCTGAAGCCCATGGTCTACATCCAAATCACAATCTTCAAGAAAACGTTTAACGCGATCAACTGTGAAACCAACAAAGAGACATGCAATATACAGAAAAAGAGCTCTGTCTTTATCATAACTTAAGCCGTTGTAGCCAAATATTAGAATTGATTCAATTCCTTTGTCAAGGCTAGACTTGAGCCTTGGTACTGCACTTATCCACTCGTCCCTGGACTTTCCTCGTAAAGACGATCCTAACACTCTCAGGCCTAGAGGAAGATGACCAGTAAGTCCAGTAATTCCCCAAGCAAACTCATAAAAATCAACATATTGAGTTTTCTGATAAGCCGACTGAAATTTACAATAATCGGAGTCACCGAGAGAAGTCATCTCATTACTTCCACTGACATACTCAATAAAAGCTCTGAACTGAAAATAAAAAAAGAATCGGGTATGCAAAGCTCTGATAATGCTAGGACCATAATCTATAGACTTTTGACCGAAAGCATATTGGCAGAAGATCTGAAACGCCTCAACTTCATCTGGAAGTTTCATATCGTAAATACATTTGATGCCTTGTGCCTTGAGAAGGTTTCTATCTTCGGTTGTAATGATAATAACACTACCGGGACCAAACCAATCAGCCTTTTTTGCCATTGCCTCTAGTTTCAACAAGCAGTCCATTTCATCAAGAACAATCAACACTTTTTTGCCTCTCAGCCTTTGTTCAGCCACTCCCAAGTGACCAACCTTACTATCCTTTTGGTTGAAAAGCCGAGACAATAATTCTTTCTGACAATCCAACTGATACTTGTGATGGGAGCCACCGAGAGAAGGCATCTCTTTACTTCCCCTGATATCCTCAATAAACGTGCTGAACTCAAAGTCACGAGAGAACCGGTCGTACAAAGCTCTGGCAGTGCTCGTCTTACCAATCCCAGTAGGACCCACGACCCCTATGAACTTAACTTTAGCATCTGAATGTTTGCTCAACAACGACATTATCTCCTTGATACGAGCTTCCATGCCAACAAAGTCATCAAAATCTTTTGATGGTGTAAAACCCAACTCATCCATAAGATCTAAAGCAATTTTGCTGATCAAATCAGCTTCACTGTGCCTAACAAAAAAAAAACAGACATCATCAGAAGTAGGTACAGATAATAAGTCTAGTGAGAGTACAAGTGGACGAACCATCTGCTAGAGTCGTAACCAGCTATATTGGCTACGTCCACCAAAGCTCGTCTCCATTCCTTCTTCATCTTTTCTTCTTTTCCCACACAGGTTCTGTCAAATCCCTTTCCGAAATCTCCGGTCTGCTTCCTGACATCAGATGGATCCACTCCGTAGAAAATAGTTATCACTTTTTTTTGTTGATCCTTTTCTCTCCACTCCATGATCTCCACCAACTCATCCAAACACCATCTCGAAGAAGCGTAGTTACGGGAGAGTAAGACAGTGGCAATTTTTGATTCTCTGATCGCTTTTACGAGCTCGGGACCGATAGGTTTGCCTCGATCGATCCCGTCATCGACGAAAGCTTTGATTCCCTTGCTTCCGAGCTCTTTCAGAAGGTGACTAAGGAAGGTTTTGCGCACGTCTCCTCCGCAGAAGCTCGGGAAGACATCATGCGTCCAAGTGAGAGAAGAAGAAGAAGAAGCAGCCATGAATTAGAGATTAGATGCACTTAATTGGATTTTGGAGGGCAGGGGGTTTCCGGTAAATCGTGGAAGTGTTCGTCTACAAATCGTTGCCGGCGAGACTCCCGCTAAGTTCACTTTTAGATTCACTGACGGACGGGGAAGATTGTGCCGTACTCTTTCTAAGCTTGGAATCTGGGCTTGGCCCATTACTTGATATCTGGAGGCCCGATTGATTTTGCCACCAAAAGTCCTTGTCCATGAAGATTGATTCAGACCACCTTTAGTTTGGTCGTGATCTGGTTGGCTAGTATATTTTTTTAAGCTTTTTTTTTCCTTTTCATTTTTAACTCAACAACAACTTATCATTGATCCAATTCAATGTCTTACAGATGACTTCTCAACAAGGCTCCGGTATGCTCTTGCGCTACCCAACCTGCTCCACCTTGATCCCTCTCCTTATTCCAGGAGCCATCAGTATTGCATTTTATCCACGATGGAGTTGGTGCTATCCATTTCTTTTCCGGTTCCTCTGTTGTGGTTGTTTTCACCACTTTACTTTAGCCTCTTCTCTGCATTTTCATTCCTTCACGTCATCCCACACCTTCTCCACCGTTGCAGGAGCTTCATAATCTTTTCCCATGAATATAAATTTATTTCTATTCTTCCACAGCAGCCATGGTGCAAGATCCTCTTCCACTTGATCCATTGGGTATGCTTTTTTTAGATTTAAGACCCAATGAATGTTGGAAAAGAGAGAATCCGCCCATGCACCTGGAGGGGGAGTGTGAACGTTTGCCTCTGCCCGCATCAGTCGAGCATAATGGCACTGGAAAAGTAAATGATTGAGGCTTCCATCTGCCTCACCACATCTGTTGCATCGTTTGTCTTTAGCAATGTGTCTATGCACCATATTCTCTGCTACCGGAAGAGCATTGCTAAGACATCTCCACAAGAAGTGTTTGACCTTTGGACTGATGTTTAAGCTCCATACTCGTTGATAGATTGCATCTAAGCTTGGCCGTAGCACTTCTTGCTTCTCATTATCTATAGACAGCACTTCCATTTGGACCCAATACACATACTTCACCATATAATGGCCTGTTTTTGTGTATTCCCAAGAGTATGTATCCTAACTATTTCTTGCTGGCCATTAGATCAGTATATTTTGTATCAACAAGACCTTATTTTGGTGAAGCTCTTTTTCCAAAAAAAAAAAAAACCTTATTTTAGTGGTTCCATCATTCCCTTTATGTCTCTTCACCAGCAAGTACCGAGTCCTTGAGCCACTTATTTGGGCCCCTGTTATTACACCACCTGATCCTTGCATTGCAAGCTTCGTAAAGGTCCCATATTTATTCTCCTCTTCCTCTGCCACTTTCACTTTCAGTCTACTACTACTCTCTCTGTTTCTGTCACCGGTGCTTCTCAAGCAACACACACGAGCGACCATCGCAAGTCCTTGAAGAACTTGGATTCCTCAAGATACCGAACAGATCATCCATATCTTCAAGCACCTCGTTGTGAAAGGACAACGTTGTCAAGACAGATAACATAAGATTTATTGTTTCCTGATTTGATCATATTGGTCAGAGCGGGAATCACACCTTCTGAAACCGCCTTTTCCCTGTTCTCCAATACGTAAAATAGAGTTGGAAAAGAACGTAATATGCTTCGTTGGTGGCTGACAGATCACCTTCATTGATAACATCTATCAAAGCCTTGAATGTTTCTGATGAGTTCCCTATGATGATCTTGTTAGAATCAACGAGTGAAAGTGGCCCTAAAGTCAGCGCAGAGAGTCTTCTTGTCTCATCAGTCCCCTGCTTCAAAGAGTGGGATCACAAGAGGGTTTTGATCGATCCATTACTGTAATGTTCTCCTCAATACACGAGATGTTGACCAATGTCGGCGACGATTTTATCTTGAAGCTCAAGGTTCGAGTCGACCTCCTCGCCGAAAGCAGAGAGAGAGAGTGAGCTACCGTGTGATGGAATCAGGGATCTAAGCTACAAAGAAGGTCCGGACATTGTTAAATCTCTTAAGCTTCGGGGCACAAGAAGACGAATCTGCCATGTGGGAAACTAAAAGTAATAAGATCTGTTTTGTTGGATAGGTAGGTAAGTTACGATTCTTTATAGATGATACGGGCCTGAACTTTAAATTGGCTTATACTCGGTTCTTATTTGGGTATGACTTTGAGACACGCTTGACTTTGTGGCCACTGTTTGCGACTACAGAAAAGATTATGGGATTCAAGAACGAGTTTACTTTCGACAAAGGTTCCCGTTTATCAAACGTTCCATTTGAAACGTCTTTCAAATTTAGTTAACATTATTATACATGGTTTTGTCAACAGCTTTATTTGAAGAAATTTCTTTAATTGTCGGTGAGTTCCTTTCCCTTAAATCATGCAAGCTACATCATAGAATCTGAGACCAAAAGTTCTCTACGTACTCTACTCGACAGCAAATGAAGAAACTTGAAATGTTCAACCAGGGGTGGAGATATAAACTAGCACTCAATTCTTACAGACAATGTCACCGGTTTCAGATGTCCGATACGTTATTATATAATAGTCATATCAACAAGCCACAGACATCTAAGAACTCAACAACAAGCCCAAGCATTTCAAGCGCAAATGCAGATTATAAGTAATTAATCTAATCATTGATCAAAATTTCAGGACAAGCGAAATAAATATTAAATCTTTTCTGATATCAAAGAAATAAACATCGTCAAACATAATCCAAATAAAGCATAAGAACTGAAAAATGACAATCTAAAAGTCTCACAACTCCATCATACTCATCACTCCCAAAAAAAAGACAAACCTTGCAACGATCGAAACAAAACCAAAACCAAACTCTTAACGATAACTCTTCTGGAAACGAGAACGAGCACCACGCCCACCAAACTTCTTCGGCTCGCACCTCCTCGGATCCGCCACAAGCAGCGTCCTATCATACCTAATCAAGATATCCTTCACCTCCTTCTTCGACTGCTCATCAACATACTTCTGGTAAAACGCCACAAGAGCCTTAGCGATACTCTGACGGATGGCGTAGACCTGGGAGGTGTTACCACCGCCATTGACGCGGATCCTCATGTCCACGCCTGCGAAACGGTGCTTCCCGAGGAGAAGGACCGGCTCGAAGATCTTGAACCGGAGGATCTCGGGGTTGAAGAGCTCGATCGGGCAGCCGTTGAGCTTGATCTGACCGCATCCGCGTTTGCAGTGGGTGACAGCCACTGCTGTCTTCTTACGCCCGAAGCATTGAACGGATTCAGCAGCTGGTTTGGTCGCCATGGTTAGAGGAGGATTCTGCTATTTTGTCTGCCGCTAAAACCTAACTCGTATAAAACTTATGGTTATATAGTAGTGTATAAAAAAACTAGGGCTTCAGCTCTTAAACGCAGCGTTTTGAAACGAAATGATAAAAATTAAATTTAAAATGAATATTCCACGTCACTGGAAATGATTTTCAAAGAAATTTTCAGTCTTTTGTGGATCCAAAAAATTAATGCATACAGAGAAAGAGATGAGCAAAGAAGTTTACGCTGCCACATGATGATTGTGGGTTCTCAATTTGATCCTCTGTGAGGCCCAGCTTCACAGCTTTCTCCTCTATTTCAGCTCTACCACAGACGCAGTTCTTGCAAGCTTTTTTAGTGGTCTCACAACCACTGACTGCAAAAAAAAGAAAGGCAAGACATCTTACACACAAGGAGTGGACAAAAAATAACAAAGGCCATATGGGATGCGTTTACTTACCAGCAGGAAGTTGTGGCTTCTTCAAGTCCTCCTCTGTCAAAAGAGAATCTTCATCAATAAGATCCAAGTCATCGTCTAGATTAACCTTAGGAAGAGTTTTTGCAGGCTTTTTGAGAGCAAATGATGAACCAATCTTCCAAGAAGGTTTCTTAGCCTTAATCTGCATTTAACAACATATTCCTCTGTTATACGCTTGAGCCAATGTGAGAGCATATATGAAACTCTCAGTGATAAGTAGTATGAAGATCTTTTATCCTTAATGGTTAAAGGCCAAGAATAAGCTTGAAGCAGATTGATATTTGGACGAGCAAAAAGTTTTTCATATGAAACACTGGAAAAAAAAAGAAGAAGAAATGTATAAAAGTGCTCACCCCACCGGATAAGCTGAAGTTAGGCAGCTTGATTGATGTCAAATCAAGAGACTGTGGCTCCATAAAACCAGCCAACGTCACTCTCCTTTGAAGGGTCTGCAAGGAAGATGCCATACTATTAAGCAAGAACAAGATCAAAGAAACTCCCCCATTATACAGACCAAAGACACAGCACAAACCTGTTGCAACTCTACGTTTTCACCCTCCGAATTGGTGCACACAAAAACAGAACCACCAGGCTTTAAAATTCTTGAGAACTCGCCATATATTTTATCACTAGGGAACTCAGATGTTGTGGAAATGGCTAAAACAGTGTCCACTGAGGAAGAATCCAAAGGAACCTGACCTGTAAAATTAGTGAGAAGACATGAATCATCATCCTCTCTACGTCAATATTCAGATTCAATCATATGCTAATTACAGCTTAACTAAGCAATCAAACCACTATTTTTAGAGCCTGACTGAAGGTTAATAGATAAAAGAAGGAGAAAGTAATGAGGGAGGGGACTGAGATTGTTACTTATTGTGGAGGCTTGAGTAATAATCATAGGATCACAACGTTCGACCCCTTCCTTTCCGACAACTTTCATCACAGTTAAAACAGAGCTAACAGGCAAGACAACATCATCCGTCACAGCCAAAACAGTTGTTTGAGTTCCCATCGAATCCTACAAAACAACAAAAGACCAAATATTGGGTTCAGGAAAAGAGATAATATTGAAAACAAAAATTCCACAGCTCACTAGAAACACCAATGCTAACAACTTTGATTAGTGTTTAACAAACCTAAACGAGATATGATCAGCCCATAGTTCTTATGACATGCAAGTGAATTAACAGAACAAATAAATCGATTCACCCAATCCAAACCCCACAGAGAGAGAATTTCTGAGAACGCATGCGAGTCGAAAATACTACAGAGAAAAGTAGATTAAACACGAAAAGAAAGGTTAAACTCACCATATCAGATAGAAATCTCTGTAAAAAGACCCTAAGATCTCACTCTATCGCTCTCTGTAAAATAAGTGAAATCAAATCTTCCTTCCCCTCAGATATTTATAATATTTTTTGGGGGACTTCCTTGGTTCTTCAGCACAATAATGCGGTTTGGTCAAACCGGATGGGTTTATGATTTTCTAACTCCCCGGTTCATGCATGGTAAGGTGAATATTGATTTTTATGAAGCTACTGCTGTACTTTAGAGAGCATATGTTCTATGATAATTGGTAGACACTGGAGTTACTTCCACAACCATAAACTTCATTGTCATAGGACAACGATCTTCAGCTTTTCTCTAACCTAACACGTGGTAACAGTGCCCCGCTCTGTTTAATGGCACAAGCCGTTTTGTCTTCCAGAGGACAACGAGCTTTTAGCATAGAGGAGAGACATGGTTATGGTTGTTCAGCTGCCGAGCTTTCTTCATCCCTTCCAACAAATTAAACCTTCCCATCCCCTTCCTTACGCAGAAAAAGACATTCAAACAGAGAATATTATAATGTTGCTGAGACATGACAGTAGCTAAGCAAAAGAAAGCAAATTCTGATTGGAGAGTTTGAGGATTCCTATGTTTTTAATTCTTAAAGTGTCTTTTTGTATATTGGAATCGTATTTTTAAGTATTACTGCTGTAAATTATGATTCAGTTATAGAAATGAACTACATAATTTATCTCTAAACTCATATTAACTTTTTTGTGTTACATTTTCTTAGAAAGAGTAAAACGCATCATTGTAAGCTCCTTGCAATGAATGGCAGAGATATCTTAAAGAACATAAAATGGTTTTGATCCTGAAGCTTATTTATTTATATTTTTCCGAAATTGTTAACATGCCAAATCTTTGAGACGAAGCATTACATTTGTTTCTTTTAAATGAAGCAAACTGGATGACGACTAAATCATTCTTTAATGATTCCGTTACCTTGAGCATTTGTTATGTTGGAAAACTTAAATACAACTTTATCAAACACAAGGAAGTTTACGTATTGGACACAAGATAAGTCAACATGTTATTTTGTAGCTTGATACAAATGTAACTAGATCTCTGGTTAATCTCCAACCAAGGCCAGAACCAGCACATGGTATCCTTGCTTTAAGCAAGTTCTGGTACGATAAACCAATGAGATACCAATGTGTTGGCAAAAACATAAATTCAGAACATAAAAATATTTTGCTCAAGAAAAAAGAACATAAGAATCTAATAAACGAGAATTGTTTTGGATTTTTTTTTAAAGTTAGCTACAAAATAAAGAAAATTAGAAATATAATGGAAACGAAGATGGTGAGAAGAAGAAGAAAAAGAAAGAGTCCATGAATCATTCCAATGTTTTCAAGAGCCTGAAGAGACCAGCCGCTTCACGAATCCGTGAAAAGTCAATGCAGAAAGCTTGAACTTCTATAAATAGATCCTTCACTGTTTCCATTTACAAAGACAAACAAATAATCAAGATTTATTTCATTTGAAACACATTACCATAATGGTAGACTATATACTGAGTCTTAAATATTTCTCTTGCGAATGTCTGTGCTATTGGCAAAGCAAAGTTAAAAATTTGATGCGAATGGTTACATACCGTCGATGATGTTGTTACGAATTAAACTTTGCAAGAAGACGCAAACAAGTCGAACAAGCCTATTCTGCATGTACTTGTCTTGCTGCTACACATTGAAAGCAATATATTACTATATAAAAGAAACAACCATATACAAGAAAAGTACAAATCGTAAACCAACAAATCCAAGAAGTCAAGTATTTAACACACTCACAGAAGTTAAAGAAAAAACAAATGAATGCTTTGTTTTAATACCTTGGCGTTCTCACAAGACGATATGCAATTAGTGATGTACATGCGAATAAATTCCTTGGGAAGCTCAACTGCAGTTGTGAGCCTGTTCACAACTTCCATCGAGTGCAAGCTCATGTCCATACTTACAAGAGCTGTGAAATAGCTGCAGAAGCATTCTCAGATTCCGATTTTCAAAATAAATACCTTTTCAAAGACTGTAAGTAATGGAACTGATTAGGTGATGACTTACTCAACAATCTCTGGGGAGTTAATCAACTTGGTGAGGATCTCAACTGCTATTTGAGGATTGTGCTCTACTAATTGCTGAGAATAAGAAACAAGGTCACATGATAGAAGAGATCATACGAGAGAAAAATGGGGAAAAAAACCCGCTAGATATTAAATCACCTACCGGCAGCTTCCGTGGAGTTATTCCACAGTGATAGACAAGCTTTGCATCATTTGCCAATGCTGTAGTGATGTCCTGCCAAACAAATGAATAAAAGTTTGTTGTTTTCTTCACTCCGAAGATCCACAATTTCAAAATTTATACAAATATAAGGGCAAGGCCGATCAATTAAATCATCACTGTCACTAGTTTATCTATTGCATGGTTATTTTCCATAAACTCTATTGCAGTCAGTTCCCTCTTAATATCCTACTGGGAGAGTAGATCTTTTAATTCAATGAGAAAAGGTTAAAGTGATACCACGACTTCTCTCTCAGAAATCAGAACTAGAGTATGTCTGCCCTAATATGGCTGTCTTTACAATCTTTAAAACTTTTGCATGTGTAGTAACTGTCCCATTGCTATATTTTATTCTTATTAGCAGTAAAGAAAGTTAAGCAATGATGTTATTCATTAGAGCAGGTCACTATGTGTATGACTCTACGCACATATGAAGTATTAGAGATCAATACACACCTCTTGCTCCGAAGGTGAAAGTGTCACCTTCAAACCCTTAACAAGTAAGTCCCTAACTGTAGCGCCTCTGCTAGTGTCAGCACACATTTTATCGTCCCAAATAAGCTCATGCTTATTATCAGGATCAATCCATAGCAACTGTAAGAAGTTGAACCAGTAATGGTCAGTTGGATAATTTTCTAAACCGGTTAAAAAATGGTTAATCTTAGCCCTACCTCGCTCTGATGAACTGGGTACCTCGGAGGACATGGACGGATCCACCTAGGAGCTAATCCCCCGGTTGTCAGACTACCCAGTATTCCAGTCACGGCCTCATCTCTATCACCACATCCAATTTTGGGATTCCCACCAGGTTGCACGTCAAACCTACAAGATTATTCGTCTTAAAGATCATCCATAAAATCAACTCAAAATTGGCACATGATGATATAGCACGGAAAATTAGGTTGGGCGGAAAAGTGAAAGCTTGTTAGAGATAGATAAGAGTCAAAACAATATAGCAGCTACAAGAAATGGAATCCCATAAACTCATAGGTTACGTACTCTGGAGAGTTAGGATCGCACCCACGAGGAACATCAGGATCGTGCAAGAGCTTTTTGACCGCATAGTCTGCAGCTATGTGACTAGATGGTCCAGAACCAGCTTTGTCGCCATACTCTCGTTGCAGCTCTCCAAGCTCCGGAAAATCCTGACAGCACGTCACAGTACTAAATCACTCACAAGAAAATATCCTCTAAAAGTTCTCCAAGTAGTGTTAGGCATGATAAAGGAACAGTTTCGACGAAGATAAATGAAACAGAGATATAATTAGAACATATGATGTCTATGCGTCAACCGCTCTTACATGAGTTGAAGGATCAAACGATTTGATGTAATCAACAGCTGACAGTTTGAGAATCTGCAAGAGAGCAAACCACCATTACTTTAATCGATCGTGAATATTTTAATTAGCATCCACAGGTCACAGCGATCATAAAATTATACAAATCAGGACCTTAAAATAATATCCAAAACAAAAGAAGGCTAAGAATATGCCTTACTGAAGTAATAATGGATTTGATTTATGAAAAACATAACTGATCCAAGCATACAAGTTTTCACCAAGGAAAACAACAGTCTTATAGAATGCATAATATCCCTGGAAATCATAGTTCTAAACCATATATAAACAACGTTGAGAGATATTTCAACTAAGCATAATAAATATGGACATTGTTGGTCCACAGGACCATTACGAAACAGGAATCATTGAGTACATAACATCCTTCAGAAGAGCACAACTTTTGAGTTTACATTGAATTAGCAAAAAAAAAAAAAAAGCCGGCAAACAGCTATATCGTACCTCTTTAGATTTGTTGTAGCTATTCCATTGTAAGAGGTGGAGAATAAATGCTCTCTCATGCTTTTCCACTTGCTCATTACAAGCAGCCTACAAAAGGCAATAGACATATTTATTCTTTCACATGATGCTACGACGCAAAACATGTTTGCTTAAATATAAAAGGTCAAACAAATCAACAGAGCAGGTAAGGACTCAGGTGCATATATAACATAGTAGACTCGCGATGAAAACTGCTTACATTCATCATATCAGATACGAACGGGTTTACAGATGGTTTCTCGGAAGGGTAACACTGGTACATGATAGCAAACGCAATTATACGATCAGTACTCCGGAGCAACATCAGATCCTGAAAAAAATTGAACCAAAACCACATTTTCGATTAGTACCAATCTGAGAATTTGAAATTACAGTGTATCCAACGAGTGGCACAGTGAAGGAATTTCATATCCAAGCCTGTAGACACATAATTAAAATGAAATCCTAGATTCAAATCAAAAACCCCCAAATCTCGCTACCGTCACACGGGGCCGAGCAACGGGAGGAAGTTCAAAGGAAGAAGAGAGGCGAGAGCACGTGCCTGTAAGAGCAGTGAGAGGGAGTTGCAGGCAGTGAAGCGACGATCGCGTGGGAACTTGGAGTTGAATTCCGCCACGACGTCTTCGATTGGCCGGAGATCGGACTTGAGCAGGGACCACACAGTCGCCGTCTCTTCCATATTCATATTCATTGTTAGATCAATCTCGCGGCGCTTAGAGCCTTAGATTCTCTATTCAATCTGTTTGGATGGATGCTTTTTGATTTCAAAGTTTCTTCCTCTCTCCTCTATATTACTGAGATTTAACCTTTATACTTCTTCTCCACTCCGAAGGTTTGAGTCCTTATAGTTTCATTTTGGTAAATAAGTGGTCAGAGTTTTCAATTTTGTTAATTAATCTAATATCTATTTTGACTATATATGTTCAGAGATTTTTTACCAAACTAATTATCTTTTGACATATATTTTAGGAAGGATTCAAAAAATATAATCTAAGAAAATATTTTCTTAGATTTGGAATTATGAGTTCAAAATTATGGTTTAGAATAGTTAATGATTTAGGAAAACAATAAACAATTAAAAATTTAATTATAATGTTATTAAGATGATAAATTTCATTTAACTATAGGTGGTATGTGGTTGGTTTAGATTGGGGTATATGAAGCCCAAGTGAAACAAGACTATGACCCAAACCAATAGCCCACTGGATGTCCTAGATATAATCCAGAGCAATAGCCGAGTCTTACCATCAATTTCACAAACGGGTCAACATTTCAACCCGCGTAACCGGTTCGTACCGGTTGGTTCACGGTCCAACTAAAGAGAACGAGACAGACAATTTTTTTTTTGTCAAGACAGACAATAATATATTTTATTTTTTAAAAGTCGGAGCATAATTAGGTTTCGTCTTCTTCTTGTTTCACTAGAACTCAGCATAGCTCCACCGCCAACGAAATCCACTATTCAAAGGTAACCAATTTAACTCCCCAAATCATCGTCCGGTTTGATTTCGACCTGATTGTACCTGTTCTTACTTACCCCATCGTCTCGATTGTTTTCACAGCGCAGAGACTTAAGCTTCATTAGTAGACCTAAAACCCTAAACCCTACTAAAGCGAAACCGTTCTCAACGGAGGATGCGACCTCACTACAACCGCCCGCAGCGACCGCAACAACAACAACAGGTCTCTCTCTCTCTCTCTCTCTCTTTCTTTCATTACATCAAAACATAACTTTTACTACAAAAGCTAGGATCTTTGTGTCGATGTCTCTGTACTTGTTTTGTCTCTCCGCAGAACAATGGGTACCCTAATCAACAGCATAATGGGTTTCATCAGAACCCAGGGATGATGATGAATCCACAGATGATGATGATGGGTAATCCAATGATGATGGGTAATCCAATGAACAATATGCAGAACATGCCGCCGCCAATACATCCCCAGTTCTTTAACAATATGCCTCAACAACAACAACAACCGCTTCACCAGTTTGGTTTCCCCAACCCTATCAACCAGCTGCTTCCAAACCTCTTGGGGAGTCTTCAGTTTGCTGCTGCTAATAACAATCTTATGGGTGGTGGTGGTCACTCAATGCCGCCCAATTATTTCCAGCCTTCTGGTTTCACTTCTCAGGCACAGCTTAATTCCTATAATAACCCCCCTCCTCCGTATTCTCCTCCTACACCTCAACAACATCAGAATCACCAATTAGGGCCTCCAGGTTTCTCAGAGACACCACGACCACAGGTGATACTCATTGCTCCTTGTTTTATCCCTGCTCTCACTCTTGAGCGAGTTCTAGTACTTCTTGTTATTTTTTTAGTTTAACTTGAGCTTCCCCGCAGGTGCAGTCTTCTGTAGGAAACGTCAACAACACCAACAATTTCAATTCGAAAGGGAATGATTTTCGAAATAATACAAAACAACAAAATTTCAGAGGCCCTGGTCAAGGGTAAGTTCCTACCACGTTCTCCCGTTTTAACTATTTGTTACCTATAAAAAATCTTGTTTTTATATGTTTTCTGAGTTGATGTTAGTTTCCATAGATCTCAGTCGTATCAAGGAGACAATGCAAAGAAAAAGTTTGGGTTCAACAAGAATCATAAGGGAAAAGGTTAGTCCTTTCCCATCTAATTAACATCTCTGTTTTGGAATGATATATACTTTGTGCGCTTTCAGTATTTCTTGGAAAATGTCAAATGTTACTAGGGCAAAGACTGATGTTAGTTGATAAAGTTAGGATTAAGATAGAAAATTTATTTCACACTTTTATTTATTTCAAGTTAGTAGTGCTCTGTGCAAGCGTTTTTATTTGCCAGTATATCTGTCTTTCCTATCTCAAAATTTACTGAAATTGAGAATGTTGAAGGTGTCTCCTTTAGTTTTTTTTTTTTTTGTATTTGATCTAATCAGTTTCTGACTTTAATTGCAGGGAAGAATAAGAAGATGGCACCTAGGCTCTTTGGATCTGATGCTGGTAACGCTGAAGACGCGAAAAGGTAGTGCTAGGTCCACTTTACTTTATGTTTCATTGAATCTCCTTTTGGCTTCCTGCATCTACGTTCTTAAAGCATTCTGATCCATACAACTGTTACTATTGATTGTAATCAGTTGTGTGATCATTTCAGTTGAAGTTGATGTTAGGTCATGGTTCCAGTTTTTAATATTATTCTTTTGTTTATTTTTTTGTCAATGAGAAGGCCGTACATTCCGAACTATCCTCCAAAAGAAGTTCAGCAATGGCGTCAAGCTCGGCGTAAGAATTTTCCAACGAACCTCAACGTTGAAAAGGTTAAGAGTAGCAATCCCTCTCTGACCGACTTTGATTAGCTGAAACTCACTCTCTTGAGTGAAAATATTGAATGCTAAGTTGTCTATTTGCAGAAAGTAAAGAAAAATGATTCAAACGGCAGCCTTGACGATGAAGCAAAGCTGCGTCGTCAGGTACTTTTTATTTTGGTCTTCCCTCTTTCACTTCTTAGACGCAATATTTTCCCATAGTCTAATCATAATATACGTTTTATTGTTTGCATTGCAGCAACTCCGGGAAGTTTTAGCAAAGCAGCGTGAGTTAGGTGTTGAAGTAGCAGAAGTTCCTTCACATTATTTATCCAATCCAGTTGAAGAAGTTAGTGGAGACAACAGTGGACAGTTCCAAAACAAGGATGGCAAAAAGGGAAGCTTTAGACACAATAAGAGAAAATATGGTGAGAAAAACAAGTTCAATAAAAAACGGAAGTTCCAAGACCAAGATTCATCTCAAGAATCTTCCGTGACGACGAGGAAACCTACATTGCTTGAGAAGCTCCTAAGCGCTGACATAAAGAGAGACAAGATCCAGTTATTACAAGTATTGCGCTTCATGGTAATGAATTCATACTTCAACGAGTCGCCGGAGGACCCTCTGAAGTTTCCTTTGGTTATGGTAGAAGAAACTGGTTGTGAACATGCTGAGGAAGTTTTATCCGATGATGATGTGGATGAGAATGGTGATGATGTGGATGAGAATGGTGATGATGACTCATGTGATGAAGTTTCTGATTGATAAATTCTAAGTTCTAAGTTTGTGCGCTCGAAAACATGGCAGAGTCTTTAAGATTTGCGGTATCAATCCGTGTTTCTTTTTTGAGAATTTCTGTGTAAAACATTATTTAGAGCTAATACAACCATCCATGATTTAGAGCATCAACAACGCGGACGCTTAACCCGGTTGCTTAGGGGGTGGTATTCAATCCAAGAATTTAATAGAATTTGAAAGAATTTATAAATAATAATTTTTGTAGTAGTTTAAAAGATTTGATGAGGATTTAATGCATTTACATAATTCTCATGTTTACTTTTGTTATGGATTTTAAAGGAATGCACTTAAATTTGATAGAATATCAATTTCTCTAAAATGAATTAAAATTTTGAATCTTTATTATATTGAAAAGATAACAAACATTATTTTAGTTATAAAACTGAAAGAAATATAACAGTTACTACTACTACAAAAGTTCACTGATTGTAGCAATTTTATTTCATAAAACAAAATAAAGGTATATTTTAATTGTGCTACACTTTGATGATGAAAAATATTTGTGTTATTTCAATTTTGTCACTTTTTGTTTTCATTACTTAAGAAATGAAAAGAAGCTTGACTAAACATGAAACGTGACTAATACCATCTCGTTCACGTTAAGGTGGTCGTTGAGTTACCCAGGTCCGTTGAATAGCCATCTCGTCAATTATAATACCATACTTGTAAGAAGAATGGAGATGAGGATTACTAACATCACAAAATTTCAGACTTACGATGCCAAATCTCCTCATAAGAGGAAGGAATTGGTTCTTCACATTTTTACATTACATTTTCCATTAAATTCTTTCCAAATAACATTACTACAAAATCTACCAAATATTGAATAACACTAGAATTTAAAAGAATTAGAAAATTAATTACAAATCTTTAAACCAATAACACAAGATTTTGAAAGAATTGATGAAATTCTTAATTGAATAACAGTAGAATTTAATGGAAACTATAATTCTTTCAAATTCCATCAAATTTCTAGATCCAATATCACCACCTTAGTGTTTTTAGGTTAAAAAAAAAAAGAAAATTGTGTAATTAAATAAGAAGCGCTGCTTAATTAAGCTTCACAAGAAGCGCTGCTTATGTAACACGTGTCAAACAATCACCGTTCTTCCTCTCTCTCGACGAAATCGTCCGATGCCGCTCTCTCTTTTCTCGATCACACGTCTCGAAGCCGGAGACCTCCGACGGAGTTGTGTCGCGACCTGCTCGGACCTCGTTTCAGGCTGTCTCTGCTGCCTTCGGACTTCTCCTACCTCTCTCGTCGTCGGATCTTCTTTTCTCGTCACTGCATAAACCATAGCTTTGTGGATTCAATTCGTTATCATGAATCAACAGCGAAGGATGATGCTGCCCCGTTTGTTTCTGTATATAGGCTTCTGATTGATAATCTTATTAAAGCTGAGAGGTTGGAGATGGCTCTTACGCTTCTTGAAGAGGTTGCAAACATTCTGTAGTCTTGTCAAGGGACTTTTCCGGGATAGGAAGATCAGTGAAGCACTTTTGCCTCTGGATTTCGTATCACATATGGTTTGTCCTCTTTCTCTCTTCTTGAATTTGACAAGTGTAGTAATAGTTAATGTTCCTCAAGCTTTTTTACTTCGCAATGATCACATGAATCTTATAATGTTTGTGTATTTTCCTCCTTCATTGTATTGCAGTTTGGTATTTATTTCTGGTATCTCATTGCTGAATTGTCTCAATTTTGTAGGAAACTCAGTGGATAGAAGAAAAGAAAGTATCTGATCGGGCTTAGGCTTATTGATCCATGATTTCTAGTTCTCTGATTTTGATCAGTTAAATGGTGCATCTGATGCTGAGCATCCTACTAAAAACCTGAAATTGCCAAGGTTGGGAGCATTAGATAACGTATTGGGGAGATCACTACGAGCATGTGGGGGCATTGGAACTCAATGAAGTTGATTGACCTCCTTTGAACGCTCTACAGCTGCATCAATGCTTCATATTGTTGCTGGTATTAGGAGCTTTTGCTATTACTGGTCTTGTTCAAGCTCAGGATCAACAAGGTATCCACTTCTTATCTTAATGTTTTGTGTCTTCAAATACTTCTACTCTTTATTTACTTGTATTCTTGTGAATTCTTGTAGAGTGTGCTTGAAATGTTTTGTGTTTCAATGTTTTTTTTTTTTTTAAGAATCCATAAATAAGATACTTGCATTGGAGGACAACAATTTAGAAGTTTCTTAAATGAAGTGCTTAACACCCATTTATCACTAAAAAAATGATTAAAAACCCCATTAGAAGTGCTAGGGTTAATGGTGCTCTTAGTAAAAGATTCATTATGAATCTATTAATTTTCTTTTTACAATATCGTTTTAAGAAACTTTAAAACATGCTCAAACCTATTTATACACATACTACATGCCAGTAGGGAAAAAGTATGTAACAATTATTTAATCCTACGATATCAAACTTAAGAGAGAAATTATAATAAATAAATAATGATAATGACAGAATAAGCAAAACTCTCTCAGAACCAATTCCATGCATGTTGAAACTCATCACAACACCAATTCTTGAAGTCTCCGTTCTTGCCAATCAACAAGCCCAAATCATCAATCTCCAAAAGATTCTCCATCTCCAAATACCCTGTTTCCTCCTCCACCTCCGGCCTATGCAACCCTTCTCCAGCGTCACCTGACTCACCACTAGGAGCCGACACACTCTCCTTATTGTCCGACGAGCCACAAGATGATGACACGTCATATTCAATCTTATTCTCTTGTTGTCCCGCAAGAAACCTAGACCAAACTCCATTTGATGATCCGTAGTCCGAAGGAGTCATCATCAAGTTCTGAGGTTTCAACTTCGTCGAAAACGTCTGGCCGCCACTACCACTCGCAGCATTAACACTTTCTTGATCTTGTGAACTACTTCGTTTGGGTAATAACCAAGAAAGATTTGACCCACTTGAAGATACGTACCGATTAGAATTATGATAATCATCTTCTTGTAGAAAACTAAAACCTCCCGACCACGAACCACGTGCCTCATTTGACGTACCGAGACCCAGCTCCAACCCACGAACCGTGTCGAACTTATATCCCCAAGAACCTGACCCGTGGCCAGAAAAAGACAAGTTCCTATTTACACATTGCTTTTGTTGTTGTTGTTGTGGGTGCAACAAGTTGAGTTTAGCCTCGTGTCCATACAGTTTCTTAGCGGCTTCATCGTACGCCATGGCGGCTTCCACTGAGGTATTGAAAGTGCCGAGCCATAGGCGGGTGCCACGATTAGGCTCACGGATCTCAGCGACCCATTTACCCCAAGTCCGTTGCCTAACTCCACGGAAGGTACACGTAGCGTTCTGTGGACCGCCTTTGCCTTTCATACAACCTTTTCTAGATCGTCCCATGTTTCGCTTCTTGGCCGGAGGTTGCTCTTCTTCCATGGTGGTGTGTTCTTTGAGGGCTGGTTACTAATTTCAAACTAAATTGGTAATGAATGCGGAAACTGAAGCGTACGTTTATATATATATATATTCATGGACACGTCATGAGTATACGTATTCTTACGTGGCATGTGTATGAGTTTCTACGTGTGAGTATATGTATACTAAGGAATCTCGTTTTATTTATTTCACGTCTCTGTCTCTGTGTTACAAGAAAGCGACCCCCGACCACTGTTTTGATTATCACTCACGCGAGTTCTCTCTAGACCATTATGCTTACAAAAGTAAAAATTCGATAATATGACTTAGTACTCCGTAAAATTCGGTTTCCCGTACTTTATTTTACTTCCATTTCCCATACTTTCATATATAAATTTGTAGTATAAGATGAATGATTTCATTTGAATATCTGAGTGATGACAAAACACTATAATTTAACTTAGATTACATTCATATCCGATTCTATCTTTTTCTATTCTGCAACACTTACGATTGTAGGATTTTTGTTCTTACTTAGGTTATAAGTTTCGCCGTTTAAGTTTCAAACAGGTACTTCAATTTTGTTTCAAGATATGTATAACAATAAGAAATAACAAAAATAAATAAGGGAGAGAGTATCTACGTACACGCAAAAATGGAACATGTCATACTTGTATACGACGTGTCAACATGATGGACGTCATGGCAAACGACTTGGAACACATGGCTCAACCATTCTTTAGGTGCTTCGGCTCGAAGTACCTAATTTTCTACCACTACTTATTAAACCTTTTATTCACTTCCTTCTATTTCCCTTGCTGAACAAAGCAAAACATCAATTTCTTAGTATTTTAACAGTTCTTGAAATAGTTGATTTCTGCCTAGATTTACTTTACATGCTGACCAGGAGAAGACATTTATTCTATTTTCGCTTACATAGGGGTCGTAAAATGATCAATACACGTTGAGTTACAGTTTAATTTATGATTAAGATTTTTAAATATGACCTAATTTTGCAGAAAAATCTATTAATTTATATTGTATATTAAAAAAATATTGGGAATTTAGCTATTTGTTCTTTTTTTTGGTAAAAATGTAAAAATATTATCACCAATTTTCAGATTTTTGACAGAAATACAAAGACAACAAGAAGCGGATGAAAGAAAATAAAACTAAACAATGACTCGATCTAGTGTAAGCAAGACCGACACAACATGACATAAGCCGGAAACAGAGGCCTCAACTAAACCGCACAGCTGCTTACCGCAAAAAGAAAGGCTACAGTTAAACCGAGACACAGAATCCAGTAATTTTGGCCTCCCCGATGATCTGTTCTTAATGATCTGGCCCGACCAAGAACAGCTCGCAGAAGACGGCATTCGCATCCACCATCCGGAAACCAGCCACCCCCACTGGTCAAGCACTAGCTCCAACAAACCGAGCATTTATTCGTGATAAAAAAAGATTACAAGACACAGCCCAAAATCAATTGCAAACTGATCCTGAACCCAACGTTTACTAAACCGTCACGGCCACTAAAGCAATAGCTCGTAAACGGCCTTTCACCGTAGATACAGCACGACTCCACCGGAGCCTTGATGGTCACATCCTTGTAATCAAGCAAGAAAGCGGAACCTGGCAAAAGCCACCTCACCGGCTTCAGACAGAACATCAAAAAAAGCAAAGAAGATAGACCCCTACCGACCCGAGAGGATCGGAGCCAAAGCTGCGCAGAATCCACTCCACACGCGCCGCCAACCGGGAGAGAGTGAGACGTTGACCAGACTACCCCACCATCCCACCAGACATGCGCACCCGTCGAGAACCGAAGGATGTTGCTTCAACCTCCAGACGCTCTGAACCCCACTGGTCAAGGAGCCGCAAGAGACGACGGAGAAGATGTCATAAGCCGCAGAGTCACCGGAAAACTCCACGGAGGAAGCCGGAGAAGACGAGGGCAGAGAGGACAGATCCATCCACAATGAAGCCCATAACCGCAAGATCTGGAAGATCCACCTCTGAAGCTGATCCACGCATCTTCGCCACTGACAAGCTGACCGGAAAGAAGAGAAAATCACTGGTTTAAGCAGACAAGCTCCTAAACGCCGACTCCACTGCAAACACCCGGCCTATAAACCTCACCCTCCTTCCAGATCTATAGCCTCCACCGACTTCAAGGACCACCACCAGCGGATCTGAACAACGCAAAGAGGACCAGAACTTAGACATATCGGCTTACAGAACCGGAGAAACAGAGGAGCAAACAGGAAAAGGAGATAAGGGAGAGAGAGGCTCCGCCTACCGGCGAGGCGCACGGCGGCAGAGGAGACGCGTTTAGGTTTAGGAGAGGGTTAGGGAGATGCGAGAGGTAGAGAGAGGTTTTTGTAGCTATTTGCTCTTGCAATCATGAAGTCTTTTATAGTTTCTTTTTAACTTAGGAAGTTAAACATGCAGCCTTATGTTTGTAGTTGGTGTTAGTGTTAAAGACGATCAGAATATAAACTACGCATTGAATCGGTTGAGTTACCAACTTCGGTAACAAAATTGTAGAGAAAAATGTGTTCACTCGGGTAAATCCGTCATTATGTTAATTATGACTTCATTGTAAATATAAATCTCGTTGTCTACTTACTACAAATCTGTCAATGGCTCTTAAGATGCATGAGAAAGAACTAGTAGTACTAAAGTCTAGTAATATGATGAGTAACGGAGAAAAAATGAATACTTTATAAGATAGTTAGCTGCAATGAAAGTTTTTAAGGGAAAGTCTTTAAAAATAAATAATTAAATAATCAGTGAATTTTATCAAAAAGTAAAGATTCAATCCTTAAAATTTTTAAATAATAATTATTTTTTAATGGATTTTTGTACTATTTGCGAGTTTTCACGATATGTGACGATCCGTGATTGATTGATATATTTTTTTTTAAATCTGAAAAAAGTTAAAAAATTAAAAAATTAAAATACATTTTTTTAAAAAAAAATTTTTGGATAATACCATTGCTGCTGCTCTTAGAGTCTATGATGGGTGTCACTCTTTCATCGTTGATAGTGCGACACTTGCTTTCCTCTATTCCCCTACTTCTTGGAACTGATAAACTAACATGCAAATGGAAATTCGGAAATAATTCTATATTTAATTTTTAAAAAAAATTGTTAAGATATGGAACGAACATGGATTGGTTTGAATTCATGATATTTCTCGAATATCCTGCATGGAAAATAAGAAGATATCGTAACATATAATAGTTTGACAAAAGACATGAAGCTTATAAAACTAGCCAGTACACTATATTAAATTGTGATTTGTGAATGTACTCTGCTTTAATTGTATAAACAAAATCAGTTTTAACGTGGAAAATCGAAACTAAATTAATCATTTTAAGAAGTTGATAAAATACGTAATATGGATTTTTAGGTAGTTGAATAAAAACTATTATTTAGGATTTTGAAAGAAACATCAAAACTGCTACAATCATTTCTCGATTAGTGAATAAATATCTTGTGTGAAATTCGAGATCAGTTCAATCTAATTAAAAATGAGAAAAGAATGTTAGTAACGACTAAATGTCTTTTTTTTTTCTTGATCCGCTTAGTTGCAGAATCAAGCCATAGCATGTGAATCTTTCGATATCCTAGTGAATTTAGAAGTCTATATATATGTATTGTTTGGGCTCCAAATGAGTTCATTGCTTTGCTTAGTGTTTGTTTGTTTGTTTTGGTCCCAGTGATTGTTTTTGGCCCAACGTTTGGTACTTCTGGAAGTCCATTGTCCTTGTAATCAATCAGGCGAGGTGGTCATTATATTACTTGATTACACAACCATTTATTTGAAGTTAAAATAGAAAATTCATAATTTGTAGTATATTTCAGTCTAGTTGAAGTTATATCTAAAAAGTACATATATTCTAGAAAATACTTATTTACATGCACATTAAACCTAATTTAGTATTGTTGAAGTTCAACGTAAGAAAAATATTACAGAATCTGGTGACGGAGTTGGAAGGTTCCTACTCATTACATAGTGCTTTATGAACCGGAAGCATCTAAAGTTGTGGTTTGAGCAGAGCCCGAAAGACAGACATTATAATAACTTATTTTGTTCATGTTGACCATCGGATGAATATTTATATTGCCTTATTTTAATCTTATCTAATCCAACAACCTTTCTCTTTGTAATTTATATCCAATATTTGCTATGGACGATGGATCATTAACCCAAAATATTATATCAACTTGCTTCTGATACATATACATTTTTAACTGAGCTGGGATTAAACTCGAACGGATATATATATATATATATATATATATATATATATATTGACCCAGCTGAGCTATCTATAAATGTTAATATAAAAACCATAATTTAAATTAGTGTTTGAAATTGAGCTTTGATTGTATTTTTCTTATATATATTGAAAAAAAAATTATAATGGTTATTAGAAAATAGTTTAGTAAAAATCAATTTTGAATATATGTACATTTTTGAATAAATTTTTGATATAAATTAATTTTAAATTATTATTTTGATTTGAACTATGTATATCAAGTAACATAAGCCCATAACTTTTTAAAATAATATACTGGAATTTTAAATTTTTTTAATAAGATAAATTTATTTTTTAATATACTGCTATTTATGTTTTCAAATAATATTATATATATTTATTTTTGCTATTTATATTGTTAGATAAAAGTTTAAAGTTCTTCTACTTTAATAAGATAGATATATTTTAGCCGATCGAATTAAATACTGTTAAGTTGCACAAAACCAAAAGGGAATATAAGTTTTAGCAAAATGACAAATTCTGATTGTTTACCACTTTGAATTGGTATGCTAATAATTCATCTGTTTAAATTGGTTCGGACATCGCATTCAGAGTGTGTAGTTTATAGGCATATACACAAAATAATAACATTTAGTAAACTTAGGTGCATATGTCCGCAATCAAAGATGCCACGTGGGATAAACAATCAAATTTAGATGATGGAACTACAAAACCTGAATCGACTGAGAGACCCCAAGGAAAGATATTAAACTGATGATTAGATTATTATTATAATCATGTCACTAAGTTGATCTGCCTCGTGCATATCCACTAGAACTTTAATTACTAGATCTTTGTAACAGAAGCAATGTCATAAAAGGGAAGAAAGGAGAAAAAAGAAAGAGTGACAGATGAAAACATTGAAGGAGTGTCATAAAAGGGAAGAAAGGTTTAGTTAGTTGGGTAGGTCTCTCTATTGTATTTATAGTTCTCCCTTGCTTCGGTTTCATTTATTTCTCTTAACTTTATTTTAATCAATAGCATTGCTTTACTCTCACACACACATGTATAAAATGAATATTTTCTCTTTTCGTTACTTTTTTCTTCTAAGAAAGAAAATACAACATGTAAAATATATGTATTTCTCCATATATAAATATCAAACCGATGCAGGGCAATGATGAATCTTGATTTGATCTTCTTCTCGAAAACCTCATTGCTTCCGCTTCTTCTCTTCCATTTCCATATTTACACTTCATAATATCTCTTCACCCACTTCTCTTCTTCCTCATTTATAACAGACACATTTATATATTTTGGACTCGCTATTGAAATTTTTTAGCATCTCTTTTCATATTATTGAAATGGTCCTCCTCTCATCTTAACCCTATAAAATTCTGTTCCCCTTTCAGTTTCAGATTTCTTTATTTTCTCGTTCATTGGACACTGAATGTGATACATACAAGAAACAAAACTTTAAAAGTTCCATCAATGGAGGTTTTTGTTCTTGTATTCAACAAGAGAAGTCTATTTCTAATCTTCCTAGTTTTTGTAAGTTTCTTTCTGACGCAAAAAGTTACGCATGTCTCTGCCGTTAACTACACCAAACCGCATAGACAAGTCAGTAGCTTGAGAGCTGAGAGGATCCAAAAGCACTTGAACAAGATCAACAAGCCTTCCGTCTTCACCATCCAGGTTATATATATGTGTGTGTGTACATGTTTCATATGCATATGTTGATTTGTATAATGTATATGTGAAATATTTACCCTTTTTGTTGTTATAAAATAATATTTTGCAGAGTCCAGATGGTGATATAATAGATTGTGTACCAAAAAGAAAGCAGCCAGCTTTGGATCATCCACTCTTAAAGCATCACAAGATTCAGGTAATTCTGACCACGCAACTTTTCTTTTTATTCAATTAATATCTGTATATCGCATATCACTCTCCAAACTCATGTGTAATATTAAACACACATTTATTTATTTGTAACTTCATATATAATGTTAAAAACGGTAGCAAACATAGCTTAAACATACTATGCAGGAATTATAACAATTAGCAAAGTTACTGTAACATATTTATTACGAACATAAAAAATACCAGTTCAAGTTTATATGTAATAAATTCAACACTTTTCTGTTTTAGGTGAAATCAAATTAGAAAATTCATAAAAAAACTGTAAAACACTTCAAATGATGCTTTTAAGCTTAAATATGTTACAAAATAAAGAAAACTTCAAATATAATGTTGGTGAATTTGAAGTGACAAGTTATATATATTAGCATATTGCTTTTTGTAATAGTATATTTATAACTGGGTAAATATAATTACTTTTCATACTATTATACTACGAAATAAGTCGGTTGATGATAGTAAAGCTATCTTTTTAGTGAGAACTTTTTTTTTAATGAGAACTTAATTATGATAAATAATGCAGAAAGCACCGACGAGAATGCCGCAGATAATGGAAAAGGAGAGAAGCGTTGATGTTGAAGAAGCAGCCAACGTATTGGAAAGTGCATGGCAGTTGTGGCACGTGAACGGCACGAGGTGCCCCAAGGGAACTGTTCCCATACGACGCAACACAATGAACGATGTGCTCAGAGCTAAGTCTTTGTTTGACTTTGGCAAAAAGCGACGTAGTATTGACCCTGATCGACGGACAGAAAAGCCTGATGCCCTTGGCACTAGTGGACACGAGGTACATTAGATCATAAACTCACTCCCTTGGATTCAACAATATTTTCGGTGAATGTTAGCTTAATACTTAATAGTCAAAGTGATTAAAAATCTTTTGCATGACAGAGTTATATATAGCATTGTTGGTACCTAAATACACGATAGCAATGTTAATGTGAATCGTCTGAGTAGTCATTTAATTATGAACCTATAACAGTTTCTAATGTCAGACACAGACTCATAATTAAAGTCTTTAAAATACATAAAACATAAGCATTCAATGGAGTTCAAAATCTCGTTTTAATAATTCTTGAATATACTACAAGAATATGTAATGCACGGCTTTCCATTAGCATATATTGGGATTAAAAATATGATTTGAAAAGTTAATCATGAATTGTAATTTAAGACTTGTAATCTTGTATAGTACTAAAGTTTAAGTTACTTGGTGGGTGAATGAATAGCATGCGATCGCGTATACGGAAACATCGTCGGAGATATACGGAGCAAAAGCTACGATAAACGTGTGGGACCCGAAGATTGAAGAAGTGAATGAGTTTAGTCTCTCACAGATTTGGATTCTCTCGGGATCTTTCGTCGGTCCTGATCTCAATAGCATCGAAGCTGGCTGGCAGGTACTTGTCTTTGTCTGTTTTACACTTTCATTATATCTTTATTTATTTTTTATTGTTAAAATGATTATCGAGTTTTCTAAAACATGATAACACTGCAATATGTCTAAAGCTTTGATTGTTATACTAGTCAGGTCAGTCCGGAGCTGTATGGTGACAACAGACCAAGGTTATTCACTTATTGGATGGTATGTTGTTTTCTTATTTGTTGATTTTATGTATTGATGCAGAAAGAAATTGATTGCACTTTCATATCAGTTTTAAATCAAGTTTCTAAAACCCCAATGTAGTTAGGGGTGATATAAACTGAATATCCTTAAGAAGTATATGTAGAAGATATACTTCAACTAATGTATTGCTTTTGAGGACATTCATGTGACAGTAGGAGTAGTTTCTAGGTGTAGTGCAGTGTCCACTTATGGTGTATAGATTGTATTTTCAGAATTACCATATATTGCTTTGAAGTCACACTTCCAATATTATATTTTATCTCTGTATATATGGTTCCTTTTTCTGCAATAGGATCAGTTGTCATCTAGAGATTCAGTGAAACTGTGCATGTAAATTATGATAGGGTAAACTGAAAGTAATTTATGCCAATCCCAAAAAAGTACCGGTTAAAAGTAATTTTACTTTGAATGTGTTGTAAGTTGATGGTAGAACAGATTCATGATGATAATGTTTGGTGTAGAGCATTTATTATTACATTAATAGCTTATTAATAATTGGATATGATGCCAATCCGATTTCTGTACTACTCTCCAAATCATTCAATTTGGCTCGGCCCAAAAGCCAGAAAAGGGATGATACATGCTTGGCAACAACTTGGTTGCTACACATATTTATTTCCCTTGAGCACGCATATCTTAAGCTAATGATAATATTGTATTTTGTTAGAGTGATTCATATCAAGCGACAGGATGTTACAATCTTCTATGTTCTGGATTTATCCAAACAAATAACAAGATTGCCATTGGAGCAGCCATTTCCCCTCTCTCCACTTTCAAGGGAAACCAATTTGATATCACCATTCTCATTTGGAAGGTTCATTTCTTTATCTCTTTCTATTTTTTTATCTTCTGTATTGTAAACTTTAATAACAGGGACGTCATTTCTTGAATATTGTTACTTGTTTTATTTTATTTGACTATAAATGTGGTTACAAAGGGATTGATGAGATTATGGATGCCATTGATACAGTTAGAATTTTAGTTTAGCATGCAAACTGATGGCAGTTGGGATTGCATGCAGGATCCAAAAATGGGCAATTGGTGGATGGGTTTAGGCGACAACACACTTGTCGGGTATTGGCCAGCAGAGCTATTCACCCACTTAGCCGGCCACGCAACCACCGTGGAATGGGGAGGTGAGGTTGTGAACACACGTTCTTCAGGCCGGCACACGACCACCCAAATGGGTTCTGGTCACTTTCCGGACGAAGGGTTTGGAAAAGCAAGTTACTTCCGAAATTTGGAGATTGTTGATTCAGACAACAGTCTCGTACCGGTGCATGATGTCAAGATATTAGCTGAGAACACCGAGTGTTACGACATTAAGAGTTCTTATAGTAACGAGTGGGGAACTTATTTTTACTATGGTGGTCCCGGGTTTAATCCTGGGTGTGCTTGAAAAACCAAGTGTACATAGTTTGAGTTGGAGAATTGGTTAAAAAGGGGGTCGAATGTGTAATTTGTTAAAAGTATGGGTGTTGAAAATTGCATATTGGTTTATTGTTTTTCATTTCTGGTTGTTGATTAAACCTAGTAATGGTTAGCTCTAAATGCTTAATAGTTCTTACACCAAGAGAGATTTGAGTTCAGACTTCAAAAATATACAGAACTCTTTTAGATTTGTTGTTAAACTATTACATAGTGGACCACAGAAACCAAGAAGTTTATGATCCATTTGAAAAAAAGAAAAGAAAATCATTTATTTGGATCAAATCATGTTATCAACCGACATCAATAATATTTTGATCACCTTATAGGAAAGCAAAAGAGGAAATATCAAGAAAATTCGTTATAAAGTTTGTGTGGGAGATTTCAATACACGTTAATGCTTGGAACATGTGATTTAGCTTATCATTTTCTTAATATCAGCCACATGCATAGTGAAAGACCCCACAACGCGTTTCCATTTTCAGCACCAATTAAAGATTTACTAGTATGTCTCATTGACTTGTTTTCATATCAAGTCCAAAAGTGTATATAAGTTGTTTTTATGTAAGAGATTTCCAATTTGTTAACCTATTTACTCTCTACCTAGGTAAAGTTATATCGGAATTTGATACTCTGGAATGTTACCAATCGCAAAACTTAATCAAACATGTCAGGACCATATATGTTTTTGATTATTTGCTGTCCAAAGGACATAGATATGTTCAGATGATCCTACAATCACGTCACCACGGGTCTCCTAGCTTCGCTGATACTGATGACGATGACTCTGCTGAATCTGATGACGATGAGGGAGATGATGATGCAGGTATAAGGTGTATGTAGACACCACAGAAGTGACACATGTTTGATTTTTAGTGAAATGTAAGTGAGATTGTTGTTATAAGAAAGAATATACAGGTAAATCTGTCAATATATATAAACGAAACCGATGCAGAGCAATGATGAATCTTGATTTGATCTTCTTCTCGAAAACCTCATTGCTTCCGCTTCGTCTCTTCCATTTCCATATCTACACTTCATAATATTGCTTCACCCATTTCTCTTCTTCCTCATTTATAACACACACACATTTATATACATAGTTTACGTTTATATATTTTGGACTCGCTATTGTAATTTTTATAGTATCTCTTTTTATTTTTCTTGAAATGGTCGTCTTCTCATCTTAACCCTATAAAACTCTGTCCTCCTTTCAATTTCATATTTCTGTATATTTTCTCGTTCATTGGACACTGAATGTGATAAATACAAGAAAATAAATTTAAAGGTCGATCAATGGAGGTAATTGTTCGTGCATCCAACAAGAGAAGTCTATTTCTAATCTTCCTTGTTTCTCTGGTTCTCTTTCGAAGTCAGAAGAGTACACAAGTCTCAGCTGTTAACTATACCAAACCGCATAGACAAGTCAGTAGCTTGAGAGCTGAGAGGATCCAAACGCACTTAAACAAGATCAACAAGACTCCTGTCTTCACCATCCTGGTTTGAAATGTATATGTATTTTTAACACACTCAAATGCATTTGTTGGTTTGTATAATTTATACGTGAAATATTTTACCCTTTTGTTGTTATAAAATAATAATTCACAGAGTCCAGATGGTGATGTAATAGATTGTGTACCAAAAAGAAAGCAGCCAGCTTTGGATCATCCACTCTTAAAGCATCACAAGATTCAGGTAATTCTGACCACCATTCAGCCTTTCTTTGTTCCTTTAAAAAAAAAAACTTTCTTTGTTCAATTAAATATTTGTATATAGGCATCTGTAGCTCTCCAAACTTATGTGTAGTATTTTTTTTTTGAACGACTACTTCATTAAATTAAAAGCAAATGAATTACACTGGAAGCTGAGTAGATGAAGAAGCTATTAGAGCACCTTTAGCAAGGGCATCTGCAGCTGTATTGTTCAAGCGAGAAATGTAAACAAAGGAAATAACAGAGAACTCAAGAGACAGTTGTAGGATATCATGGATGATTCCAAACAGCTCTTTCAGAGGTTTTCCGTCGTTGATGGCTCTGACTAACGTCTGAGCGTCCAAGAACACTGTCAAAGTGGAGTAGCCCTGCCGGCGGGCTTGAAGCAACGCTTCTCGTATTGCTAGGCTCTCCGCCATGAGAGGGGACGATAGGAACTCCTCCAGTTTGCTTTCTTTTATAATGATGCTTCCTAGGTGGTCCGTAAAGATCCAGCCGAGCCCCGCATTGTTTGATCCTTCTTTCCATGATGCATCAGTATACACCGAGACTCCAGCAAAGGTGTTGGTTGCGTTGATTCTCCGGTTCGGCGCCGGGGTAGTTGAGTCCTGCACCTTTCCATGAACCTGAGCCTCCTGCCATTCGCGCGCCAAGCATATTGCTTTGGTAAGTGTTTCTAATGGTGAGAAGACTCTGTTTTCAAAGATTAGCTGATTCCTAGTAGTCCAAATTGTCCAACAAATCCAGGGAAACAGGGGTCCCTCAGCCAGTCCTGTCGGTGGTAGGGTAGTAGTCCTTTTTGACTCTTTCAGAGCTGTAGTGAAGGTAGTAGCCGAGGTGATATGTGTAGTATTAAACAAACATTTATTCATTTGTATTTTTAATTTAAAATGCTAAATACGGTAGCAAGCTCAAACATATATATATTCCTGAATTCTAACAATTACCAAATTTATATTAATTTTAACATAAGATTATATGTTTAGTCAAAAAAAAACATGAGATTATATGGAATAATTTAACACCTTTCTTTTTTAGGTGAAATCCGATTTAAAATGATGTTAATGAATTTGATGTGATAAGTTATATAAGTATATTGCTTTTTGTAATATGGTTTATCAGTGTAGTAAAGCTATCTTTTTAATGAGAACTTCATTATGATAAATAATGCAGAGAGCACCGACGAGAATGCCGCAGATGATGGGAAAGGAGAGAACCGATGATGTTAAAGAAGCAGCCAATGTATTGGAAAGTGCATGGCAAATGTGGCACGTGAACGGCACGAGGTGCCCCAAGGGAGTGTTCCCATACGATGCAACACAATGAATGATGTGCTCAGAGCCAAGTCATTATTTGACTTTGGCTAAAAGCGACGTAGTATTGACCTTGATCGAATATTTTGCTTGACAGAATTATACGTACTTGTGTTTCAAAAAACAAAAAAAGAGTTATACGTACTTTCGCATTGTCGATACCTATATATACGATAGAAGTGTTAATGTGAATCGTCTGTGACTCTGGTAATCATTTAATTATGGACTTATATAACAGCTTCTAATGTCAGTCTCATTAATTAAAGTCATAAAATACATAAAACATAATTAGGTGTTGAAGTAGCAGAAGTTCCTCCACATTATTTGTCCAATGCCATTGAACAAGTTAATGGAGACAACAATGGACAGTTCCAAAACAAGGATAATAAGAGAAAGTATGGTGGAAAAGACAAGTTCAATAAAAAAAATGGAAGTTCCAAGACAAAGATTCATCTCAAGAATCTTCCGTGACGACGAGGAAACCTACACTGCTTGAGAAGCTCCTAAGCGCTGACATAAAGAGAGACAGAGGAACACTATCACTCTTTGGCTTACTGCTAAGGCTATGGCTGCACTTGGAAGAATGAACATGTCCTGACTGCGAATTATGTATTGGGTTAACATCGATAGCAACGTGACCATTTCCATTTTTTAAGGTTAGAGCTCCGCTGCATCTGCATCTGCATCATATGCTAATCCCCTCTTGTCTCGGTGTTGTGTCTTCTTCATGACACTTAATATCTTCATTATAACCTTTCAACAAGAAATCCGAGCAGTTTATGCTGCAACCGACCTCCTGGACCTCTTAGGTAGCTGTAGCGTAGTGCATTAGCCATTTCGTTTGTTGTTATAGGATAAAGAGACAGAGATTCAAACTGGATGAAGAAAAACATTCAATCATGAAAACAGATTAATCATCTCTAGTCTACATAGCGAGTAGAATTCATTAATCCAGGGTAGAGAAGTAGGAAAGAACATTCTTCGCACCATTTAGATCACAAGAGGAACAAAGACACGCAAATAAGTATGAGGGAATGCGGACTCAACTGCAAGCTAAAAGTTAGAATATTATAAGGAAGAAGCTATAGATGGTAAGCTTTGCAGATTCTCTGCAGAAATTATGATATTTGTGGAATTAAAAAAAAAAGAAGAAGCAAAACTTAGACTAGCTGACGTTCAAATATTGGTTTTGTCCCTATCTGGAAAGATGTTTACTGAAAATTGAAAATTGGTGCTTTGGATTTACTGTTACCATTAACCAAAACTAGTGTTAAAGAGTCTTTGTTTACTTTAACAAGGTTAGCCAATCTAAAGAATGATTACCATTTTATATGTGATTGTTGTTCATGGTTCCTAGAGTGTGACTAGCATTAGGACAAGTCACACACATATCTTCTGAAATGAAACAAATTGTAACCAACTTCAATGATATTTAAATGATAATAACCCCATACACGATTTAAGTTGCATCTAAATATTGGCATATATAGCCTAGAAAGAAAAAGCTCTCAGCTGAATTGGATGTTACACTTTGATGAAGCTTTGGGGAGAGTCAGTAGATTAGCTCGCAAGAACTCAATCTGGTCGTCTTTGTCCGAGTTAACACCAACTTTAACAGTTTCAAGACATTTCAACTTACCTAAGAAATGCATCATCTGGTTCAGCTCTTCAAAAGAACCTCCATACTCTGAAATCTCTAGCACCTTCACTTGACATGTCCATAAACAACTTATTGTCTTCTCCTCCTCCAAAATCTTCCTCTGCTTCTTAGGGATGCAAGCACATGCATCTCCGCATCTATTTGTTATTCTGTGCACAAGACCCTGAAACCAGAGACCAATTTGTTACGTGTATTGATGGGCAACCCACACTAGAAACAAACAAACAAACAAAAAGAGAAAACTGATAATTACCTTGATGACTAAAGTGTGTAGATTTGGACAACTATTGAGCAGAAGTGGCATTACTTGCCAACCTTTTTCCTTGTCACTCTCGATCGATAAATTAAGGAGGTTGTTGAACATTGGCATGGATTCACAGCAGAAATGAAAAGCCTGGTATAATAAGCTAATCATCAACAAACCAAGATACAATAGAAAAACAGAAGATTAGAAGAAAAAGAAAAAAAAACTGACCTCAAGAGAATCAGGAGACAAGTGAAGGGTTGTAATATTGCGTATACCCGCAACTAGGTGTGAAACATCACCAATTATAGCTACCTTATGTTTATCATGAAAGGAATCATCATCATCATCAGCAGCAGCCTCATCATCATCCTCATCATCGTAATCATAATCATAAGTTGACTCCCATAACCTGAGATCCAGCCTGACTTGGACAAGCGAATCCAAATCATCAAACCAATGATTCTCGGATACATAACAAGAATAGTCCAGTTGCACAAGATTGGGTGCTCTCAAATAAGTTCCTTCGGGGTGATAAGCTTTTGGAAGATTGACAAAAACCACAAGACGCTTGATAGTTTCGCTTTCCACATGCTCACCACAATATGACGGTTTCAAAGGATCAGCATCACTTATGAACAAGTCTTCTAGCACAGGGCAGCCATCTATGAGCCGACAATAGTCCGGATGATCAATGGCTGGAAATGATAACATAGAAAGTGATTTGAGCGCTGGAAGAAAAACACGCTCAAGGACTTGAATAAGATGGTTACCGGATAGTGTGAGCTTAACCAATGTCTTGCACGTAAACAACTCTTGCATTATATGAATACCACAACAAGTGTCAGCGTGCAAGTGTAGTTCCAATAAACCCCGCTCCATAGCAGTCCAAATGCAACGGTCCAAACAAAGTTTCACATGATCATGCTTACACGTTGCCTGACAGCGACTGCCATATACATGTCCGCGAGACAGAGATAATTTTTTGATGATAGGAGAATTGTTTAACAGAGCAAAAGTCTTGTCCACGAAATCTAAGAAGCGATGTGCTGCACCACATGTTGCGACTCCTTCCTTGGTGGGATACATAACCATCGAATCATCAAAACAAAGGCTGTCTACAAGACACAGCAGATTCTTCCACCTCTTGGACAGGATCGATGTAGAAGCAGCCTCTTTTGTCGGAACCAAAGACAGGATTTTGCCAAGAAGCTCATCTGGCAAACTACTTATCAAATCTCTAGAAAACGTTTTCATACTAACCTATCCGTACCTTCAAAATCGAAAGACGAAGCCAGAGGGAGACGAGGAAGAACCAAAAAGCTTAAGAACCAAAAAGCTTATTCTTTTAAGAGCAAGAGAGAGAGAGCCCTAACCTTCTTCTTTCTTTTTTATATAAATTTACCAAAATTTACCAAAGTTTAATGTAAATTACTATTTCCTTTTCGTTAATTTGAGTTTAATTATGATAACCTTCAAATATTAGGGGAAAGGGAATATACAAAAGCAAAAAAAAAAACTAAAAGTTAATGTGAACCATTATTTTAAGTTTTTTTTTATAATATTACTAAATGATTTTCCGTGATATAATATCTCGTGGTAACTAAAATGGCTAAACCAATGTCCAAATAAGAAGACTTTACATTATCACATCTACACAATATTACACAACACACTTCACGTAAACAGAGGAGCTCTGTTTTCGCAGATCCATATTAAGCTCAGCCAAAACCTTTCTTTCAACACATCTCATCTCCCTCCCAGTTATCCTTCTCCTTCGGTCCCGTAGGACCTTCCTCTCCATAAAGCGCAATAGGAAACAGATTCTCAATAGAGAACCTCACAATCAAAGGCAAAAGATTAATAATCTTATCAATCTCAGCTGCAGAATCATACACTATAGTTGGTCCCCACTCTCTCATGTACTGCAGCCAGCACGGCTCCGAAACCACTCCTTCCCCTAAATACTCAGCCGCCACGACTCTATACCTCTCACTAGAATCCACAACAAACTCACTCTTCCCAACATCGTTCCTCACTCCAATCCCAAGCTTGGACGAGCCTTGGAGATACATCCCCGGGTGAGGGAAACTCGCGTGTCCGTGTTTGGACGAGTACACAACGGGCTTGTTGCTTCCTTTGACAAACTCAAGATCAGACACATCAACCCACCCGCCACCGCTGTGCTGCGAGAAGAACATCTGAGTAAGCTCGCCGTTGAAGTTGCTTATCCGGAACGTGAAATGCTCCCAGTCACCAACGTGTTCTCCTATACGGTTCATGGGGACGGTGAGAAGACCGATCTTAAGCGTGGCGGGACCGTTAAAGGGGCAGAAGATCCACATGACAACGTCGGTGAAGATCCCACCGAGCGCTGGCTTCACGTGGACGTAAAGCTCTGAGCTCTCTATGTTTCCCTTCTTGAGATTGTTTGCGACTTCCTCGTCTTCTTGAGGGAGATCAATCCAGTAGCTCCCGTCGTTTTTTCCACCTGATGGCAAGTTCGAACCGGTTGAGTTAATCGGTTCTCCTTCCGGTGTACCGAACCGGTATAACAAAGCACCGTTTTTAAAGAACCATGGGACGGAGGAAGGTAAGTAAGTCTCTTCAGGGTGGAAGTAGACCGTTGGTCCGTAATGCTGGATAAGCGCGTGGACCTGGTCGAGATTAGGCATCGCTTGTAAGCTAGGGTCGAGGTTTTTCAGACAGGAAATGTTCATGTCGGCTTTGTTATCGTTAGTAGAGCAAAAGAATGACCCAACCGCCACACCTCGTGACCAAATCCCTCTGGAGCATGGTTCCGTGCTCCACACGTTAAAGGACCCTACGCCGAGAATCCTCTCGCGTGTTTCGCAAGTCTCTGTGAGATCCTCTCTTACGCATCTAACTTCTTCAGTGTCAGGCTCCTCTGCATCGTCTGTGACGATAACTCCCACGGCTTTGTAGCCAACGGGAGGATTAGGCAACCAGAAGTAGCAGTCTGAATCTGAATTCCAGACTAAAGTATAGTTCACTGGTTTCTTCAGCGCAGGGCGATCCGCATGATGGTCGGGATCGTTAGCTTGAGCTGCAAGAACAAAGCCTCTCAATGGCTGGTTGTTTTGCTGACAGTAATGGCCAAGGCAATGGAAACCTTCTGGTATCCCCACAGGTTTGTAAAAAGAGGCACATCTCGATTTACCGCCACGTGTCTTGCTACATTTCCAAACTCTATCGAACTCGGTGACTTTCACCACTTGGATCTCTCCGAGGTTTATCTTTCCAGTAGCAAAACCTGTGCCTGAAACAAAGAGTAACAGAGGTTATAGACAAAGACTCAACATAAAAATACTAAGCAAGTTGGTGAATTTTAAAACGATAACTGAGTTGGCAAAATATCATTATCAACAATTACTCAACATTATCCAAGGGGGGTTTGTTGGGACCTCGTGGCATTCATAATTAAAGAGTCAAAACATGTATAAATTATGATATAGAATAATATACCATAAGCATCTTCATTGTGCTACATTAATAAACAATAAAAGTCGTTTTCAGTGGTCATACATTATTGATTTCATTATTGAAAGTCACATAAACCTACCTTCTAGCAAACCATTTTTTGATTTTTAATTTAGCCTAAAAAGTCTACAGCATTTTTCTTCATTACCATTAATGTTTTTAGTTCAATGACATTGACGACCAAAGAAAAAGTCAAATGACAAGAGGTACCGATGTTTGAATATTCAAGCAAAGTAAAGTTCAAAACTAAATTAAGCCATAAAACACATCTTGATGAGGTATTATCACTAATCAAAATCAACTATCTGATTAACAAAAGCTAACTCAGGCATTGATACAGTAAATGTTTTTTTGTTATATAATAACTCAACTAAATTACTTAAGGAGCACAACACTTGCCATTGTTTGATTGATTTGAATTTAAAAGATTAAAAAGCCAACCAAGATATCCAAATGATAAAAAAAAATATGAGCTTTAAAAGGTAAAGTAGTTTGATAAAGAAAAATTCTGCAAACTAAAGTTAAAAATTTGCAATTTCCAATAAAGGATTATTGTTTATTACCTTGTGGCCATCGAGGAAGAGGAGACGGAAGCGAGAAAGGCTTTGACTCGGACGAGTCCAGTTCCAACTCGGAATTTTCTTGGTTCCAGTAGAAGCAATCACAAAACATCGTCGTATAAAGATTGAATCAGATGAGAAACAAACGAGTTTGATTTCTTCAAGTGTTGGAGACTCAGATTTGAGGAAACTCCCCCACACTAACTATCTATCTAACGATCACTTATTACAGATCGGAATATTGAGAGATCAGATAGATTCTCCTCCGCAGACTTCACGGCGAGGAGAGAGAAAAAAAAGAGAGAGGCGTTGAAGCTGAGTTTGCGTGTTATAGAGGGAAGTTCTGTTCAGTGGTGTGGTGGTGGCTTTGGCCTCCTTTTATTTTGTTTTTGTTTTTCGTGTCTTTTTCCCTCATTTACATATATTATCCCTTTCTTTAAACGTTTTCTATAAAAGCCCATGTATTTACATATAATTCAAATACCAGCCCAATAAAATCAATTGTTAAGAAATCCATACAAATGATCAATCAATCATCTTGAAACAATAAACATTTATTATGAAAGTACAGTATCAATTACTGAACAGACTATAGAATTTGCATGTTTGTTATACACATCAGGCTTGCATTACTGATTTTTTTTTCTTTTAATTCTCATGTTTTGTTTGCTTATCCAAAGAACAATAATTGCTTAGAAGTTTTATCATAGTGCGGGCTGGTTTGTCGTATCGTATGTAATACACAATGTATATTCTCAAAAACTCCTTTTTTGTATCAGACGTAGTACTCCTGAAATAAATACAAAAATTTAATGATTGTACTGACTTTAGAAATGGAACGTATTGTAGTATTTATAACGTAGACCATTAATTTGATGCAGGGAGTAATTAATCCAAATCCAACTAGTAATATTGGATTCAACTTAACTATTCCACGTTATTTGAAGCACTCAATTATCACATTTAAGAAAACTTAAATGTCATTGTCATTAATTTGTCATGGAGATTATTATTTTAAAAAGTTCTTCAACAACACGAATCGAGCCGCCGAATTAGACTGTGCATTATTCTCACTTTATTTTCCAGCTGGAACCTTTATAAATTTGGTTATATTAATCCGTATGTTAAAATTATTTATTATGATAATACTTTAATATAGGTACCAGCTTAATGAAGTAATAATTATATAATGTTTACCAAAAAAGTAATAATTATATAATACCACATGGATTAATATGTGTATGTTTCGTTATAAATGTAGCTTTGCTTTGTTTACTTTCACTGATTCATTCTTCCTTTTTGTCTTTACTATTTATCCTAATATACTTAAGCGAGATAATTTACTTGCATAATTACAGTGTGGAGAGAAAGCAAAGCATCAGACGTTTTCTCTACATTGATAATAATAACAAATGTCATAAATATCACATTTATTCATAATCAGACAAACCCCAAAGACACCCTGGTTTCAACAAGTTTTAAGACCAAAAAAGAGTTCAGATTAGTTTGTCAACGAGTCAGTAAAATTAGATTTAGTTTTGACATTCTACGAAGATAACTTTTGAGCAAGAGTTAAAGTCTCTCTACATGTCATTTGTCACAAATCCAAAAAGTTCTTCACCTGTGTTCGTTTTCGTCGGTCGTCGTCACCTTTTATTGCGCAAAGCTAAATAAAAGCCACAATAAATAAATAAATAATTGGATAAAAATTATCTTTTTCATTTACTGTTTATCTATTTTCTCTGGAACACAGCTAACTACTACTACAAGGGTAAAGCTTCAATCTTTCCCACTGACATCTCTGGTCTCCGAACTTCTTTTCTTGTTTCTTCTTTTCACTGCCTGGGTCTTCTTGTCTGTAAGGTTAGAGATCTCTCCTTACAAAGATCCAAAGCAAGGAACTTTCTAGTCAATGCTGCTTGAGATCTAACCTTTTTCCTTCAATGACGCTCTGAATCAGGTTCGGTTCTCTCACTCTTTGTTTTGTAATTGTAACTTCTCTGAGTTTTCAGCTTCTAGACTTTTGCTTTGGTCTTCTTTGATCTGTTTACTCGTCTTTATCAGACAATGCTACGGAATGCTTTGCTGACTTTCTGATAAGTTTCTATTTGTCGGTAGCGAGATTTATTCTAGATAAGTTGCTGAATGTTAATCTTTCACATATGTAGTTTTCTCTCCAGCTTAATGTTTAGCTGGCGTCTGGTCTGAAAACTGAAAAATCTGGCAGCTGTCAACTTTTTTTTGGGACTTAGCCACTTTAGGCACAATGCTTGGTTTGTATGAATCTGATTTTTCTCTAGTCATCTGTTCAACATCTTGTCTTTTTGCCTCTTCCTTTCCAATTTGAACTCTATAATCTCTTATGGTCCCTCCCATGTTTCGGTATAACCTCTGAAGTTGCAGGTCTAGAAAATATTTCTTTAGATTTTGAAGTGTCTTGAGTTGTAGATTCTTTTGTCTTTTCAGGTTGAACAAGGAAGATGGGGTCTGGTTTAAACGATGCATTATCTAGGAAGTACAGTGGTTTGGAGCTTTGGGAGATCATAGTGATTGTTCTCTCTGCAATATTCGTTTTAGTGTTAGCTATATCACTATATCTTACTTTCAGAAGGAAAAACTCTAGATCTTCTTCTTCTAATCAACTCCCTGTAAGCCACCAGCTTCCTCCTACTGTCTCTGAAGAGATTAAAGAGATTAGAGTCGACGAGGTTTCTTCAAGCAATGGTACTGGTGGCAATGGATATCCTTCCATTAGTGAGAAGTTTGGGCACAAAGAGCCTGAAAAAGGGATAGTAGTAGCAGATTCAGAGAATGGTGATAGCAGCAGGTCAGGCTCGTTTAATCACTTGGAGAAGAAAGATGGATCAAGCGTCTCTTCTGCTAATCCTTTGACTGCTCCTTCTCCTTTGTCTGGTCTTCCTGAGTTTTCTCATTTAGGATGGGGACATTGGTTCACTCTCAGAGATCTTCAGATGGCTACGAACCAGTTCTCGAGGGATAATATAATCGGTGATGGTGGGTATGGTGTTGTGTACCGTGGGAACCTTGTTAATGGTTCTCCTGTTGCGGTTAAAAAGTTGCTCAACAATCTGTAAGTGGAATCAAGATTTCAAGATTTTAATTTCCTGAATTTTGTTTTTGGTCTAATGGTGTTGTTTTTGTTGTGTGTTTTAGAGGGCAAGCTGATAAGGACTTCAGAGTAGAGGTTGAAGCTATAGGTCATGTTCGCCACAAAAACTTGGTCCGTCTTCTTGGATATTGCATGGAAGGAACGCAGAGGTATGTGTATGTTCTGCTGTTAAATGATTACTTTTTGAACTTCACTGAACAGTGGATGTGGTGACACTTTAATTAGGATGCTGGTGTATGAGTATGTTAACAATGGGAACTTGGAGCAATGGCTACGTGGAGACAATCAAAACCATGAGTATCTAACTTGGGAGGCACGGTTAAAGATTCTTATTGGAACTGCCAAAGCGTAAGGCTTGTTATGGTTATAGACTTTCCTCTTTATTTTTGTTTGTTTATCTTCTTTATTTGAGGCTATGGAGGTGGTGTGATGCAGGCTTGCTTACCTTCACGAGGCGATTGAGCCAAAAGTGGTGCACAGAGACATAAAGTCGAGCAACATTCTGATTGATGACAAATTCAATTCTAAAATTTCTGACTTTGGACTTGCCAAGCTGCTTGGTGCTGATAAAAGTTTTATAACTACTAGAGTTATGGGTACCTTTGGGTAAGTAGTTGTGGTGGCCTCTCTCTCTCTCTCTCTCTCAGTACACTTTTCACTTAATAAATGTGAAGACGTTAACTTGTTTCTTTTTTACTTTTCAGGTATGTAGCTCCAGAGTATGCCAACTCTGGTCTTCTGAATGAGAAAAGTGATGTCTATAGCTTTGGTGTTGTACTATTGGAAGCTATAACTGGTAGATATCCTGTAGACTATGCTCGCCCACCACCTGAGGTATATAATCCCTTAAGTTTGTTAAAAGAAGCCTTCAGACACACACGTCAACTCTGCTCACTTTTTGTAGGTACATTTGGTGGAATGGCTGAAGATGATGGTCCAACAGAGACGATCAGAAGAAGTGATTGACCCAAACCTCAACACAAAACCATCTACCAGTGCATTGAAAAGAACACTCTTGACTGCTTTGAGATGTGTTGATCCCATGTCTGAGAAACGACCAAGGATGAGCCAAGTTGCACGTATGCTTGAATCAGAGGAGTACCCAATTCCTAGAGAGGTATGAACAAAGGAAAAGATCACAGCTTCGAAAACTGCTTCTTATTTTTATCAGTCTGGTAGATCTTTTGGTTGCTAAAAGCTCTAACGACTTTGGGAATTTTAGGATAGAAGAAGACGAAAGAGTGAGAATGGACCAACAAGAGAGTCAGATCCTCCTAGGAACAGCACAGACACTGACAAGAGCGAGTTCCAAGAACCAAAAGCCTGAAGCTGGATAAGGCATTGGAAATAACCTGAGGTGTAAATGTTTTCCGAGCTTCTTCATGTGAAGAAACAAGTCCTTGTTCGTCTCCAAATCTTCTGTGTTTATGTGATGTTTCTTCATTTTGTCTTTGGTAATAAAGAGAAAGAGGAGGAGAGGGGAGAGTGTGTTCATCGTTTGGTTTTGCAAATGGTTTAGATCACATCATTTGTTTGTATAGTGTTTGTTGTATCGTTTGCTTCTCTACGTTTCGCAATGTAGGTTGGTTTTGGACCAAGAAAATGCTAGGCTATGTCAAGTTCTTCGTAGAACGATGTGTAGTTTGTAGTTTCCTTGTGTGATACTTCCTCTGTTTGATGAAAAAAATGTATGTTTTAAGATTTTCGCATTTATTAAGAAAATATATCATCAATACATTATTTTTCGCAATTAACTATTTTTCACAATTTTTAATCAATAGAATTTTAATAAAACCAATTATATTTTTGAAGTTTATAATTTACAATTAATTTATGAATTAAAAAAGTAAAAAATATATTTTTAAAATTTTTTTTTTACGAGTTTACAATTTGTAATACTCCATCTGTTTCAAGAAAAAATGTATGTTTTAGAATTTTCACACTTATTAATAAAACATATCAGATTTTAGTTACCAAAACATTATTTTCTATAATTAACTATTTCTCACAATTTTAAATCAATAGAATTTTAATAACCACAATTATGTTTTTTTGAAGTTTACAATTTACAATTTACAATTAATTTATGCATTAAAAATGTAAAAAATGCATCTTTTTGAACTAGACTTTTTTTTCTAGGATATGGATCTTTTGGAAACGAAAGGAATATATTGTTTATCTGAGACTCTGTGAGTCTCAAACAAAATACCAACTAGTTAATAACTTTAATATTGATGTATAATTAATATAAAAAATAGAAATTACATCTCAAAATTTTATTACATAGATTTTGATAAATAATAGGCATCTTGCCCGGGACAAACGCTATATCCAGTAGCGGACTTCGGGTCCCCCCGGAAGGAGGCCTTTAAAAAGAACTCCTCTCAATTTTTTTTCTTTCAAATTGATAGTGCCACTTTTAAAAAGATAAATCTCAAGTATGATTAGTTTCCAACTTTCAGTTATCTCAATTTTCATCAAACTAAATTTCATAATATTATGTTTTCAGTGTTTAATCTATTAATAATAGTAATCTCAATTAATGTTGCAAGGTTATGTGTTTTCATCTTAAGAGTTCTATTGGTTTAAAAAAATGTCAAAATGTAGAAGTATGTATCTTTTCATTTTTACAATTTATCTTTTAATCTTAAAAATTGCATTAGTTTAAAATAACTTGTCAAATGTAATTTAAAATATAACTTTTCATTTTTAACATTGTGTCTTTTCATCTTAAGAGTTTTTTTTTTTTGAAAAAAGGGCTAGACTTTTTTTCTGTTTTTTTAATTTGTTTTGTTTCTGGTCATTTGATTTGTATGATTGCCAATTTATTTTAAATTTGACAGAATTTTTAATTGTTTTGTGTGTCTTTTCTAAAAAGAAATTTTCGTGAATTAGTTTCATCTTAAGAGTTGCATTGGTTTAAAATAAATTGTCAAAATATATCAGTATGTACATTTTTACCTTAGTGTCTTTTCATCGTAAGAATTGCATTGGTTCATATGATACATATTATCACTTTAGGAAGGGTCTACAACAATTTAGGAAATTAATAATAAATAGTTATTCTTCTATAATCTTATAGTTGTCACACGTTAGAAATACATGATTTTTCACTTCGAACAGTGGTGTCTTTCACCCCTAGTGTTTATAAATCCTTCTTTTAGTCCAAGAATTTTGAAAATAAACTTTTATAATTATAGAACTACCCGAAGATGTTGTGTGTAGTATTTTATTAAAGGTCTTCGATCAGTCAAGTAAAGATTTTGGAAATTACAGATTAGTCAATAAAGAAATTGAAAGAATTTCAAAATCAACATTTGTATTAAAAAAATCAACTAATTGGTGTCTTTTAATCCCAGAAAAAAAGCCCTTCCATATATATGAACAGACAAATGACGTCCATTAACTCGTACACAACTCTTATTTTTCTACCTACTGAACTCATGAGCGACAGAGAAGGAATAACAATGATGGATGCTGTCGTTTGAGTGGTCATAATGGAGAAACATAATCATTTTAGGGATTGGACGAAGGTTAAAACAAATAACTTGACTATCACCAAATCAATGATTATCGATACTATAGTTACGAAGGAAGTTACAGTGACAAGTGTGAAAGATAATTGTGAAAGAGGTACGATCATCAAACTTTTCACTGGTTTTGTTTAGAGGCGTGCTTACCATAGTTTTGATAAGGCTTCTGCCTAAGCCCCCCGCAAAATGTATAATTTTCATGGCCCCTAATTTCATAAAATTATTTTATAGAGCTAAATGAATAGTTTTAGGTAGATTTTCACATGATTCTGAATTTGAATTTTGTTTTTGATGAATGCTTTTATTCTAACTAGGTAAAGAATCCGTGCGGTATCGCACGGGAACTCATTTTATAAAAACAAATAAATCATATTTTATTATTCTAAAGTTTACCACTATGAATAGTTTCAAAGATTTATCATAGTTGTAATAATTCATCTCTAAAGAATATCATCTCTAAAAGTTCCAATGGTTTATACATATATAATATTATAAAATAACTAACTTATCCAAAATTAGATTATCTAAATATTTTTAGCCAATTTATTTTTTAAATGCATATAAAATAGATATAAAAATGAACTAAAAGATAACTCATTAACACTTTATGCCAATTTTAGGATAAAATATATATCCTGAGACATTTTGAGAATTCTTTATAAACTTATGCAGTTTTTTAAAAAATAAAAAAAAACTCAATATAATTTCACAAAAAGATAAATTTTTAAAAATTTATAAAAATTATGATAAAAACGCATGCTTATATTTTTCACACAATCTCTTAAAACTCAATATAAAAAGGCATCTCTTGCTTGCACCAAAGTTGTTGGATTTTTAATCGTAGTCCTTAATTTTTTTGGAATTTATTAATTTTTAAAATATAGTGAGGAAGTATATTAAAATAGGAAAATATAAAAAAACTCTATTCATTTGGACTTTCTTGTTGAGTTCTTAGTGCTAATCTAAAACCGATGGGGCTGTACTTCATTGACATAAAGTAGTTGAAATTTTAGGGATGTGTTTTCTTAGGCTGTAAGTTGTGTCTTTTCATTTTTCTAAATGCAATGCTACTTAATAACTTTTAATTAGTTAAAATGTGTCTCATCATTCTAAATACGTGTCAAAAAAAATTCAGCATTTTTTTTGCTATTATATATAGATATGTTTTCATATTAGTAATTTATGATAAATTGTTAATACATCTTTTACAGAAATATTAGTTCGAAATAAGTAGTCATATTATTAAAATAATTATTATCACACTTTTTACAATTTAAGCATGGTCTTTTACAAAGAGTCTATTTTAATTTTATGAAAGGATGTTGACAGATTAAATATAGACGACTTGTGTAGAGATAAAATTTAAGAAATTGAGACTCTTACAAATTTTTGGGGGTATTCAATCATTTAGAAAAGCATTGTTATGTTTATGTAAATAATTTGTCGAGTCATAGACAAATATAAAAATGTATTCCTCTGTCTTCCGATATTTTATTTTTTCTCTATGTTAATTGGTGTCTCTTCTTCTTCTTTTCTTCTGTTCTACGTAAGAGTTTTTTTCCTATGGTAATTTTGTTTTTTTATCGAAAAAAACTATGGTTAATTTCGCTTCTCATAACTACTATCATCTCTATTTTTGTCTGGGGTATTTGTTGTCAGTTACTAAATTTTCTCTTTTCAACACTGCCATGGTTAATATGAGAGATTATCTGCGTAAACGTGTACATGATCTCCATCCAGTGTTCAAAATTCATAACACAATTAGAAATTGTGCCTACAATATTCAACTAAACATATATACATTTCCTCTTAAATGCCAGACCCCATTATTCGATCGTGAAAAGTACCAAGATGCCATTGTTATCCCATTCTGATGATCACTCTCTCGTTCCCTATCTTCATCTCCGGCTTTGATGGGGTTAAAGGAAGTGCCACCATTGTCGTCACCAGACACCACTACCACAGGAAAGGCGTGCCATCGAAAGCCACCATTATTGGTCTTATTGGAGTTACGTAATGGATTCGAGAGATGGAGACTTGGAGGAGCGACGAGCAACCGGAGGCACTATGTTCATCACAGGGTAAGATGCTCCATAATCTCTTCTTTCTTTCTCTACTTCTCAAAGCATTAAAAACCCCAGTAAAAAATCACCGTATGGATTACAATTATATATCTACAGGTCAATAATGAGGCTCTGAGTTCGACTGAAGAGAGAAGAAGAAGGACGTTACGTAGTGCATTCGAGAGATGAAAACATGGAGAAGTGACAAGCAACCGAAGCCGCCAAATACATTTTCTTCATTTCTCTAATTCTCGAAAAGCCTTAAAAGAACGAGTTATAAAACTCACCGTATTGATTCCAATTTTCAAAAATAGAAAATTAGATGGGTGAAGCATATAGACGCAGAGAAGGAATAACAGCTATATGAAAAGAGAAAAAAAAATAAGTAAAAATTTATGCTGTAAAAATTTCAATATATAAGATCTTGAAAAAGTATGTTGTTTGAAAAAGAGACTCTTCAAAGGAAAGGGTTGCAAGAAGAGGTAAAACATTTCGTGACTCTTCACTTAAAATTGGTTTATTTTTTATGAAAATACACAACTTTTATAACGAAAAGATACAACTCTTAAACTAATAGATTTTAGTTTTTTATGAAAACACAAAACCTTTGGATTTTTAAAATCTATTTGAATAGTCACAACTCTTCAATCTGAATGGTCGCATTATCCCAATAGTCACAACTTTTCACTTTTTAAAATATACTTATGAATAGTCACAACTTTTAGACAATTTTTAGAGAAGACACAACTTTACAACATAGAAGTTTTAGAAAAGATACAACCCTTTATACATCTTTTTCAAAAGACACAACCTTTCAATATAGTGGGATTCACAACCTTTGGAATTAATCAGGATTCCTATTATTAATAGATAAATTTCAAGATGTGTTATAACTAAAATGCAAAGAATTAATTGAAGAATTGACATGGTATAACTCACAGTTCTGATTTTCGTTTTGCTTTTGTTACTTATTATAATCCAATTTTTTCCTTACCAAAAGTTAGCTATTTGTATTTTAATTTATATATTATGATAGTTTGATGAAATAGTTTATAGTAAAAATAAATAATACGTTTTAACATCCATATTTTTTTTATCTATCATCATTTTTTTAAACGACAAAATGTTATATACTTGATCTACCATTATTTTTATTCAATATTTTTTATTATTACTTTTATTTTTATTATTTTATCATTGTATTTAAATGATTATTTTTATCTTTCTAAATACCAAACATTATTTTAACTTTCTCTAAAAATACCAGTTTTCTATTTATCATTTTAACCTTTACTTTTAAATTACAAATTAAAAAATATGTTTTATTATATATTGTAAAATTTTATTTTAAAATTCGCCTTGAGCCCCTAAAAATCCTCGCACGGCAAGAGATACAAATGTGTAGAAACAAAAGTTAAATTAAAATGGAACCGAAAAATCCAGAGGAAAACTGTCTTGTAACAGTTGGAGGGAGAGACTAGTATTTGGATATTTTAACTATTTTAAATGATTTTTTTATAATAAAAAACACTATTTTTAAAATTAATAAAGTCCAGTTTTTATTTAAAAGATACAACTATTATAATGAAAAAAACACAACTTCTAAAACTAATATATTTCAGTTTTTAATGAAAACACTCAACTTTTAAAATGAAAATTGTATCTTTTCATCTTAAAAACTGAATTAGTTTAAAAATGTTAAATATTAAAGAATATATCTAGAAATGTATATTTTCATCATGCAATGAGTATAAAAAGTTTTTAAAATATGTAGGAATGTGTTTTAAGATTCTAAGAGCATCAGCACCGGGTACTTTCTCAACCTCAGTCTCTAGACAATATCATAATAGTATTTTTAACACAATTTTTTTTTGAATTAAAATCAATACCATTAAATTAGGATCATTCCAAATTATACCCTTAATGAAAATCGTAGTTTTGCCAAAAGTACTCTTACTTTTACAAGATATTAATATAATTCATTTATGAAAGTTAAGTGTTTTGGTTTTGGACCTACACATAAACCTAAATTGATATATATATATAATGGGCATATATGTATATTGATAAGATATGCTAATTTTAAATTTAATATAAATATTCTAAGTATAAATATAAGACATACATATATTATGAACCAAAAATAATATTATTTTCTTAAATTTATGTATCAGTATTCAAAATAGACCATTCGAATATTATGCAGATTTTCAATAAAAACCAAAACATGATATCGTACACCATTTCATATACATATTTGAATATCATTTTTTCGTATATAATATTATTTAACGATCAAAAAATGAGTATATACAAAAAAACTATATATATATATATATATTTATTTTTGTTATGTCATTTTGTACATAATATTGATATGGCAATTATGAGAGATTAAGAATATTTTAAAAATTATCTTAAAAGCAACTTTTAAATATAAAATAAAAAATACAAACTTATAATAGGTCATTAATAACAAAAATAAACTAATATTGTCATATCAATAAGTTTTTTTATATTATCATTTAGTATTTGGACAACATAATGAAAATCTCATCAAAGTTTACAGAATCACAAATTTATGCAGTATTAAAAAAAATATGCGTAACTTAATCAATATTATCATATATTTGTGCTTTTATCGGATCAATGGTATCAGATTGCGGGTTAATAACGATTTTTTGGATTTTTACCGGGTTCTATTGGATTTTTAATTAACGAAGTTTTCATTACATCCGGACCAGAATATATACAATGTAATGAGTCTACCGGTTCAACCACGAATCTAGATCGAATATGAAAACAATTCTTAATACTCAAACATTATTATAGAACGACTACCATATGTCGAAAGAAATACCACATTTTGCAGAGAAAAAAAAAATGATAAAAACCTAAAACTCAATTGGTATGATTCAAAACAGAAATACTGGTAGTTTGTAAATCAGTTTTCAATCAATAAATGAAAAAAACAAACCTGCGTTTTCTAAGTGCGGACCAAAATCTAGTTAAATGTTTAAAATCCGATAACACCATTTATATTGAAACACCTGTAGAACGAACCTTCAGCCGTTTTTGAAAGTTTCTTCCTAAAAATATGTTTCTCTTTAAATTTACCTTCTCTCATACTTTTAACTTTTTAATATATTTTTTTTGTTGAGAAATGTGGGAAGAATTCACCACTAAAGATGCCCTAAGAATATATCTTTTTAGAATCCAAAATAAATATTTAAAGATGTGTATTTTGATCTTAAAAGTTACATCAGTTTAAAAAAAGGTTATTATTATTAAAGTGTATAAGGATGTGTTTTTTTATATTGATGTGTATTTTCATCATGCAATGATTTTTAAAAGATTAAAGCTCCGAATGGTAACTGCGGTTTGAGCGGTGCAGAACAAGCGGTTTAACTGCGGTAGGGTTTTAACAGTTATAAAAACGTATAGATATATGATATATGTAGAGATTTTTGTTACTGTTAACTGCGGTGCGGAGCGGAACGGTTCGTAACATTTGAAGCCTAAAGAAAATCTAGAAAAATACAGAAAGAACAAGACCATAAAGCCAATTAAGGAAATTCTGCTATCAGATATTGAGGATTCCAAAAAGGAAAATTTGATTAGCAATCATTACAGGATTATATGAAAGAAGGCCAGGTGTGTGGGAACCATTTAAAGAAATTATTGTAGAACAAGTTGACCACTGAACATCCTCAATGGATCCTTATAAATTATACTCCCCTTTTTTTTTGAGCAACAAATTATACTCCCTATGTTTTTTAATACATGATGTTTTGATTCATTGCACAAAAATTAAGAAATATATTTTTTTTCCAAAAAATAACTTTATAAATATAATTTAAAAATCATTCAACCAATTAAAACAATGACTATAAAATCTAATTGATTACATAGTTTTCAATTAAGTTAAAAATAATATAAATATATCACAACTTCGTCTATTTTGAAACAACAAACATTTTCTAAAACATCAACTATTATGAAACAGAGGGAGTATATAATTTCTCAAGCTTCTTCACCAAGTCAGACACTTAGCTCCGAATGGTAACTGCGGTTTGAGCGGTGCGGGACAAGCGGTTTAACTGCGGTACGGTTTTAACAGTTATAAAAATGTATAGATATATAATATATGCAGCGATTGTTGTTACTGTTAACTGCGGTGCAAGGCGGAGCGGTTCGTAACATTCAAAGCCTTAACGACGGTTTTTCTATTTGGCTTTATTCAAAGAGCACCGTCAAATGGCGTAACTCATTCTCTACAATACTTTTTTAACTGGTTCTGGCAGACCCGACTTTTTCGTAGAATCCCAAACGATTTCTAGTCGAACTTTTTTTACTTGAAACATGCATTATTCATAGCCAAACATTCTTTAACTGGCTTTGCGGTCCCATTTTTATGTACTTGGACTATCGTCGTTCCACTGTCAATTAGAGTCACTTAGTCTAAGTCAATGTGTTCTTAGTTAAAAAGAAACATTTGATACGTAATGAAAAATTAACAGTTACAAATGATAGAGATTTTAGTGATAAAAATCCTCAGCTATATTCGAATCGGAAAAAAAAATCTTCAATTAATTTTTAATGTTATAGTGTTTTTTTAGTTTGGTTTAAAAAACTAAGCAAATCAATACAGTTTCACTACAAGAAAACACGCCGAATTCCGACGGAGGTTCCGACGGATTAAAATTCGTCAGACGTTTGTGACGGATTTCCGACCAATTTCTGACGAAAACAAAAAATTTGAAGTCGTCGGAATTCCGTCGGCCATTTCCGACGAATTTCAGAGGAAAAATGGCTCGTCGGAATATTCCGACGACTTTTCGACGACATTCTGATAAAACATATAACCGTTGTAGTCGTCGAAAATTCGTCGGAATATACCGACGAACTTCCGACGACATTCCGATTGAGAGATATAAATGTTACCGTCGTCGGTATTCCGTCGGAATTTTCTGACGAATTTCCGACGAACCATGTTTCCGTCGGAAATCCCTCGCAAAATACCGACGACATAGCGACGACAAAGGGTTCCATTGAAGTTTGGAAATGTCCTCGGTAATTCGTCAGAATTGACCGACGATATTCCAACGAACTACACAAGTTCGTCGGAATGTCGTCGGTATATTCCGACGAATTACCGAGGACATGTGTTTCTAAAAAATTTCAAACATAAAAATCTATAAATTTAGATGCCAAAACTATGAAAATAACACATAATAAGTGTTTAGTATAGTATTAGATCACAACCGTTCAAATATAACAACTCATTAAAATATTTATGTATGCATATCATTGTTTTCATAACATCTCATCTTAACACTCATATACTTATACAATCATATTCATCTAATCTTACACTACAAATGTTACCGTCGTCGGTATTCCGTCGGAATTTTCTGACGAATTTCCGACGAACCATGTTTCCGTCGGAAATCCCTCGCAAAATACCGACGACATAGCGACGACAAAGGGTTCCATTGAAGTTTGGAAATGTCCTCGGTAATTCGTCAGAATTTACCGACGATATTCCGACGAACTATACAAGTTCGTCGGAATGTCGTCGGTATATTCCGACGAATTACCGAGGACATGCGTTTCTAAAAAATTTTAAACATAAAAATCTATAAATTTAGATGCCAAAACTATGAAAATAACACATAATAAGTGTTTAGTATAGTATTAGATCACAACCGTTCAAATATAACAACTCATTAAAATATTTATGTATGCATATCATTGTTTTCATAACATCTCATCTTAACACTCATATACTTATACAATCATATTCATCTAATCTTACACTACAAAAAATGTTGTTGTGTAAAATCGTGTTATAAAAACATTTTTATTGTTAAATCTTTATGCAAATACTATATATATTATCAAAGATTTGGATTTTGCATTTAGAAACTTGTAATCAACCCCTAAACACTAAGTCGTCGGAATTCGGTCAGAAAAAGTCGTCAGTATTCCGTCGGAATCTACTGACGGACACCAATTCCGTCGGAATTTCAATTTACCCGGGAAAACCAAACCGCGTGAAAATTTTCGCGAACCGCCAATTGGTATATATTTAATTATCCCGACGGAATACTGACGAACCTGTGTCCGTCGGAAACATTAAATATAATTACCCTTCTTCTTCCTTCTTCGTTATTTCCGCCTCCGCCTCTCTCTCAATCCTCTCCGCGATTTCTCTCCCTTTCACGGCGATTCCGACCATTCTCGAGCTCCTATCACCGGGGAATCCTCTTCTCACCCTCATATCTCTTCCCCAAACCCCAAATCATGTAAGAATCATCCCAACCTTGTTTTATCTCATTTTTTTAGGGTTTTGGAAGTTAGATCTCGGATTTTAGGTTGTTTGATTGAAAATTTTAGGATTGAATGGATAGTTTAGGATATATAAGTTAGGATTGTTGTTTGGATTGTTGTTTTAGTTTTTCTTGGAATTATTTTGTGTGTTTGTTAAAATTCAAAACGTTTTACTATTTTTAAAACGTTTTTTTATTTTTAAAAACGTTTTTCAAGTTTCCAGTAATAAACTATGTATAATAAAATGTTTTTTAAAATTTTTAAAAATATTTAACAACATTTTTCTATATTTATAAAAAATTTATAATTTTGTATACATATATATATATATAAATCATGTATAATAAAAAATTTTAAAATTTTTATAATTTTTTATAAGTTTCCTGTAATAAACTATGTATAATAAAAGGTTTAATAGTTTTTTTTAAAACGTTTATAAAACCTTTTGTAAATATATAAATGAAAACATTAAAAATAGAAATGATTTGAAAAGATTTTTGATGTATTAATTTTTTTTTTAGGTCTGAGGATGTACCCCGCCCTGCAGCCCGTCTTCGACGTAGTTTGGTGAGCAGTTCCCGTGCATCGGGATCGTCTCATGAACAAAACTCGGTTCCCGCATATATTCCCGCTCCAGAAGAAGTTCAGCGCCGAGATAATGCAGAAGCTAGATCGTTTGATGTCTTCGAGTTCTTAGTTTTTTCTGCTTTTTAAAACTTTCTGAATGTTTTTTTTCTATTTCGGTTTGTATGAATTTTTAACTTTCTGAATGTTTTTTTTTATATTTCGGTTTGTATGAATTTAAATTCTATAATATTATTAGTTTTAAATTTCAGATTTTATTTATTTATTAATTAATTTTTAATATAAAAAAATATATAAAAATGCAAAATTAATTCGTATTTAAAATTGATATATTCCGACGAATTGAGGGCGTCGGAATATACCGACGAACGAAGTCGTCGGAAAATACCGACGGAGAAGGTTCCTCGGAAAATTCCGACGAACCATAGTCCGTCGGTATTTTCCGAGGACTCGGTTCGTCGGTATAGTCCGAGGAACGTGCTCCTTCGGTATATAGTTTTTCCAATGAACTCTGGTCTCGTGTGTCCGCATCGGAATATCGTCGGAAGTTCGTCAGAATGACGTTTCTCGGTATTCGTCAGAAAGTCGTCGGAAGGTCTGACGAAATTCCGACGAATCTTTTTTTTCCGACGAAATTATACCGACGGATTGGTTCGTCAGAAATTCGTCAGGATCGGTCTATTCCGACGAATTTCTGACGATTTCGGCCATCAGAATCCCCCTGTTTTCTTGTAGTGTTTAGTTTAGTGATAAAATACTTTTTGTAATTAATAACCAATACAGTTTTTCGTATTCAAATAGTTGTTCCTTTTTCCATTTGGCTACATGATTTTTTTTTTTTTTGTAAAAGGAATTTGGCTACATGAATTAGTATTACTTTAATCTTCTTCCTTGTCTTCGTTTACATCCTACCCGTCACAAGGTATGTAACGAATTTATCTTTTAAAAAAAAAAATGACAAATGTAATTATCATGTTTTTGTCATTGTTACGAGCTTGACAATACTGCTATGAGCTTGAAGTTCAATGAATGTTAAGAGGTTCATCAAGATAAGACTGAAAACCAAGGTGAAGAGGAAAAAGAACAACATAAGAAAATATCTCTGATCCAAAAATTTGGAAAACCGTTGATACGAGATTGAGAGATTTGTTGGTTAAAATGGGTCTATGATAAAGACTAATAAGTTATTACCTGTTTTTTAAGAATAGTATTGGTAGGCATTTTTCATATGCATTCTACACAAAAGATATGATAAACAGAAAAGTTAGAAGATGGTTGATATACTTAAAAAGTTTTGAATAAAGCTTTTTATGTTTCTATCGCAAGTTGTTTGACATGAAAAAGGTGGCGATAACTTGGCAAACTCCAACCACTTCATAAGAGGACTCTATTCCGGGCTTCGTGGACAAAAACGCTAGCCGTCAAAAGAGAAAAAAAAGATATTTTTTCTGTTTTTTTTTTATTTGTTTTGTTTCTGGTCATTTGATTTGTATGATTGCCAATTTAATTTAAATTTGACAAAAATTTTAATTGTTTTGTGTGTTTTTTCCAATGGATTTGGAAACACAAAAATTTTAGTTTAGTTAAACCATTTAAAAAAGGTAATTGACAGATTCAGAAGTGGATGGTGACGACGAGTCTAACGGAATTCAATCATTGATGGTTTTTCATTTGATGGTAATGAAGTTCTTGCCGTAAACTATTGGTTATTCCAAAATGCAACATGAAATTCTAATTATAAGCCTAAAAGGCTAAATCCTTGTGTTCAGTCATTTGCAACTAATTTTATTGGATACGGTTTTGCTCGGTTTCCTCAGAATAGGCAACATTTCATCAAAGACATGACGTCAAAATCAACCACCACAAACATCACAATCACAAAGTAGAAAACCAAACGGATATACTATCAAACTCTTAACTAAAGATGTATCGGATCGACAAGCAAAGCAGTGAGATAATCCTTTAGTTTTCCTTCACGGTGATTGTAGAGATCATCCGACGTATAGAGAATATTCACCATGCGTCCAAAATTGACGACTTGCATAAGAATGGGACGTGAAATGTTGGTTGTCTTTAAGCACTCTTCGTTTACAAGCTTGTTGATATCTCCAATCATCTTATGAAATTCCCTACTTGCCTCTTTTTTCGTGACTCCATGTTGTTTCATGTAATAGTTAAGCGCATTTGCAGTGTACCCTTTATTCATATCCTCCTGATAATACAATGAGCCATTTAGGTAACAAAACGAAATCATTGATTAACCTAAACCTTTCTAATTATAATGTGTACCTCAAAATCCGTAATATCATCCAAGAGACGTGCCTTCCTTGCTAGATATCGGACAGACTTTGGTCTAGATAGTAGCCACTCAAAATCTTCTTTTTTACCGATCTCTCCAAGTCCCATAATAGAACACGCTATGGTTGCATACGAACCAGCCTCAGCCCCACCAGCCTCTACATACTCATCAAAGTTAGGGATTTGACCTGCTCTTGCCCATTTGATAAGGTCAAGGTTTGTTCTCGCGACTATCTTGAACTGCTTATACCAAAGATTTAAACATCATACACAACTTCATTACCACTAAATATATGTAAATTTGGGCTTTTTAAAAAAAGAAATTTGTTTGGGCATTTAAGATTAACTAAGGTGTTGTAAGTAGTTAATCACCTCTTCTATCATCTTCTCCAACGCAAATGATCTTCCTTGTGACTTCAATATTTCTTCAAACTCCTTGTAAACAGACATCACAAATTTGAAGGCAGTCTTCATGTGACCATGAAGATTTTCCATGTACTCAGGATCCCATCTGTTCAAATGACAATTCACAATGGTTGTCAGTGTTTCTGATGAAACCAAATAGATGTTTCTTAGGTGTATATATATAGATACCTTTCCAAACAGTTAACCACGCTTTCAACTTCAGGAATTGAACCATAAGTATCGCAAACATCGTCTAAAAAGGTGAACAATAAAAAAAACTTGGCCGACATAATTCTCCCAAGTGAAAATTGTGGCTCAAAATACATCATCGATCCCACAAACCAACACTCGAATGTTCGTTCTCTGAAACCGGGTGGGAGGTTCTTTGTATGGTCTAGTTCCCTCCACCACCTGCAAATATAGAACAAAAATTATATATATATAATACTCCTACATCTATCTCATAAGAAAATTTATTCATTCACACACGTGGTGATAATTTTTAATTCTTGAATGTAGTGAAGTTGCAAGAACTTGAAATTGAGCTTGGCTAGCTTGAGTAGTGTCTCATCGTTGTCCTCTTCTTGTTCATAGAACGAAAGATACTCTCTTGCAACCAGAACTTGGACGTTCTGATGCTGCGGTATGTAAAGAGCATTTTGTATATGCTTTAAAATATGTGGTGGGATCGCTTTGCTATCTGTAGCTAGTGACTCCAAATAGTCCAATGTAAAGCTCAACGCTTCATCCAGGATATGATCTGTCGTTGTCCTGAAGTGCGCTGCTTCGTAGAAGCTTAGCATGCCCTGGACATCTTCCATTAAACTTTCTTTAAATTTACCGTCGTTTCTTTTGAATCTATCGAAAACATCTACATGGAAAAAATATATATTATTCAATATATAACGTACACATACGTAACTCATTAAGATATTACTTACCAGTTTTTGTCAAAAAAAAAAAATTACTTACCAGACAACATATTATGACCATATATTCTAAAAACCCGAAACATGATGGAGACTGTGTACAGATCATTTTCATCTGTGATCAGTTCATCTATCTTCTCGAAAGCATGTTTTAGGGTCTCCACGATCTCCTTCTCAAAAATATAAGCGAGGCCAAGACTGTCCAAAATATGAATCGAAAGAATGCTCCTTTTCATTGCGTCTTTGTCTCTGGAAGAAAACGTGAATATGTTTTTTCTTAATTTAGGCGTTAGTACTTCCATCTCTCTTGCAAGCACATCAAAATCCTGAAAGTCAATACAAGTCAAAGATATACCATTTAAGGAATAATACATGCATGTATATATATATATATGCTTTGTCCGAGTATATATATATAAATGGACTCACTGAATCAGCAATGGAGATATTGAGAAAGTGATCACCCCATTGAGAGGGTAGCAATTTTGAAAAATTTAAGTAGCTTTTCTGATCTCTCTTCACTTCTTCCATAAGGAGACAGAGCTGAGGGTGGTGCAGACCTTTTCAGAGGGTAGACATATATATAATACTAGGAAATAATCTGCATCCTTCGCAGAGTGAAATACTTTTAAAATAAATATTTTTAAAAAATTATTTTAAATAATAACAAATTATATGTAAAATATATTTTAATGATTTGATCAAAAAAAATTATAAAAATATCTGATTTTTTTTTCAATTCAAATATTATGCATATTTCAAAAAAAATCAAAATCAAAATATTCATTTATTTTATATGGTATATAAATTAATTTAAATGTTATTAAAATACATATTTTTAATTTGAATATCTACTAAATGAGGCTTCATACTCATATGATTTTATGATCAATGGAACTTGTTATAATTAACAACAATTTTAAATAATTGATCACAAAATTTTCAATGTGAAATTTTCAAAAGATCAATCTACAATCGTTTTAAAAATTTCGAAATGTAACATACGAAAAATTCTAAATTTATGTTATATGGTTAATTTGATTATTTAATTTTTAATAATATACTTTTTATTTAAATTATAGAAGACACACTGTTATCAAATTTTTATAATTCAAAACCATTAATTGTCATATATATTAATCAAATTAAGTAATTATGTAGATTTTATTTAAGAATTTTTTTGTAGATTACTAATTAATTTTATGATTAATATAACGAAAAATATAATTTATGTTTAGATGGACCAACATATTTTTTAAAAATTTTCAGAATTATTCAAGTGAAGACACATGACATAGCGCAATTGATATAATGTTTCTTAATTAGTATATATATATATATAAATGTTCAGGTATTAAAATTATTAGATCATCCAATTTTGGACAGTAGCTACTTGTTTGTGTGTTTACAAGGAAATAAACCAAAAATGTACAATTTTATCATATGATAGATCTTTCAAAACTAAAAACTGCATGTGAGATGAGATATGGTTGCGAGAAATCCGGTTACCAAAGAAAGGTAAAAGAATAGATGGTGTGATTCTAATTACGCCGCAAAGTAAATATGAGAGTTAATAGTTAGAGATTTTTATTTATTTTTTTTCTTCAGGCTTCTCCGGTTACTGCTAATTAAGGAAAAAAAAATAGAATTAATACATAAAAAGAGTGGTTGTCGAAAACCTAGGGCATTTGGTTATCCCGTGAATTATGGTTTATTTCGACGTTATTCAGCACAATTTCTCAATGAATTAAGTAGTTGGTTTTACTATTGAGTTGTTTAGTTATTTTATTTGCAAAATGTAAGTATAATCAATACTTTTAATGCTCTCTTGTTTTGTCATGCCATCTTCATTTCCAAATATAGTACTCCCTCCGTTCCTAAAAGATGCATATTCTGGAAAAAAAATTGTTTCAAAAAGATATATTTTTTACCTTTTCAATGTATGATTTTATGAAAAATTGTAAGTTTCAAAAAAATTAATGGTGTTTATTGAATTTTTATTGGCTAAAAGTTATAGAAAATTGTTATTTACAAAAAACAATGCATATTTAATGAGTTTTCTTAATATATGTGAAAAGTCTAGAATATGCATCTTTTAAAAACAGAGGGAATATTAACTTTAAAATACACAATTTCTATCACACAACATATTAAAGTTTAGAATTTAAAATTTAGGGTTTACAGTTTTGCTGGAAGCGTTAACGTCGTTAAAATTATCATTTTTATTTTTTTGTAGCTATTTTTTATTTTTTATTTTTTTTTTTTCAACTATTTTTTATTTTTTATTTAATTTAATGATTTTAATTAATAATTTATATGTCACTTTGATTGGTTTTAAAAGGTGTAGTGAACCTAAGTTTTGTTTTCTTTTAATGTGCTCTTTCCGTTTTAAACATTTTAGGAAGCAGTTGTCAGAAAAAAAAAACATTTTAAGAAGAAATAAGAATTTTTCTTTTTTGAAACTCAGGAAGAAATAAGAATAAAAAAATGTAGCCGACAAAAAAGTATCAGTTTCTGACCACAGAAATAAAGTTAAAAGCCTTATCCTTTTAATGTGCTCAACTTTCTTGTCATTAGTGACGTAGCAAATAAGTTGCCATCTCTGAAATCCTAGTAGCATTTCATTTTTTAAAAGAGAAAACTCTTTAAAAGATCGTTGAATTTTTCTCTTTGGACATTTCATTTCCTTTTGGGATTATTCATTGATCTTTTGGAAAGATCGAGAAGGGAGTAAGAGTCAGAGAACCGATGGCTATGATAAATCCACAAGGTTGAAAACTGGGTCTTATTTCATCTTCATTTGGATAACTGGATTGATTTTATAATAATATTCCCAAAATTTATGAAAATATATATTCTTATTATTGTTGGCATTTACAATGAAAGTATGAAACCAATACCGAGTGAAGAGATCATATTATTTTCCATGCAACTCTAACACTTTTCACTCGATTGTATTATGTTTTTATTATATTAACTAAGAATATTTTATAAAAAAATACACATTATTGGTTTTAAGATACGTCAATTTTACAACATGCTCAAATATATTAACACGATTCTCAATAATTTTATTGGTATTTTTAAAGTATAGTCTAATAATTATATATGTTAAATAAATTGAAAATATTGTTTTACATTTATTTTATTTTGTTTTATATTAGTAGAAAAAGTAAGTCTGGGTAAAACATCTGGATCCAAAGAACCGAACTAAACTAGATTTCAAAGCAATACTAAACACAAACTAAAACTGATTAAGTAATAAAACTGATTAAGTAATCAGATGGATCTAAAAGTTTAATATCCAGAGAACCAGATCCGAATTTGATCCAAACTAAAAGATTTTGGATACCAAAATATCTAAATCACAATTATATATTTAAATATATTGATTATTTTAAATTTTATATCTATTAGATATTCAAAAATATTAAAATATCTAAAAATTATCAATATAGTCACAAGTAAATATCTAAAAATAACAGAAAATATTCAAAATACTGAAAATATTTATTTTTTCTCCATCCAAATATTTAAATTGAACTAATATGTAAATTTAATTATTTAGTCTTACATTATTCAAATTTTTATGTTTTATATTATTTTATTTTAATATTAAGTATATTTGGATTTTTGTTAAAAATACATAATTAGAATGTGTATCCAAACTCAAATCCGAAAACGAATCCGCAATGATTGGAACCAAATTCAAACCAAAATTTGTAAATATTTGAATATGATATAAATTTCTAACCTTAAAAATTTGAAATCCGAATAGATTAACTGAATCCAAACGGATATGTGAATGATCATCCTTAGAAACAAAACTATACAACAAATCCCTTAGTACATCATACGATAAATAATCTAACAAACTATTTAACTCCGCGCGTAGCGCAGATTACTACCTAGTATATTCTTATTATTGTTGGCATTTACAATGAAAGTATGAAACCATGACTAAATTTTCAGCATAATGATTCAAAATTTATTTTCCTAAACCTAGAGTTTTCTATTTTATAGGAAAGTTTCTAAATTTTGATCAAAGACCCCACTAGAACCTTTATATATCTAAAAATATATGCTTCTAACATTTTGGTGTAGTTTTTTGGCAGTTTAAGATATGTGTGAGATCAAATCTTCAGCTTGTATATTATCAAATGGGCTAAATCCAGTCATGTGCCAAATTTTGATGAACAGAGAGGTTGGTGCATATCAGGGTATGTAGCCATGGCCACGTCATCTTCTTTTATGGGATTTGGAAACACTAGTTAGACGTATTATTTTGAATGGTTAAGTTCTAGTCCAAAGCTTATCCGTTGGCTGCAAATGTACGCCTCATGGATGACATAATTGATGATGAGGTACACAATTTATTTATGACGATTTAAGTTGAATTATTGTTTAGTTGTCCAAAATTGACTTGTGACGTGATTATGTATTATATTAATGAATAAGGAATACTCCCTTAACTATTCCATGAAGCAACATGGAATTAGCAAACGCCCTTAACTATTCCATGAAGCAACATGGAATTAAGTACGGTTTAAAAACATGGAATTTCCATAGAATAAACTAATAACGAAGATTGCTTAAGGATTAATAAAGATAAAGACAGAAACTTGAAGATATGAATATTTCTCTGAAATTACACTTTCATTTCTTGGGGTTTACAAAGCTGATTGAGTCTCTATTTATACACATCAGTAGAACGATCTAGTGACATCACATCTGGATTTGCCAGCTCACTCGTCATGACCAAAAAGAGAATCAAGTCAGTTACGCAGGATGACCTCGTGAGCTGGAAGAACCGTACTCTTCTTTTGTTGTTTTCCTCTGTTCTATTTTGTTGTGTTATTGACCGTTGTGATAGTTACTATGGGCTTGTCTGAAGCTAAGCTCAATATCTTGTTACTTGCTGATCCATTGGATTTAATAATTAACAGCATTTTTCGTTTAATCCTTACCCTAACTCGTCTATTATAGGATGGAAGTTCTCCATACGGTAGATGGCCTCTGCGACTACCATGGAAAGTTCAAGGATTATCTCTTCACTTTGCTCGTAGAACCAGTACAATTTTTTTTTTTGCTAAAGATGTAAATATCATTAAAACATAACAAAAGTTTGATTACAAGGATCTTGTAATCTGATATGCTCGAAAGCATTTCCGATTCAAGGAGTCGCAGAAAAGATAAAAAAAAACTCATTGAATCAGAAAGCCACTAAGTTTCATCTGTAAATTAACAGGCCTTAGAGCTACATTTTCACCTCTTGCAGCTGCATACGTTCCCATACATGCCTTTCTAATCCTTGGAGCAACCGATGGATGGAGGAGAAGGCTGAACAGATCCGAATTTGCCAGTACAATTTTTTAGGCTGCTACATAGAGTACTACAAACCACAACCAAGATACGGTCCTTATAGATAACTGTTTTAGGTTCATCTCAATGACGCCTCTAATTATTCTTTTATACCATATACTGACTTGCTCTTGTGAACTTTATTTGTTTTCCCGTATATTGACGCCTCTGAGTTTTGTGTTACCGTACCGAAGAACTATGCTTACTGTCAGGGTCGGCTCAACATTGTCAAGGACTCTAGGACAAAAAAATAATTATTTTACTCTCTAAAATTTATATACAGATAATGTTTGAGTTTGTGTGTCGTCTCAGATGAAGTGACAATCAAACTCTACTTACTGTGTACGCTAATGAAATAAAAGATTAGCTACTATATGACACGCATATTTACTATCCCAGTACAAGTCCTTTGCACAAGAATGTGCAGTACATATTGATAACAACACACTTTTTTATCCACGTCAACTTCTTTAGTTCAACAACATAACCTGGTACTTTAATTCTTTTGAGAAGAACATAATACAACATTCTGATTTTCTTACTTCCACAACAAAATAATTTTTGAAGTATCAATCATCCACTTGAACTTTTTTTTTGTGATTGTAAATCCAGTCCAGTCTGAATCATACAAACCCGTAAGATCAAAATTACAGTTAGCTTTCAAGAGAATCGCCATCCCACGACATTCAAGTCACCAACTAGCCTCAATTCAACAGCAGTTCAACGATCCTCTTTTGCCTCATGCATAAACTAAGACAATATTTGCATTGAATAAAGCAAGATATGGTCTAACGGCAGCAAAAAAAAAAAAAGATTTAGACAATAGCAATATTACAAAGGAAATTTATCAGATTTTTAAAAATACATGAATGCATAACTATTATACAAATTTAATACAACAACAACAATAATAGCCAGGTAAATTTTATCCAGAACCTCCAAAATCCTAAAATCTTATTCAAACAAATTGCATGTAATAGAAGATGGTTGTTGTTTTTGACGTCGTCATACGATTCATTCTTGTTCATATCAAATGTATTCGCGAATATTAATATCAGCAATATCTATGTCTTTTAGCAATAATTTACTTCCCTCTTTTATGTCTTTAAAAGCTAAGTTTTTAGCCTTATTTTGCATTCATAATTCAGTCATCTCGTAACTTTTTCTCCTTTTTGTTGCACTTTAAAAATCAAGTTTTTGTTCGTTTGATGATATCAAAGTATCAACGGCTGAATTATCAGCTTCGGTAGTCATCTTTTTGAGTTTTGCTTTTTCCGATCCAACGATCCCTCATCATCACTACTTAAATTAATTGAAAATGAAGGCATTCTCGGATATTGTGATGTCGGAGAGCTGAAAGTATCACTTCGATGTTAAGAGTATATAGGATACCAATGTTGATATTGTTTGTAAACTTTGGGAGATCCTTCATCATTACCCACACATGGTCAAATTAATATTTAATATTTTTTAGTTTTGGATCCTGTAGTGAAAGTTTTTAGCCTTTTCCATCTACAAAGTAATGAAACATAAACCTTTAACAAAGCTTGATCCGCGTAAATGTGCGGGTTTCGGTTTTTGGGCACGAGGGTTTGACTTTTACTTTTCTATAAATGGCATATTGACATTTTTAAACGCATAGATTATTTGTCTAATTTTAGGTTTTTACGAACCTATCCGGAGATAGAAGAATCCGATTCGAACCCCCACCATAAATTTATTATATTTAAACATAGTTAATTTTAAAATTAAAAACAAAATACCCGAAAAACCTATATGTACTCGAACATGTACCTGAATGCCTATATATAACTAATTCTGTAAAATAAATATCATATATATCGAGTAAAAATGTATGATTACAATGTTAAATTCGGATTAACCTAGGGACTAAGCCACAATACGAGGTGTGATTACAAGTGCACCCACAAATTTATTGATATTGGAAATTTGACATGTAAAGTACTAAAGTCTCAGTGGATCAAATGGTAAAAATCAGTCTATGCCCCCATAATATCTTGACTTCGAATTTCTTTTATTTTAACTTAGTTTTTATGACCAATACTGCACCCAGTAAATAATTCCTTTGGATTAGCCCCTAGGTGCACTATTTGGATGCATGTTCTCCACTTGTGTTATCCATCTCTTTGAATTTTTACTATAAATTACATTGAATTACAATAGATAATGCATCTCAAGTTTAATACTACATATCACCAATCAGAGCCACTATAAGGTGTATCCTAATCATTTAAGTGTATTAGATAGATGGTGAATTATAAAAAAATTGTTTGTCGTACTGTCTCATTTCCTATATAACAATTAAATATTTAGTTAAATTATAAATTAAACTTATAATTTAAACAGAGTAATCCTCTATATATTATTTGAGATTACTGAAGAATCTATTTCACTAATATGCTAATATCTTCTCATAAATATGAGTTATTTTATACAACAAAAATGAGTTGTATGGTATTCTTGCATAAGCACATAACTACATGTGAATCCCCTCATAATTCTCCACCATCTAAAATTTCATTCACTTCGTATTTGAAAGATTAATGTTTTATGATTTGCACACATATTAATAAAATTAAATACATATTTTTTTTTAGAAAGGGCTTAATTAAATACATATTTTTATCTTCTACTCCCTCCGTTTTAAAAAGATGCATGTTCTAGAGAAAAAAAATTGTTCTAAAAAAATACATTTTTAATATTTTCAGTGTAATTTTGGTTAACTAATAATAGAAAATTGTGAAATTCAAAACCATTAATTGCATTTTTGAAAGTTTTATTGGTTTAAGAATATAGAAAATATAAAATTATAAAAAATTATGCATTTTAACTAAGTTTTAATAAGTTTTATTAAAAAGTTAGAAAATTCTAAAACATGTACTCCTCCGTGTCAAAATAATAGATGTTTTAGAATTTTCACACTTTTTGATAAAACATATTAAAACTTATTTATAAATGCATAGTTTTTTATAATTTTATATTTCTTATATTTTTAAACTAATACAACTTTAGAAAATAAAAGTTTGGTTTTGAACTTCACAATTTTCCATTATTAGTTGACAAAAATTACAGTGAAAATATAAAAAATATATCTTTTTGGAACAATTTTTTTTCTAAAACTTTCATCTTTTTTGAAACGGAGGAAGTATTATTTTGAAACGGAGAAAGTATATTTAGCCTTGTTTTTAGTTTTAATTGATTCTTAATAGAGTTTTATTATTCATATTTTTAGATTTTAATTTATGTTTTAGTTTTAAAACAAAGTGCATTAATTAAAATTTAAAACATGAATCTTTCAAATACAAAAATAAAATCTAAAACATCTATACTATTATTTATGAAGTGATTTTGCTGATTTGTCACATTCTCCATGATTTTAGTTAATTTTGCTTATTTGTCATATTATTATTAGTTTTTAGCTTAAATATTTAATTTATTAATTTAAATAATATAAATATTTCATAATTTTTAATTAATTTATTAATTTAAATAGTATACTATTTCGAACTTTATAATTGGAATTATAATTATTTTAACTTTCACAAGTTTCTTATTAGTTTTTAGCTTAATCATTAATTTATTCCTTTAAATAATATAACTATCTTGAAATTTCTAATTGGAACTAAAATTATAATTGTTTTAACTTTCACAAGTGAAGACCAATTCTTGTTTTCATTTGATGTAAGATGTTTTAAATTTTATAGTTTCATTTTTTTCATTTATTCCAAGTTGTATCGGTTATAGTTTTTTTTCATCCTCTAGGTATAGTGTTTTTTGGTTGTTTCAATTGATTGCGTTATTTTCATGATATCACTTCATTCTGATGTGAACGTTCTCTTTTCAGTGGTTCAATCATTTTGTGAAGATCAAACAATACTTTTTTGTCAAACAATATTATTGGTAGGGTTGTTTGCATTAACAGCTATATGAACAACATCAGATCTTAATTCTCTCTTTAGTTTTAGATCATTTTTGGGTTCTTAACATCAATATTTATGTACTTTCGATAATTGTTTTTTGTTTAGTTGGAGTTTTATGTTTTTCTTTCTTTCGTTGAGTTTAAAAGACTAGGAAGCAAATCGGGTTTGTTACATGCAGTTTGGAATTATGAATTGGTTATTCTAAATGATTTAATGGCAGTTATTTCACTTATATGTTCTATTACTGTTTAATTTATAAGAAAACTTATGCTTTAATTTGATATTAAGTTTAGAGAGTTGCTTATGTAATCATGTTATGAACATGTGTTTAATGGTTTAATCTTTAAAATGGCTAAAGTAGATATATTTTTAATGAATAATTGGATTTATCATTATATAATTAAATATAATAATAAAACTATCATTATCTTTTTTTTTATTAAATGTAAACTTATGAAATATTTTGATAAATCAATGTATATATTTATCAAGTAAACCAATGAAATATTATCATTATCTCAATTTTTTTTTAAAGTTTTCTTCTAAATTATCATTGAACTTTATTTTTTATTTATTTTATTTTTACTTGGATTTGTGTGTTTCAATGTTTTTTGGTAATTTAATACATTTTTCTGGTTTAAAAATTAAAAAGTAGATTAAGAGAGACTAAAAGTTCACATTCTTCGTTGTCCAAAACAAAAGTTCACATTTTTATTTTACTTTATTGTGTTTAATATTTGATATATAATTATGCTCTTATGATTTCATAGTTTTATAGTTTTTCTTTGTACTAAGAAGACGTAGACCGAGATAAAAAAAAAGAACTCAAATGACTAAGAATATAAATAATAAGTTATTGTCATGTTTAAATCATAAGAAATATACTAATAACTATTAGTAAAACGATTATGCATACATATGCGATATGCGGACAAAACACCTAGTTAATATTTTAAATACAACATCTAGTTAATATTTCAAATACGGATGAAGTATATAGTAAAAATGATGTTTTCTAATTTTTTTGTTTTACAAAGAAACATAATTTTTGTATATATAATTTCACGCAGCTCATGATGCTGGTCATCACCTAATCATATTAAAGACTCTATTAATCCTAGTAAAATAAACATTTCTATACATAGTTGGAAAGTATAATTAAAATGACGCATACATTTGTGTCAGATCTGAGATAGACTGAAGACTATATAACTCGAAAAATCAAAACTCGCCGACGGTTATACGATCCCGATCCCACACGCCTCTCTGTCTCTCAACCACAACAATGACGAAAATGCCCCCTGCAATCGCCATCCTCCTCTTCTCCGTCGCGCTCCTCGCCGCGATCCCACCTTCCACAGCCGAGATCAAATCCCTCGTAATCTCCGACGACGCCCGCCCCATGATCCTCTTCGAAAAATTCGGATTCACACACACCGGCCACGTCACGGTCTCCGTCTCCTCGGTCTCCGTCGTCTCCACCTCCTCGGATCCGAACCCCGACCCGTCGCGCCTCGGATTCTTCCTCCTCTCGGAAGAGTCCCTCCTCCAGGTCCTCCTCGAGATGCAGCAGAACGCTCGATTCTGCGTCCTCGATTCCCACTACGTCACGCACCTCTTCACGTTCCGAGATCTCTCCCCTCCGCCGAACTCGCGGTTCAACCACTCGTACCCGGTGACTTCCCCGAACGAGTACTCTCTCTTCTTCGCGAACTGCGTCCCCGAGACGAAGGTCTCCATGGCGGTTCGCACGGAGATGTATAACAAAGATCCCAACGGATCTAAGGACTATCTCCCCGCGGGAGCTACTCAGCTGCCGTCTCTCTACTCCTTCTTCTTCCTCTGCTACGTGGCGTTTTTAGGTTACTGGAGCTATACCTGCTGGACGAATAAGAGAATGGTACACCGGATCCATCTTCTCATGGCGGGGCTGCTTTTAATCAAATCGTTGAATCTGATCTGCGCGGCGGAGGATAAGCATTACGTGAAGATCACGGGGACGCCTCATGGATGGGATATACTCTTCTACATCTTCCAGTTCATTCGCGTTGTTTTGCTTTTCACTGTGATTATCTTGATCGGAACGGGATGGTCGTTCTTGAAGCCGTTTTTGCAGGAGAAGGAGAAGAATGTGTTGATCATTGTGATCCCGCTTCAGGTGCTAGCGAACATTGCTTCGATTGTGATCGGTGAGACTGGACCTTTTATTAAAGATTGGGTGACGTGGAACCAAGTGTTTTTGTTGGTTGATATAATTTGCTGCTGTGCGATTATCTTCCCTATCGTATGGTCGATTCGGGCCTTGAGGGAGACGTCGAAGACGGATGGGAAAGCTGCGAGGAACTTGTCGAAGCTGACGTTGTTTAGGCAGTTTTATATTGTTGTTATTGGGTATCTTTACTTCACGAGGATTGTGGTGTTTGCGTTGAAGACGATTGCGGCGTATAAGTACCAGTGGGTGAGCTTTGCGGCGGAGGAGATTGTGAGTTTGGTGTTCTATGTGATTATGTTTTATATGTTTAGGCCTGAGGAGAAGAATGAGTACTTTGCTGTTGATGATGATGAAGAAGAAGCTGCTGCTTTGGCGCTTAGAGACGATGAGTTTGAGCTTTGAAAATGGAGTAAGGACTCGAAGATTTATTCTTTTTATGTGTTGATGAAAGCTCTGTGAAGACAGAGTTCTATGTTAAAGTCGTCTGATATTGCAACTTTCTTTTTCTGTTAAATTTTTGTTCTTTCTTTTACATGGAAATTTCATTGTTACAGATGTTCCACGCTTTTATATAGTTCTCTTCACAGTTCATCGTTTGTGCTCGTTCAAGTTGATGTGTTTCAACTTTCAATCACTGTTTCAAAAATCGTCGTCTCATTGACTTTACTTACTAAGTTCTTAGAAGGGACCAATTCAATTGATGTCTAGCCCCTTAATCAAATTTATCACTAGTTAGCTTTTAGTTTAATACGATAAATTGATTGATTATAGTTTAATGTAGTCTTACAATGGCCAAAATCCAAAATAAGAAGAAAAACTGTTTGTTTTTGTTAGCAGAGAAGAACTACAAACAGTTTCTCTTGTAAAAACAGAGAAGATAACATACACCGTATAGACAAACCAGTACACTCTTCGTCTCCTTGAAGACAAAAAAAAAATTACAGAGGCAACATAATTTGTAAAAAAACATTATATGGTAAATATATATTTCGCATTGTAGTTTCATTCAACAACAGATTCTCAAGTAACCATCATGTGCTCCAACGATGAACAACCTGGAGAATGGTAAAACACAAATGGTCGATAAGTCCGACCTCACTCTTCCTCCCTTTTCCGCCATATACAGTTTCTGTGGTATAATCCGCTGCTGCTGCTGCTGCTCGTCCTGACAATTGAACAAAACATATCATCCTCACATAATTTATCTTGATTTCACCAGGAATTCTATAATTTCTAATATTTGTTCAGGCAATGTAGCAAAATTGATCAACGCGTGTTTGGTTTTAACTCATTAACGTGAAAATCTCGATAAGGAGTGAGAAACTACCTCGTCTTGAGACTTTGACAGTGAGAAAACCCCAATGTTGTTTCTTGAGATGGAGATAACGTCTTTGCCCCAGATGGAGAAACCTGAAACACCGTCGTTGTGTCCTTTAACAACAAAAGGCTCTGGTGTCCAGCTCCTGTTTTACCACAAAAAACAAAACCGTTGTTATTACATGTAAACTTACAAAAAAAAAACTGTGATGACTGTTTTGCTCACTTCCTCAAGTCCCAGATACGTAGGGTTTTGTCAAGAGAGCTGGACACAAGTAAATGGCTCTCAGGTGCCGCTAACTGCAAGAATGAAGACAACGTTCGTAGATGAGAAAAAGCCATATTGGTTTTAGGAACTTATATCGTTTTGGGAGGAATGAGAACTTAGTTCACCTTGGTCACATATCCGTCATGAGCTCTCCAGGAGGAAATAACCCCACCTTTCCTCAAGTCAAATAGCTTACACTGGCCAGAACTAAAACCAGCTGCAATCCAAGATGGTGATACTGATGCTCCGTCTCCTTGTTTAGTATGAGATCCTCCTGAACAAAGAGCAGATACGAGGGAAGTAGACCCAGATTCAAAAGATTCTCCACTCCAAAGTTGAAGCTTCTGGCCTCTTGCTAAATCGATAAACCTGAATTGTACAGTGGAAATAATTGCATATTATCTCTAATGCTTAAATGTTATGATTTTGTACAGTGGATACTGTTTTACCTGAGGGCTCCGGATCCGGTTCCGACAACAAGCTGATCCATGTACTCTAAATAATGCATACATGTATACATGTTTCCATCGAATATCCCATTTGATAACCCATGTGACACATGTCTATTAGACTGATTGGAATTATTGTTTGATGACAGATATGAGGAAGCTTGATCTTGATCTTGATCCGCAGGTGACTCGGAGAACAAATGTATTAGTTTCCCGGTTTGGCTGTTCCACACATGTATTGTTCCGTCACAAGATGCTATCTTTCCGGTGGAAGATAAAATACTGATGTCATTAACAACCTAAAATATACAACAAAAAAGTTAGATGCTTTCTATTTTGAATAAATTGGCGCTGAAGGTAAGCTTTAGTAAGCCAAGGAACCAACCTCTTCATGGGCATGATAACCAGAGACACAGCTTAAGCTTGCTAGTTCCCACTTCTGAACACTTCCCTTGAACCCTGGATCAATACCTGAGGTGAAAACTGTACACTCATCTTCAGAAACCACTAAAGATCTTAGAGCTCCGCGATGGGCATGAGCTGAAGACAAAACAGATGCTCTAATTTTCCATCGTTGCTCATCTTTGGGGTTTCCAAAACGTCCAATGTCAAGTCCATCCCAACAAGCTACTGGACTAGGAAACCATGACCAGGGTTCATGCACCAAAGGGCTTAAGACTTCTTCTTGTCCTTCAACTGGGTCATGTATATGAGGTTTTAAGTGATTGGAGTTTCTTAAGCCCTGCGACTGGGGAACTACCCGTCCAGATCCATTAAGCAATGTCTTAGGAGTGTGCTTAGACGCAGGGCCCTTGCTTAGCACAGGCTTGGTTTCCATATTATATCGAGAGGATCGTCCTGTGTATTCCCACTGATACACAATAGATTCAGTGATAAATGACTATTATATATCAGATATTATTGCAACAAAAACCAGAAGAACATATATGAAGAAAGGATACCTTCCAGTTATGATGCTTTAGCAGATATTGCTCGAGTAGTAGCCAGGTTGGACAGCCCTGACGTAATTTCTCCATACCAAGAAGTGAGGCGAAAGAAGGATACAGAAGCAACCTGTCATTCCTACAGTGTTAGGACATAAAATGGAATCACACAAAAGTTATTTACCGATGTACAGGTGAAACACGCACACAAGATCCATACGGCTTTTGATTGGAGATTCTGGATGGGAATTTCTTTCTGTAGTTCTGATCTTCCAGTTTAAAGAGTCAGATACATCAGTACTCTTCTCAGAGAAAGCAAATTCATCGAAAAGCTCCTTCAACTGCGGTAGAACATGCAATGCAGTCAACTCTTGTCCAATCCGCTGGCAAATTGACATCAGGGAAGTTGCAGCAAACTGAAACATCGAAGAAAACAACATTGAAAAGAAAATCAAATGTTAAAAGACATTTCATATAACTGCAACAAGCAGAAAAGAGGTACTGATAGATCCTTTTATAAATTAGGCATTGGTGCATGCCTCGCAGCGGAAATACCAATATAAATAATACTACAAGAGAGCCCTTAAAAATTTAGCTAAATATCAGTTTTTGGATTATCCTTCACACCTCCCTCAAAGGTACTAATAAAGAAAATAGAAGAACAGAGAAAGAATATCAAGAGTACCTGAAGGACTCGCAACTCTAGGTTTTTCTGCATAAGTACTCTTACGTGTAGGCACAACCGACCCTATATGATGATAGACAAACCACGACAGACGAAAAGTTAAGCGGTTAACATAAAACTACAATAAGGATAGGAGATTGAACTTTTTTATCACATACTTTGGTTAGTTCATGTATGAGCAACTCGTCTGGTATAAGAGCAACTAGACCATCGAGTGTGATTAGGCAATCAGTCAGTGCTAAAGAACACCAACTATGGACAGGCTCTGGTTTTTTCATAGAAGAAAGATCGATACAGAAGCAAACAACATGTTCAAGCAATGGCATCATTTGTTTGACAATGTAGTTCACGCCCAACAGTCTCCCTGAAACGTTACAACATAACAATCACTTGGCTAATATGAAACTTCTATGTAGAGGCTAAGTTGCTTAAACCAACAGATAGAGTGTACCAATTCTAACCAGCACCTCAATCCCATCAGTACGTATTCCTTTTCCGAAGTAATTAATCAGAGGCAGTATAGTCTGTATTGAGGGAAAAGTCAGCATCCAAATCAGAATTTCTGAAACACAGCATACCAGATGAAAGGTATATTAAAAATAATTTTGACAAGAACAGGAAATCTTGTCTCACCTGATGGACTGTAACAGGGGCGCCAAGCTCTTCGCTGGAACCAATCAGCAGCACAGAAGCTGCAGAAGCCGAAATCTTGTCCGGAGAATTATACAAGTTTGATATGACTAGTGGATGAATCATTTCAAGGTATACTCTCTTTCCAATTCGAGTCCATAGTTCCCTCACAAACGAATCTTGAAGAAGAGAAACTTTCAAATGCGAGTAACCTGTCGTCTAAGCATATTATACTACGTCAGGAGACAATAACTGAAATTAACAGTAAGCTGATATTGTAAGTACATTAACAGATTCCATTGGTAACCAACAAACTATACGTACCAATAAGATCTTCTGGATAGAAGGCAAGACAAGTCTTTGCACAGCCACTGGTGTCAAATATTTTGTGAATTCTTTGATAAGTACATAAGCCCATTCACACTCGTTGTCAGATAGAAGTGTCGTCACCAGTGGCAAGCAGTACGCAGCACACATCTCTGCCACAAATGATCCCATTGCTTTTAAGGCCCCCTGTTTGGCAAAACTAGCAGCATAATACAAGCGTGTTCCACCTTTGGCCAAAAGGTGAAGTGGAGCAGCAAACAAGTAAGCTGACTTCACTGTGGCTGAGAAATACGGAGAGTTCAAAAGACTCTTTGCTGACGGCCTCCTAAATTTTTCGAAAGGAAGAGAAAGTAAGGAGTCAGTCACACATCTAAAAAGGAGAAAACGTGTTACTACATTTTTTATCAGCATGTAGCACACAGAGAGTCATAAAGCCAGTGGAGTATCAAAGATGACTAGGGTTTACCAAAAAAAGGTGAGACAATATACCTTCGCCAATCTCGTTCAATGCAAGCTTCAACAAGTACTTTAGTAAGAGGAGGAAGTTCCTTGATTAATTCAGGTAAGTCACCACCTTCTAAATAAGTAGCCAGAGACACCGAGTTAAATAGCGGCCTCATCAAATAAAGTTCCGCCAAGACACAGCCAATAGAGAAAATATCCTCTGCGATGGCCTTTCCTAGGCAGAAATCTTGCCGCCATAGTAACAACTCCTGAGGTTCTATAGAAACTTCGTCTCGCACGTCTATATGCTCCAGAAGATAATTCAAACATATATCGGATGGCACGCCTTTGTTTCTTGAAGTTCCAGAAAGACTAGTATCAGCTTTGTTCGTGTTCTCACTAGAAGATTCATGCAAAGGAGACTCATCCAAGTTTTGATAAAGGTGATATTGAGGACTTAGATGTGATGCATGTTCAGAAAATGCAGATGCCTCTTCAGTTTCTTCCAAATACTCATCAGCTTCGAGGATGACGGATCTCTTGTTGTCCACCCCAAAGCCATGAAACGTATGCATTTCTTGTTCATTTCTACTTTGTTCCTTCTCGCGGGAAAAACGCAGGCGCACCGGGTGAGGCCGGAAAAAAAGCTGACGGCGTCCAACCGACCTTGGTACAGCTGGCTCAGATGAAGACAGCATAACATTCTTTGCAGTAATAGCAGCCTGGCCCGACATTTTGTAACCAAAAGTAATATCAATCCAATGATGTAATCGAGATGAAACATGGGGGCTTTCCAGAGCATCTCGATGCAATCTAATGAACTCCTCGGGGCTGCTTGCCCATGGAGGTACAGCCAAATCAGACATACTAGGATGAAGAGAGCAGAAGATGCGGGAATCGCAGTAAAACTCAGGGATGCACTCGTCAGGGGTCCAATCATAAAGCCTTTGCATATCAGAGGGATACTCATTAGGCTCGTACACAGATCGAACTGCCTTACGCAGGACGCTCAGTGGCAGTCTCCTAGCTTTGTAGCTGCAAACAGCCAGCTCAGACAGACATTCATCTGAAACATGATGCGGAATCTCAAATGTCGAATAGGTAAAATCTAACTGCTCATCTCCTTTTGCCAATCTCCATTTGCTTTTCCTTAAATCCCGCCAGCCTGAGTCACTATCTTTTTCAGGTTTTTTGCTGAAATCTATGACCCATGGCATTACTGGATGAAATGTGTGGTCTCCCCACCTTCGGCCTGCTAGTTTGTTTAAGAAGAGTAAATACTCAAAATTGCTAGCCTCTCCCTTCCACCATTTATCAAAGATAGTCTGCCAGTCCAGATGTGAAGAAATTTTAAGATCAGCATAAAGGCCAGAATAATAGCAACCCTCTACACACAAACTTTTTCTTGAGGCAGATGAATTGGCATCTCCAGATCCTAAATCAGGCTTGCTATAGATCTTTAACCAACTCCACAACGATTCAGACAAGAAAATGTTTGATGGACGAATATCCCCATGGGGGATCCCCAACCCATGCAAGTGAGCTAGCGCAGACAACAGCTGATATACAATAAAACTTCTGTGCCACTCTGACTTTAAAGCATTAGGACTGTAGTAGAGAATGTTTTCCAATGTAAACGGGGGTTTGGGGAGCACTGAGACCAAACAATCAGATGATGTCAGAACCCCCAAGACCGGTGACAGATTTGGATGCCTGAGACCTGGAAGATCGCTTTCCTCCTCTAACAACGGTAACCCAAGAAGACGAAGGAAACTTTCAGTTTCTTGTGCAGATGACTCTCCACCAATCAGGCGATTTAGAGAGGCTAAAATATAATCTTCCGGGCACTCAGAAAGGAAACTAAAAGCAAGCTTTTGAAGATGAGAGGCAGAACAACATTTGCTAATCTGAGCAATTGGTAAAAGTGCAGCCAACGCTCTCCTGCTTGGAAAACTACCTGAAGACTCGCAAGAGATGTCCTCTGTGCCTAAGCCTAACTCTCTGCCGTTCGTAGCCTTAAAGTGTGAACAAATCAAATTCTCATCACAGTCAACATCATCGTTTGAATTCCCAAGTCCTTCACTACAGAAAAAGGAAGTTCACTCAAAATCACGAATAGGAGAAGATCCAACTATTTAGCCCAAGGAGAAAAAGATTGAACATACACGTAATTGACTAAGCAACCATGTTCTTCCTTGCGGAGATACTCCAAAACGAACTGAGATGAACTAGAATCAAAATCAGAAGCAGAAACTCCCTCCTCGCTAGAGTCAGAAACCTACACAAAATCACCACTCGAATCAGCTTCAAATTCCAATACTCCCACCATCGATATCTACATACATATTGTGCATACTGAACTACCTTAACGACGGCGGAGGATCCGAAAGGAAGCGGAGAATCGGAGAGGCCGTAAGAGAAGACGATCTGATCGGAGAAGTCTGACTTGATCCGTTGCTGGAGGCAATCGAAGCAAACTTCACCTCGCATCCTTTATTTTTCTCAGTATCTTCCTCGCATTCTTATTCCTGTCGATGAGATTCCGATCTGAAGAGAGAGAGACGTCAATATTTTTTTTTTCTGTAGGAAAGATCGACCAAACCTCGGCGACCTTCTCAAATCAAACGCGGCCAAGCACGCCGCGTTTCCTTTAATTCCTCCCCTTCAAAACGCCGCGTTTTAGTCGGTTACCGCCATATTAATTATTACTCCATAATTGGTTCAATATCGGTTTAATAGTCCGGTATGATTTCGGTTTGTCAAATATTTGAAAGTTTCTGATCGGTTTAATGGGAGGAGGAGGAGGAGGCATGGAGGAGTTGACGGAAGATGAGAAGAGAGCTCTCAGAGGAAGCAAATTCGCACCGCTTACTTCTCTTCCTTCCTCTTCTCGCTCTCAGCTGCCCAGGTTCTTTATCACTCCTCAAAGCTTTTTCTTCTTATCGATTTGAAGTTCCGACTTTCATGTGTTAGCTCATCCAGGTGGACCAATGAAGACGAACAAAGCGGCGGCTTTAGCCAAGTTTCTAGAAAGGAAGCTGCAAGATCCTAATGTGTTGTCTTCCATTGATCCTGATCTTATCGAGTTGGCTGTCAAAAACTCCAGACACATTATTTCGAGTGAGTGCTACATTAAGACAAGACTCTTTGACGGTGTATGTTTGAAAGTTTTGGAATTGGAACGAAAAGGGATTAGTTTGTTTAGAGAGGTGTATAGCATTTGGAAGATGGCAATGTAAGGCTCCTTGTTAGTGTAGTAGAGGACCATTTAATTATTAGCCTTGAAGAGTTTGTTAGTTGATTATAGTCACGGTTGATAGCTCAGCATTAGCTGAGAGCTGAGGTTGCTGTGCATAATCTGTTGACGTACTGATAAGGTGTTCTTGTTGAGTCTAATGCAGGACTATATTGTAACTAGCTTACTGGTAGTGCAAGTTACTGGTAATGAAGGTGTTACTGTAATTATTTTCGGTAATTTGCTTTTGTTTGTTCTCTGTCCGCGTTAAATAAAAGGAGGATCACTTCTGTTTCTTATCTGGTATTGTAGATTTTCTAGTATTTTGGTTGGACATTAGCTTTGAGAGCTAGGATATGAACAAGCTCTTCTGAAATTGTAGCTCAGTTCTAGTTAAGATAATTGGTACCAAGCCCAACTCTCTCCCTTCAATGCTGAAAAACTATGAAAAGTGGAATAATGTAGTAGAAACTATGGGTGGCATCCATCAGGAAATCTTATATGTTTGGGTATAATTGTGTTTCAAAGGTTATGTTAGAGCAGGATGTATGTGGTATTGAAACTTCACTAAATCGTTGCAAATAAATATTGTGCATTGATGCATTCCTTTGGCTTTCCATAATTTCATAGTCGCTTTGAAAGAGTTTGGAAAGCATAGTATGTAGTTTGGCATTCCTGAGATGAAATGCATAATGACTGCTTGCCTGAATGTGGTTCCACACTATAAGTCACATTGTAACTGTGGACTAAGTTTAGCTCACTTCGAACGTTAGAATAATGTTATTCCTAGATGTTCGGTGCAAACAACATAGCACGCTAGCATAGAGAGATTTGCTTTTATCCAAGCCAATGCCGTGTAAAATAATGCACAACGTTAATGTTATTGGGGAATATATATGTGGCAGAACGAGTTTTCTTAAGGCTCTGGTAAGAGTATCGAATGTGAAGGCATAATCTTTTATGATCCTCTACTGATCTCAGGTAGGACTTCAAGTTCAGGAAGAAGAATCCAACACGTTGTCTCCTTTGTAGACGTTGAGGTACCTGATTCTTTCTACTATCTTTGAGAATATATTCTACTGACCAGTTCTTACGTACGCCTTCTTCCGTCATGTTTTAGGTGTCTTCTGATGACGATAAGATAGAGAACACTAAGCTAAGCAAAAAGAAAAAGAAGAAAAAGAAGAAGAAAAACAAAAAGCACAAGGTTATCTCCCTCGCACCCTTTGTCCTTACCTCATCTTTCGGCTTGCTTTTCGTTCTCCCCACACAATTTTTATAAAGTCTGTTGCTTTCTGGATTCCGTCACTCATATCTGTGTGGGGTAAACTTTTATGAAAGGAGCAGATCACAGTCGATGAAGATGCCAAGTTGAAGAGACCCAACAAGAAGTTGAAGCTTTAGTGCCCCTTTTTGGGCTATATATTACTGGTCATATATTTGATAAAGTTTAGACTGGAGCTATTTGTGAGTTGAATTCAAATAGCTTCGTGAATCTGAAATTTGTATTTTGGTTGAAGTTGAATTGATTTTGTTTTTAGCCTCTTAGATCATGATTAGTGATGGTCCGGTCTAGTTCATTTGCAGGAACAGTATATGTAACAGAGATTATTATTTATTGGGTTAGGTGTTTGTACTACTTCCAAGGGACAAGATGAGACTCAATATAGTACGAAAACTTTTAAGTTACTAATTTCTATGATTTTCTAAGATTTGATCATATTTTATTGTCTACGTGATGATTATCAATCTCTTTCATGTCGTCGCTTTACAATTCATGGATCAAATCTAATGAGATTTAGCAGCTAACTAGTCAAATTAATTGATTATAATATTATTCAATTAATTTGATCGTTCGTATATTTGTGAAAACTATTCATCATATATAGCATGGTCCGAGCTCAAATTTCAAACAATTTTTTGTATTAGAAAAACAAGAGAAGAAGTATTAGAAATGAAAACAAGGAAAAAATGACCCTCGCCGACATTTGGTAGATAAGGATACGAATGTTAATGGTCGAAAAGATGGTATGGTTGGGAGAATAACACAATCTCCAAAAAGCTGCTCACATGTGGCCAATACTTCTCCAAGTCAAAAACTTCACCATGCTTTATAAGTTTATATAATAAATGCGTCACTTGGCGACAAAAGAAAATAACACTGCCTCACTTAACTAACTGATCTTCGCTCTTTTGTGAGTGGCTCGAATCATCGATTATACAGTGTCACATTTTTAAGTGGTCCGAACGCAAATCCTCACGTGTCCTTTTTACGGGGTTTAACTTCACGCGCTTTATAAGGCAACCAAAACGAAAACGACGATAAAAACATAACGTAATGATGGTATTCGAAATGCTAGAGAAATTTCATCCAACTTTGGCTCAACTTGTCGCCCACAAAACAAAATGTAAAATAGAAACTCAGGCTATTACGATGGCTGGTGAAAGAATCCCAAAAACTTGAATCCTGTTTGACACATTTAACTTATACTATGATGATGACCTTTGTAATAATTCACCCAACGCATTAAATTTACGATTCCATATATTTATCAGAAGTGGTAATAATGCTATATACTTCGTAGTGTGAAGTGACTCTTTAAACGTTTCGTGGAGGTGTTGACTGCGATTCACACTCTTTGCGTGAGCGTGCAAGACAAATACTTTCCGCAATCTCCTTCTCACCACGTCAATTTTTGTTTGTGCAAATAAAACAAGTTGTTTTTGTATTCTTTTATATACTTTTATAGTTTTCATTTGTAAGTATTGTTTTCCCTCTATACAAGCTCATGTCAAAATCATGACAAAGTGTAAATCAGCTCGAGGCGCCAAGAGATAACGAGTTTCCTTATCTGCATTCATGATTTCGGAAAGGAAATCTATGTTTGTCAACGAATATCAAAAACCAGTGTTTTTAAACCCAGACGGAAAGATAAACTAAAAAAATTTTGGATCATGGTTCAATATGATTGGATTAAACCTTGTTCAATAATCTGTTTTAATACATTTTAATATATAAATTTAGAAATAATATTAGTAAATATGATACATAAGTAAAAATATAAATAATTTTAAAATATAAAATATTGTAAATATAAACTAGTTTTATGCTAATAATTTATATCAGTTTAATAACTCTGAAATCCAATCGTCCGACTATGTAATCGGTTTAGGATCGAACCAGTTATTAGATCCAAACCGGCTATGTATCCGGTTCATGGTCGAATCCAATTTAACTATCGGTTTTGTCCGGTTTTAAAAACACGGTAAAAAACCAAACATTTATTAAATGGTAATATTGGTTTCTTTTTTTGAATTATACAGAGGTATCCTGGCCTCACAGAAGTGATCCAGACTAGTCACGTGTTGCCACATGTCGATCCTCTGTCCCTGGCGATGCCGAAATGTTAATTCCCCAGTGGCCGAGATTCGAATCCAGGTGGCGGTAATCACAGCTGTAAGCCCTTTACCACTAGAGCTAGAAGCCCCGGTTAGTAATATTGGTTTCTCTTTCTCGGTTGTCTTTAATATTTAATTGTGTTCTATTGCTTTTATAGTTTCCGCATGCAGATAGATATAATTTGTTTAATGGTTATAGTTATATTCATATCTTATAGATATAATTTGTTTAATGGTTATAGTTATATTCATATCTTTTTTTTAGAGAATAATTATGTTCATATCTTTGAAACAAAGCGAGTGTAATCTAATGGTGACGGCGTGGTTATCTTCTCTGGAATTTGAATCTTCTTCCTCTCAGTTTAATATCCTCGTGAGAGGAAGATTTACGTCCAATAACAAAGATATTATCAAAGGTTACTTTTTTTTGGTAACCTTTTTAGAGAATTAATTCTTTGATATTATCAAAGATATTATCAAAGGTTACTTTCGAGTCTAGAAAGACGACGAGTGGTTTTGTTTGGGAATTTCTTAATTAACAAAGAATTAATTCTTGTTTATAATGTTTACAGTTAAAATATTACATTTACGAAAAAACTGTTTTGTATATGGCCATACTCGACACAGCTAGTCAAAAATGTTAACCGTAGATAATATATCAAACTAAGAATATAAGGTGGACAAGTCGTAATCAACATTAGCACAAAAAATATAACTCTAATATGCTCGAGCAGTGTAGTAGCGAATAGCGACCCATAGGTAAGTTTACAAAACAACTAGCAGATTGGTTGAGAAAACAAAATGTTAGCATCAAATATTAAATAAGATATTTTGTTATAAAAAAAAGATTAATAAGACATACGTTGCTTTTGACAAAGAAATTGTCTTCTTGCTATATTTGCAACTTGAACCGACAGAGTTTAATTTATTTGACTTTTGTTTTCCCAACCATTACAATTTCCAAACTACCATTTCCCATTTTAAAAAGATTTATATAGTAAGATATTTTTTTTTATAAGTATATAGTAAGATATTGCATTTGGATAGACTATATATTTCATAACATTTGTGTCAATATATCTATATGTGACTTTGTGTGTGTGGTGTTTTTGTTTCAAGAGCTAAGTACACAAGTTTGTAAACTCATTGTTTTGTAGATCAAAGTCAAATTTTGAACCCCACCATCCAAACATTGGTAGAAGTTCATTCTAATCAGTAATCACTTTCAATGCCTTAGTTAGTTGATAAAATATTCGATTTTCTATTTACATCGATAATTAATCTAAATTTTTACCTATAATCCATCTGGATTTTATATGCAAAAGTTTCACTAGCATCATTTCTAATTCATTGTAAATATATAAAATACCTACATTAAAAAGCTAAAAAATCAATCCATAATAATGTTCAAAATACCTGATTCAGCTAGTTATGAGGGTATAAATATTTTTTACTTTTTTAATGAAACATATTTTGATTACCCTTTGATAGCTGATAAAAAAAAATTAATGCTATCCTAGGGTATTTTTAAAAAAAAACATATCCACATATTATTTCAAGTGTTTCATTTTGAAGGTATAATTTCACAGTAAATCAAAATCAATAATTGATAAAAATAGAAAATATCAAGAATAGAAAGCAATAATAATAAAGAAAGAGAAGTCATCTAGTATAGGTTTGGCGCGTATATTAACCACCACCGGCAAAACACCCACAAAAAGGCGACCCACGCATAAAGAAAGATCAACACCTTCTTCCCCCCTCCATCCCCCTTCCAAATAAAATTAAATTAAAATAATAATAAATAATTCATTACGAATTAAAACCAAAAATATCGGCACAGACGAAAACAAAAACTGAATTTAACAACTTTAAGCAGAGAGAGAGAGAGAGAGAGAGATCAAGCGAGCGACTGAGAGAGAGTGGTGTTCAGACAGAACCAAACCACGATCCGTGCTTCTTTGTCCTTTTCTTCCTTCTCCAAACAAACAAAAGAAGAAGAAAATCCCTTCCCCGACACTCCCATTTGAACGGAGCTCAACATTGCTCGAGACAGAGAGAGGTTAGGGAGATAAACGATGGAGCGGTACGGTCGCGTCGGCGAAGAAGGGCCACGGGCGGATCCATCACCTCCCGGAACCGAAACCGGTTTAGAAGGTATAACGTTGCGATTTAGCGTTTTGCGATCGTTGTTTTTCAAAATGCGGTTTTTTGTGTAGGTTCGATGTGGCGGTTAGGGCTGCGAGGCGGTGGAGGTGAATCATTCCCGGAGCGTCCCGATGAGCCTGATTGTATTTATTACTTACGTACCGGTGTTTGCGGGTACGGTTCCAGGTGTCGGTTCAATCACCCACCAAACCGTGTACCGGTAATAATCTCTCTGCCTCTCTCTCTGTTTTTTACTGTCTTGAGTTTTTGATAAAGTTACTACCTTTTTGATCACAGATGCATAGTTGTATCTATATGATCTAACACTGACACATGTAGTTTGCTTGGAAGCTCTTAACTAGATGTTTTTATTCTTTTAGGTCTTGGGAGGTCTCAGAACAGAACCTGGAGAGTTTCCAGAGAGAATGGGACAACCCGTGTGTCAGGTTTTTTTATCGATTCTAGCAATGCTTAGTGATTTAGTGTAGCCAAAGTCTCTCACTTTTTATGTTTTTTTTATTTGAACAGCATTTTATGAGAACGGGAACATGTAAGTTCGGTGCTTCTTGCAAGTATCACCATCCTAGACAAAGAGGAGGAGATTCTGTTACTGTCTCATTAAACTACATGGGATTCCCATTACGCCCGGTTTGTTTTTTCTATCTTCTCTGGTTTTTGTCTTTGTTTCTTTTGGTGGTGTACGTGTATTGATCTCTCAATGGTTTTTTCCTTGCAGGGTGAGAAAGAATGCTCCTATTACATGAGAACCGGTCATTGTAAATTCGGTTCCACCTGTCGGTTTCACCATCCCCTTCCTCCTGGTGCACAACCGCCATCTCACCAGCAGCAGTTATCAACTGGTTCAGCTATTTATCCATCGTTACAGTCTCAGTCAGGTGTTTTTGTAGCAAGACCACAGCTTTTACCAGGCTCCTATGTTCAAAGCCCTTACGGTACTTACAGCCAAATGGTTCTTCCTCCTCCCGGTATGGTTCCATACCCGGGCTGGAACCCTTACCAGGTAACGTTCCAAACCGATCCTACTTTCTTCCTTACCTCTTAATCTTTTAACAAAGTCTCAGTTTAATTTTGTTTAGGCTTCCCCTGGGAGTCAACCCTCTATGGGATCAAGCTCTGTTCCTTTGGCGCCTGCTTATCAAACGAGCCTATCTTCAAATAAGGAGCAATCTTTTCCTCAGAGACCTGGAGAACCAGACTGTCAGTACTTTATGAGAACCGGAGACTGTAAATTTGGAGCCTCTTGCAGATTCCATCACCCTCTTGAAGCAGCACCACCAAAAGGAGTTAATCTCAGCAATATTGGCCTCCCACTTCGTCCTGTAAGTCTCACTCATTGACTATTTCAGCTTTTACGCCTTGAGTTATGAAAAGAATTGTCATGAAATTGTCATGAACTCAACGTTATAGAGTTTATTGTTATGAATTAATAATATGTTCCGTGTAGAAGAACTCTGTTTCTTGATTTGATTTGAAAGTTTTATTCAGACGTAAGTTTATTTTTTGAAATTTCATTCTTTTTCCTGTACAATAATACATCTTATAACAATGTACAATGCATCTTAGAACAGAAAGTTAATACTAAGAACATTTGCAGGGCACAGCGCCATGCAGCCACTTTGCGCAACATGGGATCTGTAAGTTTGGGCCTGACTGCAAATTTGACCACTCCATGGGCTCTTCTTCACTAAGCTACAGCACGTCTGCTTCTTCGCTCACTTACCCTCCAGGATCCTCATCGCTCGGCACATTAGCTGCGTCATCATCATCGACGTCTGACCAACGCACAGAGCTTCACTCTTCGAGCTCCGTTAAACCAAAAACCACTACAAGTGGTGGCTCGGAAACTGTGTCCGCTGGAGTTTCTTCTTCTATGACCGGGGGTGTGAGCGAGTCTGAGCCTGTTGCTGAGACCAAAAATGGTGACTCGGCTAGCATTGAGGATGAGGTTAAGGCTTCAAGTTAAAGAGACAAAACTCAAAGGAGAGAAGAGAAGAGAATCTCTCTCTATTCTTCTTAGGTTATCATCTCTCTCTTTTTTTCTCTATCTTCTTTTCATCAAACTTTCATGAACTCAGGAACATAAAAAGGGAAAAGATTCGTTTTTTGGGTAGAGACAGACAACACCAAGAAGCAGAAGGAGAGAGAGACGAAAGCAGCTCTAGTTTTATGTGTTATGTCTTTCCTCTTATGTCTCTCTTACCATGTTCATATGATTCCTTCATACGGCCATCTATCTTTTTTTCTTTTCTTTTTTCTGTTCAAACATTTCGAAAACAATTGTTAATAAAATGGCCTGAAAATCCTTTGTTTCTTAAGGAAAAAGGTTATGGAAAATGGGATTTGATCGAGAATCCGATTTTTCTTTTTAATTACGTTTTTTTTAAAAGGTGAAGTTATTAAGTAAAACCCTTGTTATTTTCAAGAGAAGATACATGTATAATGTTTCAGTCAACCCTTTACTTGCTCAAAAAGAAAGGGTTTGGCAAAAGACTTTTAATTTCTAAATGTAAACAAAATGTTAAATAGTAAACGCAATAGTCTTGAAACAATCCGATTCTAAATGGTTTGGGAGCAGCAACAAGAAGAGGAACAGAAAATATATAACAGGTTTCGGTGTCACGTTTCTATTTTCGTTCTTCTTGTTCTACACTCGATCCGTACGACTCTGATCATGATATGAAAAGAAGTAGGGTGGGTAAAAAGTAAAAAACACTGTTAATGTGGAAGTAGAAGTCAGTAATTCTCGTACTTGGTTCTTTATGTCGGTGATATAACATGTGCATGTGCGGTTTGTTCATTGCGTCTAGTTTTACTCAAACAACTGAAAAATCATAATCATGAGTTTGGTCAATGAAACATCACAACAAAATCTTTCAACAACCCATAAACTACTAATCATTAAATGATTTATCTCTCAGTTTGGCAATTAGATAATCTACCATTTTTAAAGGCTGTCTAAAGATATCGCTCTTATATTATGGTAGACTTCACAAATTATGGCGATTATAATGATACGTACTCCTTATATTTTAAATATATAACTTCCGATTGGCATTATAAATGTTTTAGAATACATAGTTGTTTGCAAGTTATTTTCTTTGGCGCCAAACAAATTCTAAAGCATCATATATGAACTCCATGGCACATTGACACATTTTATATATATATATATACACATATGCGTGCGTGTGTATCTATGTTTGATCTGTATGACAGCTTTGATTGGATCTGATAGTTTTATTAAGTAAAGTGAAGTTAATCAACACTGGAAAGGGGACTAATTGAGTTCTATGAAACAAAGACAAAAACCTTAACCAGATGTTTTTTAAAGACAGAAAGAGTTGTGATGTTGAGTTGTTGACAAAAGATGCAAAAGAAGGGAGACATGAAACAGTGACTGTGCAATCAAAGACCAAACAACTCATGACCAGAACACATGTAAAACACCATCATGCTACTTCACTAAAAGTCCATCTCACTTTCCCTAATATTATTAAATTAAAATGCAAAATTTGATGCCAAATCTCCAGCGTCTCTAATCTTAATATTTTTCGCATAACCATGTATATATATATCTCTTATATTAAATATATATATATATATATATCTTATATTAAAATTCAAACTAATGCCAAATTTACAATTGTCATAAACGTTCACAATAACCGAGCATCAAAAGTTCAAAACTATGGATACTTGAGTTTCTGCAACTAATCTAATAATCCTGTCAAAATAATTTACATATATATCTCAGTTATTCACGTCTAGTCAAATACTCCCTCTCCCTCTGATCCAAAATAGTTGATGTTTTGGATGAATGCACAAAAATTAAGACATACACATTTTTCTAGAAAATACACACTAAAAATATAAAATAAATCTAATTCAGCCAATTATCAAAAATACTATAAAACATCATTGGTTACACAGTTTTCAATGAACTTTAAACTAATTAAAAAATATCAAACATTATGTATTTTGAAACATCAATAACTCTTCAAAACATCATCTATTATGAAACGGATACGGAGGGAGTATATGTTTTGAGTAAGACATTTGATTTCATTATATTATACACACCACTTATAATATTTCATAATGAGTGTGTTGGAAGTAGCATCGAACAAAAGTGATCTATAATATAACTCGCATTAACACCGTTTGCTAGTCAAAACCATGATATTAAAAAAAGTGAAATTGCATCCCATATACACAACTTTTCCCATAATTAACTCAATACCCTAAACCCCATACTATGGTATCTTTGTTCATAGACACAGCTTATCACATCATGTGCATTTACCTATTTTCTAACTTCTTTGTGGTTTTTTAGCTAATTGACTCTTAAAAAAACTCATACAAAATAAAGAAGAAAGAAAATAAAAACTTCATGGTAAGGTAACCTTATGGTGCATGATACAATAAGCATAATATATAATTAAGTAGATAACATATTGTCAACGACAAAAATCAAAATGACCATGGAATAACGTTTATATTATTACTTAAAAACAGAAATATCAAAAAGAATGTTCTAATAGAGTGAGTAGAAGCCTGTGTCTGTAACATCACCAAAAGCAGCGATAGGAGAAGAGAAATCTTGAGGCTCCATTATAGCGTAATCCTCCATTGACATTGAAGCACCAGCACCATAGTTAGAGACCATGGCAGAGAGATCACAAGAACCAAACTCATGACGATTCATCATCAGCATATCACCATCATCGAAGTAACTACTACTAAACCCTCCGGGTGACTCAAAGGCCTTGCTTGCCGGAGTTGTGAAACCTGCTCCGGTTTGGTTTTGGATGGTTGTGGTTTCCGCAGGTGGCTTAAGGCAGTGGTGTGGGACAATGCAGTCCAAGTAACCCGAGTTGGTACTGGAGTTAGTTCCTTCTAGCGAGAAGAAGTTACTTTCTTCGTCTAGTGAAGAAGATAGCGAGCCGTTAGAAGACGAGTTCTGAGGACTATTACCAAACGCTTGAGTATCTGCATTTTGATGACGAACAGGCGTTTTGAAAGAAGCGACAGGTGAGACGGCTTGGGGGAGAGTATGTTTAGGTTGCTGATATTTTTGATAATGAGGAAGGTGATCAATGACAAACTGAGGAGAAGAGTTTGGTAAGAAGGATTGGTTATTATAAGGAGAGACGATGAGAGAGTGAAGATTAGGGTTTGTGAGTATGGTGTGAACATCAGTTGGAGTGTAGACGAAGTTAGTTCGACCTTGAGTGCCTCTCATCGAAAGAGCTGCTCTATCGTAGGCAAGAGCGGCTTCGTGAGCAGTGTCGAAAGTGCCGAGCCAGTGACGTTCTTTGGTGGTTGGATCTCTGATCTCCGCTGCGTAACGACCCCATGGACGTCTCCTGACTCCTAAGAATCTCCCTGGCTCTGCTTGCTTTGATCTCCGGCCTCTTCTCTCGCCGGTTGTGGCAGTTGTTGTGGTCGTTGTGTTGGTTGTGTTTTGGTGGATTACAGAAAAACCCATTTGAGTTGGCGATGTTCCACAGGGTTTATTATGATTTAGGGTTTTGGAGGTTGACATGATGATGAAGAAATGGGTTTTTTCCAAAAGGAGGTTTCTTCTAGGGTTTTGGCTAAAGATGAGTAAAGGGAGAAAGTTTTTTTTTGTTGTTGTTTTGCTTCTGTCTAAAGATGATGAGTGTTGTTTGGGAATGGAAATGAAGTGCTGTTATAAATAGAGAGACATTGAGCTTGATAGAGAGACATCACTTTTGATTTAACTGCTTTTAGTAGACCATCATCTTCTTCTTCTTTTTTTCTTTTCTTTTTTTGGTTTTTATCTCTTTCCCAAAGATGTTATATTTAGGCTTCAGCGACATAAATAATTAAACTTTCGCACATTAATTACTCGGATTTTTATAAAATTTTTAATATATCATTAGTTAACATAAATCGAAACCGATTTTAAACAGCTTAATTGACTGTTTGTTTAAATCTGTTTTCGGAACATTACTATTCACCGGAGTCTCATTTTTTAACGTGTGTATACAGTATGTATGTATATATATGGCTACTTATGAAAGCCTAAGGAGGCTAAGAATCATTGGAACTACTGCAAAATATGGAATGTCACAGTATATTTTAGCTCGATGGGATCAATCTGGTCAAGGGTCTACGTAAAAAAAAAATCGATATTTCTCAAAAATTAAATCCCCTGTCAATTAGGGTGTCTGATAAATTCGTTTGTACTGAGGTATATAGAATCATGAATTTGTCTTCTAACCAATTTTATTAACAATTTGAATATATTTCAAAATCAGTAAGCTTAAATTTTCTCCCAATAAGCGTCATAAACATTCGAGTTTTCTATCGTATTTTGATTTGTTTAGTTTAGTTACATTTAAGTGTTAATCTAACTTAATTTTAGAAGCCCCTGATGAAATCACATGGTTACCCGCGTTTTAAGCGGAAGTAGACATGAGAATAGATTTTTTGTCATCTAGCAATGATTTTTTCAATGGGAGTGGTTAAGGAAAGACAAGATGAACCACACACAAATTAAAATGCTTACAACGTACGTTTACATTTTAAAAAAAAAAGATTAATATCTCAGTGGACAATTTTGTATTGATGTCCATGTATGCAAACAAACACAAGTCAACACAAAATTAGTCTCTTTGCGTTTGTAATTTTCTAGGATTACACATGAGCTTCCAGTAGTTATTTGTCACATGTGATTGCATTTAGAAATTAATGTCTTACCCGACAAACAATATATATGATGAATTCACGATTAATGTTCATAGTCAACGATAACACGACTTTAACTTAAGAGCTATAAAAGGTCAAAAACTAGTTAATCATTCAATAATGACTGATTATTTAGAGACTTTAAACTAAACATACGTGATGAGCCAGAACAGTTATCTTTGAATCGTTGTGGATTGATGATACATTTAACTTAGGAGTTTCCATGTTGAGAGAAGTAGAAATATAGCATAAAATATTATTAAATATTAGGTTTGAGATCAAACTATATATATATAATTATTCTTTAATGATATCAGAACTAGGTTTCGAATGGTGACCATCGTCCCGCTCCGCCCTGCAGTTAACAGTAACAAAAATCTCTACATATACTATATATTTATATCTTTTTATAACTGTTAGAATCGCACCGTAGTTGAACCGCTTGTCTCGCACCGCTCAAACTTCAGTCACCATTCGGAGCCTAAATAACTGCAAACATATATTTTTGGTGTGACAAGCTGTTACCTATATATGTTTTGGTTATTGTCTTTAGTAGAACGTTCGACGACGGTATCCAAATCCAACGGTAAAAAAGGCTGATGTTTTGCGAATATGTATAAACTAGTACTTTAGGTGTATATATAAACTAGTACTTAGGCGTGAAGATTATTTTGATTCATATATAAGGAATCGAATTAATACACGGTTTGGGTTTAAGAAATTTTCAGCATATGTTAGAGAAAGATTAGTCAAAGAAAACAATTAATAATCGGGCACGTGAATCAATATTCCGAAACAACACCTATCAAATTTAAAATTAAAATCGAATGTCAAACATAGATTTAAGGAAGACATATATTGCTTGGACTGCCTATGCACATGGACCCTTACATTTCGTTGGCGGTATGCAAGTATGTAATCCACATTTTCGTCTAGTAACCGCAATGTTATTTCAAATAGCTTAAAAGAGCTATGACTTGCAAATAATTGCATTTTACTATGTTTTATCCCCATTCATACAATATTTAAGACATTTTTCTCGATTTGTAATTTATTAATGAAATTATATAAGATTGAACAATATAATGCAAAAGCCAAAGACACTTTAACAATATAGATAATCGAACCCATTAGGTTAGTCTTGTGTACATTTACCATACTATTAACGGGACCAGTCTGAAGAAAAAGAATTGATAGTCAATGGGAAGTTCGGAAAGCTCAAAAGGAACTGTAAAGCAAAGTTGGATCAAAACTGCCCAACACAAGAGCAACAAGGTAGGCCACTTCTTTGAGTTTAGTAAAAATCAAAACTAATTGATGGTAGTTTGGTTATTATTCACTGAGTTCATGCCGCATATTGATTCCCACTACACTTATTTTCCATTTCAGTATGAATTTCATGAGTATTACTTGAGGTTTTGGTTTGAAATCTCTAGCTATAATAACAAAATATTAACTAGGATTTTTTCAAACCAAAATTTTAAATATATCTATACGAAACAGTTGAAAAGTGATTAAATTATTATCCAAATTTTCAAAAAGTCAAACTCTACAAATTGATAAGTTATATATTAGTTCTGTAAGTTCTTATATTAATACCTTTTACTAAAAGTCATATTGGTTAATTTTGAGAAGAAAAAAAAGAGAATTTTGAAATAGTTTTTTTACCTTACGGTGCAAAAGTGTGATGTACTCCTTATATTAAGGCTTGGAAGTGTGATAATTGTTGGTAAGCTTTTTTTGCAAATTGCTAAATGGCATTGGGAATGAAAATTGTATTCTTTTCTTGTAAAAATGAGTCAAACTAATAATATTATATTGGGTTCTATTCATTTTTGGCTCTCTTTTTTTGAACTACCATTTTTGGATCTTTTAACATTTTATCTTTGACTAATACGACAGTAATAACCACAGTCATTGTCTTCTGGTGCGGAATATATTGTGCGCCAGAATAAAAACACCAATGGTATTTAGTTTTATAAGTTTCATGCGTATTTTAAATAGGATAATTGTTAGGCAGAGATCAATCATAGAATAGCATATAACTTAACAATCTCTATAACTGGGAATGTTTTATATTATAACGTGTTTTAAGATATAAGATGTTTCAGTTGGAAATTTAAGAAATGTTTTTAATACATAAATATTAATGAATATATCAATTATAATACTTAACTCAACTATAAAAAAAGTTTGAGAGCAATTGCTTATAATAATTAAAGTATCTTTTTTTTTAAATGGAAGCTTTTTATTAATTGAAACAGAAAAACCTCTAGAATATCTTATACTTGAAATACGATTATTATTTATTAGAGTACAGTAATTATTCATAAATTACACAGGGTTCTAAAATGCAATGATTTAAGACTGGGCTCCGAATGGTAACTGCGGTTTGAGCGGTGCGGGACAAGCGGTTTAACTGCGGTGCAGTTTTAACAGTTATAAAAACGTATAGATATATGGTATATGTAGATATTTTGTTACTGTTAACTACCGTGCGGGGCGAGGCGGGACGGTTTGTAACTGCGGTGCAGGGTGGGGCGGTGAAAATTTCATTGGATAGAAGGCCAGAATATTTGATATTCTAAAAAGAGCCGGAAACACATGCTTCCGTTGCTTGTGTTCGGGCCAAATACTGAATCTAGTTATTGTTCAGATTGTATGACCACTAAAATCAAATATAGTGAACTATTTTTTATTTAATACCACTATTGTTGATTTTAATTTCGATGGTAATAATACGTAAAATATGATGTATAGTAGAAGATAGTCAAATGGAAGGGTAGCCCCACGTGAAGTTCATAGTAATAGCGGATTGAATGGTGCGGAACAAGCGGTTTGACTGTGGTGCGGTTCTAACAGTTATAAAAACGTATAGATATATGGTATATGTAGATATTTTTGTTACTGTTAACTGCGGTGTGGAATTTCATTAACGTTCATCCCTTTTGAGAATTAGGGACAAGCTTAAACTATAGAAAAATCTGACGTCCATCGACTCTTCCACCCATATTTTGGCTTCGAATGGTAACATCCATCCCGCACCGCACCGCAGTTAACAGTAACAAAAATCTCTACATATGTTATATATCTATACGTTTTTATAACTGTCAGAACCGTACCGCAGTCAAACCGCTTGTCCTGCACCGTTCAATCCGCTGTTACTATGAACTTCACGTGGGGCTACCCTTCCATTTGACTATCTTCTACTATACATCATATTTTACCTATTATTACCATCGAAATTAAAATCAGCAATAGTGGTATTAAATAAAAAATAGTTCACTATATTTGATTTTAGTGGTCATACAATCTGAACAATAACTAGATTCAGTATTTGGCCCGAACACAAGCAAGGGAAGCATGTGTTTCCGGCTCTTCTTAGAATATCAAATATTCTGGCCTTCTATCCAACGAACTTTTCACCAGAGTAGAGTAGTTATTTTATGGTTAAAATTATTATGTTCTTGGTGCTGAGTTTGAGTATCACCACTACTTTTTCCATTATTTTTATATGTATCACAGCTTCAATTTTTTTTGCTTCCAGTCCATAATTGTCGAAACCCGGGTCTGAGTATATGTATGTAAATACGTATTCATGTAGGATTTAAATCTCATTTTGTCTAAATATTTGTGCAGTACCTGAGTATATGTATGTAAATACGTATTCATTGTAACCAAAAAAGAATATTTATTCGTTACAATGAACATCACTTATATTTTGAGTCAGAAATATACATGAAAGTTTTGTACATTTTATTGTTCACAAGAAGTAACACCAGATCCGCCGGGTTTCTGCCGGGTATGAGAAGACATTCGAAATATTTGAATGGGCCCCCACTATGTGGATCCTCCACTCTTTTTGGAATACATTTTAGAAAATTATATATTTATGATAGAAAATATAAAAGGAAGATGAAAAAATATATTAAAAAAAAATATGTTATAGGACTTAAATAGAAATAAATTTAATAATAATTTCAGTTTTTATAAAGAAAAATAAATAAACTATGTTTTTATTAAACAAATTACATTTTTCGAATAAGGTCCAAAAAATCTCAAGTCCGCCCTGAGTAATCCATAACTTTGGTATTTATCCCCCCAAATTAACAACCTTTGAAATTCTAAACATATATTTAACTATCAACTATCAAGGGGTATAACGTAGTGTGGTTACAAAAAACTATCGAATTAGTTAAATGGCTATTGTTCTATAGTTTTGTTATGATGAACGAGATAATTATTTACTAATAACAAGTATATACATTTGGTTAATAACTTAATATTGAATTCATGTAGTGGTTAAAAATTCAAAGTTACTATAAATATTTCGTAAAATACTCGGAGAAACTAAACAAAACAACACATATGTGTATTCACTAAGATAAATATTCATATTAACAAATACTCCTACATGATACGACAAACCCGATTGGCATTGCGCACGATATTGGGATTGCACTGTTGCACACTTTTGAGTGAAGTAGTCAAGTTCCATGTGATCGAGGCTTTCTTGGGTTTAGTAATGGAGAATTTCTTCACATTTCTCAAAAAAAAAAAAGGCAAAGAAAAGCACACAAAGTTTTGAACAGCTATTGAAAAGCCAAAACTTTTTCTTAAGAAATTTAACAGCTTTTTTTTTGCTGTGGTTTTTAAAAGTTTCTTTCTGTGTTCAAAGGACAACCCCGGATTCAAGGTAAAGGTTGTCTTAGAACAAAGTTGGACTTTGACGAGAATCCAGAGAGTGTGACTGAAAAGCCAAGTGGGGGCTTCACTATTAGTTTGCCTTATATCAACAATGGTAAGGTCATGAAGATACAAAATGACTATCAGTAGGTACTATTATCAAATTCGTTTATTCATAGTAAAAACTAAAAGTTGGCTCGGCAGCATATCCAGCTTCTGAAAAATAATTAAAAATATTGTTTTACAAACTGATCATTCATGCAAATTTATGAACATACCATGGTACTTCTTTTTACCACACTCGTGTACAGTTTATTAATCATTATTCTTACTAGTTCTCGAACTAAGGTAACTGGAAAGTTACAGGCTCCGATCCTTTTGTTTACAATTCATTTTTAATTAAAGTCAGGTGATCAAACACACTCGTGGAACCTAGTGGGACGAAATACATCATAATTAATTCCTAACTGATGTTCGTGCTCGCCATGTGCCTTTCAATCTCTCTCTCTACATAATATAAAGGTTAAAGCTACGTACATATGAGTAAAATAATGGCCAATTGCGTATATGTTTTCTACCCTGTTTATTTATTATTGAATGTAATATTATGCTATTTAGGTATCTTGAAATATATAAATTTCTTAGAAATTTGAGGAAAATATTATTATTATTTGAGAAGATGAGTATATAGAGTGTACTAGTGTAGTGTTACTATATTAGTGAAATACTCACATCAAGCTCCAATATGTGTTAAATGGCAAATTCATCCTAAATTAAATACCACAAATATATGTCCGAAAGTCGAAACACATGGAACCAACCAAGGCAACTTTAAACCAAACATAATTGGATTCTTCGGGAAGAAACAAGGACCAATGAAAAGTAAACAAGTAAGCTAGAGAAGTCCCACCGAACCTAGTACGCTCATACTATGTGGGACACTGTCGATGACACGTAAGATACTGTTGCCGCACGCGACAACGAGGAAACAAAGCAAGCGCGGGACCTACTAAACTATACTCTGCTAACGTGTTATGATCTGAGCGATGGAGTTTGTGGGAGCCACGTTAATGGTCTGATACACTGTACGGCTGCGATTTTCCACCTAACGGGGAGAGAAGAGAAGTGGATTGTGTGCATGACGTGTGTGGTCAAAAAGAAGATCTCTCTACCGTACGAACCGTCTGATATTTGATTGGACGGCTGATAATCAACTTCGAGTGATCTCCTGTCAAAATCTTTTTATAGACCATAACCCTCTTCCCCGTTTCTACTCTTCCTGTTCTTTTTTTCTGTACCGGGACAACCCAATCCGTTTCCTTAACCGAATTTGAATACCGGTCACAAACTCCAAATTGATACTTGTAGTTGTATACAGTCGAGCAGTTTTGCATATACCCAGTAATTGTTTATCCTTTTTATGATCCAAATATTAGCAAGTAATTGGGTCTCATTGTATTGTTTTTTTTTTTTGAACAACGGTCTCATTGTATTGTAACAATATGAACTAGATTTTTACCCGGTGTACCCGCACGGGTATTTATATTTTATACGTACCATATAAGATAGATATATGATTAGATTTTTTTGTTTTGTTTTGAACACTGATATATGATTAGATTAACCTCCAAAAAAACAGGCTGAAGTATCTCTGATAAAAGTATATAATAGTTTATGGGCTTGAGGAGTCAAGAAACAGCTAATGGACATTTTCTGAGAAAGAGCTAATGGGCTTTTATTGACGCCATTTGTTATATGCTCTGTTTCCGGGAAAATGATTTAATGGGCTTTTATCACATTCTGTACTAGAATTTGATTTTATAAAGTAATTGGCTGAGAATCAAAAGTACAATAAAATCGAGGACTTATATTTTTTTTTAAAGTGAGAAACTTTAGTCACACCTTTGAAAAGTTTGAAAGCTGCTCTAGGGTTCAACTTTTCAGCTCTCACTCTCACTCCCTGCTTCATTTTGAAGGTTGTGACTATTTGCGTGATTCGAAGCAAAATGCATAGTGGATCTAGCGGTGGCGAGAGCCACGATACTTCGACGCAGAGGAAGCTCCCGCCGGCGTCTTCGATGCTTTGGGTTAGAAACCTACGACGGTACATTGGTTCCGGCGCCGGATTAGGATCCGAAGCTCTAATGGGTATGCCATAAACTCATTGTCTTACATTATCCGTAGCAAAGTTTGTATTTTTATTCGCGTTTTCGAGCTCGTTGTGTGTTCGAAACGAGTAAAGTTCCTGACTTTATGAAAAAAAGTTGTAGCTGGGTGTTAATAGTGACTGGGGTCTTGAGTTTTGCTGGGTTTGTTTTGGCAGAGCTTGAGATCAAGAGAATCTTGTTTGAGATATTTAAAGAAAAGCAACTTAAAAGCCAAGAATCAAGCACGATACCTAGTTTCTACAAGAAGGTATGGGCACTTTACTTTATAAGATGATAATGTCCTGTCTCTGCATTTCACCTGATTAAATCTTGCATTCTTACACACTTAGGGTCTGACTGGTTCAAACGCAGCGGTTGCGGTTGCGGCTGCGGGCGTTTGCGGATGCGGGTGGTTGCGGTTTCTAGCGGTTTTAAGAGATTTGTACGACTGGTTCTGCGGTTAGAAATTGGTGCGTTTGCGGGATACTTATGACTGGTTAACTACCAAATACAGCAGCGGTTAAATAATAAATTAACAATATTTACATTTTATATAATTATAAAAATATCAAAAATCATAATATTATAATAAATATGTAAATTATATTTTCAAAGTTATAGTTTTAAATTTTTTAAATTATAGAAAATATTTTTATTTTAAAATTTTATAATATTAATTAAAATATAATAGATATATTTTAGTATTTTTATAATTCCATTTTAAAAATTTTATTTTTATTTTTATTTTTGTATTTATATGGTTTTTAAAAAAAAAAAAAATTATCCTCCCGCAACCGCCCGCAACCGCAAACGCTAGCTGGAACCAGCTTTTGATTTTAAAAGGTTTGGAGCGGTTTGAAGCGATTTGTAGCGGTTTGTATGATTGTTTCGAAACGCTGTCAACCGCTACCAATCGCAAAAGCTGCGTTTGCGGGTGGTAGCGGGAAAACCAATCAAGCTCTTAGTTTTCCTTTTTTCGTATTATACAATAAGCTTTTGTTCCTTTACTCTTTTGTTCAGAAACCAGAAGAAGGATCTATTAGTCAAAGGGTCCAAAAACTTGCGAAACACCGCTTCTTGAAGGTATAGATTCTTCACTGCCTCCGCTTGAAGATGTTTAATGTTTTTGCTAACACTTCACTATGTTGTTTCATTTCCAACAGAAACAGTCGGATCTTTTGTTAAACTCTGATGATTTGGATGCTTTGTGGAATTGTTTGAGAGAAAGTTGTGTGATTGATGATGCCACTGGTGCTGAAAAGGTACATTCTTAAAGTTTTGAAACTATGTGTAATCTACCTTAACCAATTGTTCTGATAGTTGCTAAATCTGTGTCCATGCAGATGAACTATGAAGACTTCTGTCACATTGCCTCTGTATGTACTGAACAAATAGGCCCCAAATGTCGTCAGTTTTTCAGCCCATCCAATTTCATGAAGTTTGAGAAGGATGATGCTGGAAGGATTGCTATTTTACCGTTCTATCTGTATGTGCTTCGCACGGTGGGTATCCTCATCTTCTTTTTATCATTTGATTATTACTTTGTTTCTTGTGATAAACATTTGTTCATCACTTGTTCAGGTGTCGCTTACACAAGCTAGGATTGATATGAGTGAGCATGATCAAGACTCTGATGGTTTCCTTCAGTCTCATGTAAGTACCCAAGTGGCCCTAAGCTTAAAGTTTTAAATTACCCCAAAGAAGCATTAAGGACCATGCTGACTCTAATCTGATGTTTCTTTTACAAATACTATACCTGATGTTATTGTAGGAGATGGAGTCTTATATTATGGGTTTAATCCCTAATTTGGCACAACTGAGGGACATGCTGGAGACCTTTAGACAAACGTATTGCCGCATTGCTGCTCAAAAGTTTTTCTTCTTCTGTGATCCGAATAGGCGAGGTAGGTACTAAAGATAATATAACTATGAAGCAATGGGAAATTTTTGCCTAACCTAGTATGAGTAAAGTATCTAATCGTCATGTGTTTAATGTGTGTGATCTATTTTTGTGTACAGGAAAAGCATGTATTAAGAAGATACTTCTCAGTAACTGTCTGCAGGAACTAATGGAACTGCATCAGGTCAGTCTGGATGAAGGATTAATGAAAGACATCTGTGTGTTCGTAAATAATTTTCCACTTTCAGAAGCTGATTGTTCCGCGTGTGTTCTACATTAGGAAAGTGAGGAGGAAGTCACAGAGACAGAACAAGCTGAAAATTGGTTCTCATTGACTTCAGCTCAACGTGTATGTGGTAAGTATTGCAATTTTGTCTAGATAGCTTATGTTATGTCTTGTGAAGAACTCAGGCGCAAATTGATCTAGAGTTTATCTTTTCTTCTGTAGATATGTTTCTTGCACTTGATAAAGATGCTAGTGGATCGCTGAGCAAACAAGAACTTAAAGAATACGCTGATGGGACCCTAACTGAGATTTTCATTGAAAGAGGTAAACTTCAAACACTTTTTGAATTATAGTTCTAGAAGTAACTAACTAGGTTTTTCTTTTAAAGAAAAGGTTCATCATATCCTTTACTCTTTTTAGTGTTTGATGAGCATGTCCGCCGTGGCAAAAGCAGCAGAGTCAATTCTCGAGAGATGGACTTCGACAGCTTCCTAGATTTCGTTCTAGCTTTGGAGAACAAAGACACTCCAGAGGGTTTGACATACTTATTCCGCTGTCTTGATCTCCAGGGGAGAGGCTTTCTCACCACTGCTGATATTCACTCTCTTTTCAGGTAAATGAATCTCTCTATCAAGCTATTTGGTTTTTAGTAGATTTTCTTTTAAGACATGGAAGTGAAGAAGAGGAGCATCAAAGAGTTGTGATGTTATCTGATACAATCTTCCTATATTAAATAAATATCTCTGCAATTTTCCTGCTTGCGGTAGCTGAGCTTTGTTCCGCGAGTCTCACATCTGCAAAGACACTATAGCGCATAATAAAAGACCCCCTCCTGGTGTGTGATGCTTCTAAACTTATCAAATCTCATCTGTTAAACTTGCAGAGATGTTCACCAGAAATGGATAGAAGGTGGGAACTATGAGCTGTGCATAGAGGACGTTCGGGACGAGATCTGGGACATGGTGAAACCGTCTGACCCTTTGAAGATCACTCTGAATGATCTCTTGGGATGTAAACAAGGTGGAACTGTTGCGAGCATGCTAATAGATGTGCGTGGCTTCTGGGCTCATGACAACCGTGAGAACCTTCTTCAAGAAGAGGAAGAACCACCTGAGGAAGAGTCCCAGTGATGAATGTTATTTTCCATGTCTATAACTAATGCTAATCGTAGGCCAGATAGGTCGGAGAAAGACCAAAAGTCTCCCCTGATGTGTTTGTATTTTGTGTAAGAAGCTTAGTAGTTGCTGACCTTAATTATTTTGTATTTTGTGTAAGAAGCTTGTTGACGTTTAATGAAAAGAAATGATGGATGTGTATATTATATTATCACTTGTGTATTCTTATGCTTGGAATCTGATTAGAGTCTTGAGATTTCTTAATTTCTTTTTACATTAATCCACAAACACACAGATGGTTTTCATTAGTTTCTTGGGAATATTACAAAATGCGAGTCTTAAAGGTTCTCGTCTTATGTTTAGACGTGGAAAGGCTTTCTTGGGGTAGCAGCTCTGTTCTCCAGAGATTGTAACCTTTGCTTCAGATGAAACACTTCAACCTGCATTCACCTCACGTTTAGAAAAAAAACGCCGAAAATGAAAACTAGTTATATTGATTGATGATGGATGATACCTGCAACTGAAACGCTCTTGCTCTTTCTCCTGCAAGAACACCTCTTGTGGACTGCAACTCCTACAAAACAGACGACGCACAAAATGCTATTAAAACTTTGATCCTTCACCTTGTATAATATACACAAGGATTATTATTACCTTCTGTGTATCGTCTAGGACAGCTCTTAGGAACGCTACATCATGTTCGAGCCTGACATTGTCAGAATGAACCATGTTCGACAGACTATTAGCTTCATCTTGTGAGAGCTCTAGCCCGGTGAGCTTCTCCTTAAGCAACTCAACATCTCTCAAGGCGTCAGAGAGCTTCTTATCAGTCTCTTGTTTGCTCCTCAACGCAACAGACACATTTCTCTCAGCCGCTTCTCTCCCCGCCAATGCTGCTTCTAACTGCCCTTCCAGAACCCCATTTCTCCTTATGAGAGCCGTCATTTTCGCCTCGTGGAACTGGTACACGCTCGATGATGATGGTGCTAAAGTGGCGTTATCCATTTCAGGGAATATCAAGGCGTCATCAATGTGTGCAAAAGGAAACGGTTCAGAGGATTGCTTGTGGAGTTCACGGTCAGAGACAGTAGAGAGTGTTTTCTCTGCTGTAATCTTTGCTCCACCTCCACTGTCTTCATCTGTAATCTTTTCTTCTTCTGGGGACTTTGCAGGTGGTTCAATGACTGCTCTATACTCTTCTTCAGTGCTGAATTGTTTGCGTAAAGAGACGTTTCCAGAAGAAGGGTTACGGTGATCAGCAAAAGCAATCTCTGATAAAGACCTTCTACCGGAGCCACCGTGCTCTTCAATGGCAGAAGCAAGTTTCTGTCTAGCAACAGAATCAATCAGCCTCTGAGAAGAGGCCTTGACAGATTCATCAGAGGTTAAAACTGCAGAGGAAGAAGATCGTTTTCCGAAGAGTAACCGGCCAGTGTTCTTCTTGGAAGTTGTTTGCTGATGTGTTGGTGATTCACTCTTGTTCTTGTCGATGGTAAAAGCCTCCACCTGTTTCGTTAGAAAAGATTCATGTCTTTGAATTCAAAACACTTTTCATTTCAGATGTAATGTGATATGAGCTCAGACCTGATTTGAAGGGTCTTTTTTAGTTCCTCCGAAAGCTACAAGGAAGTCTTTATCCTTGTGTTGCAGAAGAACTAGACTAAATCCCTATACAAAACATTTAACTAAGCTTGAACAAGATAGTGGTTGAAAAGTTGAAAACATATGAGTTAATTACTATTAACTTAAACCACCTTATTAGCTGTGATGGAAGATTGAGAGGAGATGCTTGCCACAGACCACTCGACCTTTAGAATATCAAAGACTAATGTCTCTGCATGTCCTGTGAAAAAAAACAAAGCAAACTTGTAAGATCTGACTTAAGACAGTGCGGTTTTGATGTAGAACTTACTCTTCTTTCTGCTTCCACCTCCGGTTATATACCATTTGTTACCGCAAAGAACTCCACAGCTACCCGCTCTTGGTGACGGGTGAAATCCTCTAATCTTGATTCTTGACCATACCATCTTGATAGCAAGATAAGAAATGTTAAAATATATTCAATCTAGTAAGATAGATAGAAACATATGGTGCAGGTGAAAAGCATTACAGTTTCAAAGTCGAGTGAGTATAAGTCATTAAGTGTTTTGTTCTTGCCCGAACCTCCAAACACAAACAGAATTTTGTCATCAAATAGCGTGGCTACATGATTTGATCTTGCACACGGTCTTGTTCCTCTGGTTATTAAGCAAAAACATGTCAAGAAAAATAAAGAGTTTCATGTAAACTGACATTAGAAGAAGGAGAAGAAAAAAACTCACGTGCAGTTAAGAGGAAGCCATGTAGATGATTTGAGATCAAACATATGAAGATCGTTTAGTTTCCTCTTCCTAGAATCTTCACCGCCGAAAAGGATCAGTACTGAACTTGCCCTCACCACTGTGTGACCACTGCGACTGACCTGCAGTTTCTTATCCGAATAAGACTTGTTTCTTCGAGCCACCAAACTTGTAAATGAATACTGAGAGGACTTAGAGAATTACCGGTATGTCTCCCTTTGCATCCATTAGTGACCAGCATTCGGATTCAGTATCAAATGACCAAACTGCAAGTAATGTATACAAACATACAACACCATCTTAAGCAGACTTTTAACATAAAAAAAATCTAAACTTTGGAATGTTAAACAACAAAGTGAAACCTGAAACTCTATCACTGCTGGGATCTGTTTTTCCACCAACCAATAGCACTTTTTTACCCCAAGAGACCTAACAAACGGATTAAAAAAAACAATCAAAACCAAAAGATATAAAACCACAAAACAAACAATCAATATTACCAAGCAATGGCCTTTCCAGGAAGGGATCATGAGAGGCAGACTACTTGGTGACAAGTACACTTTTGAAGACACCGTGGACCAAGTAAATGAATCGAAGTTAAGCACCTGCACATTCAAAAAGACTGACAACATAGTAATTGAAACCAAATAAGTTAATTCTCCATATTATTTTCTACCTGAACATCATCCAACAAGCCATTACCAGATTCACCACCAACTACTATCATTTTGTTACCAATAGCTGCCGCCGCATGCTGCATCAGAATCAACTCATTAGTCTTTACAAAACAGCTAAGAAGCTAATATGACTATAAACCGAGAGAAACTCGTTACATTAAAGCGTGGAGCTGGTTTATCTCCACTAACAGATAACCCCATCCAATTCTCAGAGTTCCCAGATGAAGGCTGGAAATCAAGTTCATCAGAATGACTAGTTGCAGCCAAAGCAGCAGCTTCATTCTGCAGACATGTTTCTTTACAAAATCAGATAACAGTCAAAAACAGTTATGCATTTTCTGTATATTAGCTTACAGTAGAGTTATCAACGCGTTTGGTCACACGCAAAGGACTCTTGGTGCCTTGAGCAGAATCCGAGAGCTGTACCTTAACTCTGAATCAAATTACATCCAAAATTTAAGAGAAGAGGAACAGAACAGAATGATCTAAAAATAGAAACCCCTAAACTGAGAACAAATAAGATTCAAAGTTTACTTCAATAGTACTAAAGAAAGGATCCTGGAACACTATTATTAAAAAGGAGTTTGCTTTTACAGTAAGCTTAAACAAGATTCTCCAAAAAGGTGATTCATAAAATAATCGATTATAAAAAAAAAAGTAGCACGAAAAAAGTTCACAGCTTTAAGAAAACCAATAGAGACCCAAAAAGGTGATCTGATCTTATAGATAAGAGTAAGAAAAGAAGAGTAACCTGCCAAGCTTCATGCGCCTCTTTGAAAAGCTGAACATTTTCTTACAACTTTTTTCACAAACCCTAAAAAATAAAATAAATTTGGACATGAAAAATTAGCTACATTGTCATCAATCCAGACATGCTCAAGAGCAAGCAATCTCTGAGGAATCCGTCCTTGACTTGTTAAGACGAATCTAAGTTTCAGAAGCTGAACCAAATCTGACAAAACAGAGATCTACTTAACACCCAGAAGTACTCACCTGTTTGTTTAGTCGAGAAAATTCCAGTAAAGAGAGGAAGAGAAGAGTATTCAGTTTCTAGAGAGAGGAACAATAACCACCATAGCCATATATATCCACAGCTTCGAAACGTACTAATACGACGTCGTATTAAGTAGTAGCAAGCTGGCGCAGAGGAATGATTGGAGAGGGTAGATTGATATTTGCTTACGGAAGCACATAAAGTTCTTGTCTTTAAGCAAAATTAATTTATGGGACCAACCAAGTTCGTGTTTTTTTAAACGGTAAAAAAAATGAGAAAAAACGAATCTTGTACACGATCTGGACTAACTTACTTTAGCCGCTCGAGACAATAGAGCGGGTTGTGTTGTGTTGTGTTGTGTCATAAAAAGTGTGATGTTTTTGATGCAATGGTTCCGTTGAGTTAATGGCGACATGTTTTGTCTGTTTCTGCTAAGTTGTGATTTGAGTTCGCCGATGACATTCAATGCTTGCGAGCTGCGACGCCTTTGTGGGTCCCACCCAACCTTCGCTTCTTCCCGGCATTTAAATTAATTATTGTCTGATTTTTGTTTTCTCTCTAACCGATAGTATGATTACTTACTAATTAAACACATGTCTTTTGTGTTTTTCATGTATTAAGATATGGAAAAATTCATTTGTGTAGTTATTTTAGAAAGATACAGTTATGACTTATAACTGAAGCTAAAATTAAGAATTAGCATGTTGTATTATAATTTCTTGAATAAACCTCAACATTTATGGGAAAAACAGATTCTTGTTAAGTAATACTACTTTACTAGTTTCAGATTTTAAGCAGATTAATGTTCTAGCTTGCAATCTTTGTTCTTTTTGTTATACTGGAGTTGAATATGGATATTGATATCATAATGAATTAATGATACTAACACAGACGACTAAACATTGTAACTTTTTTCACTATTATATTAGATCCTCCAGGTCGATATATTTTTTCTTAAAAAAGTGCATAGAAGCTCGCACATTTTTAAATCAAGATAAGCTCAGAAACAATAAAAAGACGACGCCCTGATTACTGATCTAACGTGGACTTATATCACCATGTCAAAAATCATAGATGTGTTGAAATTTAAACATTATTCTGCGTACTTAACTTAGTATTAAGTAACTAATTATAGATAAATATATTAAGTCAAACCCACAATGCACCAGCCCGCTTAAGCATAGGGATCAATGAGCCGTTAAGATGAAGACTCATGACCTCGTTGGCTCCACCAACTAACTCTCCTCCGATAAAAACCGCTGGAACCGCCGGGCTACAACCAAGCCGCAACAAGGCCTGCTCAATCTCTCTCCCTCTTGATACCTCATCTAGCTCGTAAACGGCTGGATTCGCTCCGAAATCGCAGAGCAATGTCTTGACTGTGTGGGACATACAACATAAGCTTTTGCTGTATATCACCACGGGTCTCTCCAAAACCATCCTCGTGACCATCTCCATTGCTTGTCTTATATGGTATCACACAGCTAAAATCAAACTGCTTAGTTTTTGTTTCTTTGTTTTACAATTGGAATAGGTTTATGATTATGAATCAATATCTATGTGTTTTACGGGTGAAAGAAATATCAAACAATGTTTTTGGAAAAGGTTTAAATAATGAAACTCTTGATTCGACTCGGAGAATAAGGTTTTGTGAGAATGTTTTGTGTGGATATGAAATTGGTGAGAAGTCTTTGTTTATATAGAGGCAGCGAATACGATGATTAGTGGATCAGATCGGACAAGATGTTTGGATTTTGTTTCTAACGATATCGTGTCCGAAAGCGACACCAGCTCAATTTTATTTTTGGATCACGGAATGTAAGTGTTGAGAATCTACTGATTTCCAAAAGTTTTATCGTTTCTTTTAGTTGTCCATATATGCATACGTATGGCGAAAGATGAGAATGTCATTAGCTCGTACGGTTCCATAAGGCGAGCTATAGGTCAATATCAATTAAGATAAAACAATCACAAATCATTGATTAAAAAAAGAAAGTATCTGCTTACATTGTTCTCTGTTATAGCCTAATATAAGCTTGTTGTGGCTCAACAAGGTATTAAAAGAATGTTTTCATCATTTGAATAAAAAACGATAAACAAAAACATGCATACCAATCCGGCAATGTAATCACGACCTAGTGACAGTACCATAATTAATCAGTTCATGATTAAGTCTACTTCATGCAGCCTCGGATCATCGCCAAATAGCGTCCACTTATAATCAAATAAAGTTTTGTAATTCAGAAACATCCAAACTTCCTAATTAAATCTTTGCAAGCATAATTATTCCAAGGCTTGAAGTTAAGCTGGGTTTTCTTTCTTTCTAGCATATATAAAAATATGTTAACCTCTTTCTCGATCAACTTAAAAATGGAATATGTAAAGCTTATCAAAGAGGCATCTTATGAGTTGGAGAAGTAGTTATCCTAAATAAGGTCTCTTTTTCTTTAAGGCACGTTCCCTTCTTCTTCTACGTGAGGATTCTATTCTCGACTCGCCATTTCCACATTTTTCAACTAAGTAAAAGTTTCTTTTGTAGCAACTATAAGAGAGAGGAAGAAATGTCTTCCATATACGTATGGAAGTAATAACAAATACTTATACATATGGGCATGTCCTCGAGGTCCCGGCTCGTTTCAATAGTTGATTCCCATGCAACATGTGGTGTAATTAGTTTCTATCATTCGTTTGGAAATATACAGATTCGCGGAACATGGTTCATTGGTTTATTAATATACCTAAAAATCAATCTAAATGTTTTTAGTAATGTTGTTCAGCATGATCTTTGAGATGTGAGGAAACATGCAGCAGCGATAAGGCAAAAAATCCAGTTTAGATATGTAGATGGTCCCATGGTGTCGGATAAGATACGTGGCCTAGACGGTCCATTCCATTGCAGCATTGCCAAAAGTTCTAGTAAATTTACATTAACAATAGTGGTGGTCTCGACTCGACTCTCAACAGAATTATTGCAAAAGGTGACATGACTGGTTTTTGATGATTTTCCGAAATACATTTCGATTAGGGTTACTGTTGCTAAGAGGCTATGTTTCATGATTCAACCATGATTCTAGACTATATTTTCTGTAACTCAAAAAGGAAAAGAAAAAATGCAACTGTACATCTTTGATAGTTAAGAAAACTCTACAATGTTTTGGTAACCCATGCAACTGTTTCATCTTACTTGTAAACCTTGAATTTTGTAGCCCTATCTAATATATGTTGTTATCCATGATTTTTAACATTTAACACATAGGTCTTTTACCCTTGTCTAGTTCTATTGAATCAATTTTTGGAACTTGGGGGGGGGGGGGTTGGGTGCTGGTGACTATCCAATAAATAAGTTAAGGAACCTTTTTCAAACTGCAGATGCTCCCTTCTAGTCTTGCTTACATATACAAATCTTGCTTACATATACAAATAAATAAATATCTATTACATATAGAGATATATATATATATATATCGTATATATATCACTTGTCAGAATAAGAAAATTAATAGATTCGCTGATGGTTGCATGTGCGACTCTTGGACCTCACAGTTTGGCTTGCTAGAAGGCCAATAGCCACATTATTCGGGTTCATGCATATTGGAATCACTACAATGCTTTATTTTCCCTTTTAATTTTGGCAAAATATAGCACACATATTCTCTATATATAACTTTTTCAACACTTTTCAAATTGTTTAACTTTTAGAGATATGTGATTACGTACTAAAAAAAATTGGTTTAAAACAGGTTATCTATGAATTAAGTTTAGGGAGACCGAAAACCATTGGTTGCACACAAATAGCTGAGTTAATTGTTTATAGTTTTCAAGTTACGTTGTTGTATTAGTACATATAGTGTAAAGTGTATCAGAATATATAGGATAATATTACTAATAAATTATAAGTACAATATATATTATAAACCAAAGGTGTTATTACTCTGCCAGGCAATTTGAATGTCGTAAACATGTATGCCATACTTTATGGTTTAAAAGTTTTCTATAAGACTGGCAGATTAAATTATAACTAGTAAACTAAGTTTTTTTTTAATTTGAAAGATAGCTAGTAAATTTAAGCAAAAAAAAAGATAGCTAGTAAATTCAGTTAATAATGAAATGTTGAAACAAGAGCGCACTGACCCAGTGGTAATCACTTGAGGGAGCTACGACTCCAATACGAGAAGTCACCTGGATTTAATTCACGCTGGCCACTGGAGCATTCACATTTTCTCGCTGGGCAACCCACTATTTTTTTTTTTTTATAATGCAACGTCGATGATGATAAAAAGTTCGCGAGGACGGGTCGTGGCGTCACATATTGCCAATTTGCCATGTACGATTGTCCGTGTAACTTGTGTGGTTGCTCGTGCAACTCAAGTTGCATTCATCTAATCGAAACTTAAATATTCTAAGAAAATAAATCTCTTTTTCAATTATAAAAGAGAGATGCTCAGAATACTTTTTTACACATGTTCGTTTATTGGTGTATTTACCTATCTATATAACGACGTGGAGGAATGAGATTGGTCCAAAAAAGAAAGTTTGAGATTGATAAAGACGAACTTGGCGTCAGCACAAAAAATGCTTAAATCCGCGACCGAGAAACGCGTGTTCCCACAAACGATTCCGAATCATATTCCTTCTTTTATTTCTTACCCCCATACTAAATTTTCGACTTTTTCTAATAAGGAAGAAAAAAACTGCAAATTGTATAAAACCTATTGCTGGCTACAGAGTAATCCCAAAGGGCAAGCTAGGTAGATAAAATACACTGTTCGAATCATGCAGAATTTCAAACAAATGTTCCTACAGAACTTAATTATTTTGATGCACAACGAAAATAACTAACTTTTTCACCTTATGATCATATATATTTGTCCTCTTCTATCGTTCCACATCCGCTGCATATATATGGAGGTAACATAACAAGCGTCGTGCCATATTTGTCCTTATGATTCAACCCTATATATACACCATGAATGCGGCTTTGCACTTTTGAATTAACTCCAGCATTGCTTCCTAGAACTATCTGTTTCTTTGCGTTTAGATTATTGTTTGCGTTTTAATAATATTATACAGTAATATATATATATATATATATATATTTTTTTTGGAAACGCAAAAAAAAGAATCAGTAAATTGGCTTCCATCCGCTCTTTCTGCGTCTTGACTTCCATCTCCTCTGTCCCCTGAATGTTTTTATTTTATTTCATGTTGTGGGCAACTCTCTCTTTATTATACCATATCCTTTTACAAACATCATTGTATATGGCCTTTGCTTAAAGAAAGAACAATCTTAGAAGGCCTTGTCAAAACTGCTCGGTAAAAGATAACGGCCCGTACGACCCAACAAGTGTATATAGATTGCACTTGAAAAATTAATATCATAGGAAATACGATACATTCCCCTGCCTGCAATCTTATAAGACACAACACACATGTATTCGTTGAGTTTCTCGGACGGTTTGAGGCGCATATGCCCCCCCCCCCCCCCCCCCACCCACAAAACGTGACCATTCGAAATGTTTGTAAGCTACTTGATTGACTTTAAAGATCCCAAAATTCACCTTCAACAATATCACACATAGATATTGTTATTGAAAACTGGAATAACCAGTGTTCAACTAGACTAATGTGAATGTATCTGTTTTGGTGGTTTGATATTGCATTGTCATGAACAGTGGAATCATTAAATTAAGCGAACCCCTCCATACCATTAGTAATGGGTTACGTGTAACGTAACAATACGCTTGAATTAATTCGGTCCCGTTTCCTTTTTAATATCTTACGTGATATTTAGGAAACTCTTTATTTTATGTGTGTATGCCCGACCAAGTTCTTTCAAGAAAGGAAAGAAAAAATATGAGTAAATAATTCTGTCGACATATTAATTAAGACAGCTCAATACATAATCACATTTAGTGATGTACGGTAGTGTAGTAATAGTCTGATAAATTTGGTCACTAGACTAGGTTTGATCATATTCACATTATGTAAAAGAGGAGAATTATAGTTTATTTTTTTTCTAACGAATATAACTATAATATATATATTCTCTCCGTTTCACAGATATATACTTTAGTGTTTTCACACATATTAAAAAAAATACTTTACTGAATGTATTGTTTCCTATGATTTCAATTTTCAATAAATTTTAACTAATAATAATTTAATAAAATCAATTTTTTTTTAAAAGTCACTTTTTTCATAGAAAATACCAAAAAGTATATTATGAAATAATTTTTTTTTCTAAAACATTTAACTTAATGAAACGGAAAGACTACTATTTAACAGTTTTTTTATTTTTTTGGACTGCCAGTTATTAAACAATCTAGGGATGAATTCTTCTATATTAATGAATTTATCAGACTAACGTATGTTTATTAGGCTAATGACCATTAAACTGAGCAAAAAAAAAAAAATACAAATCCAACTACCGAATCTGTATTAAACTGTACAACTGATGAATAGAAAGCTTTTTTAATGTCCAAGTAAAATTAAGCACACGTTAACGAGTTTTGGTTAACAATCATTGACTGCACTTACTTATTCCACGTGTCATGTGATGAGAGGATCGACGGTGGTTCGTTTATAAAATGGGGCGTCCTCTTGATCACTTAACGAGTCCATAATGCTTCTCCGACAACAGAGGCAATTATCCACAACGCTCATGTGCATTGTCTGTTACGAAACTCTTATTAGCTGTTAAACAGCCAAATGGAGAATATGATGTGCCGAGAAGCAGCTGAATGACGATCATTCCCCCCACGCGGCTTAGCAATATTGTTACTTAATCCGGTTCGCAGTCATTGGTTCAAAATCAATTGTTTATTTTTAATAGGAAATTTATACTGTTACATGTCTTCAATGATTTTATTAATTTTAGTTAATTATAGATTACGTATTCGTTGCGAAGAGTGGCACTGCCACATGCAATTCTTTTTTTATGATGCATTGCCATACATACAATATAACTTGACATCCAGAGCAATATATATTTCATTCTTTATACAGATTTGTCACTCAGAGAATACGGTTGTTGACTCTGAAAAGAACAAAGTTTAATGGACCAAAATAAATTAAAAGAAAGAGAATTATAAGTGTGTATATGAAATTCGCATTGCCTAAAAAGCCTTTAACCGGAGGAAATAGATTAAAGGGATGTTATTCTTCTAATATATAGCGTGAGCTTAGTGATATGATTTAACAATTTTTGTATAAGTATTATTAATCTATATGATATATGTCGGTGACGTTATGTAAATATTGAAAAAAGGTGTTCGAAAACGACAAGCTTGTTGGTTAAAATATTTGTCAATGACTCAATGTTTTCTACCTTCAAAGTCTGATTTGTTGGGTTTGACTATCACACTAATATTTTTTTTTTGTCGACTTCTTTTTTGTTCTTTTTTGTTGACGACTACAACACTAATATCCTACTATATAAAAGGGGCTAAATCTCTGGTTCCTAAGCCCTACCACATGGGCAAAAAAATTGTGAGCCAATCAATATGCCATGTCACTACTTCACACTACCGTTCTGGACTTTAATCCAATGAATTAAAAATAGAGTTTTATCATTTTCACTCTCGGGCTGGCCCAAATCACTCAGTCGCTCAAGTCTAAAAAAACCTAAATTCACTCCCCCGTAACTCTAACCCTAATCGATATCTCCCTCAGAACCCAGCCCCCCCCCCCCCCCCGGTAACCTAATCGATATCTCTCGATATCTCCCTCATCGAACCCAGCCTCCCGGTAACCTGATCGACCTCTCCCTCATCGATTCACTTTCTCTCCCCCAACTCCTTCCGCATAACGCCTCCGATGATAGTGATAGCACTTGAATCGTCTGCAATAAATCCTCCATTCAAGAAGACTATTGACCCTCCACACAGTATGGAAATTATCTCTTCGATGAAAGGCCCAGGATCATCCGTCTTTTAAGCTCCGACCCGATCTGAATCTCGCCAGTGAGGTGAAATCCGAGACTTTTCGGAAGAGCCAATCGCCCAAAACGCGTGCAGCAGAGTAGGAGGAGGAAAGCGCTGGTGGCAGAGGAGAAGAGGAAGATGAAGGCGGTGAAGAAAATGGAAAAAGACATTGAAGAGGGTAGAGAGAATAGAACGAAGAGAGTATTAATGGAAAGGGGAGAGTGGGACAGGGGTTTCTCCATAAAGTAGGACTTTCCATTACTAATACTCTTTTGCAATTTTTTTCCTTTTTATCTTTTATATAAGAATATATTATTTCCATAAATAAATGATTTCTCCAATATCAAATAAATATTCATTTTGTTTGCAGTTATGACATTCTAGATTTGCTCAGAAATATCTATCAACATTTAGGACATGAGATCTGTGATTCAATTCTTTGATCACTAACTCAATAGGCTTTGCAAATCTTCAATGGCTTCGTACAAAGAAGTTTTTTTGGTACCATAATTGAAAAATCTCAGTTCGTCTCTATGTATTACATTTAAGTTTGGTCAAAACGCCTAAAGCAGCTGCAACTCTAAAGTGAAAATTTTATATCATTACCAAAAGCCAGCCTTTATTCTATTAGCAAAAGGTGACCATACAAAACAAAAAAAATGAAATTTAAAATCTCATTTAAAGTTACAAAAAAAAAATACAAAAGTTACAGCACTTAAAGTTAGCATTCCAAAGCAAGTAAATGTTATTAACAAAAAGTCAAGAATCTAGACGGGTACCACCCGAGCAAAAATAATGAATTTAAAAAATTAAATTTTAGTTGAACATAAAAAGTTAATAAATATATATATAACATTTTCTATCGTATTTAATATTGAAAAATTTTCTATGGTAGTCCTAAAAAGTTATTTTTACAGATATAGCACACAAGTGTCAAAATGTCCAAAATAAATTTCATTAAAAAGGTAAAAAATTATTATATTTATATGTTTAAATAATCTAGACTATTGGTAGATTGAGTTTATGATTTAAAATATGATAAATTAAATATTAAAAAATAACTTTTAAAATAATTACAAAATAAATTTTGGATTTCGAAAAAAAAATTTTAAACAAAAATTCGAAAAGAAAAATTTATAAAGACTGTCTTTTCAAACAATTTTTTCAAACACAAAATTTCTAAAACTTATTATATTTTTAAAAAACCTAAATAAAATAAAATTAGATGATCAAAATTTAAAAGTTTAGATTCTTCAATGAATTTGTTATATGTATTCTATTATTTTATATATATACTGATTAACATTATCATGATTTGTAATTATTTTAAAAATTATTTTTTTAATATTTGTAAAAGCTTTTTGAGGAGGTATTTTGTTCTTATATGTATTGATGTATGTTGTAAGCTTTTACAAAAATTTAAATTATCTGTATTGCATTTAAGTAATGATTAAAATAATAAATATTATACTACAATATTATTTCATATAGTTTAATTTAAGCGAATAGATAAACTGAATAATTATTTATGACAATAATATTTTCAGATATTTTTAATTTATAAATAATCTATTTTAAACACGATAAAAATATCAAGTTAAAATATATATTTATAATAAGATAATATACAATAAAGTAAATGTAAAATTTTTATTAAAAAAATGATAAAAATATCAATTATATGAAACTAATATCATCCTCATAATGCCATAAAAAGTGCAACTTCAATTTATTATCATTATCATGGATTTTTTTCACCTTGAATAGCAACCGCCTATGGTGATCATTACAGATTTAGTCTTTTTTACGTAATACATCACACCCATTAATTCTAAACTTCTGATATATTTATATTGGATTGTCTTGCACAAGACAACCATGAAAGACCAATAAAATAAAACAAAAAAACGTTAAAACCCACATAGCAATAGTTAGAAGCCTAAAAAATACGCTCTCCGTTTTCTAATATAAATCGTTTTAGAACTATGCACATAGATAAAGAAAATCATTAATTGTTTATATTTTAAACAAAAATATTATAATTATTTACGTAACCATAATTCAACCTATTAATTATTAATAAATTTTACATAGAAAATTGAAAGAAACATATAATTTGAAACAAAAAAAGTTCTCAAAAACAACTTATATTAAAAAAAAATAGAAGAAATAATAGACAAGAAGTAACCACTTAATTTTGAGATAAACATCCAACAAACAAAAATTAAGAAGATATAAAGATACGACCCACAAAATAAAATAATAATTATGCGACTAAAAAAAATCATATTCTGCGCGTAGCGCGGACCGATCCTAGTACATTTAAACGTTGATAATTTTAGATATGTACAGTAGTAAATTATAAGACGAGGAAGAGTCATAAATAAGCTGGATGAATAAATGTGGCCCAAATGTGACTCGTGAGTCAACTTGTTTGATGTTTCTTTTAGGCCGGCATTTTAAACTAGACCTTTTCCTTTTCTAGAAAACTCGCTTTATAATTTGAAATAAACAAAAAAAATAGAGCTCGTAATCATATTTAAAGTTGATAGACGTTAAAATTTGACCTAACGACTTCTTTTTTTCCATCTGTGTATTATTATTTAATAGACAAAACCCATAAGCAAAGCCCATACAAAAACCGACGGAACAAATCCAAGGCCCAACCGAAAAAAAACTAACAAACAAAAGTAAAACATAAAAGGCAAAGCCCAAAAAACGAAAGCCCACCACCGATTCACTCAAACACGTTGAAAAACACGTGTTAGAACTTCAACAACGAGGCCAACACGCGTCGTCATCTACCATCGTCTTCTCCACCACCGGAGAAACACGAAACGTTCACCGGAATCTCGCCGGGAAACACGTGCAGCTTCCCATGTCTTCATCGACCGAAATAAACTTCACCTCGAAACCACCAGAATCACCTGGAACCACCACGACGAAAAAAAACCTCCAACGACTATGTTGGAAGGTAGGAGAAATCCATCGTCTCCAACACAAATCCTTGTGCTCGTTTTTCAAAGAGCTTCAATCGACCTAAATTGAGATCTCATCTAGAAGCTGAACCACCGAGCACAAAACCGAAACTTCTACCCCTTTGGATCTGAACCGTAAACCATTCAAAACCACAACCCCGGTACCAGCCGACATCACCAGAGTGAAAGTGAGTCGCCGGAATCAACAAGCCAGCCATATCTGTTGTGGGAACCAATATATGCCGGAACCAAAGTCCGAACCTCGGGAAACCTTCACCGGAATTAGAAACCGGTGAGATAAAGGGATCAAATTCTCTTGCTCTCTCTCTGAAAGAAACTGATCATGTTGTTCAGAAAAACAAAAGAGAGATCAAGCTTTCTCATCATCTTCTCCGTGAAGGATTTTTTGATAGAAAACGGAGAAGAGAGAGAAAACTACCTAACGATTTATTTCAAAGACGACAATGTTATACGTTTTTTTGAGAAAGAATTTTGTTATACTTCTTATGTCAATAATATAGGGGTTATTATCTGTAATCAGCTATTAAACAATAAATTTACTAACCGAAATTTATGAATACACAAAAACAAGTAATAATTCTAATACATTTATTTAAGTATAAATACTCTTTGTCTAATATAGTTTCTGGCTTTTAACAAACAAATGATTACACATAACAAAGCTCTATTATATGACCAAATATCAATTAATGTTTGTTCTGTTTTCTTCTACCTCATTAACACTGAAGATTATGTGAATTTTGAATCAGTTATGTTTGTTATGTGAACTTTGAATCAGTTCACATAGTCCATCGATATATTGATACTATAAGCTACACCAGTTTGGTTGTAGTTAACTTGTAGAGTATAAGTTATCATTAACTATGCTCATAGTGGTAATTTGATGGTAAGAGGAAACTTTGGAACATAGTGTAAACTTGTATATATGTGTTGGATTCGATTTTTAACTTAAACAAAATTGCTAGTTTTTGACTAGACAAAATTGAAACTATGCCTTATAATTCATTTAGCAAATCAAGACCTGAATCACTTGTCAGACTAATCTCTAATGGCATTAGTTGGAGTTCGGTCCATGCATTCCTAGTTTACAAAGAAACTCATACGCATATATACTGCATTACGTAAATAATTTGGATTTTAAAAAGAAACTGCAATACTTATAAACTAATCGTAAACGTACAAAACATTATATATATAATCAAGTGGTATTTGGAAAATATACTACATATTTTTTTAAACACAAATATACTACATATTACAAGTATACTTTTGAAGGATAAAGATAAAAGAAGGCGTGGGCTTGAGAATATTGCTCACAAAGCGTGAAGGCATATCCTAGATATGGGACCTACTTTCCGACCATGATGATTCGTCTTTCTCTCGCGACGCCGTTAATTTAGTGTACTAATCTAACTTAAAGAAGATTGTGTGTTTGTTTAAAGACAAATTAATAAATCGACTTAACACAGCTGTTTGCATATAGTATCTTCAGGAAACGGAATTATTAAGGGTTATATAAGTTAAATTCAGTAGCTATGTAATATGTATGCTACAGAGTGAAGCCAATAAACATAAAATATATAACTATTTATAAGCTAGGATTCACACCCTTCATTTTTAGCATTTGTTTTTACCAAATGATTCCCAAGCTGTATGTAATTAGATAAAAGATAAGATGGTAATATTAAGTTATTCTGTAATTGATGAAGATAATGAACGCAACGTTTATATACTATCTCAATAAACCATTTGTAAACAAAAAAAAAATCAATTATTATAGCAATTGTCAACCGATAGTAAACCGTATAGTTATAGAAACTATATCGATTTCGGCTGAAGATATCATCAACACACAGAAGAGAACAAAATCGTGTAAAATGAACTCTTAACCATTTTAATCAACATACGCATGCACAAACGAGACAAAACAAAGAACAATTAAACAATCACACCAAATACATATGGATATTACTATATTTGTATATACATATAATATTTTTGTTGTTAAATAAAATATAATATTCCTTAGTGACCAACTATATCCGTCCATTAAAAGTTCTATACATTTAAAATTTATGATACATTCTGACCAAAACAAATTCAAGATAATAATTTACATTTATACATCTATTCTAAGATATTAATAACTTAATGTCAAGAATTAAATAGTCTAATGCGTTTGAACAGTATCCACTATAATACGGTGGTTGATGTTTAAAATGTTAAATTGTGATCTACACTGTTTAATTAGTATTGTGTTTATATATCTAACTATTCTCATAACACATATTTCATCTTCATCAGCATTATTTTTCAAAGGTATTAAATTACACTGTACAAACTAAAAAAGGTTAAGCAGATAGGAAATTTGAATTACGTAACCATTAATCTCAAATTTAAACGGATAATGATTCCCTCTAATTTCATCTTTAACTTTAATAAAAAGATTATCCCTTCGATAATTAATTAAATGTCAAATCGTTTTGTAATAGAAATTTCATGTCTTTTAAATTTTTGTTTTGTTTCTAATTGTTCCTTTACCTTCCCCTTCCTCCTCTTCTCGCTAGCACCCACATAAAAAAAAAAAGTTTCCTCGATTAGTTGATCTGCTGCTGGTCTCAAAATCTCTCTCCAAAGATCTCGAGTTAGAGAGAGAGAGATGCATTGAAAAAAAGGCAGAGACTTTTCCTGTTTCGTGTCACAGTAAAAGGAACCTCGAGATGTGTTGAGAGCTTATCATTGTTGGGATTCTCCGGTTGATTGATTTTGTCGGTAGGGTACTCTTTTGTTTTAATTTGAATTCTCGAGGGACTTCAGCTTCGGAGATGAGTGGGTGTTTGCCTTGCTTTGGATCTTCGGCTAAAGACGCTGCCTCTAAAGATTCTGTGAAGAAAGAAGCTTCAGCTAAAGCTAAAGACGCCTCTGTTACTCAGTCTCACCATGTCAGCTTAGGTGACTACTTTTTTTCATTACATAGCTTCGGGATCTGTTGAGTTTTCGTGTCTTAGATCGATTTAAGCTTCTGGGTTCTCATAAAGTTTGTACCTTTGGTAATTAACGAGTCTGTGGACTCTGTTTCATGAGATCTGATGTGTTTTATGAGCTTTGGTTATAGCTGTGATACAATTTAGCCCCAAATTACAGTTTTTGTTTTGCTCTCTATACATGGAATGTAATTAAGAGATGCCACAGTAGATTGCAACAAACAAGGAATGATAAAAATGTTAGCTTTAGGTTTCCAGATATATTGTGTTCAAAAAAAAAAAGGTTTCCAGATATAAAGAGAGTTCTAAATAAGGATATGCTATCTACTTGTAGAAATGAAGACATGTGAAAGTCTAATACTTTCTTTATTTGTAGACAAATCAAAATCTAAAGGAGGTTCTGAACAAAAGAAGGAGCTAACCGCTCCAAAGGAAGGGCCAACAGCTCACATCGCTGCACAAACGTTTACCTTCCGTGAGTTAGCTGCCGCCACTAAGAATTTTCGACCGGATTGTCTACTTGGAGAAGGAGGTTTCGGACGTGTTTACAAGGGTCGTCTAGAGACCACAGGACAGGTGAAAGTTCTTGAAACTCAATCAACACAAACATCCTTTTATTCTCTCATAAATCAAACTCAAAGTTTGTCTCATTTTGATGTTTTTGCAGATAGTAGCTGTTAAACAGCTGGACCGAAACGGTCTACAAGGAAACAGAGAGTTTCTTGTAGAGGTTCTTATGCTGAGCCTTCTCCATCATACCAATCTTGTGAATTTGATTGGTTATTGCGCTGATGGTGACCAACGTCTTCTTGTCTACGAGTATATGCCACTAGGATCGTTGGAAGATCATCTACACGGTAAGAAAATCAATACTTTTTACTTTGTACTCGAAACTACCATATATAGAAACTACTGCGTTGTATAGTGATATATTAGGAAAGTTTTTCTTCTATGCGGTGCATGTGGAAATGTAGAACTTTTGTTTGTTTCAGATCTTCCACCGGATAAAGAGCCTCTAGACTGGAACACGAGAATGACAATAGCAGCAGGAGCAGCCAAGGGACTGGAGTATTTGCATGACAAGGCTAACCCTCCTGTGATCTACAGAGACTTGAAGTCATCTAATATCCTTCTCGGCGATGGCTATCACCCAAAGTTATCTGATTTCGGGTTAGCTAAGTTAGGTCCTGTTGGGGACAAAACACACGTCTCAACACGTGTGATGGGCACATATGGCTATTGTGCACCTGAATACGCTATGACAGGGCAGCTCACGTTGAAGTCTGATGTCTATAGCTTTGGAGTTGTGTTTTTGGAGCTTATCACTGGTCGGAAAGCTATTGATAACGCTCGAGCACACGGAGAGCACAACCTCGTCGCATGGGTACGTTTAAAAATCTCAACTTTGCATCAACAAAGTAGAAAGTCTCAACCTTTTGCATTCTGATATGATAGTTAACGCTTTTGGACCGTTGCTTGGTTACACAGGCTAGGCCGTTGTTCAAAGATCGTAGGAAGTTTCCAAAGATGGCAGATCCATCACTGCAAGGGAGGTATCCAATGCGAGGTCTGTATCAAGCGCTTGCTGTTGCAGCAATGTGTCTGCAGGAACAAGCAGCGACAAGACCACTAATCGGCGACGTGGTGACAGCTCTAACGTACCTAGCTTCTCAAACGTTTGATCCTAACGCGGCAAGCAGTCAAAACAGTAGAAGCGGTGGTGGCGGGCCGCCGTTTATCAGGACGAGAGATGAAAGGAGAAGCATGGGAGATGGGAGTAGCTTGGATAGTCCTGCGGAGACACGCAGCAGGTTAGGGTCACCAGCGACGCACAAGAACTCTCCAGACTACAGAAGAAGGGATATGGTGAGGGAGGTGAATGCAGGATCAGAGGCAGGGAGCGAGAATGGAGGAGGGTCAGGGAGGAAATGGGGGTTGAGCGATGTGGAAGGGACAGAGTCACAGAGAGGGAGTCCAGCGAGTGTTGGGAGGGGAACGAGAGGGACTCCAAGGAACCGTGATTTGGATAGAGAGAGGGCTGTGGCGGAGGCAAAGGTGTGGGGAGAGAATTGGAGGGAGAGGAAAAGAGGTATCAATGGACCTGGCAGCTTTGATAGTTCAAATGATTAAAAAAGCTTTGTATGTTTGAAAAGGGTTAGATAAATTGTCTTTATGGGAAGAGGCGAAGGAAGAGAGGGTTCTTATGAAACATTTGTTGAGTCTGGTCGGGTCGGTCAGTTGTCGGATTTGATGTCTGAGTCAGAAGAGAGGCTCTTCAATATCGTGGTTGAAGCTCAAGAACATGATGCGAATGATGAGAGATTGGGCAACTAGGAGGGGATGAAAAAGGTTGTTTTTTCAAGTCGTTTTTGGTTTCTTTTTTAAACGGGTTGTTGTATATGTAATATGGGAGGGAGAATTTGAGTCGATTCTGATGTTGTACTATTTTTACTGTATCATGTGTTCTGTTCTGTCTATCGATTCGAGTCTACCAAAAGAAAAAAAAAAAGAAAAAGAAGTCTTGCCAGCTTCTAAGTTCTTCCATGGTGCTAAACTGAGAAGAGACATACGCTCTGTGTTCTGCTCGAATCCAACCACTATAGCAGAATTGAGATGTAAGTTTAAATAGAACTACTACAACTGCTAAAATTAGGAATGTGTTAACAGTGATTTTACTAAAGGAAAAGAGAAAGTAGGATCAAAGATAGTCAAAATAATGAGGGTTGTGAATACAAAATGTTATAGATCGGCCTTTGTCACAGCTAAACCAATTCTCTGATTTGTAATCATACCTAACTAGAAATAACCACAATACATAATAATATGCATAGCGGGATGAATTCATCTAGGCTCTCCTTATTTCCTACGTTTTCCCTGCAGATACATGAAGTTTTCGAGTTAGGATCAAAACCACACAGAACTTGTTTTATCTAACGAATTGTCTGGTTTGCATCACTTAGCAGCAAAATAAACAAGTCTATATATTGTAAACGATTTGCTTACCGAGGTCACAAAATCATCCATTGACAGCTGCTTTCGCTTCTTCACGAATGTAGGGCTCTCATTTGCTTGACTACCCGAAGCTCGCTTTGAAGGTGTTGCATTCTGAAACAATTTATAAAGCGTATCATCAGATGCTCAATAACTAAACAACAAAGCATGAATGTGAACTCTTTTAAGACTTTCTTCCAAGCCTCACCTTTGCAAGCTTCTTATCCCTACGGGCTCGCCTCTCTGCCTCATCATGCTCTTGGTTCTCTTTCTCAATCAGCCGGATCAGCGTGTCGCATCTCCTGGCCAGTTCTTGACTCGAACGGGATTTTACAAACCAGTCAAAGCTAAACAACGGGGATGTCTTAAAAGTTGTCTTTAGTTCATCCCAGTTTCCATACCCAAGCTTATGGACCATGCATACCTGTTAATCACAAGTTCCTCGGGTCAATGTCATCCAAAATCTTAACCCACACAGAGTACAAATATAGAGGGTTAAACAGATATCAGACCAGGAAACGGTCACACTCTTCATTGTATAGCTTCCCTTTGTTCTGACCATACTGAATCTTCAGTTCCAGCCACGGGTTCCTGTAGCGGTCCAGTTTCTTCCCAATAGCTTTCATGATTTCATCTTTCCTAGAGATTCTTCCTTCCCCTTTCTCAATATTCTTGATGATTCTATCGTAATCTAAGGTCAGAGGTAAAATCTTACTTAGCATAAGATTCTTCTGCGACGCAAAATACCCGACCGTATTTTACAGCAGACACTCAAAAACTTAACAATATAAATTTTACTTACCATTTAGCTCCTTGTATCGCTCTTGGAAAACTTGAGCATATCGTTCAACCTCTTCGTCTGTTTTCCTTCCATCTCAGATGCAATACTTTTTATATCATTCCGGCCATATTTCTCACAAGATCTAATGAAGCTGTTGAAGTCTCTTTTGCTCCATGTTGGGAACCCTGAGGAAAACAATCAAACATATTATACAAAGGTCATCATTAAGAATGCCAACCCACTGTAAAATCAAGTGAATTCACTTGCCTCTTCCAACAATTGTTCCTTTTCTTCCACTTCTTCAGCAGTTAAGGGATCTCCAACTTCTGAGAAAGTAATTCTTAATCAGTAATAGGTTCAGTGGAGTCATATAAGGATAGAGGAAACAGACTGAAAAAAACAAGCTTCACCTTCAGGTTCATCAGCTTCAACTGTGTCTTTCATCTGAGTTTTCTGATGTGTTTGCTGAAATCAAAACGAATGAAGATGCTATTACACCCTAAAACGCCTTTAAACTAAAAATTGCATAAATGACATGATAAGTCGATAGATCTTTCAAATAAAAACCCCACCATAAGGTGTCGCACTTCCTTTTCATACAGCTCGGTCAATCTTTGTGTGTTAAAGAACTGGAAATCATGCCTGGGGGATGGAAAAGAACATTAGATATATAGGATAAAAATATCATCAGGAAAATGGTACTTACAAATGGGGCATGCGCGGAATTCTAGGCTCTTTGGGTTTAGCTGGAGCACCTTGTCGCAATGTTTGCTTGAAGTATTCATTTTCAGAGTAGCTGAAGGGTAGGTTCATAAAAGTACGTATTTGAGGTTGGATGTTGTTGAGGAAGACATGATAGATCACATAACAAAAAAAAAAGAGAAGAAGTAAATACTTACTTGCGCTTTCTTTCTCTTTTTGGTGGATCATTCCAATTCTCACTCACAATCTTCTTAAAATCCAACTTGTTCTCATCCTACCAAACAATAAAGATATAAATTTAGTACAAAAGATTATTCAAAATAGTGCAGGTGCGTAAGCAGAGTATGCAAGAGTACCTTATTATCATCGTCAAAATCATATAGGTCAGCAGCTGCAACAAACCGCAAATCACATTAGACATGCAAGGGAGTTACCATTAAAAATAACACAAAGGGTTACATGAGATGCTTACGGTCATCCATTTTAAACTGTATTGCATCTTCAGTGAACTTCTTCATTTTCGCATCAAGTTCAGCAGTTGCTTCTTCTCCTTTGGCAATGATTCTGTCAATATCCTCATCCGTAATTGTGCTATCTTTAGAACTGAACACCATTTCAGCACCATATCTAACCATTTGGAGTAACTCATCCTTATTAACAGCTGAAAAGTATAGAAAAGAAACAAAACAATAAGAGAATCAAAATCCATACAAGACGCGCCTATACATTTTACAACCTCAGTAGACAAACACTTACTTTTCTGTTCTGCCAATCGCCCTTGCTGAATTACCAGAGCATCAAGTGCCAATTTCTTGTAAGCTCTTTCAATCACTTTTTCCTCAATAGCATTCTGTACATGGCCAATACAAAATTAGTTTTAGGTTCTGGATGCTTTTCATACTTAATATACATGTGTAGAAGACTAACTTCTGTGCAGAACCGGAATACTTGAACTTCTTTCTTTTGACCAATCCTATGTGCACGATCTTGAGCTTGCAAGTCAACTTGGGGATTCCTGCCAGATTCCGCTCACCACATTAAGCAAGAAGAAAATACTCTTACACTACAATCGACAAGAAAAAGCTTACCAGTCACTATCATACAGGATCACAATATCTGCAGTAGCAAGATTGATACCAAGCCCTCCAGCTCTAGTGGATAACAAGAAAACAAATTTCTCACTTCCTGGCTTGTTGTAGGCTTCTATGGAAGCGTCTCGTTCGTCACCACCAGTATTTCCATCAATACGGCAGTACTGGTAACCACGATACAACATATAATCTTCAAGAATATCCAAAAGCCTTGTCATCTGATACAGACGAGCGAACTCATTAGAATAAGAGAACAAAAAGAATAGCACTCAAACAAGAGGAAACAAAGGAAGGAACCATTATTTGTTGTGTTATGTCCTACCTGAGAAAATATCAGAACCCTTGAATCGCGTTCTTTCAACTTAGGTAGCAATTTGTCTAAGAGAATCATCTTACCTGGAAACAAGAATCGCAACAGAAATTACTAAGACATTAAATGGCTACAGTATAAAATTTGAATGCAATTCATACCTGAATTTGTTACAAGGTGATCCCCTGTGGTATAAGGGGGGCCAGGCTCTGCACCTTGAAAGAGATAAGGGTGATTGCAGCATTTGCGCAATTGCATTGCTATGTTCAACAGACGTTTGCGTTCTCCACCACCATTAACCACTTCAAGATCTTTCTGCAGTAGCGCCTTGTAGTACTGTTTTTGCATCTGCGACAAGCCAACCTTAAGTATCGTCTCCTTTTTTGGAGGCAAGCCTTTCTCTACATCTGATTTTAACCTCCGAAGAAGAAATGGTCGGAGAACCTAAAAAGATAAGAGTAAGCGATAAGCATAACAACTTAGAGATTAAAATCGATTAACCACGAATACATACCTTATGAAGCTGTTGAACAACTTCTTGCTGGTCATTTTCACCAGAAATTTGAAACCACTCATCAAAAGTCTCTGCTGAACTAAAAACCTCTGGCAGAAGAAAATTGAGAAGAGCCCACAATTCATGGAGATTATTCTGTATATAAGAAACAAATATGAATATATCAAATGAGAACAGTATTAACTGAAACAGACAAAGTACAAAGGACATAAGAAGCATGTATAAAGAATGCACAATCAAAACAACAATGTTCAAATAATCATGAAAAAGGTTGGTAATTATTCTAAATAGATTGAACAAATACCTGAAGGGGGGTTCCCGTGATAAGAAGCCGGTAATTGGTACTAAAAAGTCTCATCGTTTTTGAAAGCAGTGAATTCTCATTCTTGATTCGATGTGCTTCATCAATAATTATGTAACGCCAGCTAAAGCGACGCAAGGATGTCTTCTCTTTGATAGCCATCTCAAAGCTTGTGACACAAACGTCGAATTTACCCACAACTAGCAGTTCATCACGGATATATCTCTGCATTGTTTATCGTATATTTCAGAATCCTAGCGAACACACATAAATACAACCATGAAATGGCAAAGCATTTGTGACTCACCCTTTCCTCAGGATTACCAAGGAATTTCACGGCGCGCAGGACAGGACAAAATCGACGAATTTCATTCATCCAGTTACCAATGGTTGATTTTGGAGTAACAATCATATGAGGGCCATTAATTCCCTTGAATTCATGCAGGTACGCGAGCAACGAAATTGTTTGAAGTGTCTTCCCCAGACCCTAGACCATGGAACAAAAATGAGGTAATGATTAGCATCCGAGAAAATAGAGAGCTGAAAACCCTTAGCTTAGCTAGCAGTAGTTTACCATTTCATCTGCAAGAATTCCATTTATGCCATTCTCATACAGCCGAATGAGCCAGTTTAAACCAGCCAATTGGTAATCTCTCATTTTCCCCTGAATACCTGTCATATGAATATTACGAAGGTCAGAACTCTAAAATTCAACCGAATTTACCCAGTAAACCTAGACACTATGAGGTAGCCGCTGAGGCAATACGTATAACATGCGTTAGAAAAGTGAGCGTAAGGTTTCATATTCCTATTATAACTTCTGTTCAGTGGTTGCAATAACACTTGTGCGCCATTCTAGATAAAAAAGAGCAAAATACAAGTACTTACAAGACGGTTGAGTGAGCAATCGTGTGCCTCCAGATCCAGAAATACCACCTTCTTCTTCCTTTAAACACTCTTGATCTTCCTCCTCTTCAGTTAATTTGGAAGCATGACGACCCCTGAAGACAGAGTAAAACCCAATAAGTAAGTCATGAGACTGTGTACTTATCATATTTCATGAAACGTCCAATGAATGACCATTAATATATTTTGAGATTATTTACAATGCAACACACCTTCCTTTCCCCTTCTTCTGAGACGAAGATGGTTCACTCTTAGCAAAATGTGCAAACAACTCAGTTTGCTGCAGAAGATAAGTAAGTCTCCCTTTTCCTTTGTTGTTCTACAAACAAAGAACGATTGAGATTTTTCAATGCCTGGGGATGTAAAAGACAAACAGCTCAAATCCTAAGAATTTATTTACTAGCTTACCATGTCTTTATCTATGGAAGCATTTTGGGCGTCTAAAATTTCCTGAATTTTCTGCTTCTTCATCTTCTGCATCTCTTTAAGCCTAGCCTTCTCACGTTTCCTGATTTCAGCTTTCTCGTCATCTTCTTCATCCTACAGATGCCCATAAAATCATAAAAAGCGTTACCAAATATCCTCAGGAGTCACATCAGAGAAATACCAAAGGAAACCTAATCGTGGCTAAATTAAAATTTAAGATTTCGAGCAAATTCACAGCGAACATGATAATGCGAATCGAAAAGGGCGAATATAGCTACCTCATCGGCATCATCTTCTACAGGGACGACCTCATCGTCAGATACGAGTGCTTCGTCGGGGGCAACCTCTTCCTCTTCCTCGTTGGAGTCCGCCGAGCGAGCAACGGCCTGGAGCTCCTCATCGTCTTCTTCCACATTGACCTGATCGTTAACTCGCTCATCCTCTTCCGACGACGAGTAACCCTCGTCTGAAGAAACTTCCCGATTCGAAGCTCTCGCCATCGACACAACGCCTCTCTGAGATCCCTGATTTCGGCCGAGATCGAGGGTTCTTTAAGGACGGACGTTTGAAACGACTGTGTACCTTTGGAGAGACGGTTTTAACCCCGTTGATTCGAGAGATCTAAATCTAACGGCTTCAGATGTGCCACGTTGCTTATATATAATTTCCCGCCACTTGAGATCCCGCTTTGGACTAATGGGCCAAAAAGGCCCATGGGCTCAACATTAGGTCAAATTTTGATACGTAGTTTAACTGCCTTATCCATATATCTCGCCGAATCACGCAAACGACAGCTCAGAACTCGAATCTATGACACAAGCTACAACTGAAATTCCACTAATACCCTTGGTAAGAGGCTAAGACGCTTTCTCTCCGACATCTTTGCGTATTAAAGGATGAAGGTGGAATTTAAATTAAAAAAATGATTCGTATCGCTTCGACGTTTCTTCCTCCTCCTCCTTCGCGAGAGTCGTCATCGCATATCAATCACGCTCCTCTTATATAAGTCGCCGCTAATTTCATAGCGGGAGATAGTCTCCGATCATCGACCGATCGCTTGCTTTGATCCTCAGTTTTTTCGGGTTCTGAGATTCCTGGATTGGGTTACTGGAATCTCTTGATATAAGGTAAACTGTTGTGATTATTTGCTTCCTAATTTTGCTATGATTTAGCTCAATTTTCCGTGATTTTGAATTTGTGAATGTGGACCTTCTTGCAGAACATGGGACAGAAGAGATGGATGTTCTTGCTGGCAATTTTTGCTGTTCTTCTGTCATTGACAAGTGGAAGAGGTGGTAATGAAACTTCTATAATGATATGTCTGTCTGTTTCCTTTCTGGAACTTGAGTTCTCAATTTATCCCATTGAGTCTAGTTAAGATCATAAGTTTTGAAACTAAGAGATGTATTGATAGTTGTTTCGGATGATTAATTAAGGTCTAATTACATGTCCAGTCATGATTTTTTTTTTTTGGCTTCTAGAGGAACAAATCAATATATAACCCATTTAGAGTCAGATGTGGAAGGGACCATGAATAATAAAAATTATTGATTGCAAAGCCTTGTGATACGACAATCTTGTGTACTTGTTATATGAGCTGTGAGGTTATATAAATGAGTTAAGTCTGAAACAAGTGAGTTGATGGTGACTTATTTCTTCTAATTGTAGTTCTCAAGTTGAAGAGCGATGATGATCGACATGTGTACAACCATACGCTTACTCTTACACTTGTGGAGTATGCTTCTGCGGTAAGCTAATATGGCAGATACTACAGTAATAAAAAATAACTGTTTATAGTTAAATCATTTATAGTTGTCAAAACTGTTAATAGTATACTACTAGGGGAAAGAGAGTAAGCTGATAAAGTGCACCGGTATGGATGAATCAATTTGTTTGTGTATGCAGGTATATGTGTCTGATTTGACAGAACTATTCAACTGGACGTGTGAAAGATGCAATGGCTTGACTAAGGTATAACATTTGTTGGGGCAGATCACTGGCTGAAGCCACAATAGCTCCAGACGGGAATTATAACGTGCTTTTGGATGGTGCAGGGTTTCGAAGTAATAGAGATAATATTTGACGTTGAGCACTGTCTACAGGTCTGTTGTGACATCATAAGCTACATCCGGACACAATTTCTTTAGTTGAACAGTTATTAATATCAGTAAGGTGTTACTTGTAACAACAGGCATATGTTGGGGTGGCAAAGGATTTGAATGCTATCATTATTGCATTCCGGGGAACTCAAGAACACAGGTATTATTCTCTGTCATTGTAATCATTAAGGTTCATGCCTAAACTTGCTTGATTGCTTAATCAGCTCAAACTTTGCGCAGCATACAAAATTGGGTCTCGGATTTGTTCTGGAAACAGCTCGATCTAAATTACCCTGACATGCCAGATGCAATGGTACGCTTTAATGTCAAGTTTTGTCATCTAGATTACTATGTAGTAAGTTGGAATTTTTTAATACTCGTCTACATTGGCAGGTGCACCATGGCTTCTATAGTGCTTATCACAATACAACTCTACGACCAGCAGTTTTGGGTGCAGTACAACGAGCGAAGATATCCTACGGTGCGAACATCAACATCATAGTGACTGGTCATTCAATGGGAGGAGCCATGGCTGCCTTTTGTGGACTAGATCTAGTTGTAATCAAACTTGACTCTACACCAAAATTTTTTATATATCTTATTGCTATTGCTTTTGAAGTTGTTCATTGACTTTGATTTGGATGTAAATCTCAGGTAAATGAAGGAGAAGAAAACGTACAGGTCATAACATTTGGGCAACCTCGTGTTGGGAATGCCGCTTTTGCATCTTATTACAGTTTGCTTGTGCCTAACACCTTCCGGATCACGCATGAGCATGATATGGTTCCTCATCTCCCTCCTTTTTATCATATTTTCCCTCAGAAAACATACCACCACTTCCCAACAGAGGTAACGTCGTTTTCTCAGTCCACTAGATGTTCATCAGTTTAACTTTTAAAAATGTAAGCCACTTTATGCAAAAAAATGGGGACTACGCGAGTGTTTTTTAATGTCTCTGCCTGGTTTATCGACTGTCTGAAAGAACCGATGAGAGAGGTAATGGTGTGTTTCGGTTTGCAGGTGTGGGTGAGAGATCTCGGTTTTTCAAGTCTAGTTCTTGCTAGTGTGGAGAAAGTTTGTGACAACACTGGTGAGGATCCTACATGCAGCAGGTAACGAGCAATCCCTCTAAACAGTTTGCTGATATAGTTCCATTGCGCAACTAGAAACTTAGGATTATTATTAACTACAACCCATCAAACCGGATCGATGACTATTGTTGGTCAGGAAACGTTACAGGATGGCTTATGTTTCATGTTCTAGCTGAGTCACCAGACATTTTTAATGCGGATGATCCCAGTATAGTAATTGTTAATCCTTGTTGTTTCAGATCGGTGGTGGGGAATAGCATCTCTGACCATTTAAAGTACTTTGGGATAGATCTAAGGTGTGAGACGTGGAGACAATGCACAATAGTGATGAGCCATGAGATGGATAGATTCAGCAGGAAAGATTCAAAGGGTAACCTAGTAATGTCACGGACACTTCCTTCCACGACTGTTAGCGAAACAGAAGCTCTACTCGAAAATGGTAATCTTTAAAGTCTAGAGGCGTCGGTGGGATAGAGTCTTTGTCAAGCAAAGTTTGAAAGGGAAGGTTTTGGGAGACTCATATGTGGAGAAAGAAGAATGGGTCGTTGATTCTTTGTGGGGTCTAGAAAGAAAGTGTGTAGATAATAACAAAAGACTTTTGTAAATTAAGTCGTAGGATGAATAGCATGTAACAATGTATAGTTGTAATTTTTAATTAAGTCGTAGGTTTAAATCCATATGTTCACATTGTTATTGGATCCAAATATGTAATAATGTATATATGGATATTGACATTTGGCTGGTAAACTGTATAGTTTTGATGTTATCACTTAAAAATTTATGGACAAAATGCAAGAAATAGCAAACCCGCTAGATGAGAAAGAGTGTTTTAGTAGATCTCAGTCCTAACTCCTAACTGCCAAATAAAGACGCAATCAAAACCGAAAAAAAAAGAAAATCATCATCGACCCTGTAGTTCCGAAAATACCCTTGACTCTTGATGATATCTAACACGCGTCGCCTCTTTCCTCTTTGCGTATAAAGGACGAAACTGGAAATCAGATTTAAAATAAGGAAAAAACAAACGAATATTCGTATTTTCAGAGGCGTTTCGAATCGCAATCGCAATTATTTCTCAGCCGAGGAGGAGAGGATTTAATCCCCGATCACTAGTGTCCGTATTTATATCCATTCGTGCTTCTTTCGCTTTGCTTTGAACCTCAGTTTTTGTCTGGTTGGTGAGTTCTCTTGGGGCCTTTTTGCTCTAATAATAATCCTCGATTAGCTCGTTTCATAAGCTTTAATTTAGCTTCAAAATCCTCCTTTGCTTAGCTCAATTTCGCCGTTGATGAACCATAGATTCATGCGGGTTGTGTTTTGTTGTATTGTTGCAGGACATGGAGCATAAGAGATGGGTGTTCTTGCTGGCAATATTTGCTTGTCTTCTTTTCTTTTCGCGTGGACGAGGTAATAATGATTATTTGTAATTGTATGTTTCCTTTATAGGCTACTTCATTTTTCAGTTCTCTCTTTTGTGTCTTTCCTAACTAAGATAATAAGCTAGTGAAGGGGTTGTTCATTAAAGGGGACATTTTTATTTAAGACTGCAAAAATTGTGACTTTGTGGTGTAACCTTGTCTCTTTTAGTTGCAGTTCTCAAGTGGAAGACTGATGATGATTCACCTGTTTACAACCATACACTTGCCTTAACTCTTGTTGAGTATACTTCTGCGGTATGTTGATACTAGCGCAGTTACTAACACTAATCAAAAAGGCCTTTAGCAACTTTGAATGCCATTTATCTCTAATATTCTGCTAGATGAGAAAGGAATGTGTAACACTTGCGACTTCATTTATCGTTATTAGCACTAGTATAGAAGAGAGTTTATGCTGATAAAGTACACCAGATGGGTGAATCAAGTTTGTTTATGTATGCAGGTCTATATGTCTGATTTGACAGAACTCTTTACTTGGACTTGTGAAAGATGCAATGGTTTGACTAAGGTAGTACATGTGTTTTTTACCTTTTTTAAGGCACAGTATGCATAAATGTAGTAGCTCTAAGATTGGATATTCTAACGTTCTATGGGATGGTGCAGGGTTTCCAAGTAATAGAGATAATAGTTGACATTGAGCACTGCCTACAGGTCTGCCATGATATCTTAAGCTGTATGAGGATATGATGTTCTTTCATTAAACAAGTAATTGATATCAGCTCTTTTAACTTGTGACAACAGGGATATGTTGGGGTAGCAAAGGATTTGAATGCTATCGTCATTGCATTTCGGGGAACTCAAGAACACAGGTATCATTCTCGTCATTGTAGTCTAGAAGCTACACCCTTTATCTAAACTTGGTTGATGCTTAATCAAACCCAAAACATGTGCAGCATACAGAACTGGGTCTCAGACTTGTTCTGGAAACAGCTCGATCTAAATTACCCTGATATGCCAGATGCAATGGTAAGCTTTAACAAGCAAGTTTTTGTCATCTAGATTACCATTTAGTAAGGTGGAGTTATCAAGTGTTATTCTACATTGGCAGGTTCACCATGGCTTCTATAGTGCTTATCACAATACAACGGTACGTCCTGCAGTTTTGGATGCAGTAAAACGAGCGAAGAAATTCTATGGAGAGAACATCAAGATCATGGTGACTGGTCATTCAATGGGAGGAGCCATGGCTGCCTTTTGTGGACTAGACCTAGTTGTAATCATCCTTTACTTCAACTAAATTTCGTTATATCTTATTGTCATGTCCTGTGAAGTTGTTAATGACTTCTTTTGGGGTGTAAATCGCAGGTAAATGAAGGCTACGAAAACGTACAGGTCATGACATTTGGGCAACCTCGTATTGGGAATGCGGCTTTTGCATCTTATTATAGTTTGCTTGTGCCTAACACCTTCCGGATCACGCATGACCGAGATATCGTTCCTCATCTGCCTCCTTTCTTTTATCTTTTCCCTCAGAAAACATACCACCACTTCCCAACAGAGGTAAACAGAGCCTTTTACTATTTTTATTTAGTTGTTCTCAGCATCCTCCGAGACCTTACATGTTCATCAGAGTAACAGGTTTGAGATCTTTATTCAAACAGTTGGTAATAGTGTGTTTCGGGTTGCAGGTCTGGGTGAGAGATCTCAGTGTTTTGAAAATTGTTCGTTTTGGTATTGAGAAAGTTTGTGACAACACCGGTGAAGATCCTACATGCTGCAGGTAACTAACTATTATAATCTTTGGTCCGCAAGAACACATAAACTAGCAAAAACAAGCCCCCAAATCGAAGCATAAGATCATTACTTACTATCGTTGACATGGCTTTTAATGTTTTCACTTTGGTACATTTTGACTGGAATATATATAACATGACTTATGTTTCATGTTTTCACTTGGTTAGAGGACAGTTTTGACATGAATATAGTATAACTTGTTCGCTTTTGTTGTTTCAGATCGGTAATGGGAAGTAGCATATCCGACCATTTAACTTACTTTGGGGTAGAGTTGATGTGCGAGACATGGAGACAATGCAGCATAGTGATGGGGCACGAGGTGGAGAGTTACAGCAGAAGAGATTCAAAGGGCAACATATTCCTGTCCCGGACAGATCCTTCCACGGAGGTAACTGAAACGAAAACTCAATCCACAACCGGAGTCTCCAGTATTTAGGAGCTGGTTGATGAGAGTGTTGAGCAAGAGTGCTTGCTTCAAAGGGAGAGTTTGGGAAATTCAGATGTGGAGGAGGAAGAAGAGTTCTTTGATTCTTTGTGGTCGTGTAAGATAGTGTACAGATAATAATAATCAAGGCGTTGTAAATAGGTCGTCCGTTGATATAAATGAAAAAACAAACCTTTTTATTAATTTAAATCCATTATCTCATGGATATTGGACAACTATGTAAATATAAAATGTGTATGGATGGATATCCAATTTCTCTGGATAGTGAATTTATGTGTTATATGTAATATAATGTTCAGTGTTCACTAGTTTGAGCTCCAAAGCGATGAATGTGTTATCTTATCTGCATGCTTTGGCTGATTTACGAATTGACCGGGCTGGTTGTAAACAGTTCTGGTTGTGAAAGTATATTCCTTTTTATCAATGATTTCGTTGTTGTTGGAATTTTTTAATTTAGATCTAACACAATAAAAACAAAACAAAACGTCTTTGACACAAATTACCTCAAATGTGTGTTGGCCTAGAAGGGGATAAGATTATGACAGCAACCAAACCAAAATAAATTGATTTATTAAAGCACGGAAACTGCACCAACTGCTTCTAGTTATGGAATAGAAAGTTTTGAGAAGGCTAATATAGTACAATAATTCATATTTTGACCGTCTCTGGCCTGTAGCTAATGTATGATCTCATTAAAAAAAATGCATTTTATTCACATACGTGTTAATTTTTTAACAGCAAAGTATTTGACATATATTATTACTCACCATGAAAGCTAATAGTATTATACGCTTCATGTACAGAAGCATTTTCCAAGGTTTTGTAACTTTGTAAGTATATATTAAAGAAAAGGGATGGAGATCTGAATGTCAAGTGGCCTGCATGTATGATAGTAAGATGTACACGAAACGAATATATTGTAGCATTTTACTAACATTATCCACATCCCACGTTATTTATAGTCTTTTTAAGTTTAGCCCATGATTTTAAAACTAAAGCTGTTTGTAATCTTGTTACACCGGAGATCCTGTTAAATTGTTTTTCTCCGGTATAAAGCTCGAAACACACTAGACATGAATTTATTAAAATGCAATTAATTTATGTGTAATTTTGAAATGAAGCATATCAAAAGGTGTTGATTTAGAAATCCCCCCCAATTCGAGTAAATTTTAGTATTTTTCATCTCTATATGTTATTTCCGTTTATAGAAATAGTGATATATTAAGATGGACAAGCTCGTGGTACCATCACGTGGTCCAATGGGCTTGGTGGGGGCAATGTAACTGACTCAAGCAATGAACACTTGACCCTTTTTTTTATTGCAAGATGCAACTCTCGCCACTGCCTAAAAATTGATCAATCATATACTCTTTTGTATTCGCAAATGCCTAAAAAAATTGTAACCTACCTTTATCTATGAATAAGTATCAGGTGTCTTATTACTGTATTTTTGTAATCTTATCAATATTGGCTAAAATATTATACAAATTGGATATTAAATAAAATTATTTTTTGGAAACATATATAGAAATTGTAATCACCACCTTTAGCCTTCCAAAAACTCCAATTGATAAACAAATAAGTCATTAACTATCATTCTGCTAATATTACACAATTTACAAAGAAAAAAAACATGTATTTTTATATTAGAAAAGCACCGGGAAATAAATAGAAATTGTCTGTTACATAACCGATCTAGAAATATGATTGGTCAATAAATCGGCGCGCTCTCTGTTGCGGTTGGATCCACGTCATCCATCTCCTTCACCACCTTCTCCACCTTATCTCTCTCTCCATTAAATCATTCTCTTCTTTAAAGCCACCAGGCTAATAACAAGATTCACAAGGAGAGAGAGAGAAGATAAAGCGAAAAGATCCAAAGGCTTTATTTCTTTCTCTCTGAAAAAATAGGAAGATTGAAGAACTTTGTGTTCACCTTCTTCGATAAAAACAAGACCGTGGTGGGGTCTCTTATTCATTCCTGGCCTTGCGATTCCGATAAAACCATCGGATTCAAAAGCCCATTCAATCCCAATCCAAATCCAAATCCACTTGTTCTTCGCATAATATATAGATAGACAGATAGAGAGAGAAAGAGTTACACCTACCTTTTAGCTATCTATCTCTATCTCTTTCTCTCTCTATCGGCTTTGTCTTCTCCTGTTCTCATGGAAGCCTCACCCAATGATCGTCTTCATTTCGGCGTAATGGCTTTCGGGTAAAAACATCTCCTCTGTTTCCATGTTTGTGTCTTTGTGGGTCGTGTCTCGTTGGTCCTCAAGCTCAAAATCATAAAGTTTATACCTTTTTCCACATATCTGATTCATGGGTATTCGTCAGTTTCTAGTATCTGAACCCAATCGCTTCGTCCTTTTGTTTGTCTGCTCGAAACCATAGTAGATCTGTCTCGATCCATGAAACCGTATCTGATCCATGTAGATCGTTTCTGATTCCAATGTGTAATATAGGTGCGACCATTACAATAGGAGATGCCAAATCAGAGCTCCATGTTGCAACGAAGTCTTCTCTTGTCGTCATTGTCACAACGAGAGCACTGTAATATTCTCAATCCTCACCCATCTGTAATATTACAGTTTTAAATTACTTTCCCTGATATGTCCTAATCTATTTGGGTGTACAGAGCACATTGCGCAATATCTATGACCGTCACGAGCTTGTTCGTCAAGATGTTAAACAAGTACGACAACATCCTCTTAATTGAATTATGTGATCTCAACAAGTTCGTGTTTTTCTAATTTTGGGTTTTTTTTCCAGGTGATTTGTTCTGTTTGCGATACAGAGCAGCCGGTAACTCTCGTCATTCTTATGAGTTATGATGATGATCACACGGGTATCAGTATAGCTCGCGTGTGACATTTTGGGTTGGTTTCAATGTTTGTTTTATTCAGGTAGCTCAAGTTTGCACCAACTGTGGTGTCAACATGGGAGAATACTTTTGCGATATCTGCAAGTTCTATGATGACAATGTAATGAAAGTTTATTTCTTTGTACATATGTTTGGAATCTGTTTTCTTTCTCGATATTTGATTCTGATCATTTGCTCATGTTTGTCCTGTTTCAGACTGCAAAGGAACAGTTCCATTGTGATGACTGTGGCATTTGCAGGTGAGAATCTTTCTTCTTTATACAATGGAATATAGTTTATGTTCCTGGCTCTTAAGGCGTGCTTCGTTAAAAGCTGTGTGGTGTTTTTTTGTGTTGCAGAGTTGGTGGGCGTGAGAACTTCTTCCATTGCAAGAAGTGTGGTAAACTTCAAAGCAACAAGCTTTTCCTTTTTCTGCTTCAGACAAACACAATCAAGTGTTGATTGACTCATAAAGCTATCTGTTTCTTGCTTATAGGATCTTGTTATGCGATTGGCCTGCGCAACAACCATCGTTGCGTTGAGGATTCAATGCGGCATCACTGTCCCATTTGTTACGAGGTAATGTATATTTGTTTAAGGCTTTTAACTTTTCATCAAACATATGGTATTGGTGGGTTTTGACCCAAAAAAATGGTATTGGTGGGTTTTAGCAAATTGTGTGCCAGTGAATACTATATTTTGTTTCTCTTGCAGTATCTCTTTGACTCTCTTAAAGACACAACAGTGATGAAATGCGGACACACAATGCACTTTGAATGCTATCATGAGATGCTCAAGCGTGACAAGTAATCTATACTTTTTCTTCTACTTATTTGTCTCTCTTTTAAACGTCATGGTTGATTGTGATAGTTCTTGAACTTGTGGGCGTTTGTCTGTGTAGATTTTGTTGTCCGATTTGCTCGAGGTCAGTGATTGATATGTCCAAAACATGGCAGAGAATGGATGAAGAGGTTAGTTTAAAATACATTGTTGACTAAAACATATCTCAGACTGAAACATATCAATCTTTACTCATTGGTTTTCTTAGATTGAAGCCACTTCTATGCCATCAGATTACCGCGACAAGAAGGTAAATTAACTTATCTTTTTCTCCATCACTCGAAGCTCGATCAAAACCTTGAACATCTTAAAGTTAACTGACAAGACTATGCGGAATTTGAGCAGGTCTGGATACTATGCAACGACTGTAACGACACAACAGAAGTAAACTTCCATATAATCGGGCAAAAATGTGGACATTGTAGATCTTACAACACCAGAGCCATCGGACCTCCTGTTCTTCCTCAGTGACTAAACCAAACATCTTTATCACTTATTACCGCCACCAGAAAAGCAACCAAGAACTTCTTGTTGCAAAACAAAGATTGTTGATCAGTATGATCATTATTGGTCACAAAAGCAAAGACTCACATTTGTCATCTTCATGATTCTATTTGTTGTTGTTCTTATATATGATTATGTTTATTACCATTTATATTCGTGTGTGAGAAAGCCAGGATAATGTATAATATATATTCTTGATCCAGGAAAAATTACCTGTGATATAATCTCTCAAATTCACAGATTATATAATCTCAACAGTTACAACACCTAACACACTAGAAGAACTGCTCACCAAGCTCTTGACCAGCCATCCCTTCTCTAACAACCTTCTCAAAGAAGTCCTCAAGCGTATCCTTCCCATAGCTCGGCGTCTTCTCCTCACTATACTCCCCAGTCTCAGGATCAAGAATCAACATACTCTCCGCAGCATAATACCTCCCAATCTTCCCAAACTCAGCAGCCTCCGCAACACCAGGAAACACCTTCGCCACACCATCAAGAACCCCAATCACAAAGTCCATAATCTCAATAGGAACTTTCAAAAACTTAGGCTCTCTCCCAAGTATCCTAAACAGAATCTCCCCTTGCTCCAACGGCGTCAAGGCCTTCCCAGGCCCACCGATAGGCAACACCTTATTGATCTTATCCTCTTCCAAGACACAGTCCGCTATAAACGAAGCTAAATCCTCCTCGCTGATGGGTTTGCAAGCGCAGAGCTTCCCGTCTCCGAACATTACGTAAGGCTTCCCGTCTTTGACGATGTCCACCTGTCCGCCTAAGCTCTTGAAGAACGCCGTCGGTCTCACGATGCTGTACGTAAAGGTAGAGTCTTTCTCCTCGGACAGACTCATAAGCTCTGCTTCGAACTTGAGCTTGGCTCGCTGGAACTCGAGGAGAGGCTTCTGCACGCAGATAGCAGAGAGGAGGACGAAGTGTTTCGCGCCGAACTTCTTGCCGGCGAGGAGACTGTTCTTGGTCGCTTCGTAGTCGATCTTCCACGAGTCTTTGATGCCTCCGTTGCGGCTGGCGAGGCAGGAGACGACGACGTCGATGCCTAGGTTGAGACTCTCCACGGATCGCTCGAGGGAGGCTAGATCGGTGACGTCGGAGAAACAGACGTTAGCGCCTTGGAGCTGTTTTAAAGTCGCTTCCTTGTCGTTTTTGCCTCTGACGCCACTCTTCTCTCTTGCAACTGCGATCACGTTGAAGCCTCTTTTGACGAGCTCTTGAACCACGAATCTGCCTATGTACCCGGTGGAGCCGACGACTAGAATGTTTATCTCGCTGGGGCTTTTGTTCCTGAAGTTGGAGGACGAAGAAGAAGACGATGTCGCGGTCTCAAGAGATGAAACTGGTTTGAGTCTGAGATTCTTCGAGGGTTCATTGGTTTGGAAGGTGGAAGCGAGAGGAAACGAGTACGAGTTTAGCTGCTGAGATCGTGAGAGGAGTTTGGAATCTCTGAGGAAGGTTTTGGGTTTGGGTGTGTAGGAAGAGGAAGCGAAGACGTTGAAGGGAGAAGAAAGTGACATCCTTTAGAGGTTATGTATGAGAAAGTGCGAGAGAGTGAAGGAAAGTTATTCAGAGAGACGATGTGAGAGCCATTGGTTGTATGTATCCACTGGATAACTCTCCTTTGATCTTATTATTCACATAAACAAGTTAATTTTCAAAAAAGCCCTTATATTTTACTTTCCTTTTAATTTTACCCCAATAGTTTGTTGATGGTTGAATTTCAGATTTTGAATAATTTTGATAAAAGAAGAGAAGTTTAAAACAATTTACCTTGATTCATTACTGATTAAGAACCAAAACAACTTATTCATTAGTGATCACTAATCAAGAACCAAACATACATGTACGTATAAAAGAAGAAATCTTTTTTTGTGCTTGTGATCTGATATATAGATGGTATACTTGTTGAAGGTTGGTCAACGGCACCGGACGACGCGAACGGCAGTACGGCGTTCGTTGGAGGTGCAGACGGCCATGAGAGAGAGACAGACGACTAGCATGATGAGGAGATGTGTTAGTAAACTCGAACTACTGTCGTCACCCCCACCACCACAAGCCGCAGACATGCACATCCCACCCATTCTTCTTCTTGTGTCCGATGATTAGTCTAAGGAAGGTGAGATGATGAATTGAGAATGGAGAGGATAGTAGATGAATTGTTAGATGAGAAGGGTCTGTCTTTAATGAGTTTTTGATTGGTAGTATGCTTTTTAAAATGGTTTTTGTTGGACTTGTTTATGCCAACCTCGTGTATTAAATATGTATAAACCTATGTTTTAATATGTTTACTTATTTTGATGGTCCGTAGACTTAATGTGTGTAATCCTCTTGTCAATGTATATTACAACATGATGTTTTTTTAATGTTTTGCAATATATGAAATTACTTGATCAAGTAATAATGTTTGAAAATGATGATTAAAGTCTTGGCCTTCGATATATATATATATGTTCTATGATTTTTTTTCTTAAAATTGACACTTTTGGTTTTTTTTTTTTTTTTTTTTTTTTTTTGTCATCTTGACACTTTTGGTTATAAAGTAAATTTTATATTTTCTTGGCTAAATTGACTCTACTGATTGTCAAGTTTCGGTGGTAGACGGAACAATTGTTTAATTTGTGAAGAAAGGTTTAAATATCATCAAAGTAGGTTCCGACGTTCAACAGGATGATCGTGTTAGTCTTTTAAATAATTTCGACCGTGAATGCGCGACTTAGGTGTGGAACTTGGGCTTGATTATTTAATTCTTGGGCTTGGATTGAGATATCTAAAATACCATTTGACCCAGTGATTCACGCCCTGCAGGAAATAAATTGGAAATGTTGTACATATGTTCAACTCTGGAAAAATCATATGATCTTTCAACTAAAGATTATACTTAAAAGATTGCATATAACTTTACAAATTGAAAGTACATATTGAGAAGTGAAAAGTACAAACTGAAAGTATAACAATCAATTGATGCGTCACGAAACCTACGTAGATTTGTTTCTAAAAAAGTTAACGTGTTATAGTTGGACATTAATTATTGATTAAACAAATCAGTTTTAGATACTTTTGATGAAATTAGTTATGATAATTATAAAGCAAAAGTTCAGAAAAAGGTTAGTCGTATACGCATCGTCAAGTGGCAAGTGGCAAGTGCCAAGTGGGAAGAAATTGATACTTGGTTCCAAATGTTTCAAACTCAGAGTAGACCTATAATCCACCTAACACGCCCCAAAGATCAAAAACTTTTAATCTGTCCCCAAAGGCCAACTTCCTGTGTTTAGGTCTAAGACCATCTCCAATGGATTACTTTATTTTTTACTCTAAAATAAAGTAACTCTATAATAGAGTTTGAGTTTGTTCCAATGGTACTTTATTTTAGAGTAGAAGATAGAGTGATGAACAAAAAAAAAACAAATTACTCTATATTTGGAGTAAACCTATTATAATAGAGTGAGAAATGAAGTACCATTGGAGCATTTTTTACTCTAAACTCTATTTTAGAGTGAAAAATAGAGTGGGGTTGGAAATGCTCTAATGATGATACGTAAAGGGCCACAGCCACTACACATTCTTTTGTGCATTTTCATATGATGAGAAAAAGTTATTAAAATTGTAATAAGCAGTTCGTCTTTAAGTCTTCGAGAATCAAGCTCTCTAGTCTACATCTACACTATAGTGAAACGAAGTAACTAACTATACACCGCAAAACTAAAAAAATAAAAAAACTACTATACGTAAAAGTTACAGTTATAGAAACTTTAGAACATGATTATCCGTGTTCTTAATTTGGGATTTTTAATTCATAATTTGATATTTTTTTATTTTTTTAAAATATTTTTCTACTAAAAACCACTTTTTATTTATTTTATTTAAGAGACGATTGTTAGTTTTTTTAGTTAAAAGCTAAAAAATGGTTATTAACTGAAGCTAAAACATATCCAAAGAATCCGGGTTAATCCGGCGATGTTACAGAATTTGAGGAAGCATTGTTGGACCTGAGTCAGCATCTATGTTTTGAACCTCCGATAGTGCAACACGTGACAACTTGTCTGAGCCCGTACGTTAGCAAGTCACAACGAGTGAAAAAATATTCGTTAAAAGAATCATACCCTTGTCATTGACAACTTGAATTGATGTGGCATTTTCACATAACCACGTTCTCTTCTCGGTACAAAACAAATGTTATAATCCACTTGCTTACTGTTACTCGTTTTTAACCTAACGTCAATGTTTCTATAACTATGCATATGATATGATTGTGTTTTTCTCCAATGATGCATGTAATTGATTGTTCCTTAGCTAAAATAATATACATATTGTATTCGTACGTAGGCAAAGGCAAAGTCATCATAGTATTATGCCCAAGCAATCATCTAAAAAAAATTTTAAATAACAAATGAATTATCTTAGCAAATAAAAACAGGAAAAAAACAAATGAATTATTGGATATTCACCGACCAGAATGGTTCTGGATATAGTTCATTGAATCCAGCTATGATAGGTTTATACAGTTAATTTGGATAAGATTCAGTTGCCTCGATATTCTAACTGTTACTTAGAGCATCTCCAACCCCACTCTATTTTTCACTCTAAAATAGAGTTTAGGGTAAAAAATGCTCCAATGGTACTCTATTTCTCACTTTATAATAGAGTGAAAAATAGGTTTACTCCAAATATAGAGTAACTTGTTTTTTTTTTGTTCATCACTCTATTTTCTACTCTAAAATAGAGTACCATTCGAGCAAACTCAAACTCTATTATAGAGTTACTCTATTTTAGAGTAAGAAAATGGAGTAAGCCATTGGAGATGGTCTTAACCCAACATGACATAGAATACACTATACATGTCAGACGATAATTAAGAAGGATCAAAGCAAATAACACTAAACCAATTTAGAAAGGAAATTCCAGCTAAAAGAGATACCTGTATCGATGCTACTTTTGGAAGAGTTATTGTTTTAAAGTTAAAACATTGTAGTCCATTGTTATGATGTATTGCTTATGTATCACTCATTTTTTTTCCTCCATGGAACGAACTATATAAACCACTAGAAATACTTTTTCCCCATAATATGTTCTCTGTTGACAGAAGAAAAATATACATGTTTCCATTAATAATTCAATTTCCGTGGACGCATTTAACTATCTCAATATTTACCCATTAAATGCAGAAAAAATTCAAATTATAAGCGGCTACAAGTATGGGAGGATTCTGATGACGACACGTGGAGTGTCCAGGAGGGCACGGTTTTATCCACAAACCTTTCTTCTCATCGCTGTTTATATAAACCAAACACAAAATCCTTTAAGACAATCCACAAACCACTTCTGTTTCTTTTTCTCGTTATCAATTTTACTTTGTTCAGACAAAGCCGGATAAAGCTGCAACCTTTTTTCTCGCTTTTCTTTTATCTTCTTTGATTTTGAATCGATTTTTCTCGTTGTCAAAAAATATGGAAGTTTCAGTGATTGGAAATCCTCAAACGAAGAAGATCTACAGAACAGAGTTAACGTACAGAGAGCTCGGGTTCAGATTCGGGTCCCAAGTTATCTCCGGTGAATCGAGAAACAGAGTTAGCTTCTTGACCCACCAAAGCTCGAAATGGAAGGAGATCAAGATCCAATCCTCTCCCAGGTCTGTCAGATGCGAAGCCATCGTCTCCGACCAAGCTCCTTTTCTGAAACCCACTCCAAAATCTAGATCGGTAATAATTCCCTTCTCTGCTATTGGTTCTTCAATAAAGGTCCAGACTTTATTCAAATCCAACGGTTTGAACTTGATTTGCTAAGCAAAAGATTGCATCTTTAAAGGATTCATTATTATATGTAAACATTATTTCCTTTTTCTTTCTTTGTTGTGTAGCTTGAGGGCGTGAAACTATTCGTTGGTCTTCCGCTAGACACAGTATCCGACTGCAACAACGTGAACCACTTGAAAGCCATCACCGCTGGCCTCAAAGCTTTGAAGCTACTCGGCGTAGAAGGAATCGAGTTACCAATCTTCTGGGGTGTTGTTGAGAAAGAAGCTCCAGGAAAGTACGAATGGTCAGGCTACTTAGCTGTTGCTGAGATTGTTAAGAAGGTTGGACTCAAGCTTCACGCTTCACTCTCTTTCCATGGTTCCAAAAATCCAGAGATAAGTCTCCCTGACTGGGTTGCAAAGATCGGTGAAGAAGCTGAGGGAGGAATCTATTTTACAGACAGATATGGTAAACAGTACAAAGATTGCTTGTCCTTTGCGGTTGATGATGTTCCTGTTCTTGATGGGAAGACTCCTATGGAGGTTTATGGAGGCTTCTGTGAGAGCTTCAAGTCTGCTTTCTCAGACTACATGGGCAACACCATCACGGTATTGTATTTGTCTTTGCGTTCTCAATATGTTTACTCTTGTTTTAGTTACTGAGTTTTTTGGCTTACTTGTTTCGCAGGGAATCACATTAGGTTTGGGACCAGACGGTGAGCTGAGATATCCTTCTCATCAACACGAGACTAACCTCTCTGGGGCAGGAGAGTTCCAGTGTTACGACAAACACATGCTCTCCGCTCTCAAACACTACGCTGTGTCCACAGGAAACCCTCTTTGGGGACTTGGTGGTCCGCACGACGCTCCTGCTTACGATCAACAGCCTCATTCAACTCCTTTCTTCTCGGACGGCGGCTCTTGGGAGTCTCAGTATGGTGATTTCTTCTTGACTTGGTACTCGTCTCTTCTCACCTCCCATGCAGACAGAGTCCTCTCTGTTGCTTCATCAGCATTTAAGGGTACTGGAGTGTCTCTATGTGGGAAGTTACCTCTCTTGCACCAATGGAACAAGCTTAGATCTCATCCTTCTGAGCTAACAGCTGGATTCTACAGCTCTGGTGGTCATGACAGGTACGAGGCCATCGCGGAGATCTTTGCAAAGAACTCTTGTAGGATGATTATCCCTGGGATGGATCTATCAGACGAGCATCAATCACCGGCCTCTCTCTCGAGCCCCGAGTCATTACTTGCACACATCAAGACATCGTGCAAGAGACAAGGAGTGGTTGTTTCAGGGCAAAACTCGGCTGCCTTGGTACCTGGTGGGTTTGAGAGGATCGTTGAGAATCTGAAGGATGAGAGCGTTGGAGTTGATCTGTTTACTTACCAGAGAATGGGAGCAGTTTTCTTCTCACCTGAGCATTTCCATGCTTTCACTGTCTTTGTTCGGAACATGAACCAGTTCGAGCTCTCCTCATATGATCAAGCAGTAGAGGGAGATAAGGCCAAGACAATGAGCATAGGTTCAGGCACTACTGGTGCAGCTAGTTTGCAAACTGCCTGATGAATATTTATATTCATATTTATAACGTAAATAAGAAAGTCCTAGCATTTATATATTATATTTTTTTTATATCTTATTACTGTAAAAATTATATGTATCCAACAATGTCTTCGTAAAAATCAATACTATTAAACCAAAAAGCAAGCACGAAACTGCATCCAACTTGCTTCTTTGTGAATTTTTTTAACTGATTGATATCACGTGAATCAAAATCATCCAAGCATGGTAAGCAGATTGATCGCTTGGGTGAAAAGATAAATAAAATGTGTGAACCTCAAGCTCTATAATGGTGGCGTGAAGAAGAAAACCAGAGGTGTAAGTATCGGTAGTGGTTGATGCTTCAGCGCTCTATTTTGTACTCTCGTCACTATCAGCGAACCTGCAAAAGAGTACAAACACAAAATTTAAATTAGAAAACAAACAACCGAAATCATAGTGTAAAATATAAATTCTTTGGAAAGATGATCACAATAGTTTATCTCCATATTAACCAAATTAAATAAGATAAAATCGAGAAAAATTATACAGTAGAACCTCTTTAAATTAATATTCTATAAATTAATATACATTAAAAAATCTCTATAAAATAATATAATTTTATAGTCCTAAATTGAATTTTTGGTTCAATTGGTATATCGAAAATTAATATATCTATAAATTAATAAAAAATTATAATTTTGGTGTAGTCCCAACATTATTAATTTATAGATGTTTTACTGTATATGCATAATTTTGTACCTTGAGTAAATGGCTTCAAGTGAGGATTTGGATTTATAATAGTTCATATGCAAATATAACAAAATCAAAATCAGCAGAAAAAAATATAAGTTTAACATTCAAAACAATATAAAGGTACTAAATCAAAAGCAACAAACATTTCACAGCAAAAAAAAATAGTTTTGTCTCTAAAATCTTTGATTATCTGATAATAACTAGTGAATTTTTTTTAATTAAAGAGAGAGAGATAGATAGAGCGAGAGAGAGAGAGAAAGAGTAAATTTTGTTCAGAGCTCTGCCATGGTTATTGTATGGATGCAAATTTGCAAATGTAACTTTTAATATAAAGCTCAGTGTTTATGGAATGTAATATATCTATGCTCTTACCAAAAATACATCATAAAAATGGTTTTCAAAACAAAAATAAAATAGTTTAAAATAACATTGAAACATTTTATTCTTCCAAACTTAAAAAAAATGACGAAAATAATATTAAATAAAAGTTTTTTTTTTGTAATTGGATTTTGGTTTAGTGATTAAGACTGAGGATTTATAATGTAAAGATTAAACCTAGTAAAGATTAGATTAAGGTAAATGCTCAGAGTTTGGAGTAATTTAGTCATTTTACTTTAGTTAATGCTAATTTTTTTAATTCTGTACTAGTTTTGACATAATGTATTTTTTATATCTAAGTCATATTGCTATATCTAAAATGTTAATATATCTACTCCTCTATCTTATGAAATTATTTTACAGTGTCGATTGACATTAGATAATAAATTCGGTAAGTAGTTATTTTTGGTTCTCTCTCTCTCTCTCTCTCTCTCTCTCTCTCTCTCTCTCTCTCTCTCTCTCTCTCTCTCTCTCTCTCTCTCTCTCTCTCTCTCTCTCTCTCTCTCTCTCTCTCTCTCTCTCTCTCTCTCTCTCTATACCATTCTGGTTCTTACTTTGCAGTCAGACAACTGTTTTACAGTGTGGCAATGATGGAGCTTACATTTGGTTTACAGCTCCAGCACTAATTCGAAGATTACTCGTTTGAAAACAGTGGTAAGTTTATATCTTATATTTTATTTTTGCTTCTTAGACTAATCTTAACAATTGGTGAATGTGCGGGATCATCCGAGCATAGATGCTAAACAATGAAATCATTTATTTTTTCTTTTGTGTTCTGGTCGGAAACTTGAATTTTTTCTTGTCATGTCAGTTATAACCGAAATGACAAACATAATTGAAAGAGAGAGAGAGTTGCCTGCCTCATTAGAACCTGTTAAAACTTGAATTATATTCTTGGGATCTGTTGTGGTTGGTGTTTAGGGTTTTGAGAGAGAGAGAGAGAGAGAGAGAGAGAGAGAGAGAGAGAGAGAGAGAGAGAGAGAGAGAGAGAGAGAGAGAGAGAGAGAGAGAGAGAGAGAGAGAGAGAGAGAGAGCTATGATCTATTGATCTAGTGAGATTTCTCAATCAAAAAATTGCTTCATAAATTTGTAATGTAAATAAAAAAGTCTTAGCATTTATATAAATATATTTTATCATATTACTGTAAAATTATATGTATCAACAATGTTTCATAAAAATGAATCATGAAGCTTTAAACACAGAGATCGCTTGTTTCCTTTGAATCTATAACTGGAAATCCGCCAAATCGAACCAAAATTTCCGGTTAGTTTGGTTAGGAATTTCGTTTCATCCGGTAAATTTTTCTAAAATAGTTCGAGTTTCAGTTCGTTTTGGCAATTAATCAGTTTAAAAAAAAACAAATTATAATAAAACCATACGAAAACTCTTAAACAGAACCGAAATATCCAATTTTTGAACCACAATAACTAACCTAACCGAACTTATCCAAAATTTAAATAAAATTAATTAAAAGATAGCCAAAATCAAAACTTCTATAGAATTTTTAAAATTGAAATTAACCAAATACCAAACCAAATTTTATTTCAGGTTAATTAAGTGAGTTTACGTTGAACCGAACTATCCGAACCGGCAGTAATGGAGAACAAACAAAAACAACATCATCAAATACATCAGAATCAGACCATGTTTTTTTTCACAATTTACAAAATGCTTGAAGATTCTCTTTTACAAAAGGAACCAAAACATAGTGTTGATAAATTATTCACAGGCGATTCTAGTCTCAAAGCTGCTCAAGCAAATGGCAAAGGCCTGGAAAGCTGAGATTGGGTATCCATAATCCATAGTGAACATATCTTTCCCAACTTTCCCAAACTGCAGTATTATCCGCTCGTTCTGCCTCTCCGGTGACAACCCCTCGCCACCGCCAACACCGCTGCTAGCTGCCGCAGCCACTAGTTGAAAGTTCTTAACTGAAGCCACTGTGACGCGGCCGTGGAAGTTCAAGCACCAGCAACGTAGCTGCTCATGCCACCGTGGTGTCTTGTTGCTCAGCACTAACGGTGTCTCTTTCAGGTGGCTTAAGCCGCTGCTGCTGCTGCGTAGTGGTTTCGATTGAGACCTGGAAAAAGTTGACCGAGAACCACCGAGGTAAGGAAACTCTGATGGCTCTGAAGATGATACTCCTCGAGGTTGCTCCATTGCACTTGTAGGTATTGTATCCATCACGCATTGCATCTTCCTTGGTCCCCTAATTAATACCACCATCACAAAAAGATTTAACAAATCAGATTTCTAAAAGTTGCTAAAATTATAGAATCTGAAAACTCATTTACCTGGAGCCTAAGACATTCAACTCGTATGTGATATGAGAGACCGGGTAGCTTCCAAGAGGAACTTTTGCTGAAGCTTTTGCGGGGTTATAAGATCGGTTCTTTCTCAGCCTTGCGGGTCCAGTTGACGTTGACGACGGCAGCATGTTTCCGTCGAAGACTGTGAATTTAGTTCCTAGGAAGTTTGATCTGCAGAGCAACATATCAAAACCAGCAAAGCATCTTTAGTGGAACTGTTTTTAGTTTACTAGAACATGTTAACTACTTGTAATCCAAACTTAAAATGCTAATTATCGGATATGATCATAAGACTCCTAGTAGATACTGAACAGAATCTAACCAACGTGGCAAATGAATAAACTTGATCATATATAGACGCACCTGACTTTGCCAACATAAGCTTGGCTTCTCCTTGACATATCATCAGAACGCAAAGAAATAATATAATCCGTGCAAGTCGTGTGCTTTAACTTACTCGCAGCAAGAAGAAACTTCCCCTCATCAGTTAACGCTGCAAGCACATAAAAAAAAGATAACTTTTGTTTGCTCTCTTGTCTGTTGGATTAAGAACACGTTAAAGAGATAAAGATGCTCACAGTTGGTTAACCCGAGATACAAATGATATGATTGCGTAGCTCGGTTACGTTTGATGAAACACTGAACCAGAGACTCCCTTGGACCAGGCTACAAAAAAAACAAACACACCAAACAAAGCAACAATCTTTTGTCAAACACCAACAAAGCAAACGCAAACGCAGCACATAAAACTAGGAGCCACTCTACGTTTCAGAGCAAACGCAAACGCAGAGTCAACGCTTTTGCTGAATTTCACTAGAATTTGAAAACCCATCAATAAAAATCGAAACTTTGTTACTAATTCAACCAAAACAGAGATGCTACATAGATAGTGATTGGTAATAAGGAGAGAACCTGCTTGAGGGAGATGGGGAAAGTCAATTTAGAAGAGATCTCAGGGACAGCGACGGTTTCGTTCATAAGCAGCCTCCATCCGCGGCAGACTCCGGCACAAGCCACCACGCTGCGTCGCGACGGCCAACCGCCACCGTCGGCAGCTTCGACCCTGATGAGAATCTCCCTCAAAAGCTCCTCTGGGATGTCTGACCAGCGATTAGCTTCAGATGAGGCGGAGGGAGTCGAGTCGGCGGCGGAGGCGAGGTCGTGCACCACACGATGCGACCTCGAGCGCATCTCAAGGATCAAGCTTCGTAAGGTCATGCGACTTTAGGGGTTGGGTTGTTTATATATAAAGGGATTGATCTTTGATCTGTTGTGGTGGTTTTGGGTTTAGGGATTGAGGAGAGAATGATTGAGAGAGGTTTTAGGTAGAAGAAGAATGAAGAAGAAAGTGGTGGTGGTGGTGGTGTTGTTGAGAGACACCAAGCTGATTATTTTCATACAATTATTGAGGATTTTTTTACTTACTTCGATTCTAATAAATTTTGTTTATTTTTTGGTAATTAGATAATATTATATATGGTTGGCGAAAAGAAAAAGGGTACATTTATAAAAGAAAAAGCAAAAGATCAACTAAAAAAGTACTCTGTATATATAATTTTGTATTTCGTTTGTTGAGAAATTTTTATTTTATTTTGTGTTATTTTGTGACATCGAATTAAACATCAATCATCTTCAGAAATTCATAGGTTGATATAAACAACTTTTGTACTTTTGTTTTACATAGCACCATTCATGCGTTCTATTAATTTGATCTGTTCCAAACTATTTTATAAAAGAAGTGTAGAAAGCGTGAGTTTATTTATCACATTTAAATATTATGCTACCATAAGGAAAAATACAATTTTGGTTGTTAAGAAAATGATAAAACCTATGGTGGCTGAGAAATCGGTGGTTTGGATAAGATTCCGGTTTATTAATAGGAGATATAATAATAATGAAAATAAAAATGTCGACAACTTTTATAAAATGTTTTTTTTTCTTTGTAAATTCAACCAACTACATTTTCTTTTCGACATTCAAATAACTACATAATATCTTCAGATGACATATAACTCGTAACAAAATATTAGTTTATAAACTATATATCTAATATTATCCTTGTAAAATACCATTAAGAAAAAGGGTGTAAACATGTTTTGTATTCAGTTATTACATATTTTAAAGCCAGCGAAGCTTCATGGACTACACAAAAGAGCATTATATGAGGTATATGGACCCACTCAAAAATATCTAACCATCGCTCTTAATATATAGTAATGGGGCATGCTCTCTATTTCATTTGGTCCCTTTCTATTTATTTACAATCATTTTGTTTCGTTCAAAATAGTATTTTTAAGAAGTAAATTTTTTTAAAAGTCAAAACAAATCGAAGGCTTTTAGTTCATAGACTGGACTTTTGAATGGAAGATATACGTCGTCTTACCCAACGAATAAGACATTCTTTAAACAAAATAAAGCCAAAACAGAAACTTTTTAGTATAATACCGTATGTTTCTAACATGCATGCATGTATGGATTTATAATTACTATATTCTGAAAGTATATGCGTGCTTTCGTTCTTAGTTGAAAGTATGTTCTAATTACATGTCGAAAGCCAGTTCAAAAAAAAAGTTTTTATTACATGTAACTCGAGATGAAACTATTACATTTGTGTTTCTCCAAAAAAAAACTATTACATTCGTAAGAGCACATATACTTAATCATTAATTTATTTATTATATAAACGAAGTTTGGGTGGGCAGTGGCGTAGGTTAGCGTCATGGTTTTGTTCATTCGAATAAACCAGAAGTAGGTACTCTTACATTAATGCTCTATTCCCTTTTGTGTTTTGTCCCTTTCTTCTTTTAAAGCCAAACCTAACTATTTTGTTGACAAAAAAAGAAAAAGGCTTTCTGATGCAACATAGTTGTAGATAAGTATGGCTGGATTCTTCATTCGAATAATCTTGTCATGTTCCAACCACAGTATTTCCGCACATTGTATTGTATTTTCAATATCTTTAAACAAATATTATTTTAGAGATATTTTTGGCCTATTTTATACTGTATTTTATAACTTGTATGTAATTTTCAGTTAATATATATCGCAGTACAAAGTTTTCCGCTGTCGGTAAACAAAAAATAATGTGTGATGTTTCAAACATATACCGTTTCAGTTATGTAAAAGCCATATCAATAGTAAATAGCCATTTACATACCTTTTCGACCGACCATGATCTCGTTCACGGCCTCTGTGTAGTTTCACCGTCATCATTGCTTCTATCCATTAGACTTTAGTCATATCTTATCGACAGCAAACAGTAAGTTTTATATGTGAGGTTTGCGATCCACATCTTTCCCTTACTGGATTTGTGAGGTTTTTTCTTGTTTGTTCATTGTGGTCTGATTCTTAACCCAATTTTTATTTGTGGGTTTAAAATAAAGGGTGGTCTTGGGCTTGCGAGATATGGTCAGTACTATATATAGCACATGATTTTTGTTGTGCAGAATAAACATGTGTTAGTTTGCCAACTCGACTTATATGTAAAGTGAGCTTATTGGAATCATGTGTACTTTATATATTCTGATTTAGATTTAATGTTGTATCTGTATAAATTTTTGATATAAAATTTTAGTCGTAGACTTGAAAAGATTTGATTATTTATTTGTAAGTTTTCTAAAGGGATGTTATTCAATTAATAATTTAAAATTAATTATTAATGTTTTACAATCCAACAAATTTTTAAATTTTAATATAGTTTAAGTTCGTGAATTATAAAATATCTGTAGTACCCTTTGAAGTTTTATATCAATCATTCATTAGACTCCACATAGAATTATTAGAAAAAAAATCCTATAAAATTGAATAACACTAGACATTAAATATTGAATTTAAATAATTTAATAAATAACACCAGCCTGTTAAATAAGATTTATAAATACTATATTCAATAACAATAGATTTTAACATAGAATTTAGAATCATCATTCGAATAATGATAGATTGTATTTAGATTAATTTGAACTTCATTAAAATACATGATTGAATAACATCTCCCAAAACTAAAACACAAGTAATGATTAGCAAATGTTTTATAAGTGATGTAGAATACAACCAATTTTTTTCTTTCTAAAACACAAAGCTCTTCTAATCATGCTTTAAAAACACCTTTTAAAGCTACATATTTTATTTTCTTTCTTCTTTTTAGATTTTGAAAGCGAAAAACTAAAGTACTTAAATTTTATCTTCAGAAAATTTAAAAGTAAATCACTAAATCTCATTAAATCTACAATCAAAATTCTACACAAAAATATAAAACTACTGCAAAAAATCTGCAATATTAATGCTATAACAAAATATATAAAGCTACAACTCATTTCAGTCAAGTCCATAAGTGCTATAGGTATTTTTTTTGTCAAGCCAAAAAGAAAAGAAATGAAAGAAAACTATGTAGCTTTAAAAAAAATTCTTTTTAAAGCATGATTGAAAAAAAAAAATGTGCTTTAAGAAAAACTGACTGCACAGATATTCTACAACAAGAGCCTCTCCACTAGTTGATTTCATTTTTGTCTTCAAAATATCACTTTCTTCAAAATGAAAAAAAAAAATCAAGCAATATTCACTTCAATGATTTGTTTCATTTCTTTTTTTTTTGTAAAAAGAATATTCCAAATATATTGCATCTCTAGTTTATCATTAATTATTAATAAAACCTTATGTTTTTCATATTTACTATTTTACCTAACTATTTTTATTTTCCAATAATCCAACACAATTATTATTTCATATAAATTAAACATCATCATATAATAAATTTATTACATATTATGAATAAACAAACAAGAAGCATCTTAATTTGTAAAAAACACCATATATGTAGTTTTTTCTATGAGTGATTAATAGAACTGTTTAGAAGTAAGAGATGAGATTATTTAACTTTGATTCTTTTTAATCGAGTTAAAATTTATTAAAAATAAATATTCTTATGCTTTCAATATAAACATCTGATTAGATGAAAATAATAGTCAAAATTTTGAAATTAATTGGATAATAACGTATGTAATTTATTTTGGTAAAAAATAAAAATAAGTAAAAGTTAAGAACCAAATTACAATTTTAAAAGTTCATCTTCAAAAATAAAGATGGAAACAATATGTCTTCAAATTTGATTTAACACTGTTCATTATTTCATTTTGAAGTAGAAAAAAAATAAGTTGGGAGAAAAACTTACTTTAAGATGAATCAAAAAGTAGCAAATGAAGTATGTTTAGAGATGGTCTAAAGCACTTGTCAATCATCACCAATACTTTCGAATTAAATTTTTCAATATCAATCCATGCGAACAAGAGCTGATTTGAAACTTAGTTTGTTATCTTGGGCGTGGGTGTTTGCAATACTGTGAAGCCTCCAGAAAGTTGAGTTTTATGAGATATTTAAATTTAGGTTAGTGAATTGATGTATTTTGTCATGGCTGAGACATATATTTGTTAATCACACTGATTGAGATGAACTAGTAAAACCAATCCACGTAAAAATGTTCCAAAACCAAATATTTTACGATTAAAAGCAATTGTAGTAACCAGCTACGTATGGTTAAAGTCATAGTGTTAGCCTCTGGGACTAGTCAGAGGCTCAAGCGATCCAGATACTCATTGCTTATTGACATTACATGTAGAGATTATCACGCTTCAACGAGATGTGTTTTTTTGGCATACTCATTGCTTATTGACATTACATGTAGAGATTATCAATGCATATACTTTGGAGCTTGACATTGCTCCTAGTCTCCTACTAAGGACAAAGATAGTGGGTACCAACGCAACATTATAGTGATCATACCATCTGTCACGCACAAATCCTTAAATTATAAAGTCATATATTCATATACACGAAAATAATAGTATTTTTGTGATTTGACAACATAGCAAAATATTGAGAAAATTAGAAAGTAACTAAAGGTGAGAGACAGGAGATGAACACTTTTATACTTTAGCAGGATTAGGAGGAACTCACATGCATGTTCTAACCATTTGCCCATTTTAAATAATTCAATTGTTTGGTTTTATCTAATATAGTTTGATATCATATACCATATCTAATCAACATATCCCTCTCTTTTTTTGACCAGCATAATATTTTTTTATTTGAATGAATCATATACATATATTACAAATATCTTTTCAAATAACTTTACAATAGGTAAACATATCTATACAGGTTCTCACTACTTTTTTTTTCATTACCATATGAACGGTTTCTTATAACTATCTAGTTTCATTGGACACTCATTACTAGTTGGGTCTTTACATCCGCCAAACATGATTTAAACTTTTTCAAAAGGTGCTTTAACAGGAAAAAGGAATAAAGCAGCAGCAGAAACAGACAAATGAAGTCCACCTAATTAGACATAGATTCTCCTAACTATAACACACATATAGTTTAATTTATATCGTTATGTAAAAGGTATATATAGCTCATACTAACATATACATAATGCATGTAATAAGTAAGGCTTATTGATTTTATATGAGATGAAATTTCGTTGGTGTATGGTCCTGATATAAACCATGGTGAACTTTGAGTTAAAATGATATCATCCTTGATATAACTTGTACACACGTCTTAAACAAAAAAAAAAGCTTATATGCATGTTAATCGAAATGTTTAACATTGACTCACAATTTCAGCAGGGGGAGTGAAATGGAAAGATTAAATGTATAATACATAGCTCACAACGGAAGAAAAATGTTATATATATTTTTTGTTTATTCGAGAATGATATACATTTGGACAAACACGTGAAACCCAAAACGTTCGTTTAATGTATAACTGAAGTGGAACTATAGTAGTGCTATAACGCCACAGAGCCATAGCGAGGCGGATGAGACAATGAGAAAGAGGAGTACAACTCCGGTGAGAGGATGAGACGGTGGAGCAGGAGAAGAAACCGGCGGAGAAGCGAAGGGAGCAAAAGCCGGGTCAGGGTACGAGGAGCCGTCGCTAGTGTCGGGATCAGGAGGGCTTGGAGAAGAAGGGATTGTACCGGCGCCGGCGCCGGAAGGTAAAGCGTCTCCTGGTGAAGGGAGGAGAGGAGCGATCTCCGGCGAAAGCTCTTGGAAGGGAGGAGAAATGGTTGGAGTAGAAGGTAGAGAGGAAGAGAGAGAAGAAAGAGAGGAGAGAGAGATGAAGAGGATGATGATGAGAAGTTTATTGAGAAAAGAGGAAGGAGCCATCTTCTTCTTCATCATCCTTTTTTTGGTTTAAATGATGAAAATCAAAGTTGAGTTTTCTTTTTGTTGGATCTGTCTCTCTCTATTTGCTGATCAGAGTGCATCTTGAGTTGTAATGATGATGTCTCTATATAAAAGAAGCTTTACTCTTTAAAATTATAAAAAATAATTTTATTTTCTGGAGGGAAAGAGCAAGGTCTTATAACTTTTCTTTGCAAGAAATTGAGTATAATTACATATATATATTTATACATTTCCAGTAAAATACTTCACTATTTCTTTTATTTGTTTCTTCATAGTGATGAATCATGATTCACAATATAGAATGAATTGACTATGATGTTCAATCTCTGCATCCCCATATATAATACTCCAAGCTCCATCTTAATCTTTTTTTTTTGTATGTTTAGTTATAGTTTACCTATTACCTTACATTGCGTGCATAGAACATAAATAATCTCTAGTAATTAGATTATTAAAACAATAAAGGGTGATTGTATATTAGACTATTCGGAGTTGAAACTTGAAAGGATTGTAAGTCTATATATCTTAATGTGTTATTAGAGTTGGTTTGGTGGAAGGGAAAGTTTATCTTTCCTTTGTCACGTGGATCGATTGACTTCGTTAATGTGTGTGGTAATAGTTGAAGACTTTGAAATTTGCTATAAAGCCAAGGAGTTTCCACAAGAGATGATTCCTTGTCTTTTGCACTTTCAAAAGTTTTTTACTACTTAGTATAATACGACATCATATGATATTTGATTTGAACTAATTAATCATATGAAACAAAAGAAGTGATAACAATAATTTAGCAACATCTATGAAATGGGTTCCGATATTTTACAAAAAAATATTTAACCAACAACTTTAGGCTTAAATCAAACTCGTCTCGAACATCCAACGATTCTAACCGAAGTAGTTCGTAGGTACCAGCACCACAATTGTAATGGAGAGAACTAGGATTTACAAGAAAGATGAGCTTCAATGTCACATGCTTTTGAGTTTGTTTTATCTCGTACATATTCAGAAAGCTAGAGCTTAACAAAAAGACATGACGAATACTTTGCATTAAACTTCTAAACTAAACAAAGACTCAATCAAACCAACTACTCCTTTATTCCCAGACATGATTTGCTCCAACAACTGGTAGTAACTGTGTATGTTTGATCGATAAAGAGAGCTTGGAACTTTATGTTTGTTAATTTTATGCTAGAAAACTGTCAAAATTTGTTGTATGAGTCAACTTGATATACAAACATATGTGAGATATACTGATATACATGTGATTGTTTGGCATTTGTAACTTTAGAATAACATTGTTAATCAAAACAAAATTGTGAAGTCACTTAAGAAAATTCATATGCTTCTTCATATGATAGGTTTAGATTTCGAGGTCGTTTTTCTTTGCGTCCATAGACAATGCTCTAAGTAATTACTAGTTAATCAAACTTATACAATACAATATATTAGGTCTAAACATTTTACATGGATCTGAAAATATGAACCAGATGGTCTCAAAATATTCAATTGAAAACCAAACACAACTTTTATAAGTAAGGTTCAAATTTCCTCATTTCAAAAGAATCAGAACCAAAAATAACCGACATGTTTTTGCCTAATTTGTTTGAAACATTTATTGTTTCTTTGTTTATGAAATGAAATGGTTGATATGAGAATGTTACACATGTCGTGAATAAACGTACTACATAAGTCCAATAATGATCAGAAGAACATGTGTGCTAATGAGAAGGCTACACATTGTTTCGACTTTGTTCGATTAAATATTTTATGTAGTCTTGTCATTATCACCTCTTTCACTTCATAAACAAAGAAACAATAAAGCTTTTAAACACAGCCAAAACAAAAATAAGCACAAAGATTCTTTGTTCCACAAAATGTCAATTTATGTACAATTATTGTATTTTAGCGGGTATAGTTTAGTGCTAAAATGTGATTTGTTACTTTAATTCCTTCTATAGGATTTAGTCCTTTATATTTCAATGAAAAGTTCAAGAAAACAATAGATTTTCTTAGTTTATATCCAAAGACTAATTAATTGTCAATTTGTATTCCGAAATTTCAGAACATAATGTTTGAATTGGATGACTATTTACAATTCAATAAGTATAACAAAAAAACTCACGGATAAAGCAAAAAAACATGTCTAATTGTAACTAAATCTCTAGTTTTATTTTTTTTGTTTGGTATAGGAAAATTGAAACAAAATACTATTAAATGAGAATTTTGGTTTACTAAAGTCATCGACATATTATATTGTTTTAGCTCGGTAGATCCTTTTTGAAACATGAGCTAAAAACATTTTTTTTGTATCTAAACAAAACTGAACCATGCCCGTTTGGAAGTCATTCATAAATAAAACTTTCCTTAATTTCATTCGAGGTAAAACATTCTAAAGTTTATTTGGGAGGGATGGTTTTACACAACCCCGTTTTTCAGTGTTTCATTTTGAATTAATTAATCATATGAAACAGTAAAATTCACTCAGTACTTTAGCAACATATATGAATGAAAAAGAGTCCGATATTTAATAAAACTGTAACTGAGAGAGAACTACGATATACATTGAAAGATAAGCTTCAATGTCACATGCTTTTTGAGTTTGTTTATCTCGAACATATTCAGAAAACCAGGGCTTAACAAATAGATAGGACGAAATTGCAGAAATACTTTCACTAAACAAATAACAAACTCAGCGATGAGGCAACCTCTGCAGCTCCACAACAACGAGAGAAGCGACGCTACTAAGACCAGCGACGTCTGAGTTCTTGATCTCAGAGACTATGGCGTTGATCTTATTGACATCGTGTCCTGATATCGACAAAATCATCGCGTGCGATAGATACTGCTTGCACGCATAACCCAAACAATGCAAGATTCTCTTCAGAACCAACAGTTGCATCTCCGTGCTGTTCCCCCTGCCCCATGAGTCCAGAATCGGTGTGATCTTAGGAAGGTTAGTTAAAAAACCTGTAGTGGCTTCTCTCGACGCAGCTTTAAGTAGCAACACGACACACTCAGAGGCAATATCTGCTACTGCGATGCTCGTGTCATCTAGACCCGCGAGGTGCAAGAACAAGCCAATGTTGCTACCAAAATCTGCAATGTCTCTTATACACTCCTGTGGATCGACCTCGAATGTGAAAGATGATTCTGATAAAAGCATTGGCTCTTTCGAGTAGTTGGAGCTGAGACCTTTCTTGTTCCCAAGTGACCTTAGCAGAAAAGCTCTGCAGAGACTCAAAGTAGGCTCAAGGAAATCTTCCATGTCTTTGGCGTTCACGAACTCTAGCAGATTCCCGATTCTTCTCACCACTTTGAGCTGAGAAAGTAGCTTAGTTTCCATCTCTGGAGCTGAAGCCAAGGCAAGACAGAGCTTGACGTTGTTCACATTTGCGCTTGATAAGTCTCCGAGAAGAAACTCGAAGCATTGTGAAACTGTATTCTGATGCAGTATGTTGGAGATTTTGATGTAATCAAACTCAACGAGCATGACGAGGAGCTTTTGTGCGTAAGCTGGGATTGGATCTTCGTCTTGGATCAGTGCAGGGTATAGTGGGAGGAAATGAGAGTTGGATACTGATTTCAAATCCTCAGATGTTTGTTGCTCGATGTCCGTGCATTCGGTTAAGAGGATTGTCAATGAATCGAACCAGATCTTCAAACAGAGAAACCGAGCATCCCCGTCTTTGTTACCATTGTAAATTGCAGCCAGAGATGGGAGAATCTCACGGATAATAATCTCAGCGTTTTGTTTAACCAGAGGAGCATCTTCTGCTATGCATTCTAGAACTTGAAGAAGGGTTATACGGAAGTCATCTCGTCCCTACAAATTGGCAACAAGTCGTCAAAATTTGCATAAATATATCGTATCAAGGTTCATTGTGTCATATAGACCATGATAAAGACAAGAGAGCAAACGGAGATGATTCTTAAAACATCTTAGCTCCTAAACATACATCAATAGTTAACACAGGAAAGAAGCTAGTTAGGTGAAAGTTCCGATTCTAGTTGTATGAAATTTTTAATCCTGTCCTATACGAAATACTAACCATATTATAGTACAGTAGCTATGATAAAGCAAAGAGTTTAAGCGTTGACGAGCATCTAATCAAAACCCCACAAGTGCAAAATGAGAAAACACAGAGCATTTCATTTGATTGTAACTACTGACCTGAAATGAAGCTTCCACAAGTTTTGTAAGATTTGCCAACTGGCGTAGAATTTGTTGAGTTACCAATTTGTTCTTAAACGAAGAGCTTCCAAGAAGATGAAGAACCACAGGGAACAAGTGTGCATTAGTCTTTTGAGCTGCTCGGTTGTTTAGGGTAGAGCCAGGTCCATGGCGTCTTCCTGTCATTAGTTGCTGGATATCATTGGTTATCGTATCCAGCAAACCCGGTATTATGGAGGCGATCACATTCACGAATGCCTCAAGACATTGTTGCACATAACTGTCTTTTTCTTTGGCTAATCTATCCACCACAGGAAGAAATCTTGTATTGCAGAAGAAATTTGTTAGCCATCGCCTACTGTTTTTGCAGAGAAGTGCAACGGAGAGAACAGCTTTACCCCTAAGAACTTCAGTTCCTTGCTCTATGACGGAAAGCAAACTAGGGAAGAGATTTTTCTCCTCTGCCAATGTCACAAGATGCCTTCCAAAGCTTGGGAAAGTGTGACTTCCAATCATAGCCATATTCAGAAGATTTAAGCAGACTTGCTGCTCTCGTGCGCTGCCTTTGACAAAAGATGAAGCTATTTCCTTCAGTGAAAGCTTTTCTACAACCGTCTGAATGCAAGGAGGGTTGAAACGAGCAAGACGGACCAAACATGATCCAGCAGTCTGCCTCATGCTCTCCTGTTTCCCTACTGCCCTGTAAATATAGCAGAGGTTGCTTATCAAATCTTGGCTAGAGAAACGGGTGGCCCAATAAGCTCCTTGACTGCAGATGTTTTCTATTGTCCTTAACGCGTAGAGCTGAGTCAGGTCATCCTCTCCTTTGCGTAAGGTAGATGTTACTAGAGAGATCAATGCATTTGAAACCTAGCCAAAAAGAAGAAAAAGAATCTGTTTAAATAGGAATCAATGAAAAGATAGAGTTCACTTATTCAGATTAAGGAATGTACTTTGGTCCATAAGAATTACACCATAAACATTAAAAGCTAAATAATAAGGCAAGGAATCTACAAGTTTCAAAGTAAAAGTCCTGGAAAACTAACCTGCCAACCTGACGCAGACCGGATTTCTTTAGATGGGGATTCTGTTGGTTTAAAATCCTTATGCTCATTTTGAGTCGAGATGTAGAATAGCAATTCACCTAGAGCTGCCATAGAGAACCTTCTCACTTTTTCATGCTTGTCTCTGAGGCCATTGGTAAGAGAGTCTAAAATACCAGAGTTTGCCAGGTCATCCTCAATAGAAGTAGAATGCCGAATTAACAAACCAATTAGTGAAGCAATTTGTACACGAAACGCCGGGGTCTTGGATAATCGCAGAACTTTAACAAGCACAAGCATTATTGGCCCGTTGGTCAAGATGTTGGCCGCATCAGCATTGCCACTCAGTGTCTCGAGGTATCTGATCAAATTCTGTTTCTCTGAGATGCCAGCACTACTCCCACTTAGAACCGTTATGATCCTATTGTTAAGCGGTTCTAGTTCTTGCTTTCCCATCTTACCAAAATCAGAAGGCTGTGGTGCTTCGAATGAGAGAGAAGGCACAGCTTCTTTGTCAGATTTTTTGCTGGGCATCACAGGTCTAACAGAAAGATCAGATAAATGCCAAAGGACGTCACTGATGCTATTAGGTGTTTTAGACGAGTCGTGATTTACAGTCAACCCAGAAACTTCTCTTCCTCTGTGAGTTTTAACTAGAGGACTAGCACAAGGTAGCGCAGCTGACACTTCAATGGGTTCTGACTGCTCTTCTTGGCAATCTTTGGCTTCAGCCGAGGTTGGTGTTTCATTTGGAGACGAGTTCTCATCAGGGACATTATTGCTCCTAACTCCTTGTCTTTGGTGACTCTCATTTTGATTCAGTACTCTTTCATCCTTTGCACAAGGGGTGTTCTCATTTCCTTCTGATTCATCTGGTACCTCTTCGTCATTGTCTTCATCAAAATCAAGTTCCATATCAGTGTTCTGGATCTTAACTTCAGCACAGTTCTCGTTGCTATTAGGTAAGGGTCTCCTGTAGTTTTCCTTCTCATTTTCCTTTTGGAGATTTGCCTTTGCGATCCTTGACAATCTTAGAATGTTCACCTGCCTGTTAGCACCCGGACGACCTCCATGCTTTTCCTCAGTTGCTTTACTAGGAAGCTTCGTTTGAACTTTAGAACCAGCAGGGGTACCCTTTTGTGGCGTCTCATGACCCCTTGAACCTTGAGTATTGTTCTCATTGTGTCTTGAACCTCCTTTTGGATCTTTCTCCCGAGACTTCTGAGGGGTCTTGTTTGGTCTGTCTCCGTTATGCTCGGAAAGACATGGCTTTGGATGAATGCCAATCATCTTATCAAAAGTAGGCTGAGGAGGCAACTGTACTAAATTGATCTTACTCTTCCAAAATGCATGACCACAGAGATCTGCCCATTGTATTCTTTGAGCTGGGTCTTTGATAAGAAGAGACTCAATAAGATTGACGAATGAACGGCTCGGATTTCCAGGCAGTGGAGGAGTTGGATCTGAATGAATAGATTTCACAAGCTGGGTGAACTCTCTTGCCACAAAAGGAGGTCTCCCTGTGTAACATTCATATAACACACAGCCAAGTGCCCATAGATCAGAAGCAAAAGAATGGACCCCTCCATCTTCATATAGTTCTGGAGCCATATAATACGGAGTTCCACGTTTTCCCTGTTGCAAGTTATCACAGGAGATCAGTATTTACGGCATAGAGCTTCCAAAGCATAGATTCACTATTACCGTAAACCTCATGTATAGAAAAAGGTACAGGCAAAACTGTTTACCGTGGAAGGAGATTTGGAAATATCGTCTAGTTTCCTTGCCAACCCAAAATCGCAAAGCTGCAACACAGAGCAAAATGAGATCATTTAAACCAAATAATCTCCACACCAGCATAAAAAAAGACAGCAACATGCTTACCTTAATATGTCCATTTTCATCAAGTAAGATGTTTGATGGCTTCAGATCACAATATGTAATTCCTTTCGAATGCAAAAACCTAGAAAATACCGTAAAAATGTCCATAAGAGAAAACGTTTTATACATGATCCTAGATGTAGTGTCAAACTGGTAATAAAAAAGGGCTTACAGCAGGGCTATGACAAGATCATACGCAAGACCATAGACCGAATCTTCAGGCAGCTTAGTGTCCTGCAGAACAAGTGACTTTGAGAAAAACTGTGATCTACCATCAATAAGAGAGTTGAACTACAAGCAATAATACCTGTTGCAGTAACGTCCTGAGATCACCCCCAACGCAATATTCCAAAACTAACCACATGTGAGCAGAAGTTTCGTACCTGAGAGACCCAAAGAAGCCGATAAATAAGAAACAAACAAAACATAGAGCGCCAAATAATTGTTTCGATATATTAGCTAATGAGTTGTTACCAAGCATAGAACTTGAGTACGTTGGGATGATTCAGCGAGTGAAGGATCCTGACCTGAAAAAGGAATTGAATAATCAATTCAGCCTTTCGATTCACAAACATAATCCACAAATAGCAACTTAAGATCCCTAATTGACGAATCTAGAGTGAATCCGAGTCCATATAATTAAATCACTAATTCGACAAGGAGGAGACAGATCCGGTGAGAGTACCTCTTGAAGAACCTTGCTCTTGCGCGACTTTTCGACGCTCTTGCAGGCAAAATACTCGATCGTCTTCTTCTTCCTTCCTTTGTACACAGTCTACAACAAAATACGAACCGATTTAGTAACCAAAAACAAAACGATTGGTAAAGCAGATTAGGAGTTACCGAGCATTTGCCATGACCAATAGCTTCGTATATGTGGTACTGGTTCATCGTCTGAGCTTCAACTCTCCTTAGATCCGATTCGGAATCTTCTCAGCTCAAAAGGAGGATTAATGGCCGTTGTTGAATCGATCTGAGAAGAGAGAGAAACAGAGGGGGGGAATGGTAGAGAGAGAGAGAAATGGAAGTTTTTCAAAATTCAAAACCTAGTAAGAACTAAGAAGAAGTGGACAAATAATTTAGGATTATATTTTGAAAAATATAATGAAGCTTACTTACCGGTAACCGGATCATCTTCTTGTTTTTCTAAAGAAGGAGGCTATGCATGTCAAATTCAAAATGATTAGCTGGGCTTATTGGGCCTCTTGTGATTGTTAGCCCATTTATCCTAGTTATTTTCCCGCCAAAATGAATTGGAAATGGAGCTTTTACCGCTGTGAAAAGTGAAAGAGCTGTAAAATAGAGCGGCGGAAACTGTAAAAGAGTGGCAACGACGACGGAACCTCCACCTACAGTTCTTTCCGACGTCGGAATCTTAGACAGAGTAAGCTCCTTAATCGCTTGCCTTATTCTTCTTCCTTCTCCGGCGAAACTCACCGCCGATATTTTCGATTTGGACTCCGTTGTTGCGTTATTCTCTGCGTTAGATTAAGGAGCAGTTAGATTTTACAGCTCCGATATTCTCTGCGTTAGATTTTAAATATAAGTCTGAGGAATCAATTGCTTATAGCAGTTCATCTTTGACTTTTGCTTTGTTTTTTGATTATTCTATTTGTTTCGTTGTTGTTCATGAGAAGGCCTGAAACCTGATCAAGCTGAGATGGAAAAGACTAACCTTGATGGTGCTCCAGAGCTTGCTGCTCATCACAATCAGACATTCTCTTCTGCTACAAACACTGGGGAGAAGAGAAAGAGGGAGGGATTTGTGAGTGAAGAAAGAGAATCTGGAAACAGCTGCGAGACTGAAGAAGTTATTATAGTTGGTGACACTAAGGCTATAAAAGATTTTGGTTTTGGTGGAGGAGAGCAGTCTCAGAGGTCTGTGTTTAGCAAGCTACAGGCTTTCAATGGACAAAGCAACATGAGTCTTAAAGGGTCTTTGGGAAAGAAAGAAGCAAGAGAAGAACCAGAAAGAGCAAAGCAGGATTCAACTTTTAACGACTTTGATAAGCTGAGGGAAGAAGTGAACTTTGCGGTTGGACAGACATGGGCTCTTTATGATGATAAGGTGGATGGGATGCCTAGATTGTATGCTCAGATCACAAAAGTTCCAGTTCCTGGTTTCTGTCTTAGTGTCAGATGGCTTGAGCCTGATCCAGACCCCAAGGAGGAGATACAGGGGTATGAAAAAGGGTTGCCTGTTTCTGTTGGTAGGTTCAAACTCGGGAAAACCGAAGATATAAAAGATCGCCGAAGGTTCTCTCATCTGGTTCAGTGCAGTGAAGGGAGTAGCGCAGGGACATTCAGTGTATACCCAAAAGAAGGAGAGACGTGGGCTATCTTCAAGGCTCACATCACATCTCTCTCCTCGTACTTTAACCATGACTGGTCAGCACATCCTGATTCACACAGTAAATATAACTATGCATTCGTCGAAATCTTTTCAGAAGATTGTGATTATCGTAGAGTACCGATTGGGTTCTTGCATAAAGCAAAAGGTTTTCCAGGTGTGTTTTGTCGCTTTAACAAAGAAGTTGATATGTCTTACATTAAGCGTGGCTGTACAATGCAATTCTCCCATCGTGTTCCATCATTTAAGACGACTGGAATAGAAGCAGAAGGTGTGCCTTGTCGAGGTGCTTATGAGCTGGATCCCGCAGCATTACCAGAAAATATCAAAGAGATTGACGTCCCTTTACATCTACTAGAAGAGCCTAGTCCTACAGTGTCAAACCATGGGGAGGAGGATAGTACACACTCGCAATGTGTTTACTTTGCTAGTAAAGGAATAACTTTTCAAACAGGCCAAGTCTGGTCATTATGCAGTGGTGATGATAACTTGCCCCGGCACTATGGCAAGATTCAGAAGATCACGTTTATTCAGGCTTTTGAACAGGATCCGGTGGTTAAATTGCATATAGGTCGGCTAAAGGCTAGACCCAACAAAGGCGTCATCCAGTGGAGTGACAAGGATATGCCCATCGGCTGTGGCAATTTCAGGGCAAGAAAAGTTCTAGAGATATTCACGGATCTTGATGTGTTTTCACGTCAGATAAGAGAGTCCTCAGAAGATGGGGATGACTACAGCATCTTGCCCAAGACTGGTGATGTTTGGGCAATATACAGAAACTGGAGTAAGAACATTGGCGTCGTTGATCTGAAGTCCCAGACTTATGATCTTGTGAAAGTTCTTGATGATAAGCTGGACTACAAGGTACTGCTATTGACTCCTGTTGGTGGGTTTAAATCAGCCGATTCTGCAGGTTTTGGTTCGGCGTATGTTGCTGCTACTGAGCATTGGATTGATAATGCCGAAGTGAGATTCACAATCCCAAAATGTGAAATGCTCAGATTCTCGCATCAGGTTACTACTTCGAGAGTAACAAAAGAGGTACATGGAACTTGGCAAGAAGTTTATGAACCTGCTATTGAGACATCGCCTGTTTTGAGCTGTGCTGTTAGTGTTGGTGAGAAGAGAAAGAGGAATGATCATGGTGAAGACTTTGATGGTCTGAAGTTTAATGACTTTGAGAAACTGAGGAAAGAAGTAAACTTTTCGGTCGGGCAGACTTGGGCTCTTTATGATAAAGTGGATGGGATGCCTAGATTGTATGCCCGGATCCGAAAAGTTTCAGCTCCTTCCTTTGGGCTTAGGATTGCGTACTTAGAGCCAGATCCAGATGATGAGAAACAGATCCAATGGCTTGAAGAAGACTTGCCTGTTTCTGCTGGTCAGTTCAAGCTTGGGAAACATCACAACACAAAAGACCTTTCGATATTCTCACATGTTATACACTGCATGGAAGGAAGCAAAACGGGCCATCTCACTGTTTCCCCGAGAAAAGGAGAGACTTGGGCTCTATTCAAGAACTGGGATATCAACTGGTCTTCAGAACCAGCTTCTCACCGCAGTTACGAGTATGAGTTTGTTGAGATTTTGTCTGATTACGCTGACAAAGCTGGTGTATCTGTTGCATTCTTGCATAAAGCAAAAGGGTATGCAAGTGTCTTCTTTCGAATGGGAACTTCTCCTGCAGACATATTTCGCATTTTACCTCACAGATTGTATCGATTCTCCCACAGAGTTCCTTCCTTCAAACTGACTGGAATTGAAGGTGTGCCTAAAGATGCTTATGAGCTGGACCAGGATGCGTTACCAGAAACAATCGAAGAGATTATGATGCCCTCAATCTCTGAGACTCAGCCTAAAGCCATCTACTTTGCTAGCCAGGGGAAAGTTTTTCAGACTGGTCAGTTTTGGTCATTTTACAGTGGTGATGATGAGTCGCCTCGGTACTACTGTAAGATTCAGAAGGTCTCTTTTACTCTGGTACTCAACCAGGAGCCAAGTTTTAAACTACATATAAGTAGGCTAAAAAAGGCTCTTCCTTTCCCTGAGGACGTTATCGACTGGAAAGAGGGGAAGATGCCTCGTGGTTGTGGAACTTACTACCCAAGAACAGTTCTTGAAACAATCACTCCAAGTGAGCTTTCACAACAGGTAATGCCTCAAGCCTCTATGGATGGAAAAGAATATATAATTCTCCCCAAGATTGGTGAAGTATGGATCACATATAGATCCTGGAGTGCTGACATTGAGGTTGATGATGATTTGGATGGTTTGGGTTATGACATTGTAGAAGTTCTTGATGATACATTGGACTATCAGGTCGTATTGCTGGATCGCGAATCGTTTTATGAAGAAGATAAGAAGTTTGAATATAAATGGTTTAGCCCAGGTACGAAGTATAAGTATAAGGAGTTGGGTGGGTTGATGCCAATATTTACGATCCCAAAGTCGGAAAGGCTCAGATTCTCGCATAGTGTTCGTGCCTCTCGTATAACAAGAGAGATACATGGAGAGTTAAAAGACCTTTTCAAAGTTGACTCTAGACCATTACCTTACTTCCTTTCTGGCGACTGAAGAGATGATGAGGGAAAGGAAAGGGAAGCCAATGTTTCTTTTTTTTGGTTAGCTTTTGGTGCATGTGGTGAAACAAGGTTGTTTTTGGTTAAGAATCTTAAAACTTTATCTATGATGTTGTTAGTTTTGAATTCTCTCACTAAACAGCAAGTATGGTATTAATTTATCTACTATTGCCTTCGCTTCTTGATTGATCTCTCTGCAGATTTAACTTAAACATTATATTTGGGAATTTTGTTAACTTATACTTAACGGATATCTTTCCCGCCAAAGATATGGCTCATAAAGAACTTTTACCGCGTGTTTTTCTCTGTCTCTTAAATCGATAGATAAATTTACACTAATTCTTACAAAATAAAATTACGCTTAGTTCACTACTCACCAGCAGACGTCTCCGCCTCCCTCCGACAGTGGTTTGCTTTTGCCGCCTGTGGTTGATCGAATCGGTCAGTGGACTTTTGATGTGTCATTTATGCTGAATCTGAATCTAGGGTTTAGGATTTCTCGCATTTTCTCCCATTGTGAGATGCAGATTGTTAATAAGTAGTGGGTGTTTGATTTAGGGTTCGTAATCGGTTTCTTTTGATTTCGAAGTTGCGTCAAAGTCTTTACCTTTTCGTTTGCTTGGTTCTTCAAAAATTAAAAAAAAAAAGTTTGTCTATTAGCGTATGTAAATGCTCATCTTTGTTTAAACAGATTTTAACATTGTTATAGTTTACGTGTGAAAGAAAGTATCTGATGACGTTAACTGTATCCTCTGCAGGAAGTCTAGAGAAGGAAGTTGTCTTCTCAAGTGCTTATTTTGTTTGATGATGGATATCACTGTAAATGAGCTAAGTAGAAAGGGAATAGCTGCGCAGAATCATCACAGCAGGAGTGATTCAGTTGCATCCATACCAAAAATACACCAGGAGAAGACTCAGGCTTTCTCTAATTTGAGTTGTTCTGCTGTGAAGGTTGGTGAGAAGAGACAGAGAGACGAGTTTGCTGCTGAGCTCTGCAATGCCGACGAACAAAACAAGAGAAGACGTTCTGATGCTAATATAGATGCAGAAACGGGAGAAGAGTTGGTACAACCAGAGATTTCTGAATGTTCTCATCCAAAGTTTAATGTCTTTGAGAAGCTGAGGGCAGAGGCAACCTTTGCGGTTGGACAGACATGGGCTCTTTATGATCCAGCGGGTGGGATGCCTAGACTGTACGCTCAGATCAGAAAAGTTTCATCTCCTTCGTTTGGCCTAAGGATCACATACTTAGAGCCAGATCCAGATGATGAGAAACATATCCAATGGTGTGAACAAGACTTGCCTGTTTCCACCGGTAAGTTCAGGCTTGGGAAGAACGAGAACACAAAAGACATCTCCAAATTCTCTCACCTTATCCAAAGCCACGAAGGAAGCAACACTGGTCGTCACTTCACCATCTCCCCAAGAAAAGGCGAGACTTGGGCCTTGTTCAAGAACTGGGACATCAACTGGTCTTCAGAGCCAGACTCTCACCGCAGTCACGAGTATGAGTTTGTTGAGATCTTGTCAGATTACACTGATGAAGCCGGTGTCTTTGTTTCATACTTGCACAAAGCAAAAGGCTTTGCAAGTGTCTTCTTTAGAATAGGAACTGGTCCTGCAGACATCTTCCGTATCTACAATCTGTATCGATTCTCCCACATGGTTCCTTCCTTCAGACTTACAGGAACTGAAGCAAAAGGTGTGCCAAAAGAGGCTTACGAGCTAGACCAAGCTGCGTTACCCAAAACAATCCAAGAGGTTATGGTCCCTTCAGAGAGTAACAGTAAGCCTAAACGCCAAGAAATCTACTTTGCCACCAAGGGGAAAGTCTTTCAGACCGGTCAGATTTGGTCATTCTGCAGTGGCTATGATGATTTGCCTCTGTACTACGGTAAGATACAAAAGATCACTTTCACTCAAGCGTTTAAGGAGGAGCCAGTGTTTAAACTACACATTGGTAGGCTAAAGCCAACTACTCCTTTCCCTAAGGATGTTGTCGAGTGGAGAGACAGAGGAATGCCTGTTGGTTGTGGAACTTTCTACGCAAGAAAAGCTCTCGAAATCATCACCCCTAGTCAGGTTTCACATCAGGTCATCCCTCAAGTCTCATTGGATGGAAATGAATACACCATTCTCCCTAAGATTGGCGAAGTTTGGGCGATATACAGATACTGGAGCGTTCACATTGATGTTGAGGATTTGGAGTTTGGTCTTTACGACATTGTGGAAGTTCTTGATGACTCCTTGGAGGACTATAAGGTTCAAATGCTGGTGCAAGAATCATATCTTGATGATGATGAGAATTATAATAGGTATTTTAAGGGAGCTACGGAGTATGTAGATAACGAGGTGGAAGGGTCGGAGCCTATATTTACGATCCCAAAGTCAGAAAGGATCAGGTTCTCGAACAAGGTTCATGCTTTGCGTGTAACCAAAGAGATACATGGGGAGTTAAATGACCTTTTTTGTATGGAGTTTAATGCGGTGCCTATAAATATTCTACTCCATTGAACAAAGGAACTAAGGAAGTGAGGAGAATGATGATTCCTTCTTTATTTTTGGAGGTTTAGAATCTTAAGACTTTCTCTATGATGTAATTCTTTTTTTTTTTTGAACAAAAAAGATGTAATTCTTATTTATCATGTGAAACATCAAGTATTTGCTGGTTGTGACTACATTTTTACCTATATCTCAAAAGTAGTTTAACTATTTCTACAATGTCATAACTACAATGCTCCAAATCCTAACCTCAATTAGGCATGCCAATTAGGACCGATGCCCGCAATCCGAGCCCGTCCAGCCTTAAAAATTACTGAGTTTGTTCTCTTATATTTTTAGTTTTAATTTATATTTGATTATTTAAATTTTATATAACTAGGCAAAGAGCCCGTGCGATATCGCACGGGAACTCATTTTATAAAGAATATATTATAATCTATAATTTATAATTTTATATACCTGATAAAAAAAATAAATCATATAAATAATTAAATTTAATTTTGATGATTAAAATATGATTTACAAAGTATTCAAATATATATATATATATATATATATATGTATATATATATATATATATATATTTTATAAACCTTTATGTTCCCTTTAATTTTTTATCAAAACACATATTGTATACAATTGTGTCTTCATACTTTTTAAGTTTTTTCATACATTTTTTCACATGATAGTTATCTTCAACCACTTTTTGAACAAAATGCAATTTTTTTTGCATGATATATAATTTTTTTTCCTATTTAAAACATAATATTAAAATTATTAGTTTATAATTTTAAACAATTATAATTTATATGTTGGTAATTGTTATTTTGTATATTTATCTACCTGCTTTATTTATTGAAAATGAATATTCAGAAAATTTAGTATTGTAATAAATATATGTTGATTTACGTTAATATGACCCGTGTCATTTATAATATTTTTTTTAATTTTTGGGAGAGTTATTATAAAATACTAATACTTATTATATAAACTAACACATTACTTAAATAAAACAAATATTTTTTAAAGTAATCCCACTTTGAGATGAAAAGACACCTTGTTTAGATGAAAAGTTGCAACTTTGACATTATTTTTTTCACCATTTTATTATTAGTAGATTAGTGAAAATTTGATTTGAAAAATGCATGGGAGAGACTATTTATAGATTTTTTAAAGCTTATTTGAATAGTCACAACCCTTCAATATGAGTAGTCACATTCTTCTAATACTCACAACTTCTCACTTTTTAAAAGATACTAGTGAATAGTCACAACTTTTAGACTATTTTTAGAAGGACACAACCTTACAACATATAACTTTTAGAAAAGACACAACCCTCTACACATATTTTTTAAAAGACACAACCTTTCAACATAATTGAAATTCACAACCTTAGGAATTAATTAGAAAAGACACAACCTTACAACATAGAACTTTTAGAAAAGACACAACCCTTTACACTACTTTTTCAAAATACACAACCTTTCAACATAAGTGGATTCACAACCTTAAAAATTAATTGGAAAAGACACAACCTTCCAACATAGAACTTTTAGAAAAGACACAACCCTTTACACTTCTTTTTCAAAAGACACAACCTTTCAACATAAGTGGACTCACAACCTTTAGAATTAATTGGAAAAGACACAACCTTCCAACATAGAACTTTTAGAAAAGACACAACCCTTTACACTTCTTTTTCAAAAGACACAACCTTTTAACATAAGTGGACTCACAACCTTTGGAATTAATTGGGATTGCTTGTATACAATTGTGTCTTCATCCTTTTTAAGTTTTTTCATATATTTTTTCACATGATAGTTATCTTCAACCACTTTTTGAACAAAATGCAATTTTTTTTTGCATGATATATAATTTCTTTTCCTATTTAAAACATAATATTAAAATTATTAGTTTATAATTTTAAACAATTATAATTTATATGTTGGTAATTGTTATTTTGTATATTTATCTACCTGCTTTATTTATTGAAAATGAATATTCAGAAAATTTAATATTGTAATAAATATATGTTGATTTACGTTAATATGACCCGTGTCATTTATAATATTTTTTTTAATTTTTGGGAGAGTTATTATAAAATACCAATACTTATTATATAAACTAACACATTACTTAAATAAAACCAATATTTTTTAAAGTAATCCCACTTTGAGATGAAAAGACACCTTGTTTAGATGAAAAGTTGCAACTTTGACATTATTTTTTTCACCATTTTATTATTAGTAGATTAGTGAAAATTTGATTTGAAAAATGCATGGGAGAGACTATTTATAGATTTTTTAAAGCTTATTTGAATAGTCACAACCCTTCAATATGAGTAGTCACATTCTTCTAATACTCACAACTTCTCACTTTTTAAAAGATACTAGTGAATAGTCACAACTTTTAGACTATTTTTAGAAGGACACAACCTTACAACATATAATTTTTAGAAAAGACACAACCCTCTACACATATTTTTCAAAAGACACAACCTTTCAACATAATTGAAATTCACAACCTTAGGAATTAATTAGAAAAGACACAACCTTACAACATAGAACTTTTAGAAAAGACACAACCCTTTACACTACTTTTTCAAAAGACACAACCTTTCAACATAAGTGGATTCACAACCTTAAAAAATTAATTGGAAAAGACACAACCTTCCAACATAGAACTTTTAGAAAAGACACAACCCTTTACACTTCTTTTTCAAAAGACACAACCTTTCAACATAAGTGGACTCACAACCTTTAGAATTAATTGGAAAAGACACAACCTTTTAACATAGAACTTTTAGAAATGACACAACCCTTTACACTTATTTTTCAAAAGACACAACCTTTCAACATAAGTGGACTCACAACCTTTGGAATTAATTGGGATTGCTATTATTAGTAGATTTGGTTTTGTTTATAATATGTTTTTAAAGCATACCAAAAAAGTAAAACATTTTTGACAAAAAAGAAAAGTTTAAACTCACTTTATATTTTAAAACCAAAGGTTGAAACTGATTTTTTATGAAAATTCATATGTAATAAACGATAGAAGTAAAAAAAAAAACTAAAAGCCCGAAAGCCCTATAACGCCGGACTCAAAATATTTCCGGGCCAGAACAAACCAGGATCAAATACTTACGGATTTAGCGGGTTTTAACCGGACTAGGCCGGGCCAGCATGAATTGACACCCTAATGTTATGACTCCAGTATATGTATATGACCCACATGAGACTTGGTTTTCTATTTGCATGCAGATGCTCTAAAGCTGCAGTTTGAAAAATATAATCTAACAAATTGATGTCAAATTCAACACTATAGTCTCATTAATCGAGTTTCCAACTGTTTGGGTCAGTTTTTTTGGTGATCCATCTCTAGTTCATGTCAACATGTTTTACTGGTTTTTTTTTTCTGAAAGAGAACAACCACATAGAATAGTCAATGCTAATGTATTGGTCTAAGGTTCAAAATTCTATTTTTTCAAATGAAAAAATTTTAAATTACTTTAGGAGGAGTTATAGGCCTATATATTTTAAATGATTTAGAAATTCATATAGTTTTAAAAATTCAAAGAAAATATACAAATTTTCAATCTAATATATGAATCATTTAGTTATTTGAGAAACATTATAACCTTTTAACTATGTCACATGTTTTCATTAGAATGATTCCTAAAATTATTAGAAAAGTAAGTTGGTCAATCTGAACATATACTACGCTTTCCATCAAACAAATAATATAATTAATTATTAATGTATATAATTTTTTTTATTTTTCCATAAATAAAAATTACAAAATTATCTAATATGATTAAAATATATTGACAATTAATAATTCTGAAACAACAAATAACAGGGTATGACTAAACTTCTCTTGCACTAAATGTGCTTTACAGTCCAATCCTCCAAAGTATCATATAGAAATTGTACAATGTCATAACTACAATAATCCAAATCCTAACCTCGATATTATGACTCGAGCTGAAAGAAACAGTTGAGCTGGAGGCAGAGGCGGACCTATGTGTACAGTAGTGGTGTCACTTGCACCAGGTTAAATTATAGAAGTTAGATTTTAACTTTAAGAAAATAGATACTTTGGTTAAAGTATTGTTGGCTGACACCTCTTAACTTGAGTTCAAACCCATACAAAACATATTTTTTAAGTGATTTTTAATTCTAATAATATTATGACACATGTTAAAATGCATGTTGGGTCCGCCACTAGCTGGAGGATTAGCTGAGTCAACTTGTTTAGTATAAATAATGAAAGTTGTAATCATTTACGGTTAGCTTGTGTTTTGGATGAGTCATTAGACTTGAGAAGATTACGGTTGGGTTAAGCCAACGTATATCTGTTATCTGTTATACAAGTGTAACTGCCACTTTCATATCAAATAAAAGATATTGTTCATTGAGATAGATTTGAGCTAGAGAGTTTGAGAATCCATATCCAATCTCTATCAATTGGTGCATTGTTAGCTGATCAAAGCATGGCGATGAATGTATATGATCCATATGATATCGTCATGAGACTTTATTTTTTATTTGCATGTGGATGCTCTAAAGCTGCAGTTTAAAAAAAAACATAATCTAACAAGACCTACTTACCTTAGTTTTTAGATCTAATTTTATGTCAAATTCAACACTTAAGTCTCATTAATCGAGTTTCCAATTGTTTGGTCCAGTTTATGTGGTGATTCATTTCTGGTTTATTTCAATATAAGTGTTTGTGTTTTTGGGAAGGAGAACATAACTAAATTGAAACCACATAGAATGGTCAATGTTGACTTATTGATCTAAAGTTCATTTTCATTAAACTATGTTAATTACACTTTTAACTTGACCATATTTTTAATTCTAATTTAAATTATATTTTACGCTTTGAAAATTTAAATTAGTATACCAATAAAAAATATTTAATTGATTTTTATATAATATGTTTTAATTTAATAAATTATTCACTTGAAAGTTAAAATTTTCTTATTTTGATGTGATTTCAGTTTATCAAAAAATATTCCAAAAGTATATTTTGGATTGGACTATTAATTTTCTTGTTTTATTTATTTTTTTTTATTTATGAAAATTAGTCTATATTGTTCAAAACTCTAAACCTAATATTCATGTTGAGACAAAGACTTTTATATCCAACTTTTATATCCAAAAAAAGGGTTTGTATGAATACAAAAGAGTCTCCCCATAAAGAAGAAAATAGGACAAAATTACCCAATTCTGCACAAACTAGTGGCAAATTAGCTAAACTTAAAGGACCTATATGCAAATAAACAAGAGTTCGAAATTCAATTGACCTCAAAGTTGTAGAAAATTACAGAGAAAACCAGAGAAGGCATATAAACCGTGGGAGAGGTGTTTCCCCCACAATCGAAGAGGACGACAGGTTTCAGTCAAACGAGTCTGTTTCCCATTGACGTAACCATTTGACTGCTCCCTTTCCCTTTCTCTCTCTCTCTCCCGTTCGTCTCTCCTTCCTCCGGTGAGTTTTCCGACACTCTAATTCTCACTCTGTAGCTCGTGTCTTGTCCCGAAATCGTTTCTTCCGTCGATTTGTGTTTTTTTTTTTTTGCGTTGTTTGGTTCGCATGTCTGAATGTCTGAGTTAGATTTTGTCGAAAGCTGTTATCTTTGTTGTTTCCAGCTTTTGATCTACTCTCTGAACTCGAATTGTGTCTGTTGTAGTGTCACTATGAGCAACAAAGACGAGGCTTTTAGAGCCAAAGCGCTAGCAGAAGACTGGATGAGTAAATCAGACTTCCCCACTGCTCGTAGAGTCGCTGTCAAGGCCCAGAAGATGGACGAGACGCTTGAGAACATCGCTCACATGATAATGGTCTGCGATGTTCACTGCGCGGCGCAGGAGAAGTCCGGTGACGAGACTGACTGGTACAAGATTCTTCAGGTTGAGTATAATGCAGACGACAACGCCATCAAGAAACAGTACAGGAAGTTCGCGCTTCATCTCCATCCTGACAAGAACAAGCTCCCCGGAGCTGAAGCTGCTTTCAAGATGATTGGGGAAGCTCAGAGGGTTCTTTTGGATAAAGACAAGAGGAGGCTTCATGACATGAAACGCAAATCTTTCAAGAGGCATGCACCAGGAGTACCTTCTTATCAACCGCAGCCACAACAACACGCTCCCCCGCCTAGGCCTTTTTACACTGCGCCTGTCTTTAATGCGGCGAGGACCAACCAGGCTCAAGCTCAACCTCAAGCTCAGGCTCCTCAACCGACTGGTTTCAGTGAAAGCAGGACCTTTTGGGCCTGTTGCGCCTTTTGTCACATAAAGCATGAGTGTGTGAAGGAGTTTCTACACAAGCAAGTGATTTGTCCGAGCTGTGGTAAGCTGTCCGTTGCTTTTCAAACCGCTTTCCAGGCTCCACCGGCTCAGCCGACGTTCTCCTTCTACCAACAGAGCAAAGCTCCAGCTCAAGAGGCAGCAGCGCATAAGCAGCATCCTGAGAGCTCTGTCAGAGTCTCCCCAAGGAAAGAGGCTACTAAAGCAAGAAGCTCTGGAAGTTCTGCTGAGCACATCAATGGGAATGGAAAGAGGAAGAAGATAGTTGAATCTGATGACAGCGAGGGTAGCTTTGAGTGTGAAGAAGTTGCAGCGACTGGTGGACAGCGTTCTAGAAAGTCGGTCCGTAGCAAGCAGAAGGTTTCATATGAAGAGACCTTGCCCAATGGTAGAAACAGGAAGGAGAAGGCTAAAGATGACCAAGTGGGAAGCTCAAGGGGATCTCGTGCATCAGACTTAGAGATTCTCCAGTGTGCTGATCCTGACTTCACAAACTTTGACAAGTTAAGAGAAGAGAGCTCTTTCAAAGCTGGCCAGATATGGGCGATGTATGATGACAAGGATAAAATGCCTCGTTACTATGCCAACATCAGGAAAGTCATAAGGAAACCTAACTTCACGCTCAAGATAACGTGGCTAGAGCACAAACCGGATGATGAGAGAGCAAAAGGGTGGGCTCGCAGAAAGTTACCTGTATCCGTTGGTAAGTACCAGCTCGTCGGAGATGACAACGCAAGCGAAACTCCATCCTTCTCTCACCTGATCAGTCCCACAGTAAGAGGCAGCAAAGACGTTGTCTGTGTGTATCCAATGATGGGAGAAACGTGGGCTCTGTTCAAGAACTGGGACATCAACTGGCCCTCTGCTAGTGGCCGGGGTCATGAGTATAAGTACGAGTTCGTTGAGGTCTTGTCGGCATACGCTGAAGGGTTGCCTATAACGGTTGCGTTTCTGCGTAAAGTAAAAGGCTTTGCAAGCGTCTTTCATCGAGTTTCTGCGGCTGCGTTTCAGATACCTCCTCATGAGTTGCTTAGATTCTCTCACAGCATCCCTTCTACTAAACTGACGGGGAGAGAAAGGAGCGGCGTTCCCGTTGGCTCTTATGAACTCGATACAGCTGCGTTACCACAAATGATAGAGGAAGGTGGAGAAGAAGCTGTTCCTGTGGTGAGATCAAACCAAGCTCGCCTTCATCGCTCTCCTCCGGCTTCATCAGAGCCAGACTGTGTCGTCATTCCTAACTTCGAGTTCCATGACTTCACCGCGGAAAGATCAGAGGGGAAGTTCACAGCAGGTCAGATATGGTCGTTGAACTGTAAAGAGGAAGGCTTGCCTAAGTACTACGCCAAGATTCAGAAGGTGGAGTGGAGGCCAGTGTTTAAGCTTCAGATCAACAAGCTAGAGCTGGAGTCACTCCCTGAGAATGTCACACAGTGGAGGGACAAGAGAATGCCAGTTACTTGTGGGAGATTCACCTTGAAAGAAGGTCAGCAGAGAGAGACACTCACTAAGGTGAATGGCTTTTCGCATCAGATAAAGGCACAACAAGAGAGTAGTAACAAAACCAAGTACACGATCCTCCCCAAGACTGGTGATATTTGGGCAATGTACAAGAACTGGAGCGATGCAATCAAAGTGACGAGCTTGAAGAAGTGTGGTTACGAGGTTGTTGAAGTTCTTGACGACGATGAGAGCCACATCGAGGTTATGATGTTGGAGCGGGTGGAGGGGTTTACTTCGGTGTTCAAGGAGAAAGTGGAAGGAGGCGTGGATGTGAGGAAGACGATCCCGAGGTGTGAGCTGTTGAGGTTTTCGCACTATGTACCTGCGTTCAGGCTGACTGGTGAAAGAGGTGGAGCGGTAAGAGGCTATGTGGAGCTGGATTGTACTGCGTTGTCTCGTAACTTGCTCAGATCTTAGAGTATGTTAGTCGTTTGGTGGTAGTAGTAGTGGTAATGGACTTTGCGTTTTGTGCAAGAGTGTCTTAGCTTTTAATGTTTTAGATTCAGACGGATCTGTCTTTTGACTCTAGCTTTAGTCGATCTGGTGAAATATCCTTTTAGCTTATTTGTTCTTCTTGCTGTCTTTATTTTCATAACATATCATTACCTTGACGTTGTCTTAATTTGTTTCTCAATCTGTTAAGGTTAGTTGGTTTGTAAATACAACTAAGTGACAATGCTACCATCACACAACAAGGGCGTTTGGTCTAGTGGTATGATTCTCGCTTTGGGTGCGAGAGGTCCCGAGTTCGATTCTCGGAACGCCCCTTTTTTACACATTTTGATACAACCTTGACATTTTGATCAGAAGTTCAGAACATTAAATTGCAAAAAAAGTTGTAAGCCTAGAGACTCCATTGAAAACAGTATGATATCATTCACTTGACGTATCATCTTAATACATTTAAATTGTAATTCCACAAAAACTTTGGTCTCTTCATACAAAACGTACAAAGAGTCCATATACATATACAAGTTTTACCCTTTCATGTACAAGCTTTTAAGGGAAACAGAAAGAACTAAAAGAGGAAGATACTCTGTTTTAAATCTGTTGATTAAGCAACTTAACTGGTTATACACTTTCTGGAGAATTTAACAACACTGAAGAAGATTTTTCTACGTTTGAATTGGCTTTGCCGGAGAAGACATTGAAACGATTCTTTAACATCAAGATGTTGATGTATGAAGAGACCAAAGTCTTGAGCTTCTTATACACCCAAAGTAATGATTAAAAATGATTGGTTTTTTCTTTATGTTCTTTTAATGCATAAAAATATTTTTGAATTAGAAAAATTTCATATGATAAAATCTGCATGAATTGAAATTGGAAGATAATTTCTCGTTGTATTTTTAATGATAAATATTTAATTTAAATAAAATATATTATTATGGAAATTTTGTAAACATAAAATAGTTGGGTTAATTGTTAATTTTTTATAAATTGAAGGTACTAATAATAATTATTAACTAAATGAAAACATAATCTTTTTGTTTGGAGTAAAAAATAGAGTAATACATTGGAGTAAAATCCAATTACACCATTTTAGAGTAAAATTTGGAGTAATACATTGGAGATGCTCTTAGACCTGAGATCCACTTTCTCTGATCCTCAAACTGAAACTTACAAACAAAAGTCTAAACTCTAAACCCCAACTTGAACCACCACTAGAAAAGAAATAAAAGAAATGGGGTCACTTCATCTTCTGCTCGGTGAAGAGGACATGGCGGTTGACGCGAGGGTCGTACTTGCGGAACTCAAGCTTCTCAAGAAGGCCCTTGCTGCTCTTCCTCTTCACATAGAAGAACCCTGTTCCAGCAGCTGAGACTAGACGGATGAACATGAACGTCTTCTTCCTCTTGTCCCCCATTTTCTTCTCTCACTTCAATCAAATATACACCAAACCAAAGAGAAAAATCACAAATCTCAATTCAGTATTTGCATCATCACGCCACCTAAAAACCTAAAGATCAAAGCGTAATCACGAACAACCTTTCCTAATTTATATAATACATTCTGATAAACTCTAGCTCATTCAATGCATCGATGAGATGTGCTAATCGCAAAATGAAACATTAAGCAATTACAGCAGAAACTTACAAATGGCAGACGGCGACGAGACGGCGGTGATACGACGGCTGAGACGAATCAGGAGAGCTGAGAATAAAAGCTTTATAAAGAGAGAGAGAGAGAGAGACGACACACACTCGGCTATTTTTTTTAATCCGGCCCATTTAAAAATGTTAAATCGATCTAAAGGCCCAATAGGGCCCATTGTTTTCTCAGCTACTCTCTCACCTGGTTCTGTTCTCTCTCTCTCTCTCTCTCTCTCTCTCTCGTTTGTAACTCAGAAAGATCCAAACCGATCCGTTTGAGAAGGTATGAAGATGATCTCCGTCTGCTCATTCGTTTCGTTTAATTTTTGATTTTGCTTACTGCTCTCTCTTTCGGGGATTGCGATTAGATTGGGATTGATTTTGTTAATCTCCATTTTAGGGATTTGGAAATATCTGAGCTATGTCGAGTGCGGTGGACGCGACGGGGAACCCGATCCCTACATCCGCGGTGTTGACTGCGTCGGCGAAGCATATAGGCTTAAGATGTATGCCTGAGAACGTTGCCTTCCTCAAGTGCAAGAAGAACGATCCAAACCCCGAGAAATGTCTCGACAAGGGTCGTGACGTCACTCGCTGCGTCCTTGGCTTGTACGTTTCTTCAAAACCTCTTCGGTTGATTGCGTTTATAGTTGAGCGATGACATGATATGATTAAAGAGTTAGTTTTGATGCTTAGAAGTTTGTCTACTCTTATAACAATGATACAATGCCTATTATTATATCAATCATGCTGTGTTTCGTTACATCAATCTGCGTCAGCTAGACCGTAGATTAATGATAGTGCTGTTCGTTTGGTTGACGCAGCTATCTGCGGCTGCGTCGGCGTCAATTTTTTTAATAAACTCTTGTTCTTTTCATTGATGCCGGTACTGCGTCTAAACGCTGCGTTCTCGCGTCGATCGCCGAAAAAATCTGCGATTAAAACTGCATCGGCGTCTACGAAACGAACAACAACTATTTTTATTGACTCTGACGCCGAAAACTGCGGCAACCAAACGAACATGACTGATGTTGATTCCACATTGCGACGTTATGTGGCATTTTCCTGGGTAAAGAGTTAGTTTTTTTTTGTTGCTGCAGGCTGAAGGATCTTCACCAGAAGTGCCAAAAGGAGATGGATGACTATGTTGGGTGTATGTATTACTACACCAACGAGTTTGATCTGTGCAGGAAAGAGCAAGAAGCCTTCGAGAAAGTGTGCCCCCTGAAATGAATGATTAAATCTGTGATCTCTTAATAAAGCAATAAGCTTTACTCTCTTCTCTTTGTTGTTTTCATCAGCAATTTTACTCTTAAAACACTTTTGTTATTAAAGACAACCAAATGACTTCAGTTTTCATTGTTTGATGGTTCTTTAATGAGCACAGGATGGATATTTTGGATGAACAATCTGTTTTATGAGCTTAATCTGTTACCATACTCGGGCAGTTGACACTAGTCTTTATAAGTTTCATCATTCAGTGTAATCGAACAATTTGATTGGGATCTGTTTGTGGAAGCACTTCTCTTAGTCTTATACTCTTATATAATTAAGACAAAATAAGCACAGAGATACACATCCATAGCAAAACTTGAGAATCTTTTCTCCCACTCCACTTGAATCGGAAGATCAGCTACTGCAAGGAAACACCAAACCACACTTTACTAGATATATAAATCTTGAACCAGAGGCAATAACAATGCTGATTGACCGAGAACGTGACCTTGGCAGACTTCGAGACCTTTGCCCGAGTCAAAAAGGAAATAAACTTGCTAGTGACGCTTCTTAAGCTTCATTGCCTTGGCTGCATCTCTTTTTTTTTTTTTTTTTTTTTTTTTTGAAAGAATTTTAAATTTATTCATATAAAAAAAAACTTCTTTACAGAGAGGGAACTGCTATACTTTTTGTAACCTATGATAAGAATCTCAAACTTCTATGAAAATCCTATACCTTATAATCTTCCAAACCAAATCTCCATCGCTTTCTCGTATCTCCCTCCATTTCTCTTTCTAAGAGAGGTGATTCTATTTCGCACCAACTTATCTATCCTTGCGATCAGACATGAAGCTGGCTGTGATGATTCCCCAACCCTTCTAACATTCCTCTCATGCCATAGAGCGTAAACTACTGCTTGAAAACTGTATCTCAAGAGAAAAGTAGGAATTCTCTCCTGCAGTCCATTAACCACGACTTGAGTCACTTGAACCCAACTGTAGCCGTTTCCATTACCAGCCAAATTACCGATAATCCCCTTCCACACTTCTTTAGAGTATGAGCATTCAAACAACATATGGTCTCTGGTTTCAGTCTCCACCTTACAAAGCCAACATGTAGTGATGGCTTGAGGATTCCATCTTAATACCCTGTCCCCTGTTGCTAGTCTATTGTGCATCGCAAGCCACGTTATGAAAGCAAATTTTGGGGTAATCTCTGCAATCCAAATACCTCTGCTCCAACCAACCTTCGGTGAAGAGGATCGAGTGATGTTCCAGGTATGTGAAGTACTGAACCCCATTTTAAAATTTCCATTCTCCTGCTTCCACAAACAGACATCCTCTAGTGTATTCAGACCTTGGTTTCTCAGCTTCAATACTTCCTGTTCTATCTGACGAAATACCGGGAGCCGATGAAGTCTCATCTTGTATAGCTGAATAGCTCTCTCCACCGTAGAGTTTATAGGAATACCCAGTGCAATACAACCACCATCACCTGTTAGCTCTATCAACCTTCCCAAAGGGGACCAATTGTCCCACCAGAAATAAGAGTTTGATCCACTGTTAATCTCCATTCGAGCTAACTGATAAGCCAAAGGCCTTAGCTTCAACAGTTTCCTCCACACCCAGGAACCCAACAAGCTGCTCTCCTTGACACTCCAAAATGAACCCTTGCCTTGGCTGCATCTCCACCATAACGGTACTTAACAATTAACCCTCTCGGCTCTCTAGACCACAAAATCATCATCAAAACCGCAGTTAAAAGGTGGGTTTTCTGCTCAAATCACATTGACTTGCGCAACACCAGAAGTTCCCAATAAAAAAAAAACTATCTCTGTCTGGCTGTGTTCTACATAAGACAAAGCTATGAACCTGAGCAATTCAATTCTCAGTATCCGTCACTCGGAGCTAATCTGAGTACAAGATACAAAGTTTCACGCATACCTAGTATAATAATAATTCCAAGGCAGGTACATGTTCTTGAGTGAACCAAACCGCTCAAAACAAAACCAGCGACAGCCAATATGTTATGCCAAAAAGAACCGTAATTGTAAAACAGTTCTGAGATCATTGAAAAAAATCCACACATGAGAGAGAGAGGGAGACCCTAACTCTAAACAGCAGCAGTTCGAGTAATATTTTGGAGGGAGAGATGAAAAAATAGACGACCATTCCATATACGAGAGTTTTCAAAAGAACACTTGCCGGAAGCCGATTAGGCTTTGTATGGGCCGATATCCTCTGTGGGATTAAAGATGTACGATCATAAGCCCAAATTAACCTTACTAATTTAAGAAAGAGTATGTGAATGCAGCGACTCAAATAAACCCATCATAAAGAGTTAAGTACATGGTACATGTGTAGAATTAGAATACATCATAGAAAATAACCTTTACAACAACAAATAGATAGATTATCATGGATCACTTGTATATTATTCAAAGACGTAACAATCCTCGTTATTGTTTTTTGACATCTGCTGGATATGTAATAGTGTCATTAGGAAAAATCGTATTAAGCAAGTAAGCAACTGCACCATTTCTCATTTGTGTTGAATGGTCAGAACACATGATGCCCGTTCTCTGTGTATTGCATTGCGATCAAAGAGTACATGAGCTCAATCTTCATTAGTGAGAGAATATACACATTCCTAACGTAATGAGCATACCATCGACATTCCTAATCTATCAAACTGTGCATTAAGCTCATTACTTCGTTTTCATACTAGAAAAAGAAAGAAAAAAAATCGCATAGGAAATAGGATGGGATATGGTTGAGGTTGAATCTAATCCGCATACAGTTTCAACTTTATGTATTCAGTTGTTCATAATGTCGTCATTTGTTCATGGGCCCAGGCAGGCCCATTTGAGAACTAAGTATCCTATAATCCCTTACTTTAACCATCCGAGAAGTGAGTCTATTATTGCTACATACAGAACGAGACGCGTGTCTATATTCTGATGGTGATCGACTTGGAAGCAGTAGACTAAGCTCTACCGTTATTATTGGAGAAGAACAAAAAAAGAAGAGAGAGAGAGGACACTTTTGGTAGCTCGCGTCCCGAGTAACACTGATCTGACGTCGATCTCCGATAAAGATTGATCAACCTTTGGTGGTTTCCATCAAACACGCGTAGCTTGCACGCGATGCTTTGCTTGCTTATGAAGAGCGTGCTTGTCACGCCCAGACACACGGCTGGCTCGCACACTCCTTCACTTTCACCTCAATCAAAGTTTTAACCGGCGCACCGAATATATTTGTCCCTTGAGTTTCTCTGTTGTTGCATTTTTAGTATTCATAACATTGTATTTTTCTTACAGAATACTTTCTTTTTTACATAATACAGTATATAATAACTTTGTCATATACTCATAATATTCTATCACTCTTTTTATTTCCAGATAGAAAAATATTTTGTATTACAGAACTTATATATTCTATCACTTACGTCTGTGAATGATGTAAGTTAAATAGTTGACCGAAATAATTCTACCATATGTAACCATTATCCCACGTATTTGTGCTGATGATTGATCAACAAGTTTATAATTGGGATACCAATAAAAAGCCTATTAAATAATAAAATTAGTTTATCCTATCAGATATCACATTCATTGGACTTTCCTAATTGAGTTTTTGGGAAAGGAATGTTTTAAAACTATGTAATTAAATTTTGATTAAAAAAAACTATGTCATTAAATATGTCATCTAATTGAAAAATACTAATACGTGAATAATACTCCCTCTGTTTTTTAAAGATGGATGTTCTAGGAAAATATTTTGTTTCCCAAAGATGTATTTTTCATGTTTTCAAAGCATATTTTGTCAATTAATAATGAAAAATTGTGTGTTTCAAAAATATTAATTACATTTCTTTTAATCCTATTGGTTTAAAAATATAGGAAATATAAAGTTACAAAAAACTATGCATTAATAACTAAGTTTTAATATGGTTTCTTAATAAGTGTGAAAATCCTAGAACATTCATTTTTAAAAAACAGAGGGAGTAACAAAAAGGAGATAAAAGAATATGTGAATCAACTATTTATAGCACGATTAAGTAAGTATAATCATGATTGTGCTTGTTATTTAGTTCAATGAGTTCATATCATAAAAAAAGGGCAATTGTCAATAATAGCACCTTTTGAAGTTTTCCTTCCCAAACTAGCACTCAGGATCAGAAGTCACAAAAATAGGTTTCATTAAAGGGGTAATTTACCTTTATACCCTTTGTTATAAGAATAGAAAAAAAAAACATTTCATTTCATTCGATCGCGAATCGTGTCGTCTCCTCTCGGGAATCTTCAAACCCTCACCGGCACTGTCGTCTCCGACTCGGGAATCGTCGTCTCCGGCTCGGGAATCGTCGTCTCCGGCTCGGGAATCATCTTCTCCGACTCGGGAATCGAAGTCTCCGGCTCGGGAATCATCTTCTCCGGCTCGCTAATCGTCTTCTCCGGCTCGCTAATCATCTTCTCCGGCTCGATAATCATCTTCTCCGGCTATCTAATCATCAGCGTCACACTCTCTACTCTCAAAATCGGTAACTTTTTAAAATTAGGGTTTTTGAATTAAAATTTGGGAAGCTTGCGTTTTGATTTTGATTTGTGTGTTACTCGTTCTTATTAACAAGCGAAGCAAATGAAGACTTTTGTGTTGTTTTGTATTTGTGTTATTTCAGGAAAGCCTTCCAGAAAAGTTTGAAATTTTTTTTTTCCTTGTTTACGCAGGATAGAAACAAGATGGGAGATTCAGTACCTCTAAAACTAGCACTGCCAGAGCTGAAGTATCCTATTGGTTCACAGCCAAAAGAAAAGTCAGCAATCAACCAATACTCTGGTTCAGATTATATCTCTATTGTCAAAAGCATCCTAAAACCAGATGAGATGATAAGAGTCCGAGGATCATTTCTGGGACCTGTAATGAAGCTCAGTGAGAGAGGATTGAAGTTATCAGCAAAGATAGTCTACGCCATTCTCACTAGAAGCATCGTTTCTGTCAAGGAGAATGAAGCCTGGTTCCATTTCGGTGCGCAGCCAATGAGGTTCTCTATAAGAGAATTTCATATGATGACAGGCTTGAAATGTAGTGGTGCATTAGAAGGACCACGAAGGGAAACCGAGAGATTTAATTGGGAATTGCTAAAGGGGCGTAGTCATAAGTTAAGTGACGTGGTGGACCAGCTCAGAAACACAAGAGAAGATGCTTCTGAGGAGAGAATATGCCTCGCAATGCTCATCCTGGTAGAGAGCATATTATTGCGGAAGAGCAAAGGAGGGAGTTTTCCTTTGGAATATGCGAAAAATGCACAGGATATGACATATCCATGGGGAAAAGAGGCTTACATTGTGCTCCTGAAGTCAATTCAAAACGCTGTCGCGAATCATTTGGAGAATAAATCCAAATTTGAGTTGCAAGGTTATCCTCTAGTATTCCTTCTTTGGATACTAGAGTCGATTCCTTTGCTAAGGAATAAGTTCAGTAAGTGTGTACCAACAGTTGAGGTTCCTGGGCCGACTTACTTGTGTGAAAAATACACTGAGATAGAGAATCCATCACTTGATAGGGTTTTACAGGTTGAAGCTGATACAAAGGTAAGCTTTTCCAAGTATATGTTTCTCAGTTTATTTGGCTTCTTCTTTTTAATATGTTTCTCATTGGTCTTTTTTTGAAATATTCTCAGCTGAAGGTCCATTGCATACTACCTTCTATTCCTCATGATCCAGAAGATGATATCTCCATTGAAGACAAATATAGTGACGAGTTGGAAACAGTGAAAGATGTAACAAAGAAAGGGTACAAGATTACAGCCGATGACTGGGAAAATAGGTGTGTAGACACATTTGACACATTGGATGCTCTTATTCAAATGATGGCAAATAAGGAGACTGGCCAAGCTTCTACTCCGATTGATGAGGATTCAGTAAATGAAAAAGTGAACAGGATCATCACGGTAATGGAGGAGAATCTGAAGAGCATGAAGGATCGAATGTCATTACTGGAAGAAGAAAACATACATCTTAGAGCTCGTGTGTCAGAGTTGGAAGGAAACAGCAATGTTTTTCCCACTAACGTGACACAAAAGGTAAATTCTCAAAACATCTTCTTTTACATTTGCATTTTCAAGTATTTTTTGGAAGATCTTGTACATATTCTTGAATGCCTTCCTAATATTTGACAAACAGCGATCCAGTGGGACACCTTTATCTCCAATGTCTCACACGCAACCATCCAGTGGGACACCTTTATCTCCAATGTCTCACACGCAACCATCGAGTGAGACACCTTTATCTCCAATGTCTCAACAGCCTAATTTGACACATGAGGTATGTAACCAATAAATATTGTTGAGTTTTGAAGTAATATTTGGAAAGCTTTTGTACTTCTTGAATGCATTCCTGATTTTTGCAGGAGACAATGATTGAATCAGCTGCATCTCCAAAGTCTCAACAAAATGAGGTATATGCTCAAAAATTTTTAAGAAAATATTTGGAAATTCTTGTACAAAATCCTGAATGCCTTCCTGATTTTTGCAGGATTACACGCAATCATCGAGTGAGACGCCTTTATCTCCAATGTCTCAACAGCCTAATTTGACAAATGAGGTATGTAACCAATAAAATATTGTTGAGTTTTGAAGTAATATTTGGAAGCTTTTGTACATATTCTAGAATGCATTCTTGATTTTTGCAGGACACAATGAATGAATCAGATGATGAAACTCCTGCCCTTGATACTCAAGTATTCTCTCCTAATCTGACAAAAGAGGTATATGCTCAATGATATTGTTTTCACAGTTGGAGTTTACAAATTAGTTTTGGGTGATTTTTTTTTACATATAAAGGCTTTTCTGATTTTTGACAGAAAGAAACAGAAACGTCTACCGGTGAGAGGCCATCCAATCCTAATCAAGATGGAAAACCAGATGATGAGGTAATATTTATTCTAGAAATTATAGTTGAATGTATTCATGATGGCCATTCCTGATATTTTTTTGCAGATTGTGAGAGAGAAATTAACAAGTGAGTCACCTGCTAGTCAGAGTCAAGTTTTGCAGAAAGAAACAGTAGAAATGAATGAGACACCTTCTTCTCCAATAGCTCCAAAGAGTATTGAAACTCCCGTTTATACTCCAAGTCAGACTCAGCAGGTACATGGTCAAAAAAAATCTTGGATTTTTAAGTTAATGTTTGGAAGCTTTAGAACGTACTCTGGATTGACTTCGTGATAATTTTTACAGATTGAGAGAGAGCCATCGGATGACACGCCTGCCCTTGATACTCAAGTTTTTACTCCTAATCTGACAAAAGAGGTATATGCTCAATGACAGTTGGAGTTTACAATTAGTTTTGGGTGATTTACATATATAGACCTTTCTAATTTTTGGCAGAGGGAAACACAAACCTCTACTGATGAAACGCCACCCAAAACTAATCAAGGAGAAGGAAAACCAGATGATGAGGTAATATTTACTCTAGAAATTATAATTGAATGTATTCATGATGGCCTTTCCTGATATTTTTTGCAGATTGTGATTGAGTCACCTGCTGCTCAGACTCAAGTTTTGCAAAAAGAAACACTGGAAATGAATGAGACACCTTCTTCTCCAATATCTCCAAAGAGTATTGAGGCTCAAGTTTTTACTCCAATTCAGAAACAGCAGGTAAATGTTCAAAAAATCTTGGAGATTTCAAGTAATGTTTGAAAGCTTTTGTACGTGTTTTTGATCCCCTACCTGACTTTTTTTTGTTTTTTTTTGCAGACGGTAACAGAGGAAACGTATGAGGCTACACAGCCATTGACTGAGATCATTTCAGCAAACAATAAAAAGGTAAGCATAGAAATGTCTTTCATAAGTACAACTTGAATTTTAAATTGTAGAAACTTCTTCATAACTACCTCTTTTATTTTACTGTTATTACAGGAGGATACACATGCTGTGCATTACAGACCTTCCTCTCCATTGTCTTCACTAATTGCACTAGTTATTGAAGAAAATAAGAATGCTTTGGTAAGAAGAAATATTTAAAATGTTTAGGTAATATTTTTCTATTCAACTAACTCTTACCATTTACTTTTGTCTTATAGAGTGAGACAGAAACTGCGACCCAATATTTTTCTACAAGTGAAGGAGAGCATTCACAATCAAGCAGAAAGAATCAAGCGGAAGAATATCTCAAGGATACTACAGAACCTACTACTGAGCTAGTTTCCACAGATGTTTCGAAGACACAGCCTCTTACTCCGCAAACACAGCACCTTCAGACAAGTGAGGGAGATCAATCCGATGAGACACCATCAGAGCAGAATCAAGCAGAAGAAAATCTCAAGGATACTACAGAACCTACTACTGAGCTAGTTTCCACATATGTTTCGAAGATGCCGCCTATTACTCAGCAAACAGAGCATCTTCAGACAAGTGCTATAGATTTTTCAGAAAAAAACGAGGTATGCATCGAGTATATTTGATCTTTAATTATTATTCTAACAATTTAAAACCGCTGATGTTACTGAATCTTCATTTTTAATAGGTTGAAGTAAGCAGGCTTCTAGCTCACTTTCAAATAGGCGCAGAGGTTGAAATTTTGTCTACTGATGACGAAATATGGTATCCAGGAAAGGTTGTTGATCTTAAACTGTGTGAAGGACTAGAGGAGCTGACAGTTGAGTACACGACACTCTTCACAGACCAACATAGACTTCAGAAACTTCAGGATACTATCACGGCTGACAAAATACGTCCTGCAACACCAACTAGTGACCAAAAATCCTTTGAGATGATGGATAAGGTAGAAGCCTTCTACAACAATGGCTGGAGCAGCGGACAAATTAGCATGGTACTTGGTGATAACACATACTCGGTGTGTCTCTATACTTCTATGGAAACTATTCTATTCAAACATTCAGATTTGCGAATTCATAGAGAATGGAAAGATGGAGTCTGGAAGATGGCAGATAAGGTAAATCATAACTAGAATTATACTTCACGTGAATTGTTTGATATACATACATTTTAGTTTCAGGAATGGTTTCCAGAAATTCCGATTGCAACAAATTTGATAATATTTTGCTTGGTGTCTATTGTTTGATTAAAGGTGAAGCCTGATAAGAAAAGGAAAGCTGCTGCCTCATCACAAAATTCAGGAATGGATAATGTTTTCCTAAGAAGGAGCGAGAGGGTGCCTAAACGATCTAGAGACACAAAAACTCCATTCAAGTCTGACAGAAATCCGGCTTTAACTGTAATACCTGAGATTATACCTGCAGTTGATCCGTTTTCAACTCCTGCGGAACATAAGCTTTCAAGGCTTCAAAATTGGATGACATTAAAGCCCGGCATGCATGAAACGTAAGCATGTTTCTGTCCTTGTCTATATATTCTTATATTTATGTATAAGAGGTTTGGTAATTCCTTTGAATCTTTAATCGACTGCAGGTCCCTATCAATCAATGATAATAAGATAAGGAAATCTTTCTTTCAAAGCATGGAAAATGCAAAAAAGGACCTTAAGAAAGAGGTAATTTGTTTACATATGTTCTTGCCTTGAGCTTTTTTTTTAAAAAAAATTCAGGAAGGATTTGTTTAGTTTCAGGAAATTATATAGTAACAAATTAGATAATGTTTGCCTTTTTTTTTGCAGCACATTGATGGAGCCTTTGCAATGCTAAATTGCAGAAGAAATGAGAATGCTGCTTGGTTCCACAACTACAAGATTCCAAAGGCGTGCTTCCTACCTATGGAGTTCTTGCATTGCTTGCTCTCTGATGATTTGGCTTACAAGAAAGAAAAGGTCAAAGGTAAAAAGATTTTCAACGATTTATTTAAAGATACTGTGAGAGGGAAGGTATATCCAGAGAAGACATGGGGAGAAGATGTTGATGTTGTGTATGGGATTACTCTTGGAAAAAAAAGCAATGTCTGGATTGGGATGGAAATTCATTTGAAGAAGAAAAGAATCACAGTATATGATTGTTTTCAAAAGGAAAGCAACAGCATTGATATTCCTCAAGTGAAAAAGTTGGCAGGTATGTATAAACAATCTGTATTTGATGTATTCATCTGTTTCTTGGTTTGAAATATTCAACTGATTCTATCTTGATATTGATTTTTAAATATGACAGTGTTGATTTCTAATCTGCTGGTGGAATCTTCTGGTGATGAGGTAGATAAGGTGAAGATGATTCCATTTGAGATTGAGCAGGCACAAGGTTTACCCAAGACAAAACATCCTTTCAACTGTGGGATATTTCTTGTCAAGATTCTGGAGTGCCAGTCATTGAAGATAGGAGACATGACAAAGATTAATGATGACAATGCATTGGAGCTAAGGAGAACCTTGTCTTGTGAGATCTTCAACCAATTTGTGGATGAGAGCTTTGGGAAATGAGAATGATGCATGAAAACATTTTTTGTTTTAGTTAAGACTCGGTTTTAGTTATGACTGTTTATTTTGTTATGTTGTTGGCGTCTGGTTACATAAGAAAGATTGGAAGGATATCAAGTATTTTATTTGGGTATCATATATCTTGGAAGGTTAAAATATTGTTTCTGGATGGGTTTCCAGAAAAAAAGTTAAGTGTTTCAAATGTAAAAAAGAATGAAATGAGATTATATACTAAGGATTGGACATGTATATGGTAAGCTTAAAATTGTGATGTTTACAGACAACAAAAATTTAGAACCACAAAGGATCGAACCCAGAGGGAGAGAGTCTGCGTATTTGGATAGTGTGGGAGTTTAGCCACTAGGCCAAGAAGAATCATCTGTTATGGATTACATTTAATTTTATTTAACTCCAAACTGTAACACAAAAAAGAATTAAAATAGATTTTGAATCCACCACATATCGAACCCGGGGATAGAGAGACTTTTGAGTTATAAAAAGCCTTGGTTTAACCGCTGGTCTGAGGAGAATCATCTGTTAAAGAATATTACATAAGCATACTTAACCCAATTAATATAGGATAGGTTTCCAAAACAATACATTTCGATTGAAAAAAAACAAAACTCTTGCCGTCTCAACACTCTCGCCGTTTCAAACTTCTCGAATCTCACTCGTCTCCGCCTCTCGAATCTCTCTCTCATCTCCATATCTCTCGATCTCCGACGAAAACCCATCTCCAGAACTCTCTCTCTCTCGATCTTTTACGCGAGCTCTCTCTATTCTCCGAGAAAAACCATTTCTAGAGCTCTATCTCTTGAAGGTATGTTGCAGATTCAACCTTATGTGTGTTTTCTTTCTGAGAGATTGGTCTCCTGGTTTTTGCTTGTGTATAGACTTGCTCGTTTTAACCTAATATGATTCGTAGAATTCTAGTTCATGTGAAAGCATGTGTATAGACTTCGGGAAGGATTTGTATTTTTTTCAGGAAACCCTTCCTGAAAATTGGATTTTAATTAATTTAGACAAATAAAATTTTTCTTGTTTACGCAGGATAGAAACAAGATGGGAGATCCATTACCATTAAGACTAGCACTGCCTGAGCTGAGGTATCCGATTGGATCAGAGCCAGAGAAGACGATATCGATAAACCAACACTCGATAGTTGCTTATATCAAAACTGTTAAGGAAATTCTAGGAAATGATGAGTTCAACAGAATAAGAGGGACGTTTTTGGGACCGGTGATCAAGCTTGGAGAGAGGTCTTTGAAATTATCAGCTAAGATAGTGCACGCAGTTCTCACCAAAAGCATCAAGACAGTGAAGAGACACGAAGCATGGTTCCATTTTGGTGCTCAGCCAATGAGGTTCTCTATAAGAGAATTCCACATGGTGACTGGTTTGAAATGTAGTGGTGAAGCAAGAGAACCACGAGAGGGAACCGAGAAATTTAAGTGGGACTTCCTAAAAGGGCGTACTCATACAGTAAAGGACGTGGAGAAGCAGCTCAGAAACACAAGAGAAGATGCTTCTGATGAGAGATTCTGCCTTGCAATGCTCCTCCTGATTGAGAGCATACTACTACAGAAGAGCCTTCTCGACGGTGGCACAACTTTTACTTTGGATTATGTGAAAATAGCGCAGGATATGGATGTCTTGATGACATACCCATGGGGGAGAACAGCTTATAATTTGCTGTTAAAATCACTTCAGAGAGCTGTCGACAAAAGCCTCGACAAAAACAATTATGATTTGCAAGGGTTCCCTATGGCATTTCTTATATGGATACTTGAGTCAGTACCTTTGCTACAGTATGCATTCAGTCAAGTTGTTCCTATTCTGAGCGTTCAACCGTCTACCCCAATATTTTTGTGTGAGAAGTACCTTCAAATAGCTTCTCCACAGCTGATAGATGTTCTCCTAATTGAAATCAAAGATCATGTAAGTTTTTACATTATTTTTTTCTTGTTTCTGTTTTGCCTTATGATTCTCCATTTAAAAGCTAATTATTTTTATGGTTTCAGCTTAAGGTCACATGCATCCTACCTCCTATTTCTAATGATCCAGAAGATGATGTTTGCATGGGAGACGAAGCTAATAAAGATCTGGATGACATGGCCGATTTATCCAAGAGAGGTTATAAGTTTAAAATTAGAGATTGGCGAAACATGTCAGTAGACCTATACGGTGCTAATGAAGAAATAAGAAGAGCATCTTTACTGTTTGGGAATGGAGGGATGAGTCAAGCTTCTACTTCGTATCAGGAGGAGTCTTTGGAATCAAAGATCAACAGAATCAGCGAGATGGTGGGAGATAATTTAAGGATCATGAACGATCGTTTGTGTTTGATTGAAAAAGACAGGAAACAGATTAAAGAACGTGTGACAAACCTAGAGAAACTACAAAGAGTTACTTCATATGAAACTCCAAACAATGAGGTAACTTTTTTTTCGGAAATTAAAATTAATGTTTATCTAGTTCTTGATTCAGTTTTGAGTTGTCAAGTAATTTTGGAAGATGTTATACATATTTAGGCTTGCCTTCCTAATTTTTGTTGTACTTGCACAGACTGACACAACTCCATTTCATGAGACGGCTTCCAGACAAGGTGAAGCCAATGCAGATCAAGCAGATGAACAACTTAACAATGAGGCAAGTATAATTTTGAAAACTGTTGGTATTTATAAAATTATGAATTTGGTACGTGTTCATAATCCCATTCCTGACATCAGGATACACGAGAGCCTATGAATGAGATCACGAAAGAGACACCTGGTTCTCCAATAGCTCAACAGAATATTGAGACTCCAGTCCTTACTCCAATTCAGACGCAGCAGGTACCTTCTTTAAAAAATTGGACTTTTCAAGTAATTTTTGGAAGCCCTTGTACGTGTTCATTCAACCATTCCTGAATTCAGGAGACTCACGAGCTTATGAATGAGATCATTTCACCAAACATTTCCGACACACAGCCAAATACCCGAGCTCGCAGAAATCTTTTAACAGAGCAAAATAAGGTATTACTTTCATTAAAACCTTTAATAAATACTCAGCAACTATCAAAATGACTGGATATCCTTGAATCTAAACCATCACAGGATGTAGAAAGCAGAGTTCAAAATCCCTTTGAGATCGGAGCAAATGTGGAGATTTCATCACAAGATGACAATACTTGTCATAAATGGTATCCAGGAAATGTGTTGGCAACATATTTGGTTGATGGGGTTGAGATGGTGAAAGTTGAGTACTTCGTCCCGTCTCTGGACGAAAAGAAGAGGAAAAGGAGTGTTGAGACACGTGTATCAATTGACAGAATACGTCCTCAACCACCACCTGAGAGATCTGGAGCGAAGAAAAGTTATGAGCTAATGCAGGACGTGGAGGCGTTCGACAATGGTGCCTGGTGCGCTGGAAAAGTTAAAGTCATTTTGTTTGATGGCTCGTGTTTTGTCTCTTTGAACAATTCTAAAGAACAAATTTACTTCCACCATTCTGAGATGCGAAAACCAAGAAAATGGGTAGATGGTGTTTGGGAGATGACAAAAAAGGTAAAACAAATGCCTTGGATCACTTGAATTGAAAAATAATGTCATTTGTTTAATATCTCGGTATTGATTTTCAGATGGAAGAAGAGCAGACGCAGAGTGTGAATCCAAGTGAAGGAGATGGTGATAAAAAGGTATGAAATATTTATACATCATACTAGGAATTAAGATATAAATGTATCTGAATTTTTGTCATTCAAAAAGGGGAAGGCGAAGGCTGTCGCTTGTAAGAAAAATGAAGCAGCTGGTCCATCAGAAGATGGTGTTGGGAAAATGGCAAAAGAGGTAATAAAAATGAATAAGATCCACTTGAATTGAAGTTCAGGTCAATAGTTTGATATATCGGTTTTGTTTCACAGATAGAAGTAAAGCAGGGTAAGAGTGTGAAACCAAGTCAAGACGATCATGCAAAAAAGGTATAAAAAATATTTTTACTTCATATTAGGAAGGCATTCAAGTATAAAGATAAAAACGATCCTGAATTTTTGTCTTTATTTTAATTAAAGGGGAAGCCACATGTTGGTAAGAAGAAGAAAGCAAATGCTCAGCCAGTAGATTTGCTTCCTTTTCTACAGCGAGAAGAGAAGAGGCCAATACGACCTAGAAACCCTCCTATACCTGTAACACCTGAGGTAATCCTTCCAATTGATCCATTTGTGACACCTGAATTTCCTCGGTTTTCAAGGCTTGCACACTGGATGGATCTACGGGGCATATATCGTGTGTAAGCAACTTTTTGTCCTCGCATAAATATTCCTAATTTATTTTGTAAAAGTTTCGATTGATACTAGTTAATTTTATCAACTACAGACCGTTTTATATCAATGGAAAAGAAATTGAAAAAGAGTTCTTTCAAAAAATGGACGATGCAGAAAACAATCTCAACAAAGAGGTAATCAACACTCTGTTCTGTCTTCTATTTGATTGTGTCATATGTTTAGGAAGAGGTTGAGTTGAGCTATGCTAGATGTCCATGTTATAGCAGTTCTATATGAAGTTTCTAACTATATTGTTACATTGGCAGCACATAAATGTTGCATTTGAAATGCTAAATTGTAAGAGGGTTGAGCAAGGTGCTTGGTTCCGCAACAACAATCTTCCAGCAGCATGCTTTGTACCAGTCAAATTCTTAGAAGTGGTTGGGTACGCTTATGAATCTGTCAGGAAGCCACATAAGAAAAAAAAAGTTATTGGAGGGCTGTGTAGGCGAACTTGTGAAAGGTTTAATACATCCAAAGAAGGTATGGCTGGAAGATGTTGATGTTATATATGGTGTCATTGAAGATAAGTTGAGCTGTCACTATATTGGGGTGGAGATACAATTGATGGACAACACAATCACACTCTTCCATTGTGGTCTTCCAAAAGCAAATATCAAACGTGCTCTTAATCAAATCCAAGAACTGGCAGGTAAAAATATTAGCTAATTTAGAAAATAAAAGTTTGTCACTTGCTGCTTGTGATTGTGATGCATTTTTACATATTCATTTTGTTGTCTGTTGGTGATTGATTTATTGTATAATTTTGGGTATTTATGACAGTGTTGATTAGTGCCATAAAGATGGAACTTCTTGGTGAAGAGGTTAATTTCGAAGATATCAGTCCATTTGAAGTTAAGTTTGCAGAAGGGCTTCCAAAGACAAAATTTCCATACAACTGTGGTATTTTTGTTGTGAAGATGCTGGAATGCAGGTCACTGGGATTGAAGAGCATGGCTAATATAAATGATGAAACTGCGATGGACTTACGAAGCAAGCTATGTTGTGAGATCTTCGACCAGTTTATGGATAAAGATTTCCAGGAAGGTCAAAGGAAGTGAAAATGTCATATTTGTTCTGTTTTCTACACTGTTTTTCTACTTTGATATTAATTATCCCTAACGTTTAAGTTTAAGTTTGTAATGAATTATCCCTAACGTTTTTTTCATTTAGATTGTTATTGAAAATTTTTTAGGATGTATTGATGAATTGTCAAATGCTTATGGTACTTTTAGGATGGGTTTCCAGAAAAAGAGTGAGAAAGCAAAATGCACCAAAGCCTAGCATATTCCTTTAAAGTTTACAAAAAAAATGAAAAAGAAAGTGATCCGATGTTGATTGAACTCGTGAACTCTCGAAAGATGAATCAAAGTGTGCAGCCGCTGTGCCAAGGGTGTTATACTTGCCAAAAGATATAATAAAACGATAATAACTTGTAACTTTTGAATATTTAATTAAAAACAGAAAAAAGTGAAAATATACACAACGGGAATCGAACACGGCTTATTGTGTGATAAGGGTACACTAAGAGTAGAAGGGCTTGCCACTAGGCTACGTTGGTTATTCGATAACAGAGTAAATGTGAACTCATTTATTCACAGACGATAGATTTATATAATCTGGATATCATTTTATGTATTCAGGATGGCTTTCCAAAAACAAATAAGCAAATCAGATAACCAAGTTATAAGAACACTAGGCCAAACCATTACAAAATAGTGAAAAACATTGAACAAGTTTTTTATTTAGGTTGTTAATTGAAGAAACAACACAAGAGAAACAAAAGTGCTTATTCATTTAAAATAAAAACTGAAAATCAAACATAATGTGGTCCTTAAAAACATAAAAAGAGAAGACGATAACATGAAATTACTCATGATGGAGCCAACTTTCGCCAAGTTTATCCCAATCAGGGACTTTGACCTTCACATCAGCAAGCATTCCTTCCGCTTCCGAGTGCTCTTCTTTGAGTTTCTCCAACTCAGCAGTTAAATCAAATTTTCCATCAGCTTTGATAATATCTTCAAGCAACTCGATTTGGACAGCAATTGAATTTGCTTTGCTGGATGCAAGATTCCAATCATTCTCAGATAGCCTGTATTCGTTGGACAAACGAAGAAGAGCCCTGTAATGTTCCACAGTTTCCTTCTTCCCCTTCTTGAAACCTTCGGCGGCATCACATCCGTAAACCTCCTCTATGGGACGCTTCATCATCTTCTTTGAACTTCCTTCCATTGAAACTTTGTCCTGCAACAAAATCGAAACTAAGATGTTACGATAAAATAGAAATAGAAAAAAGTTCATGAATTGAATGGAAAATGAGAAAAATCGAAAACTAACTTGTATTGCAAAAGGATATATCAAGCGAAATGAAGTGAGTGAATAAAAGGTCTGATATCGTCCCTTATATTTATAGAACAAAAAGGAACTCTTCGATTATTGAAGTCAGTTAAAATAAACTCTTGATTATTGTGGAACTCTTCGATTATTGAAGTCAGTTACTGAAATAACCAATCATATAACACCCAATCTTGACGAAAAGAAACTCTTCGGTTACTGAGTTACATGATGTCGTTTGGAAGAGACTCTTCGATTCCTGAGATATATGTTTGAACAAAAAAAAAAAATCACCCATTACTCGTAGGAGAGTCGAACCCGGGTCGATCAAATGTTTCGGTATCATAGGTTTCGTGGTTTAGCCGCTAGGCTGAGGAGAATCATCTGTTAGTTGCTTCCACATAATTGAATTTACCCATACAATTTATAGTATAATACATTGGAAAGATCTTTGATAGTTCAGGATGGGCTTCCGATTGCGACAAATGTGATTCCTGAGATATATGTTTGAACAAAAAAAAAAAATCACCCATTACTCGTAGGAGAGTCGAACCCGGGTCGATCAAATGTTTCGGTATCATAGGTTTCGTGGTTTAGCCGCTAGGCTGAGGAGAATCATCTGTTAGTTGCTTCCACATAATTGAATTTACCCATACAATTTATAGTATAATACATTGGAAAGATCTTTGATAGTTCAGGATGGGCTTCCGATTGCGACAAATGTGATTCCTGAGATATATGTTTGAACAAAAAAAAAAATCACCCATTACTCGTAGGAGAGTCGAACCCGGGTCGATCAAATGTTTCGGTATCATAGGTTTCGTGGTTTAGCCGCTAGGCTGAGGAGAATCATCTGTTAGTTGCTTCCACATAATTGAATTTACCCATACAATTTATAGTATAATACATTGTATATTACAAAAGTTGGATGTTACAAAAGTTGGATGGGATTCCAGAATAGTTGAATATTACTGTGTTTTTTTCTAGCAAAGAAGTTTAAACTAAAAATTGAAATGAGATCAAAAGATAATGTTGTATATTACAAAAGTTGTAAGAAATCATACTTATTCAGGATAGGGTTCCAAAAGAAAAAATGTATATGGTCTTGTGCATATCATGTAACCATCAAATAGCCAAACATCCAAATAATAATCGATAAAAATGTAAAAATGTAGAACTTCATCCTATAGGCCTCTGGCATGTGATCTTGTTGTGCCCTCCTGTGCCACATCTGCTGCACTTGTGGGACTGAGATTTAGATCCAGGAACCCCAAACTCGCCAACGGATCTCTTTCTCTTTGTAGGAGGGCGTCCACTTTTCTTTTTGGTAGCTGGAGGTGGGCAAGACAGTTCATCAATATTCTCTGGATAGGTGGACGTTGACAACTCTCCACCAGGATGTATGCTTTCAGCATAAGCTTTAGCCCACGTTTCTGTCAAGTGAGAAGCATCAACAAAACGGTTTTCATCTCTCTTGATATGCTTAGCAGCAGCGATGGCATGGATGCAGGGGATCTTGTCAATGTCGAAAACATTACATGTGCAATGCCGCTTCTCCAAGTCAACAACAAACTTCATTGTTTCATTCTTCACCTCAAACTCGCTTCGATCAACTTGATACACATTCAACAACATTGCGGCCCCTAACCTAGATACCAATTTCTGAACAACTTTTGGAGTAACCAGGTGCTTATGTTTCGCAGCCGCTTCGCGTCGCTCAAAAAACCAAGTGGTCATCGTCAATCTGATAGTTTCAAGGAGAGAGATAATGGGCAACTCACGAGGCATCTTCAACATAGAATTGAGAGACTCTGCAATGTTGGTAGTCATGATATTATACCTGTTCGCAGGCGCATAGCTTCGTGCCCACTTCCTAAAATCAGACTCTTCCAGATACTTAGCCAATTCAGGACATTTATCCTTTATGTCCTTGAAGATTAACCAGAACTCGTGACACGTATAGGCATCAGCAGCGCTTTCCACCAGAGGTAGCAACCCAGTCTTCGCATATGTAGGAGTGATGTTGCGGAGCAGATGGATCCTGCAAATTCCATGGTGAGATAAGGGATATACATCCTCCAACGCTGAAGAAATGGAGTTAGCCCTGTCTGATACAAAAACAAGATCCGAAGCGTCCGGGATCTTCTGGCTCAAACCTCTAAAGAACCATTTCCAAGAGGCGCCGTTTTCTGCGTCAACCACTGCAAAGGCGAGAGGATATAGATGATAATTCCCATCTTGAGCACAAGCTGCCAATAAAGTCCCATTGAATTTTCCCTTCAGAAATGTACCATCTACTGCAATAACTCTCCTCATCAATGAAAATCCCCTTATCGATGGACCAAAAGCCACAAATGCATACTTGAACTTTCCTGCAGCATCAACATGTTGATAAGTCAAGGAACCAGGGTTTGTTTCTGTGATTTTATACAACCACCTAGACAAATTGTAATAGCTGTCTTCAGGAGTCCCTCTAACCAAAATCTGAGCTTCTTCTCTCACTCTCCAAGCTTGTTTGTAATTGATGTGAACACCATGCAGCATCCTGACCTGTTCAATGATCTGTTTCGGTTTGAGACCTTCCTTTTTTCTCCATAATTGCTGGAAATCAAAGAACCCAACAACTTTGCAGATGCTTGTCTGTGGTTGGCTTTCCTGTGTGTTGTATCGCATGTATGCTCATGAACATACTTTTTAACAACGAAAAAATCTGAAACAGGTAGCTTGATAGCACGCATCCTCCACGTGCAATTTTCATCAACACAACTCAAAAGCACTCTTGACTTGTTAGAAGAGACAGTCTTGTACTCAAACTTCCACTCTAAAGCCCATTTCTTCATCCTCAACATCAACTCTCTCTTTGTCTTAAAATAGCTATTCACCTTAATATCGCCAGCTACTCTCGTGTTTGGTGAAAGTCCAATATGGACAGGGCTAAAATCCGGAAGAGCATTCAGAGGAACTGTAGAAACACCTTCATATAGAAAACTCTGCAAAAGTCAAGTAGTTCTGTAAGGCATAATACTTGATTATGAAGCATATCATGCAAACACAAACAGAAAAAGGGAATTAGGGACAATGTACCTGTTTTTCACTCTGCACAGTAGGAAGAATCACTGGATTGGCATTCAATGGAACAGTAGAAGCAAATGTATCAGAAGCTTGAATGTTACAGCTAGCTGAATCAGTACTAAAATCCGGAAGAGCATTCAGAGGAACTGTAGAAACACCTTCATATAGAAGACTCTGCAAAAGTCAAGTAGTTTTGTAAGGCATAGTACTTGATTATGAAGCATATCATGCAAACACAAACAGAAAAAGGGAATTAAGGACAATGTACCTGTTTTTCACTCTGCACAGTAGAAAGAATCGCTGGATTGGCATTCAATGGAACAGTAGAAGCAAATGTATCAGAAGCTTGAGTGTTACAGCTAACTGGATCAGTACTAACCTGCATAAGTCAAGTAGTTCTGTAAGGCATAATACTTGGTTATGAAGCATATCCTGAAAAGTCTAAGAAAAAATCATACAAACCTTAACACACAAACGACAGGTTCCATCAAATGCTCTAGTCTTGGAAATGAAAGTTCTGAGCTGACGAGTATTACCTATCGAGAGTGGGGGGAAACTTTCAATAATACATTTCATATCCAATGAAAAACCATAACTCAAACTGATTTCTTCCTCTTTAACACTAAAATCTTCAGAGAGACAATCTTCATCAAATCTTCATACAGTAGATCTTCTTCTATGGAAATGATTGATGCATTCCTCTTCAAATCAACAAGAAACTCCCACTGGAGAGATTCTTTTGAGATCCATTGTCCACAGATGCACAAAACTTCCATTGTTCTACAAAATCAACTTCAAATCATCAACAAATAAATAATATATAACAAAACCTAGATAATGTATAACAAAATGAAATGATTCAAACCTTAATCAAATCAGACACACGAGAGAGAGAATGAGATGAATAGACGTAGAAACGACAGATCAATTGAGAAACGACGACGACGATAAATAAACGGAGAGACGACGACGACGGATCAACGGAGAGGCGAAGACGACGACGGAGAGACGACGACGACGACGACGACGACGGAGAGACGACGACGACAAGGACGGGGAAACGACGACAGAGAGACGACGACGACGACGACGGAGAGACGAGAAGAAGAAGCGATGAAACGAGGACGGCGACAAATTGATTTCAAATTTGTTTTTTAAATTAGTTAAAGAATGGGGCATAAGGGTAAATTGTCCCTTTAATGAAACCTATTTTTGTGAATTCTGATCCTGAGTGCTAGTTTGGGGAGGAAAACTTCATTTAGTGTTCTTTGTGTCATTTTCTCTAAAAAAAATGTTAGACTATTTTAGATAATTTAATATTTATGTGTCTTTTTTCTTGTCGGCATTTTATATGTCTTAAAATTAAAGTTTTTTTTGGGTTCAAATTATTCCCAGATTTGTGATGACTTGGTAGCAATTATTATTACCTAAAACCTTCAACTTCCTTAACAACCACCGATGGGTCCTTTACCAATTCCTCTGAATTTAATTTTATGATTGAAGAATTTGAAGAAGACTCAGCAGCAGATGTCTTCTCTGTCGCAATCTCAATCGCCATCGCCGCCGGAGATGGAAATTCAACCGCCGGCATTGCTGGACGACGATCCTTCCGCTTATTCCTCCTCCGCCCTGTGGGATTGGGGCGATCTCCTTGACTTCGCCGCGGACGAGCCACTCCTCGTCTCTTTAGACTCCGATCAAACCCCCTTCGTTCCTCCTCCTCCGTTGATTGCGACGCAATCTGATACGTATCCTTCGCCGGATGAATCTGGCGGCTCCGGCTCCGATCGGGTTAGGAAGCGTGACCCGAGGCTGCTGTGTTCCAATTTCGTGGAAGGTTTGCTTCCGTGCTCGTGTCCGGAGCTCGATCAGAAGCTTGAGGAGGCTGAGCTGCCGAAGAAGAAGCGGGTTCGAGGCGGGTCGGGCGTGGCTCGATGTCAGGTTCCGGGTTGTGAGGTTGATATAAGCGAGCTTAAAGGGTATCATAGGAGGCATAGGGTTTGCCTTCGGTGTGCGAACGCTAGCTTTGTTGTGATTGAGGGAGAGGATAAGAGATACTGTCAACAGTGTGGAAAGTATTGTTCTTTATCACTATTTTTTTTGTTTCAGTTTTTGCAATCCTAGCTTTGAGACTTGATCACGAGTAATATAACTGGTTTTGATAGCTCGTGGTTGACTTTGATTATCCACAGATTCGTTAGAAATGTGTAACTATCTTCATGAAAGTTGATTTTTTAACACGAATTCTTCAAGATCTGGATTGATTTATGTTGTCTTTATGGTAGGATTAGAAACTGTTGAATCTATATCACTAGGAAATTAGATAACTTGGGGGAGAGACTGTTGATCTGCTTTAATGATTCCACAGATTATACATTAATCATTAGCTAAGCTCTCTTTCTTCAGCATAAGCTGAGCTGAACCGGTCCACCTTTATCAACTATCAAGTAGTTAGAATTATAAACGGGAGTCTTTTTGGTCCTATCGGGGTTGTTTCTATTCTTAGAGTGAGTCACCATATGTCAGGTTCCACGTGCTCCCGGACTTTGACGAGGGAAAACGCAGCTGTCGGAGAAAGCTAGAGCGTCACAACAACAGAAGGAAAAGGAAACCTGTAGATAAAGGAGGAGTTGCTTCAAAACAACAGCAAGTGTTATCACAGAATGATAACAGCGTCATTGATGTTGATGATGGTAAAGGTATAAAGTGAACACTGAACAACACAAATCATATTACCATGTTATTTCTTTGTCATAGTTGCTTAGTTTGGCTTTCTTTGCTTAGTTGTTTGCATGTTCTTCTAGTTGCCAATGTTTGAATTCTCTTGGAAACTCAAGCTGATTCCACTTGTTCATGTTGTTAACTTGAAGCAGATAATACATGCTCTAGTGACCAGAGAGTGGAACAAGAGGCTTCATTGAATTTTGAAGATCGGCATATCCCCACTCAGGGTTCTGTACCATTTACCCATAGCATCAACGCAGATAACTTTGTCTCTGGTACAGGTTCGGGTGAAGCTCAACCAGATGAAGGAATTAATGACACCAAGTCTGAACGTTCACCTTCCGGTGGTGACAATAAAAGTGCTTACTCAACTATGGTGGGTTTTCTCTTCAGTCACTCTTGCGTCAAAAATTATTTGTGCTTTATTAACTAATTTTTCATTACATTGTAGTGTCCCACAGGTCGGATCTCTTTCAAACTCTACGATTGGAATCCAGCGGAGTTCCCCCGGAGACTACGTCATCAAGTATAAGAATTTTATATAACAGTTTAGGGTTCAGAGACTTTAACTAATTTTTGCGAGTATCAATTGAAATTTGCAGATATTCCAATGGTTGGCCACCATGCCTGTTGAGTTGGAGGGTTATATCCGTCCCGGATGTACAATTTTGACCGTCTTTATAGCAATGCCAGAGATTATGTGGGCGAAGGTACATTCTGTGATCTTTTTACTCATCATTTTCATGTTCTTGATGCCACAAGACAAAAAAAAAAAAAAATATTGTTGTTTTTCAGTAGGGTGTCTATTTTCGAAAGGTTGTTATATGTCTCTATGCACATTTCCTCTTAACCTATATACATTAAAGCTCTTACGAATTTGTTTGTCCTGGAGTTATTTTGTTTCTGCAAATTTGTGCAATGCTTTTCGAAACTTGTGTCCTGGAGAGAGATAGAAAAGAAATTGAACTTTAATCTCTTTCCTGCCAGCCCTCTTTTTGACTTTGCGCTTTAATAAAGGTTTCCTGTTTGTTCGTTTAAGCAGTTGTCTAAAGATCCTGTGGCATATCTGGATGAATTTATTCTTAAACCTGGGAAGATGCTATTCGGAAGAGGCTCGATGACTGTCTATTTGAACAACATGATTTTTCGTCTTATCAAAGGCAAGATGATCTGCTTTACTTTTTTTTCTCATTTTTGTATATTTCCCTATCACACTAAGCATAATTTTGTGTATTAAAAGATTGGTAAGTGTGAGTTTATTCTTATTTCTTTTGGTTTACAGGTGGAACAACTTTAAGAAGAGTAGATGTAAAACTAGAGTCACCGAAACTTCAGTTTGTGTATCCAACATGTTTTGAAGCTGGCAAACCAATTGAACTCGTCGTTTGTGGACTTAACCTTGTGCAACCCAAATGCCGGTATGGGTATCAACCCCTATCTTCTTGATCTATGCTTAGGGCGTCTCTCGCATATTTTAGTTCTGTCATTTTGCTCCTCGGACGAAACTATATTTCAAGAACCTTCAATTGGGATTCGTACACTTGGGAGTTGGGACCCCTAAGATGTTCGAATAGGAAAGAATAACATGATACTGGTTTCGTGCAGGTTTCTTGTGTCTTTTTCTGGGAAGTACTTACCACATAACTATTCCGTTGTACCTGGACCGGGCCAGGATGGGAAGCGTTCTTGTAATAACAAGTTATACAGGATAAACATTGTGAATTCTGATCCTAATCTATTTGGTCCTGCATTTGTCGAGGTACCCATTTGTTGAAAATATACGTTTTTGACAAGTAGCTCCGTCTATACAAATAATGTGATCTTCCTCTAATCATTTTGTAGGTTGAAAATGAATCTGGCCTATCAAATTTCATACCTCTAATAGTTGGAGATAAAGCCATTTGTTCTGAAATGAAACTAATAGAGCAGAAGTTCAATGCTAGACTCTTTCCAGAGGAACAAGACATTACCGCCTGCTGTTGTTTGACTTGCTGTTGCCAAGATTTCAAAGAGAGGCAGAGCACCTTTACCGGGCTCTTGTTAGATATTGCATGGTCAGTGAAGGTCCCCTCTTCAGAATGCACTGAGCAGACCGTGAACCGATGTCAGATAAAAAGATACAACAGAGTGTTGAATTATCTGATACAGAGTAACTCGCCCTCAATCTTAGGAAACGTACTGCAAAATCTGGAAACTTTGGTGAAGAAAATGGAGCCAGACAGTTTCGTTCACTGTACATGTGACTGCGACGTGAGGCTTCTACATGAAAATATGAATACAGCCAGAAAGCAGCAAAGACATGAAGATTCAAAGGTGAATCCAATAACATCAGCGTGCTGTTGTGATAGCAGTTTCCAGGACATGCCATCGAGAGTATTAAACGTCAATCAGGTTTTTTCACTACTAGCTGATTCCTTTTATTTGATCTAAACTGCGCTCAGAACACAAACTTAACGTGTCTTACAAATTTGATTTCTTTGTTTCATGTTTTATCAATATTAGTGGATTCTTTGCACAATCTTGCATCTCTTTATTTTATCTTTTGCGTACTTTTTCTTTGTTAACTTTTCCATTTATTCTATTTACAGGAATCAGAAGCAGGATTAGACTGTACGAAGAGGATACATACGGCTTCACCAGATACTGGCAGAAAAGAGACTGATCCTCTTTTAAACAAAGAGGTTGTCATGAATGTAAATGACATAGGAGACTGGCCAAGGAAGTCTTGTATACCAATACAGTCTGCCCAAACATTCAGGTCTCGTCAGACTGTTCTATTTATCGCTACAATTGCTGTCTGTTTTGCGGTCTGTGCGGTTCTCTACCATCCAAACAAGGTCACGCAGCTTGCAGTGTCTATCCGGACGAGATTGGCACACAAACTATGAATAAAAAGTCCAATGGCAGAGACTCACATCTTAACCGGTGAAGGTGTGTTCATTAAAAGAAGCTTGAAGGGAGCTGTACAAAAAAGCTAGTCTCAGCTTTCAACAGAGCTCAGGTACAGCTTCTCGGATAGATTACCTTGGGAAAGAGACAAAATGATTAATGATCAGATGCGTTTACTTGCTCTTTCTCTGTGTTCTTCGTCCTAATTTCTTATAGACTTGGTGGTGATACTGCAACTGTAATAACAGGAAATGATCTGGTCACTAACATGATCATCCCTCATCGACTAGTGTTATATATGTAGATTAGGGTTCGCTTTTGGGCACTGTAACATGTTTTTTTTCTTGGTCTTGAAAACGATTCTTGGACAAATCCTAATCGTAACTTAGTATTATACATTTTTCTGCTTCAAGTTATGGTCTTGGCTCTTGAGATGTCTCTAAACCCTATTTGCTCAACACTAGGATCAAGTTTCAACTTTGACCTTTCGATTATTGTCATGCAATCCAATAGACTGACAAGTAACTATCTGTCAATATAAGTAGCGATGGTGTTGTCTATTCTTTTCATAAATTTAATTTCTAAAAAGACTAGGAAAATTTTATATATACGAATGGTAATGGTATAATAAGATCGTAATAATAAACTGTTAATGAGTTTAGCAAATTGATTTCTGGAAAGACGTAGTCTGCCAAGTTATATTACGTATTTAAAATGTGATGTGGACTCGAGATTGATTGCATCATAGAACGCAAATGGGTAGAAAGAGACGAAAGAGATGAGATTTGGAAACAATGAAGAGACACAAACGCGTCAGTTCTGAGTCATTCTTTGTAGTAAACGACAACATCTTAAACATTTAATTTAATTAAATAAACTGGCTAAGAGTTTGATACAGGTTTCTCCATACGTTTCTAACAAACGCTTGATTTAACATGCTACTAATCTTTTGCCTCGAGGAGTTTGCTTAGCCTTTGAATATGAATAAGTTCACATGTTGGATCGTTGGACGTATACTAGATACAATCTCAAACAAAGATATTTGTAGATGTATAAGTTCATTAGGTAGGTTGGAACTTTTGTTTTAGTTATACGCGAAGCAGTGAATGCGTTTATTCAACATAACGTCAACAAATTCACGTACGTCGGTCTCGCTGGAGATATTTTATAAGTTCATTCCAGTTTTTGTGATTAGTTTTCGTAAGTTCATAAAATTCCACAGATATTTGTTGTTGGTTTAGGATAAATATCTGCTGAAGCCGAATCACTATGAGATTTTTTCTTATTCCGAACAATTGAGAAGCTTGGAAGGTGACAAGAGTTAGCTATATATTAGTCTACTAAAATATACAAAAAAAATTACATAAAGCTTGAAAAAGTAACCAATAAACACCAGCAAACCTAAGATAAGAAATACATCATATAGATGCACGTTGTCGTTATCACAATGGGTAGTTTAGACTAGTGAGACCCTCACACCCACCCACATGGTAAAAGCTATGAATATAAAATCCGAAATTATAATAACTGAACATTAAAAGTTGTATTATGAATGTATAAACAAAATTACTCTTTCCATAATTCATAAAATATTATTTTTGCTCACGAAAATAATGTTTAAGATTTGGTTTTGCTTTGTATAAGTTCATAGTCTTAGATTAATCTTACGTTTGTTATATGATAATGAATGACTTGCAAGTTACAACTTGAGATAACCATCTTTATGTGTGTTTATTCAGTGTATACAGTTTCAGATGAATCTCACAAGAAAGTAAAATCGTAGTACTATGAGATTGCATTACTTAAACGATTAAACATAATTAGTAAATTAGCAATTTGAAAGAAAAATAAAAACCCTAAATAGTAAAAAATAAAAAGGAGTGGAGATGATTGGATATGTATAGGTCAGTGACAGCTTCATCCCACATGAGAACTATGTTTGTCAGTATTAACCTCAATCATCAAATCTAATATTTCTTTATTTTATTTTGCCGCCAAGGACAAATATCTTAAATATCTTCGTTCCAACGTCTAGACTTTACTTGCATCTATTTCCTATAAATACCTATCTCACGAACCATACTCTTCACACCCCTCTCTGTTTCTTTGAACTTGCCACTCTCTCAAAGAATTATACAGAGATATAGAGAGAATGGCAGTTCCGGAAATTAAAGATGTGGAGAGGGGTGAAATAGTAAGTCGAGTGGAGGGTCTAGGGAATCCATTGTTGAAGAAGGTGGCTGATCAAGATGATGTTGAAGAGAGTGAGATTAATGAATCTTACTTCATGGTTCTCTTCAGCACTTTTGTTGCTGTCTGTGGCTCTTTTGAGTTCGGCTCTTGTGTAAGTTTTAGCCAAAAAGAGATACTCTATACCAATCCGAGGTTTCCTTAATAAGGCAAAACCTCTGTCCTAATACAAAACTAATTTCTGTAAAAAAATTATTTATTGATGAAGGTTGGATACTCAGCTCCTACTCAATCATCTATAAGACAAGACCTCAATCTCTCCCTTGCTGAGGTTTGTGTCTATACTCTGAGCCAGAGCATTTCTTCTTCTTCTTCTTCTTTTTGTCAAATAGTATATTAGTTTAATTAAGCTAAAGTGTTCTTTGTTACAAAATGAAATTATTTTTTTGTGTATGGAAATATGCAGTTCTCTATGTTTGGATCAATATTAACAATCGGTGCAATGCTTGGTGCTGTTATGAGTGGGCATATTTCAGATTTGACTGGCCGTAAAGGGGTATATATATCTTTCTCAGTCCCAAACTTAAGTGCCTAAAAATTAAAATTTCAGTGCTTATATTTATATATGTTTATACTGTATTTGGAAACGCATTTCAGGCGATGAGAACTTCAGCTTGCTTCTGCATCACTGGTTGGCTCGCTGTCTTCTTCTCAAAGGTACTTAAACTTACACATACATACGAATGTTTGCAACTTCAAAGCTACGTTATGAGATTAGTCTGGAGCTCTGTCTAATAGATCCAGTGATTGGATTTGAATAAAATCAACATTAGATTCTAATATGATGTTCAACGTGGTGCAGAGTGCTTTGTTACTCGATGTAGGAAGGTTCTTCACAGGATATGGCATTGGAGTTTTTTCTTATGTGGTAATTAACCCTTCAAATCACTTCTTTTTATCTACTAGTCAAAGACTAATTGGTCTAATTTAAAATTTTGCTATCTTTTTTGAAAAATTATGTTTTTTTTTTTTTTTGCTTAAAGTTATGTTATATTTATGAACCAATGTTTATGAAAACTCTCAGGTGCCTGTATACATTGCTGAGATATCTCCCAAGAATCTACGAGGTGCACTCACAACGCTGAACCAACTCATGATTGTGATCGGCTCATCGGTTTCTTTCTTGATCGGCTCCCTCATTTCCTGGAAAATCCTTGCCCTTACTGGTAAATCCATCAGAGTTTCTTGATAAATCCTTTAAAAAAATCTCCTTTGGAAAAATGATTATTAATATTCGTATTTTTTTGGTCTTATAAAGGGCTTGCTCCCTGCATTGTTTTGCTATTTGGCTTGTGCTTCATACCCGAGTCTCCCCGTTGGCTGGTAACTCTCTATACTAAGATTCATGATCCTATCGATATAAGCTTCTTGACATGATCTAAAATCTCTCATGCTCATGCTTTCAGGCAAAAGCAGGACGTGAGAAAGAGTTTCGCGTAGCGCTACAAAAGCTGAGAGGAAGAGATACAGATATCACAAATGAAGCTGAAGAGATTCAAGCCTCCATTCAAGCTCTTGAGATTCTTCCAAAAGCAAGAATCCAAGATCTTGTCTCCAAGAAATACAGTCGGTCTGTCATCGTAAGTGTTTAGCTCAGAACCAGGAGCACAAACTTATCAGTCTTTAACTCATATCTTTCAAAATTTTAAATGTATTATTAACTTGTGATCAAATATTCTTCAGATTGGTGTTTCCCTGATGGTATTCCAACAGTTTGTGGGAATCAACGGGATTGGATTCTACGCAAGCGAAACGTTTGTAAAAGCAGGTATATATACGATAAACCTAAATATCTTGCCTTGTCTCACAAGTCAGAACCAAACTCGTGTGTGATTCTAACGTGTCTTTTAAATAACTTGCAGGACTTTCGTCTGGTAAACTCGGAACAATTGCTATCGCTTGTGTTCAGGTCAATAATACTCTTTGCTATATTTTTCTCTATAATGATTCATATTTCAAATATTGATATGGGATGATTTTTAAATAGGTGCCAATAACTGTTCTTGGAACAGTCTTGATAGATAAATGTGGAAGAAGGCCACTTATAATGGTAAAATATTTCAATCCACAGAAATCTTTTTACGATTCGAATGTTCAACTTATATAGATATATATACAAATGTTGCTGCAGATTTCATCTGGTGGTATCTTCTTAGGATGTATACTCACAGGAACATCTTTCTTCCTCAAGGTGCATATCATTAACCATGTATTTACATTAAAATCTATTATTATTTTTAACCATAGCGCTAAATCAAAACTGTTATGTTATGGATTCAGGGACAAAGCTTGTTACTTGAATGGGTGCCTTTCTTAGCCGTGGGAGGTGTACTTGTAAGTGAAACTTAACCTAATACCAAAAACAGAACTCAAGACCAGAGTTCTTGAAATAAATATATGTGATATATAATTCATGTCTCATTTTCCACCAATCAGATCTATATAGCTGCTTTTTCCATCGGAATGGGTCCTGTTCCTTGGGTGATAATGTCTGAGGTATGTATCGTTCCTTGTTGAAAAACCGAGTCATGACTCATGACTTGTGAAGCAAGTAATAAACATAGTTATTGCTTTTATAAGAGTATAAACTAAAGTCTTGCTCTGTTTGGGGATTGAAACAAACACAGATATTTCCAATAAACGTGAAAGGAATCGCAGGAAGCTTAGTGGTACTGGTGAACTGGTCTGGTGCTTGGGCTGTTTCTTACACTTTCAACTTCCTCATGAGCTGGAGCTCTCCAGGTACACACACTCTCAAAGGTGTTTGAACCGCAAGCAACCGCATTCTAAAGGAAGCTAAACTGAGACAAAGCTATGTTTTTTGTTTGTGTAGGAACATTCTACATGTACTCTGCTTTTGCTGCGATGACGATTATCTTTGTGGCGAAGATGGTGCCTGAGACGAAAGGGAAGACACTCGAAGAGATCCAAGCTTCTATCCGAAGAGAGACATAAGCCGAAAAGATTCAATCAAAAAATTTGGGGGAATTTATCAAAAGGCTCGAGCTTCTTCGGGTGGTGTTGAGCTCAAGGGTGGAGTAGAGTAAAATAGCATGAGGGTTTTGTTTGAATGTTATGATAGTAGATTTATTTTGTTACGTCAAGGTTTCTATCAGTTAGGTTTTGATGTATGCATGGTGGGATTGGGGAATCGTGGAAAATTATAAGAAAAATTTAATAAAATGGAATGGCATAAAAAAGGACTTGTTTCGAAACTCAATAGCATTTTAAACAAAATACACTGAATCCTAGAAGAAAAATATGTAAATACCGACTTCTTAGTATAATTTAGCAACCAATTGTTAATTTAGAGATCAATTTAAACTGTTGGAAAAAAAGAGAGATCAATTTAAATTCATAAAATAGAGTTAAACTGTTAAAGTGACTCCTATATGAAGCGGTGAGATGTAGCAGACTGGCAGTAATAAAAGTGGAAGAAGGTTAAAATTTTGTAGAAGTATAAAATTTTAAATACAGGACATATTATGTAATGAAATGTTAATCTTTTCCTGATACATCATACTTTATTAGTCGGACTTCACATGAAGCCAATAATGTTATGTACTTATCATAAAGACAGTTTGGCCGAGTGGTCTAAGGCGCCAGATTTAGGCTCTGGTCCGAAAGGGCGTGGGTTCAAATCCCACAGCTGTCAAATTTTATTTATTTACATTCATTTTTTCTTTCAAAAAAAAAAAGTTATGTACTTATGTTTGAGTAGAATTTGGTAGTTTATATCTAGAGATGTCAGCCCAACCCGTGGCCCGCGGGTCCGACCCATTTAGGCCCATCACGGGGCGGGTCTGGACAAGCAATTTTTTGTCCATAAAATTGCGGGTCTCGCGGGTCCAACCCAAGCGGATTGCGGATTGCTGGATCATAACCCATCACGGGTTAGCGGGTTAGCGGGTTGACCGCATAAGAAAGTCAATTCTTCATCTTTTTTACCCGGTGCCTCGATTCAATCCGATCTGGAATTGCCATTTGTGATTTCTAGATTTTGAGCTCATGCATGTGGTAGCTTGAGTACATATAAGGGATGAATCATGGTCTTAGATATTTCAAATCTTCAGACCAGAGATATAGGCAAAGAGTCACGGAGATGTCGCTCATTCAAGCTTCTTCAATGGAGATTTATTCTTGCAATTGAGTTGAGTTTCTTGTGATCAGTGATCTGAGTTTCTAGTTTGAGGTCTAACGTTTTTCTTTTATTTTCTGGAAACAGTTAACTGTTGCTTATAACAACGATTCGTGAGTTGCAACATTGTTACTTGAACTCGTGTGAATTTTGTCTTTTTGTTTGTATTTTGTTAATGCCTACAAAATTTGTCTCTATTGCTGTTTACAGTCTCGTGTCAAGGTATATATTCCCAGTGTTGGACTTGCTGATTTCAACAAACTTAGCGCCAAACTTAGGTAATCATATGGTCTTTCACTATTTAATATGTGTTTTTTTTTTTTTTTTTTTTTTTGTAACTGAATATGTGTTTTTTCTCTGTCTTTGTTTATAGCCTTTGTGACATATATATCCACTCTAATTCATAATGTGTATGATCTTATTCTAAACTTGAGTTGTTTTTCTTTGTGTTGCTCTTCATACTGAAAATATCAAACTTTGAACTGTTACTGTACTCTACAGGCTTCACTGTATCTGTTGATATTGTTGCTTTTGGTTATGTTTCTGTTTTACTTATGTTGTCTACATAAATAATTCAAGCATTACATAAACAGATTAAGTAAAGCAATCAAAATTCTAATGGCACGAAGGTTAGCTTTTCTACACAATGCCCTTACTCGTCGGTGACCCGCGGGTCAACCCGCAAAAAATGTGAATTAGGCGGGGCGGGCTTGGACAAGAGTTCTCTGACCGCAACCCGCCGCGGGTCAACCCGCGCGGTCTGATGAGAAAACGGAACCGCTGCGGGTCTGTCCAGGTGGACGCGGGTCAACTCGTCTGACAACTCTATTTATATCTTACTTACGTATTTGCCACAACCCGTGTTTATTCAGGCCATCATGGTCAAATGTTCACATTAAGCCATTAATGTTACTAATTTAATTCGAGTAGAGTTTGATACGTTTATATCCTTGTCATCCACCATCACCTTGTCATTTTTCAAGGTTTGTTGTTTGTGTACATCTTCAGAATCGTATAGAGCTCTTCATAATGCAGTGTCGTAGAGGTTGTAAATATATGTTTTAAAACAAACATATCTTCATCAATGGCGTCTCCAACATCAACGAGTATCTGGTTCCGTATAGTGATCCTGATCACTTTAATGGTGGTTCTCTTCTATGTATGCCGCCCTCTATACTGGAAGATCTCCGCTACCATCCACGATATCCGCCACAATAACCAATACGGCAGAGAATGTACACTCTACAAGCTTCTTTTCGCCGGAGCTTAGTGAGAAATTCCTCTTTTGCTTTTCTTTGAACTAAATTCGAAATATATTTGTCGTAACTGCGTATGTTGGATCAGTAAGCACACTTTGAAGATTCGTATATCTATGATATTACAGTTCTATAGATGTTCTTATTAGGGTGACATTATTTGTTATGAAATGATAAAGAGAGCTTGAGATTTTCTGTTTGTACAAGTTTTTACTTGAAAAATGAAAACTGTCACAATTTATTGTATGAGTCTACTTGATGTGCAAGCATAATTTGATGCTTACTATGTGAGATATATATGTGATTATTTGGAATTTGTAAGAATAACATTGTTAGATCAATCAAAACAAAATTTGTGATAGTCACTTTAGAATAAATTGTTTGTTTGATGTGATCAGGTTATTTTTGTTTGATCAAACGAGCTGTAACAACACAAAAAGAAAAGAAACGAGTCCCAAAACCATTAGGAATCATATAACACGTTCCTTATTGAAATTAACTTTAGGAGTAAATCGAGAAAGATGTCTGTCTTGGAACTCATAAAATTTATTTAGACTCCAAAGACCCATACTCATACATACCATACCCATTTACGGGGTAGTCCAAGATCTCAAACATTAGGCTATGAATATCTGAGTGAATCCTTATCTTAAAGATTAGAGGAGGAATACAAATAATATAAGCACAAAATGATAGATGTTTATTAATCATTTTCGTCCTGGTGGAGACGGATTGAATTTGTTTAGTGCTATAAGCTTAAGCACTTGACTAATCAAGTAATTATTATTTCTAATTCTTTCCATTAATCAACTAAGGTCAAGACGAATCTTTTCTGATATATGCTATACACTTTCTATCAATATGGGCCAAAATCTCAAGTGGGTTTTGACCAAACTGAATCATCAAACTCCAATAAAACAAAGCACGTTACCTTTTGGTGCACACGAATAATTTTGTTTATATTTTCTCACTTTTTCTTTTTTTTTTTTCAAATATTTTCTCACTTTTTCTTCCATTTTTATTTTATATTATAAAAACTCATTAATGAATTTGTGTCCCAGAGCTTTACGACACTTGTTTTCTTTATAAAGTTTTCCTCATAAATATGATTCTAGAAGTCTACATAAGATAAGATATTTCCCTGTATATTTTGTGATATTTTAGGGAAAAAAAACTATAATGAATTTGTTTTGCCAAGATTTTACACTCATGTTAATTTTTTATCATAACCCTGATTCTAGTAGTTTACCTAATAAAATTAAGAAATCTTCCTAAATTCTTTGTAATAATATTCATCCTGTTTTTAGCAAAAAAAAATATTCATTCTGCATATATGTGGTTATATACCGGTTAATTAATGGCCAATAATTTGTACTTGCATAGTATATATGTGTTAGTTTTGCAGTTTGTTTTAATACAAATATTTTTGATAGTAAACATTTTATTAATTTCATAAAAATATTTGATTCGACAGTATGTAGCTGACCTCTAGATCACATCATTTAACTATGCAAGCCCAATATTTTTGAATATCTATATACTACATTTGAAAGGATTCTTAAACCAGAGCTTTTTTTTTTTAAACACAACTAGAAAGAGTTAGGTGCCTGCCATTAAGGCTTCACCCTTTACAAGTCCCTGTTTTGCTATAGAATCAACCACAATGTTCTTATCTTTAGAGATCCAATGGAAGAAAATAACTTCAACATGACATGAAAGTTGGAAGATATCGGACACAATGTCGTATAGTTCCATCGGCACTTCTCCACCGTTGAGGGTTCCGATAAGCTGAGAAGAGTCAGAACCCAAACAACTCTCTTATCATTAACCTCAGTTTCTTAGCATAAATTCTTAACTCATGATTTAACACTTTTTTGTTTTTTTTGTTTTTTACATTTTTTGTCTAAAAACAATTCTTATATTTCTTATTTAAGGGACGTTTTTAACTTTTCTTAGTTAAAATCTAAAAAAACTAAAAATCGTCTTTTAGCCGAAGTTAAAGAACCTCAATTAAGAGACTAGAGTTAATAATGGTCTTAGCCCCAACGCTTTACAATCTCGCAGCGCTTGTCTCATCGCCATGCCTTCTGCTACCAGTGCGGATCCCACCGTGATCTCTGCCTGGAACTTCGATATTTCATATACTCTTAATTTATCAAACTAGGAATTGGGCTAAATTAATTTGACCATTTTTATGTCAGCACCACTTTCTAGTTTGTAGTGATGCGAAGCATGCATAGATATGCCCAACTGGGCAATTTATATACCTTTTAAATCAACTATCCATTATTGAATAACGACTGAAAGAGATAATGTGGGGACCTTCCTTTCGACCTAGAAAGAGTAATTCATACAATTCAATTTATATTTAAATAGATTATGTATATTTTTCCTCAGCGAATTAAATGGTTTTGTTCTAAAATGGGATGTTAAAGTCTCGAATATTGTTATACTAAAAAATCGTCCTCGGAAAAACCCCTTCATTGATAGATAAATAGTGGAAATTCCTATTTAAGATGAATCTTCCAATTTCGACCTCTCTCTTTCTCTTTAATTTAGTTTTTTTTTTGCTACGAGTTATCTTCCTTTTTGTCACTCTCTGACTTCTTATTTATTTATAAAAGTCGAATCTTCTTCTTATATGTTGGTTTATACGCCATGAATACAGAAAACTTATACAATTTCGCTATATTTTATACAAAAACGTACAACCCTAGATATAAGCAAACATGCGTAACAATTTTATTGTAAAAGAAAAGAGTAACAATTTTATTGGCGATAAATATAATTTAAATTTAATAATCAAAGCTCGAATGTAGACCATGTTTGAAATGGTCCATATTCGATAACCTAGTGCTCGGCACGCATGGGTTTTTAATAGTCATTGTAGTCAAAGTTCATTACTGTGAAAAAAAAAGTTCATTAATGTGAATGGTCCTTCACACTGTTCACAGTTTAAAAAACTTGACTAAATCACATAGCACATAGCATGATCCATATAAAACGGGGTTTGCTAGTTTATAGTACATAGAATAAGAAGGTCAAGTGAGAACAAAATAAATAAAAAGATGGAAAAATACAATATAAGTTCAATCTTTAACTACAATTTGGTTTGGACAGACAGCCATCAAGGGATTCTCGAAATAAATAACAACCAATAAGAAGAATTGATCACGTCACGTGATCTATACGTTTGTGTTTTCCACGTGAAATATATTGAAGTCAACACTTTTATCGGGTCATAGTTGTTTTCTTTCTACAAACTACTACAGTATGTGTTGATCAAAAAAAAAAAACTACTACAGTATGTTAGAAAAAATCTAGTCAAACCAAAACCAGGTCGGGGCAATCTCTTAAACTACTAAAACACACACACAAACACATATATGCAATACACTGTAATTAAAAGTTTCACTAATCTCTTAATCACAAGTTGTAACTTTTTTATTCTTGTTTGCTGTCAACATCTTTAATGACGGATCCACACCGTTTCCTTCGACTTAAGAGAGAATATCTAGAAAAGGAATGCGATCACCCCAGTTGCTTAATCAAAAATTTGTAAAGTGATTCCCTATCTCTTTGTAACAAAATCAATTCACATCTCTAGAAAGTAAATGTTTTTATTTTGGTTGGTGGGGAGGGGAAGAAATTGTGCACCACAAATCGAAATACATTATCAAACTTTTTTGTTCCCACTGTTATTGAACTTAAAAACAAAAACAAAGCTGTCATCTGTCCAACGATATTAAGTATCTTTAACCCTTCTATCTGTCGGCTGCAATAGGCATGTCTGAGATTCATATTTGATGCCAAAAACGTATATAAAATTTAATTGTTTGAGAAAATGTTGAACGTTATGATGAATTCATGCTATGAAATAATTTCTTCAAGTGGAAATTAAATTTGAATTCATGCCACAATAGTACTATATATATTTATACATCGAAAATGTTTGCAGATGTTTATTTTAAAGAGTTTTGTCTCGATTTGTAAATTAACCACGGCCAGCTAAGAAATATATAATACAAACATGTTTCCCACGTATCTATAACTCAAATTTTTATAAGCTATAAATATATACACACATGTTTACATCCTTTATAAGTACATATTTATTTACACATCGAAAATGTCTACGGATGTTCATTTTAATTTTTTGTCTCGCTTAATTCGTTAATTAATCACGGCCAGCTAAGAATTATATAATGTAAACATGTTTCCCACGTCTCTATAAAAAGACTTTATAATCTATGAAGGGATATATACACACATATTTAGGATATACGCGCACATATGTATGTTTACATGTGTCCATCTAGTTGTCGCTAGTATAAACCTTTTCTAAAACCGGTTATGTCAATTAAAATACATTTCAATATCTTAAGCAGGCCTGAAAATAATGAACCAAAAAAACGAACCAGAACCAAACCGAAAATCAAAACTGAAACCAGATGGAAACTCTTAAATACCCAAATGGTTTTTGTATTTCTATATCGGAAATAACTGAACCGGAAATAAAATGAATACCTGAATATATAAAAAATATTAGTTATATAAAAATATATATAATATAACTAAATATATATTTATAATTTAAAAATATTAAAAATATCCAAAAATGTATGAAAAAACTAAATTATTATAAATTATCCGAACTATCCGAAAGTATCTAAATATGTATTCATTCAAAATATCCTAAGTAATCCAAAATATCAAAGATTTTCATCCGAGTCATCCTAATTAATTGATATTCTAATCCAAAAACTGATATTTAATCTGAATTATCTGAAATAATCAACCGGAACGAAATTAAATTAGAACCATTTTTTGATATTTTCGGTTTTTTGTTTTACTATTTAATCGAACCTGAAACTATCCAAACCAAATCCTAACTGGAAATAAGCCATGTAGTCAATGGATTCTCTAGTCTTTTACCAAACATGAAATACTTGAATAAAAACCGAACCGATACCGAAATGTCCATGCCTAATCTTAAGGGAACGTTGAAGACGCATTGTAAAGGAAGTTGACTAATTAGTTTTCCGTATTTTAAAAGTTACAATTCCTGATTTAGATGCTAATAACCTTTTGAATATCGATTCTCGTCCCTCCTTGCCAACTCTCTCTCTCTCTCTCTCTCTCTCTCTCTCTCTCTCTCTCTCCTTTTTCTTGTGGCCTCTCTCTCTCTGCATCTGCACGGCTGTATATCTTTTTTCTTTTTCTTTCCTTTTTGTTTTTTTTAGCCAGACTTATCATACAATGTTAATATAAGCCAAGTATTTTTGAGCTCTTACTCTGCTCATAAGAAACAAAGTTCTGAAGAAGAAGAAGACGTTAAAAAGAAAACTCTGAAGACACCTTAGAAATCTTATCTTTTGCATTTTTGGGTTTTCTTTACCTTCTCCATTTTGTTTAAACAGAACAAAGGCTTGATGTAACAGTCTCCTTTGAGCTGATTCCTCATAGTACTATCCACATACAACGGAACCAACTTTCTCATTCTTATTACCTTTTCTTGATCTGATATCTTTTTAGGTCTCGCCCATTTGGAGAAACAGGTGTTGGGTTTGTTTTAGATTTAAACAAGAAAGAGATTTCTCAACTTTCATTCATCTTCATCCTCTGTTTCATTCATCTTTGTGCTTCTTCTTCTTCTAAAAGATGTTGATGAGTCCACCAACTTGCAAGAGTTTATGGTTCTTCCTCATCATCGTCGGATTCTTAGGACAAAATCTTCACTGTGTTCTGTCTAGCCCACACCGTATTCTAGTGGACACAGATGTCGACACAGACGATCTATTTGGTCTACTCTACCTCTTGAAACTAAACAAATCAGAATTCGATCTCGTCGTAAGACTTTTTTTTTATCAGTCATCTCTATGTTCTCTCAACTTTCTTTTCTTTTTATTAATAATTGCTCTGTTTTTTGTAACAGGGGATTACAGTAAGTGCAAATGCGTGGACGAACGCAGGTCACGGAGTGAATCAAGTGTACGACTTATTGCACATGATGGGTCGTGACGATGTCGCCGTAGGTGTCGGCGGTGAGGGTGCGATTCTTGACGATGGTACTATTCTCTCCGACGTCGGTGGTTATTTTCCGATTATCGAACAGGTTCTCTTCTTCCTCGTCTTCTTGTTAATATATTTTGTTGATTTTTCTTTGTATTAATTTGGTTTAAAAATGTAAAACGTGTGTGTTAGGGGATGACAACAACAGGAAAATGTAGATACAGACAAGCAGTTCCTAAAGGCTCCGGAGGCCTACTCGACATTGATTCCAATTATGGTTTTCGTAAACAGTTTCTTCCTCAGGTAATTAACATTTGTAGAAATAGACACTTTCTTCACGGTTCAAAAAACAAACCCTAGCTATATATCAAATATAACTCTCTTTTTGGGACAAACGTCCAAAAATATTCGAACTTATTAAAACTTTCCTATTTCATTTTCTAAGAGATAATTCTTTTATGAAAAATAAATAATATCTTTGGTGCTTTAATTTTAGAGATAAAGAAGTATATGACAATCTCTAAATAACTTAAATCTCTCTTTTTGGGCAGAATATAAATAATCAACAATAAAAAAATAACTCTGAAATAATAATATTTTGACCGCATCATCTACAAGACCATCACTTCTATATCTATTTCTATATATTATTTTAAAATAGAAAATTGTATTAAAAATACATATATTAGAGCAAATTAATTTCTATAACAGATTTTTATTTTATTTTAAAATAAAATATAGAAATATATATAAAGTTGAGTTGGAGATCTTTATTAAAAAAGGTGAGTTGGAGATGATTTAAATATACTGATCATAATACCATATACTAAATAATAGTGTTGGTTTGGTTTATCTAGAAAACTATAATAGCGTGAGTTATATACTCCACATCCTATCGCATCGCACCAACTAAGTTACTTTAGTCGTAACCACCATTTAGAAATCTTATAAATTGTCAAACTTTGTGGAGGGTGTTGTTGTTGTGACACTTGTGTTGGTATCTCTCGGACGCCACACGTCGGTAGAATCATAGTAATATCGTGTGGTTCGTATAGAAGTAATCTGACTTTTACATCTGTCGGCTCCTAATTGATTCAAGCCTGGCAGTAAATATATCATAGTATATAGTTATAGGGTTACAGGGTCGGCAGATCCGATCCATAGAAGGAGCCATGTTTCTGACTTTAGATATAAATCGCCAAAATTTTAATAAATACAGTTTTAATACTTTAATAATGTGAATTGAATTGGCACATTTTTCATTTATCTAATCCGATTATGTTGTTTTGTTATCTTTTTCATAAGAAAATAGTTTCATATATGTCTTATACAAGAGTAAATAGTTAGCGATCTTTGTATATTCTTATTATATGATTTATATTTAAAAAAATTCCATTGAAAACCTCTGTACATAGTCTTATTAAAATACAACAAAACAAATAAAAATCTAACAAATAATTTTAAATCTTTTACAACAACAAAATAAAAACACATAATCTTAAGCAGAGCCGGCCTTGAACAGAAGCAGGTGAAGCAAGTGCTTCCGGCCGCATTCTATTAAGTATTAATTCAGCCGCATTTTTGTCAAAAGTCTCTTTAGCATACTTGGTAAACTCACTGTTACAACCGCGATGAGGTCATGAGTTCGAACCCAGTCGGCCACATAATTATTTTTGGCTTCTAGCCTCCACATATCTAGGACCGGCTCTGATCTTAAGAAACAGGAGGACGTTTCATGTTTAAAAAAAAATATTCTTGTGGGTTCACTTGGTTATGTCTTTGTTGGGAAACAGGGGAACAGAAGATACACTCCTATCCGGCAACCAACGGCACAGAAAGTAATCATCGACAAAGTTTCCGAAGGTCCAATCACAGTGATCCTCATCGGTTCTCACACGAATTTCGCTCTCTTCTTGATGTCAAACCCTCACCTTAAACACAACATCCAACACATTTACGTCATGGGCGGTGGTGTACGGTCTCGAAATCCCACCGGATGCTGTCCGGCGAATTCCACGGCTGAAGAATGTCAACCTCGACAATGTGGAAACCGTGGGAACTTGTTCACTGACTATACAAGTAATCCTTACGCAGAGTTCAACATGTTCCTTGATCCTTTCGCTGCTTATCAGGTTCATTCTTGTCCTTTTTCATTCTTCAATATATATGAAGCGCAAAGCAATAACCCTTAGTTGTTAGTAATCAAGAAAACAAATATTACAGGTGTTTCACTCAGGTGTTCCAGTGACTCTTGTTCCTCTAGATGCAACTAACACAATACCTATCAACAAGCAATTTTTTGAGACATTTGAAAACAACCAGAGGACATATGAAGCTCAATATGTTTTCTTATCTTTGAAAATTGCTAGAGACACTTGGTTCGACGCTGAGTTTTACCAGGTATGTATGGAGTCCATTTCTCAAACGAAAATGCTGTAGAGAAGGGTTTTCTGTAACATTAAATATTGTTATTTAAACTATTTTTAGGATTTTTCACTACTGGTTTCAGTATATATGGTACAGTTGTTAGTAATATAACTAAAACAAATTTAGTCAGTAATCTACCAAAATAAGTTTCTAAGGTTTGCAATTATCCAACATAAATTTGTTCATCTCAAATGTTTTCTAAATTTTATTATTTCATTATTCCATCATCTCAATATATAATCATTGACATCTAACATATGAGACTATCACCATTGTGAAATTCTCCAGAGCTACTTCATGTGGGATTCTTTTACGGCTGGTGTTGCAGTCTCAATCATGAGAAACTCCGTTAAAAATAACAACACCAATGGTGAGAATGATTTTGCGGAGATGGAGTATATGAACATAACCGTTGTTACTTCAAACAAACCTTATGGAAAATCCGATGGCTCAAATCCTTTCTTTGATAAAAGAAAAACTCCAAAGTTTAACCTAACCGTTGGAGGAGTTCACAGTGGTCATGTTCAAAATGGTTTGCGTGATCCAATCTGCATACCTAAAAGTGGAAAAGGAAGGTGTAAGGTTTGTGTGTTCCTTCACTCACCTTCTTGACTCTGTTTTGGTTTCATTTGAGGAAAAAAATACATTTTAATCCTTTTTATGGTTAATATTATTAGGATGGTTATACACAAGAGACTTCTGGACCTGATTCAGTTCGTGTTCTGGTCGCAAAACGAGCTAAACCGAACATAAACACTGAAAGCAAACTTGACAGAGAGTTCTATGTTGATTTCCTGGAAGTAAGTTTTCATATTCTTAATCCAAAGGTTACATATTAGGTATGCAGAATGGATCACAGAGTTGCTTACATAATAAACAGGTTTTGAATAAACCTGGAGAGACAGGGAGGTTTAACTTTTCATCTCAGTTTCCATACTACAAAGAAGAATTGCTTAAACCAGATCTTAGCAAAACACAGCTTGGTAAGCCTGTCGTTTTCGATATGGACATGAGCGCCGGAGATTTCCTCTCTCTCTTCTATCTCCTCAAAGTTCCGGTGGAGAAAATCGATTTGAAGGTATCTACAGTCCAAGATAGGACTCTTTCTTGTCACACAAGTAACTAGATAAAGTTTACATAAGAACACCATGTTACTCATGTTTAGTAATTACCCATGTTGTTGTCTTCAGTATCTTAACAGTTAACACCTAATTTCTCTTGACTGGCCAGGCCATTATTGTGAGCCCAACCGGTTGGGCTAATGCAGCAACAATCGATGTGGTCTACGATCTCCTTCACATGATGGGTCGTGACGACATTCCAGTTGGTATGGGAGACTTGCTAGCATTAAACCAATCTGACCCCATCTTCCCACCGGTTGGAGATTGCAAGTATGTCAAGGCTATTCCTCAAGGCTGTGGTGGGTTTCTTGATTCCGACACTCTTTATGGTTTTGCTCGTGACCTCCCGAGAAGCCCTCGCAGGTAGAAACCAACACCTAACAATGTATTAATATATATTAATATAACTCTTTGATAAATATGTAACATATTCATGCATGCAGATACACTGCGGAGAACTCCATGGTCGATGGAGCTCCTAGGGACACTGATCGGCCTGAACTTAGACAACCTCTTGCACTTGAAGTTTGGCAGAACGTGGCCAAAACTATAAATGGAGCGTCTAAGATCACTGTACTAACCAATGGACCATTGACTAGCTTGGCTAAGATAATCTCATCTGATAAAAACTCATCCTCACTAATCAAGGCAAGAACATTCTGTTACCTTTTCTAACTAATTTCATCAAGTTCCGAGCTTAACGGAATTGGCTTCTTATGAAAATTGTAGGAGGTTTATATCATGGGAGGACACGTTAACCGTGAGAAACCAGACAAAGGGAACATATTCACGGTTCCTAAGAACGCATACGCTGAGTTCAATATGTTTCTTGATCCTTTAGCAGCTAAGACGGTTCTTGAATCCGGTCTAAACATCACACTCATCCCTCTAGCAACCCAACGCAAGCTGAGCTCTTTCCAAACAATGCTTGATAGACTCTACTCCTCGGCGAAAACACCGGAAAGTCTGTTTGTGAAACGTCTGCTTGCTAGATTACAAGCGCTTCATCACAAACACAGAAGATACTCGCATGTGGTAAAGCCTCCTCTCTTGTCATTCTGTTTCATCTTTAAGATACAAAAGATTTTGGCTAGCTGAGCTCATCAAAATGTGTGTATTGCAGGACATGTTCTTAGGGGAAGTTCTTGGAGCGGTTTACTTGGGAGAGGATCACGCTTCACTGAAGCCGAGACTGAGAGATGAGCAAATTAAAGTGATCGCTGAAGGCGATGAGTCGAAAGATGGTCAGGTATTGATCGATAATCTGCGTGGAAGACAAGTAAAGATACTTGAAAGAGTAGATGTGAGAGGCTGCTACGAGAGTTTTGCTTCTAGACTCGCTGATAAGAACCAGTCTGCGGTTATAGGAAGCTTTGAAGAACAAAGGAAGAAATGGAACACACCACCAAGTTGAGAAGAACAACACAAAAGATACATACCCGGTTAACCGGTCAGAGATTTGATTGAATTTTTATTCCAGAAGCTGTTTAGAAACTTCAACGCTTGATTTCAAATAAACTCCATTGTTAGTATACAAAGCTCTTTTATGGATTACAATTATAAAATGTGTCTATAACTAATGAATTTAAGAACAAAAGATGTTCATTATAACAACTCTACAAGACTCTTTCATCAACAGTTTTAGTTTTACAAAACTCCAGTTAAATAACAACTCTACAAGAGACAACAACAAAGAGTTTTGATGGCACATAACAAGAAGAAGAAAGAGGAGGGTAAGTCTAACAAGCCTTACAGCTGCGCCTGCAATAGCCAGGAAGCTCAGCAGTACCAACCATGTACTCTGGGTTCTTTGTGCATTCCCCAAGCACTGCCCATCTCTCACAGCTCTCGTTCATATCCGTGCAGTTACCACCCGGTGTCACGATCTTGTCGAATGAGTCCACGTGGATCCACTTGGTGGCAGACCATTTCTCTCCTTCAATTACTGGACATCCACCGTGGAGGCTCAACGGATCAGGGATTGCGTCAGGGTGGAGGTTGAAGAACAACAACGCATCCCCTTTCCTTGGTTTCACTGACAAACACACACAAAAGTAGTAAGATTGTTACATCTTTTACTATTCTAGGAAAACTATGGTTTAGTTACTCACCAGCGATTCCTTTCTTGGCACAATCAGAAAGGTCGTCTTTGTTTTCAGTTAGTACTCGGCGAGAAGGTATCTACACAAAAAGACATCAGATCTTTGTAGTGAGAGAAGGGAGATCATTTACAGTAATCAACTGATAGGTGATGCACAAACCTCTGCATTGGGGAAGACGGTTTCTCCACCTCTTGTGACATTGGATAGATACATGAGAACTGTTGCAATGCGGTGTCCACCCCGGACAATGTTGACTTTGTCATGAAAGTAGTCAAAGTGAGCATCGTATTTTTGACCGTGCTCGTATCTCAATACCTGCATGTCTTCCCCGTTTTCTAGTAACCACAGAAACCAAACGACTTAAAATGAAAATATGATGTCAAGATTTTGAAATAATCTTAGTTAGCAATTCTTGAACCTTTAGGAAGAAATGTCCAAGTGGAGATCTTGTCTTCTATACCGGAAACAATTGGATCCTGTGATCACAACAATACTAAAAGATCAATCTTCCAACTACCAAAATCCATCATTCAAATGATATGAACAAAGTAACCGAAAATCAAATAAAGAATCACATTAAAGGTTATAACAACATTATGTTAGGTTCTAATCAACCGGACATTAGAGAAAAGATCTGTCATTTGGAGGATCAATGCAAACACAGAGAGCAAAGTTGAACCTTTGCTTTGGGGATAAAGGTGCCAGAGCTGGTCCGAACCTCGCTGAATTTGCTCTCCCCACTATCATTATCAGCCACAGCAGATCTCTTCAGGCTCGCCTTTGCCTTTTTTTTTCTCCCCACAAATCGAAAGTCTTTAGAATCTTTAACTAGAAAAGAAAAGAGAAGTTTCCAAAATTAAGCAATGAATGAAACGAAGGAAACTCACAAGGGAGACCATATGATCACATTCCAATTCCGTGAGGAACCCTTCGTATACAAACGCCCTGAAACAAGAAAATAAATAAACAAGACAAAGCCATAGACTTTTAAAACATCTAAAAGGTTTCAGCTTTCTCAAAATCACTTGAGGATTTTTTGCGATAGAGAGAGAGAGAGAGAGAGCAAACCTGGGTTTGGAGGAAACCTGCTTGACTTTGGAAGGATTAATAATGGCGGTAGGAGAGCTAGTTAAGGAATTGGTGCATTGAAGCAGGACGGATAAGATGGCTAAGAACGATAACATTCCACGGCGAGACATCGACATCGTAGTGGATCGGATCTAGATGTACGAGAGAGAGAGAGAGAGAGTCGGTGGAAGGAAAGAGATGTGAAAGACGGAACTACAAGAAGGAAAAAAAAAGTTTTTTTTTTCTCGGGGGAAATGTCGACACGGTGGTGACAAGTTTACGCTCTGCCTAAGACCAGATAACGACAAAACGGTTTTTTTGAGAATGTTTGTCCGAACCGTAATGTACCGGATGGTAGTCCAACTCTTAATTAGTTAGATCGTATGAAAAAGCATAGTAACATATGAGTTGATTTAGTTGTATTCAGAATAACCAATCAGATCTGTAGTTTTGTTGTATTTGAATTTTTTGGATGCAACATCTTTCGAATTTCATGTTATATATATTTTAGTAATAAACAAAATTTTTTTTTTTTATTTCTTAATCATCACTATAAAAACGATGCATGTGATATATGGTGTTTTTCACATCATTGTATAGGTGTTTTTGTATTGATTCGAGTCCATAATCCGAGTCAGTCTAGTCCTTTTTGATCTTTTACAGGTCTGGAGTTGGTAGAAGAATGAAGAGAGCGTGCTTGAAGAGAAGCTGTCCTTTTTGGAGCATTTTGCGGAGAACACTCAAGACGAACAGTCCCGAGACTGTTCTCAAGCAGAACAAGCAGACGGAGTGATCCCGAGGTTGTTCCCGACAAATAAGGAAGCTTCTATTTTCGGGAATTAAGGCCTTGTTGCCCTAATTTCTTCTCTACCTATTGGCGCCTCCATATAAAGACGCCACCTATCCTATTTTATTTTCTTACGCGAGTTTTTACAAGAGAACTATTAGCTTTTGCGATCTGCGACTTGTAAGGGAGAAGAATCCATTCTCTCATAGAGAAGACCTTCTGAACCCTTGTTTACTACTCTATTGATTATGCAATTTCATTCAGTATCTATGTGTTTGATTGCTTGCATCATGATTGAGTAGTGATCCAGCTCGCCTAGGGTTTTTAGGGTGTTGAAATATGAGCTAAACATAGATAAGCTATTCTTGATTATTCTTCATCCATACTATTCTTAAGGCTTCCATTAATCTGATCACTTGATGTTAGATCCTAAGTTTATCACCTAGCTAACCGCTTAGGAGATAGCTTGACACGTATTGAATGAGCTTAGTATCCCTAATCAGCGAAAGTAGATATTAGGGTAGTAAGTGAACTGATCGGACCTGACCTCTAAGGCTTGCAGTCGTTTCTCATCTCAACGACAGTTAGATGATGGGATCGACCAGCAAAGAGATCACCACCACGACAGTGGGGTGTTCCAGCTGAGTGATCCGAGTTCTAGAAAGTACTGCACCGCGCTTGAATAATTGTTTGGCTCTCGCTCAGCACCCAATGAAATACCCTAGGCTAGCCGCTTGTTAAATTGAATCAATCTCTAGTTTACTTGTTTTCCGCGTCACCAATTGAATTAAAAACCATTTTCTTCTTAGCTTGATATTGAAATTTATAAGAGTAAAGTGTAGACTGGTCCTCTGGATTGAATCTAAAGTACTATAATCACAACTGTTAACTTGGCAGTAGCAAAGATTCATATTTAGTGTATCAAGTTTTGGCGCCGTTGCCGGGGACCAGATTTTTTTTACCTCTACTTTTCGGTTTCATTTTAAGTCTAAGATATCTAACTCGCCTCTGTTTCTTTGTCACAGCTAATGATCCAGGTGCATGACCAGTAGACATACTCGGAGCAACGCACAAGGACCATTACATCAGCTCACTAACGAAGAACTAGCGAGATTAGAACGTCAGAACCGTCAACTGCCTAGACCTACAAGCACTAACATGGGCGATCATCAGGATGATCTTACTGCTGCGTTTGCACTCATGCAACAACAGATGCAGCAGATGCAGCAAACTATCCAAGCGAACGCTGCAAACCAACGGAATGCACCGGGGGAAGTTGATCAGATTGGCCAGAGGAATCTCTTGCGTAATCTACCTGCTACGCGATCCGCCATCAACCCTCCACCTTGCACTAGACAAGACTTTGAGATCAAGCCCGCCTTGATAGGTCTGGTGCAGAGGAAGATCTTCAACGGACTTCCTGCAGAAATACCGATGGACCACATTGAAAACTTTGAGAAGATGTGTGGGTTCACTAAAGCGAATGGGGTACCACCAGATTACATCAAGTGTACTTTGTTCCCTTTCTCTCTCGATGGGAAGGCTGCTCGCTGGCTAGATTCCCTACCAACTGGATCGCTCACCACATGGGAACAAGTCAGATCCGCTTTCTTGAGCCACTTCTACACGAAATCAAAGACGGCAGCTCTGAGACAGAAGATCGCCACCTTTAAACAGCTGGTAGATGAGCCGTTCTGCGACGCATGGGAGCGATTCAACGTCTACCGCAGAGAGTGCCCACATCACGGTTTTGAAGAAGATTATCTACTCGGAGTTTTCTACGATGGAGTAGGTTGGGAGTACAGGAATGCTTTAAACTCAGCCAGTAACGGAGATTTCATGACCCAATCCACTCAAGGCGCTTTCGCGCTAATTGAGAACATGGCCTCAAGCTCAGCTGACAGCAACCGAGAGACTGATCGCACCCAAAAGGTGAACAGCATCGACAATAACAAAATAGATGAGCTCTTTGCCAAGGTCGATCAGCTGATCAAGAGTAATCAGAACCATGTCTTCATCATGGAAGAGTCTCCTCAGGATAAAGGAACCACAGACACTACATCAGAAGCGGACCAGGCGACTGAGGACCACCATGAGGTTAGCTATGTGAATGGGCAAGGATGGCAGTTTAAGAACTATCACCCGAACCCTAACGTGAGGAACAACCCCCACCTGTTCAACAACCCTAAACCCGATGGTAATGCAGAAAATGCTCAAGGCAATCAGGTTCAGAACAGTGGCTACCAACGGGGGTATGGAAATCAAGGAAGAACCTTTGTCCTCAGCCCAGCTCAGAATACTCAGTTCCACAACCAGAAACAACCGACTAACCAGCAGCCTGCACAGCCTGCTCAAACTGCTCCACAAGACGAGATGAAGAGTCTTGCCAATATGATGAGCCAGCTGCTCCAAGGACAACAGATTCAGGGAAAAGCACTGAATCAGGTCACAAACGACATCAATACCCGAATGAATCACATGTTCAATGACCTGAGTGCCAAATATGATAATGTCTCGAGCCATATGAGGCAGATGGATATTCAGATTGCTCAGACTGCTGAGAGTGTGAAGAGACAGCAAGGCACTCTTCCTGGAAAAACAGATAAAAATCCCAAGGAGTGTAATGCAGTCGCGCTTAGGAGTGGGAAGAAGTTAACTGATCTGGCACCCAAGAGATTCACAACAGCTGAAAAGGGGAAGCAGAAAGAATCAGAACAGCCACCTGTAACCGCACCAGCAGACGAGGAAGAAGCAGAGCTTCCTGTTAAACATGCTCCGACCACTACAGAGCAGCCAACTGTGGTTGTTCGCCCAGCGGCAGAACCTGTTCCCACCCGTGACTATGTGCCAAAGGTTCCGTACCCTGTTCCTGCTAAGGCCACACGCAAAGACAAGGAGGAGATGAAATGTAGGAAGATGCTGGAAGACTTAACAGTCAGACTCCCTCTCATGAGTGCAATCCAGATGATGCCATCCATGAGTAGCTTTGTGAAAGGACTAATTTCTGGAAAGATAACCGATGACAGTGAGTTCATGGTAGTCTCTAAAGAGTGCAGCGCTGTTCTCCAGAACAAAAGGATCAAGAAGCTAGGTGATCCTGGAAAATTTGTCCTATCCATCCAAATAGGGAGAACAGTCTTCTCGTGTTCGCTAGTCGATCTGGGATCAAGCATCAACCTCATGCCGTACTCTGTGGCTAAGCGCCTAGGATTCACAGATTTCAAACCTACCAGGATGTCCCTAGTGTTTGCTGATCGATCAGTGAAATCTCCAGTCGGAATTATCGAGGATATCCAGGTTCTGGTTGGGAACACACTTGTCCCTGCCGATTTCGTTGTTCTGGAACTTGAGGAAGAATCAAAGGATCCTCTGATCCTAGGCAGACCATTCCTATGCACTGTCGGAGCGATCATAGATGTGCGACAAGGAAAAATCGATCTCCACCTAGGAGACATTGTGATGAGGTTCGAGATGAATCAGATGCTCAAGAAACCTATGCTAGATGGACAAACCTTCACTGTCCAAGAGGAGGGTGATCCGCTGGAACCGAGTGATCAGATGATTGAGGAGATCCTAATAGATGATCCGCTGGAACTAGCTCTGACTAGAGCTGAAGCAGAACAGAATGTCCAGAACATCGACGCTGATGGGTACGCCAAGATGTTGGATTCCGCCAGAACCATGGAAAGATTAGTGGCATATCTTAGTCTGGGGGAGAAACTTGCCTCAGACTCATCGAGCTCGCCTGTTCCACCAAGTAGGAACAATGACCCGTGGAGTGAATCCAAAGCTCCAAAAGTCGAGCTCAAAACACTCCCTAAGGGGCTCAGGTACGCATTTCTTGGACAAAATTCTACATACCCAGTAATCATCAATGCTGATCTGAACAATGCTGAAACTGCTCTTCTCTTATGCGAACTTAGGAAATATCGAAAGGCATTAGGATATTCTCTAGCTGATATACCTGGCATTTCACCTGATCTGTGCATGCATAGAATACACCTAGAAGATGAATCAATGACTTCTGTAGAACATCAGAGGAGGTTAAACCCAAATCTGAAAGATGTTGTAAAGAAGGAGATAATGAAACTTCTAGAAGCTGGTGTAATTTATGCGATTTCTGATAGTAAGTGGGTTAGTCCTGTTCATGTAGTGCCTAAGAAAGGAGGGATCACTGTTATAACAAATGAAAAGAATGAATTAATCCCTACTAGAACAGTAACTGGTCATCGCATGTGCATTGATTTCCGTAAATTGAATGCTGCGACTCGCAAGGATCACTTTCCACTTCCCTTCATTGATCAAATGCTTGAAAGATTGGCTAACCACCCTTACTATTGCTTTTTAGATGGTTATTCAGGTTTCTTTCAGATTCCCATCCACCCAGACGATCAAGAAAAGACGACGTTCACATGTCCTTATGGAACATACGCCTACAGGAGAATGCCTTTCGGGCTGTGCAATGCTCCAGCGACCTTTCAACGCTGCATGATGTCAATTTTCACTGATCTAATTGAAGACATAATGGAAGTTTTCATGGACGATTTCAGCGTCTATGGGAGCTCCTTTAGTGTCTGTTTGTCAAACTTGTGCAGGGTTCTGAAGCGATGCGAGGAGAAGCATCTCGTGCTGAATTGGGAAAAATGCCATTTCATGGTCAGAGATGGGATTGTTCTAGGACATAAGATTTCAGAAAAAGGCATCGAAGTGGACAAGGCAAAGATCGAAATCATGATGAGTCTGCAACCCCCAACTTCAGTGAGGGGAATAAAAAGCTTTTTGGGACATGCTGGTTTTTACAGAAGATTCATCCAGGACTTCTCGAGAATCGCAAGACCACTCACTAGACTGCTCTGCAAGGAAACAAAGTTCGATTTCGACAACGAGTGCTTAACTTCATTTCACACGATCAAGGGAGCTCTTGTCAGTGCACCGGTTGTCCAACCCCCAGACTGGGACCTCCCTTTCGAGATCATGACGGACGCGAGTGACTTTGCAGTGGGAGCAGTGCTTGGACAGCGGAAGGATAAGAAGCTCCATGTGATCTACTACGCGAGCAAGACACTGGATGAAGCTCAATGTAGGTATGCCACCACAGAGAAGGAACTCCTGGCCATCGTCTATGCTTTTGAGAAGTTCCGATCATATCTGGTTGGGTCTAAGGTGATAGTCCACACGGATCATGCAGCTCTCAAGTACCTGCTCACGAAAAAAGATGCCAAACCGCGGCTCCTGAGATGGATTCTCCTCCTTCAGGAATTTGACCTGGAAATAAGAGACAAGAAAGGGGTAGAAAATGGAGTAGCGGACCACCTTTCCAGAATGAAAATAAACGATGATACAGTGATTGACGAAGAACAACCAGTGGAACACGTCAGTGCGATTGGTCTTTGCTACACGGAACAACCAATGCGCATAGAAACAGCTTGTTCTTCGCAACTAGAGCCGTTCGTGGCAACAATCCAGAAGCAATATCCTGATCTACCGTGGTTTGCTGAGATTGCAAATTTCTTAGCTGCTGAAAAGGAGCCTCAGAAGTTCACGGGGAACGAGAAGAGGAAATTCCTAAGAGAGGCAAGGCACTACTTCTGGGATGAGCCTTATCTATACCGACAATGCAAGGATGGGATCTTCAGACGATGTGTTCCGGAGGCTGAAATTCCAGGGATCCTGCACCACTGCCACGGATCTTCCTACGCTGGACACTTCGCCACATTCAAAACAGTCTCCAAAATTCTCCAAGCGGGATTCTGGTGGCCAACAATGTTCAGAGATGCTCACGCTTTCATATCCAGATGCAATGCATGCCAGCGAATGGGCAGTATCAGCAAAAGGAATGAGATGCCTCAGAACTACATATTGGAAGTTGAGGTGTTCGACTGCTGGGGGATAGATTTTATGGGACCTTTCCCACCTTCTCACAAAAACGAGTACATCCTGGTTGCAGTCGACTATGTCTCCAAGTGGGTAGAAGCAATTGCTAGTCCGACCAACGACGCACGAGTTGTAACCAAGATGTTCACCTCCATCATCTTTCCAAGATTTGGAGTACCAAGAGTGGTTATCAGCGATGGTGGAACTCACTTCATCAACAGAGTGTTCCAAGGATTACTGAACAAGAACGGCGTGAAACACAAGGTTGCAACCGCCTATCATCCTCAAACGAGTGGCCAAGTGGAAATTTCCAACAGAGAGATCAAGAACATTCTGCAGAAAACAGTCAATACCACGCGTAAGGACTGGTCCATCAAGCTTGACGACGCTCTCTGGGCCTACAGAACAGCCTATAAGACCCCATTAGGGACCACTCCCTATCATCTGGTTTATGGCAAGGCATGTCACCTACCTGTGGAGCTAGAGTATAAGGCAGCTTGGGCTGTTAAGCTGCTTAACTTCGATATCAAACCCGCTAAGGAGAGGCGAACAATTCAGATCCATGAGTTGGAAGAGATTAGGCATCTGGCCTATGAGAGCTCCAAAATCTACAAAGAAAAAACCAAGGCATTCCATGACAAACGGATCATCAGCAGAAGCTTTGCTCCGAATGATCAGGTCTTACTATTCAACTCAAGGATTAAGCTGTTCCCTGGAAAGCTAAAATCCAGATGGTCAGGACCTTTCACCATCAAGGAAGTTCGCCCCTATGGAGCTATCGTGTTGCTGGACACAAGAGGAGGAGAATTTGTTGTTAATGGGCAGCGTCTCAAGCCTTACCTTTCTGATACAACAATCGCTGAAGGTGTAGAAATACCCTTAAGTGATCCCCTTCAAGCCTAATCGGCTCACAAAAGTCAAGCTAGTGACTGAAAAGAAGCGCTTGGTGGGAGGCAACCCACTGGTGAGTGTAAATATTTCTTTTATTTCTAAAAAAAAAAAAAACTAACTTGCAGGAAGAAAATCGAGCACTTCTCAGCAGAACACTCCGGCGCTTGTTCCACTGATTGTTCCCAAGAACAACAATCCAATCAAGGTAGCACTCACTGGAGGCTGCATCAGAAGCCAGGTTGAGCGGACAACGCAAGGAACAAGGCGCCCAGGCAAAGAACCAGCGGGCACTTCAGCTAGAGAAGAGAGACTTCCGAGGAACCGGAGAACAGCCGGCCACTCCAGCAGCGGCGATTCAGACTGAGTCCGAACGGACTATTCCTATTCCCTTGTTTTATCCATCTGAACTATTTATTTCCCTGCTATTTGTTTTTGGTTTGGTGTGTTTTAGCCTCCTCCGATTTATTTTCACAACCAGGGATGGTGTGAAGTAAGTCTGGGGGAGAAACTCTGTACGATTTCCATGTTTTTATTGAGTCAGTCCCTAGGATCGAGTCAGTCCAGTCAAACTTATTGTGGTAATCAGGACCTTATTTTGTGATGATTTCTTAACCACCTCGTGCTTTAACCTTCTTATTCAGTGACCTTAGCAGTGATGAAAGACCCACACATGGACCTGGAACACCCTGACTTATCTCTTTTGACACTCCAGAAGTTCTCCACCGATCAGGTTACACTGGGTAGACTCAACTCCACTATATCTGAACCTAATCTGGACTTTAATTCTTCATGTTATGGGTACTAGATCAGGGAAACGAGACCTATACTCAGGACTTCTTATCCTTTATATCCATCTTGCTGTTCCTGAGTAGCTAGCTCATCTTTAGCTAGTTCCCACCTTGTACCTTAGCCTTCATTCCAACTTCAGGCATTTGTTTTTCAGTGTTATATGTGCAGATATGTGCAAAAAGGTTGGAGAGGAAAGGATCAACGCAGCCTCTTACTCGTTACTGCTGCAGAAATTCAATCAGAAATGAGAACAAGCAGATCAAGGGACCAACTGCTCCATGACCAATGGATCGTGCAAGTATAGCAGAATGATGCGAATCAGATCCACCAGTGGCCTTCTCAAAATCACATGCTACCTCCTTCTTCGTCATCTCTATTTTCATACCATTTAGTAAAAAAAAAAAAAAAAAAAAAAAAAAAAAAAAAAAAAAAAAAAAAAAAAAAAATATATTCTATTACCTTTCATTTTTAGCATTTGACGATGGAGAAGGAGATGAGTTCAAGGGAACATGAGCCACTGGGAAGGCCAAGAAAGAGTTTAGGCTAATTTTGCAGAGAACATAGAAGGGAGCGAGCAGAGCAGTCTGATGACTGTTCCAGAACAGAGAGCAACCGTTCGAAAGAGAGCAAAAACGAGTAGAGGTTGTGGACATCAATGGATCCGTTCTCTCTTGCCATTTTGTGCGATATCCTGCATCCTCTAAGAAATCGGTAACCCCTAAACACTCTCAACTCCACCATTAAAAAGCCTGTTCCATACCTAGACCGTCCACCCTGAGTAGCGCCCATGACAAGAAGCTCACGAAAATTCTAATTGAACAAATGGAGTTTGGTCTCGAAAGTGTCGCTTTTTTCAGGTCAAGATGTAGAGTAAGGAGCCGATCTGTGAACAGCGATCAGGGGTTTCCAGTAAGTGTGTGTGGTTCGAATCTAATGCTTGTATGGTTCAGAGATTTGTGGTAAGAGTATGGTTGCTGAGAATAAGCGAGTTCCCACACTTTCAAACTTTTCTCCTGTTCTTGATACTTGCCTTGTTCGAGGACAAACAAGGATCTAAGTCTGGGGGAATTGATATATGGTGTTTTTCACATCATTGTATAGGTGTTTTTGTATTGATTCGAGTCCATAATCCGAGTCAGTCTAGTCCTTTTTGATCTTTTACAGGTCTGGAGTTGGTAGAAGAATGAAGAGAGCGTGCTTGAAGAGAAGCTGTCCTTTTTGGAGCATTTTGCGGAGAACACTCAAGACGAACAGTCCCGAGACTGTTCTCAAGCAGAACAAGCAGACGGAGTGATCCCGAGGTTGTTCCCGACAAATAAGGAAGCTTCTATTTTCGGGAATTAAGGCCTTGTTGCCCTAATTTCTTCTCTACCTATTGGCGCCTCCATATAAAGACGCCACCTATCCTATTTTATTTTCTTACGCGAGTTTTTACAAGAGAACTATTAGCTTTTGCGATCTGCGACTTGTAAGGGAGAAGAATCCATTCTCTCATAGAGAAGACCTTCTGAACCCTTGTTTACTACTCTATTGATTATGCAATTTCATTCAGTATCTATGTGTTTGATTGCTTGCATCATGATTGAGTAGTGATCCAGCTCGCCTAGGGTTTTTAGGGTGTTGAAATATGAGCTAAACATAGATAAGCTATTCTTGATTATTCTTCATCCATACTATTCTTAAGGCTTCCATTAATCTGATCACTTGATGTTAGATCCTAAGTTTATCACCTAGCTAACCGCTTAGGAGATAGCTTGACACGTATTGAATGAGCTTAGTATCCCTAATCAGCGAAAGTAGATATTAGGGTAGTAAGTGAACTGATCGGACCTGACCTCTAAGGCTTGCAGTCGTTTCTCATCTCAACGACAGTTAGATGATGGGATCGACCAGCAAAGAGATCACCACCACGACAGTGGGGTGTTCCAGCTGAGTGATCCGAGTTCTAGAAAGTACTGCACCGCGCTTGAATAATTGTTTGGCTCTCGCTCAGCACCCAATGAAATACCCTAGGCTAGCCGCTTGTTAAATTGAATCAATCTCTAGTTTACTTGTTTTCCGCGTCACCAATTGAATTAAAAACCATTTTCTTCTTAGCTTGATATTGAAATTTATAAGAGTAAAGTGTAGACTGGTCCTCTGGATTGAATCTAAAGTACTATAATCACAACTGTTAACTTGGCAGTAGCAAAGATTCATATTTAGTGTATCAGCATGCATAAAGTATATATGGTGTATAAATCAATCCAATAATCCATTAGTACGTAGTGGATATGAAAAATCCAAGAACAAAAGGATAACATTTAACAAACAATAGTTGCAAGAACACAACAGCATGATCAAAATACATATGTTACAACATATTTGGACTGAACTTTTCCCGCCCTCTCTTTTAAATTGATAACCAATCCGGATCTGATTAATTTATCGTGTGAACAAATGCAGTAAGTGAAATCATTTCGCAAGTAAGATGTTTCACGACTCACGAGTCTTTAGATGTTCCGAGAGGCGCAGTCTCCATGTGTCGATTAATATCGTTCAAATATCTTTTTGAGTTGTATTCTTCGTTATCCAATAATTCTTCTGAATAAGTCATTTGCAGTTTTTTAGTTTTCTCATTCTCTTAACTGATCTAAGCTGCATTTGCCACATACCTAGGTGAGAGGTAGGTGTGGCATGTGCCACATACAAGAAGAAAAAATCATTAGTTTCTTTGAAGATTTGAGGAACTCAAATAACTTAAATCTTTTATGCCCCATGCACATTTGGCTAAAAACTTTGTTATCTAATATAAAGTGCCACATCTTATAACATTTGCTGGGTCCGCCCCTGGGCCAACGCTAGTAAACCTTACAATTTACAACGAAATAAATATAATAATCGTCTTTATATCTAGCTAGGATATGAGAGAGGGTCACGCATCACAATACTCACATAACCAGGCTATGTTGTGTGCTAACGAGGGATTGTTTACCAGTAATGAGCTCAAGAAAGCAGTACATTTTACCCTTTGATGTATCTACATGTCACTACTTATATCAGACCTTCTTCTTATCTTTAGATGGGCATGGGCTCTAAATGAATAAATAAAGCCCATACGAAATAATAAAAGGTTTCCCTGATTTATACGGACAGTGTTCTGATTTCTGAGAATCATCCACGATTGAAAGAAAAAAATGGAAAAAGTGACGGAGAATCCCAATTTCGAGACGAAAAATCTTCCTCCTCCAAACCATCAAATGGATGCAGATGATGACGACGAGAATGTGAAACAGCTCAAAGAGTGTTCTTCTCTCAATTTGTCTTTACAGGTTTTTGTTTCTCATCTTCTCTTTGATTCCTCCATCTTTTATACTGGCTTTATTTTATTTGATTTTTGTTTTGGCAGGATTGTCTTGTTGATAGCAATAGGGACTGGAAACCTTGTTAGAAACGTACGTCGTTCTCTCTATTCTCAAATTTAGTAGCAGATTAAATATGACACCTAAGGGTTTTAGAACTGGGGGTTTAGGGTTTTAAACAAAAGAGAAAGACATTGAGTTTTTTTTTTTTTGAATGAAAACATTGAGTTTATTATTGTTGTGTGAGGAACTGATTTAGAAGTGATGGATTAATTGAATTCTCTTACGTTACGTGAAAGAGATGATACAGTTGGTAAAGACAATCGGACGTAGTGTTGATAAGCTTTTGTTGTTTGTGATTTGTTGTTCCATAGACGTTCAAGCTTTGAAGGCATGCCATGAAAGGAGAACGAAGAAATGGTAGAGATGATGAAAAGTCAATTCTTAATTAGGAAGTAGTGATTGGTTACTTCTTATACGAAAGTCTTACTATTGTTATGCATACAGCTTTGTGAAACGGTTTTCTTATGATTCTTCTTGTTTTGCGGGTTGCAAAATGCACAAATTTTCTTGTCTACAATGTAATTCAATAAAAGCAAATTTCACTTCAAGCAATTTGAATCTTTTTTTTTTTTGTGTTCTTGCTGGTTGGTTTCGGTTCATTTGCAGAGAATTTTTTTCTTTTGATGGCTCCTAATTAGTTGAGTTTTTTTTTTTGAGATGTGAACAGTGGTTCACAAATAAAAAACAGAAATTGTATTTGCACTTCATAAAGCTTGGTTTGTTGTCTTCCTAGTTGAATTTGGTTCATTCAGAAGATTTCACTCATTTGAATCTTTTTTAATAGAATGCTACTTCTTATGATGAAGAACCTCGTGTGTCCTTTTTTCCAAAGCTACTCATCTTTTTAAATTGTATGCTACTTATTTTGTATGTTATTGGAGAAAGAATCTTGTGATCGTAAATGTAACCGGTGAATGGACATTAAATAAGAGCAGCGAAGCTTCTTAAAACTCAGATTTTTTTTTTCTTCTGCCTTCACTATATATCTTTGTGAATTGTTGATTGTTTTTAATTGATTAAGTGATGGTTTTTAAGGAAAATAATGAATTAGCTATCAATCTTTATAAAAGTAAAGTTTCAGAGTGGAGTGGATTCCACTGCTCAGAGAATATCTTAGTGCAGTTCAAAGTGATATCTTAGTGCAGTTCAAAGTGATTTTGCTACTGGACATAACAAAATTGGTTTTTTACTTTTAACCAATGATTGTCACGTGCATATTGTTTTTTAGTATGTTGGGAGTGGATAGAGTTTACATGCGCGATTATTGACATTAAGTCATTAACTAAATATTAATTTTCTTTTCAAAAGGTCAATAGGCAAAAGCCAAAAAGTGAAATTTGAGAGTAATTTTTTTTTGTATTTTTGTCGTCTAAAGCACGTAGACATGCACATTGCCAGAATTTAATGTTATGATCGGATTGTGTTGTGTTAGCCATGAGTTTTAGTTTTAACTGGGTTGTGTTGGATAGCCTTGAGTTTAGTTTTTACTGGATTTGAATTTTGGAAGACATGACGATGATGACGATTGACGCCCATGCTAATTTGACCAATGTTCACCAGAAGCCGGTGTAAAAGGTATATCTGGTGATACTAATTCCGACTTGATGCATATGTTCTGCTAACGCCGAATGTAACTGACAAAACATAGCGGAAGCTGGTTGAACATAACTTTTGAAATGTTTTTACCATATGTTTCGTGTATTGGAGGATGGTCTACCTTGGTTAGTAACATATTTGCATATTTTTTAATCTCTTTTTTTTTGGGTGTTTTCTCCTTTTCTATTTAGGTTAAACCACAATATACTTCTCACATAGGTGATGATAAATTAATTTGCAGCCATAGATAACAATGAAGATGTATATCAAGAGTCTCATGTAAAGATATAAGATCATTTTAAAAAACAAACATAAAAACACAAAAGAAGAAGACAAGAGCAAACATTTTTTACCATCCCCCACTAAAATTCTACAACACAGTGCCTCAAAAATGCTTAGGCGTGACAGTGCCACAAGTGCAAAGTGGGGCGCATGATGATCATATGTTCCCACTTATATCTTTCCTTACCCAATCCAACCAATCATCTCCCTCCACGTCATCAACTATTTAAAACCTAAAACCCTTTTTTGTTTGTTTCTCCTCCTCCGGTGAAATCTATTTCCGACGAGGCGTGAATGACTGATACACGACTGTCCCGGAGCCCGGGAACTCATCCATAAGCCTGCTCCGACACTTCAAACCGAGCTTCTTCGCCAACACCCGCTCCACACGCTTCGTCACCTCGTGGTCATAATCCTCACCGTTGTAAGTAGTGGCGATGGAGACGCAACCTGGCCGGAAAACATCAATCGCGCGGGCCAACACCTCGGCGATGTCTCCTTGACCTCCGTCGTAAAGAGACAACCCGCACTCGAAGCTAGCGTAGCTAAAACCGTCTTCAGGCGTGACGTGGATGGTCGAGTAACGGTCTCCGTCGACCCCGTTCATCGAGTAACCGCAAGGATCAAACGCGAAGTCGCATATAAACGCGTTTGCGTTTATCATATCGATACCGCTCAGCCGCGTCATCTCTTTCCCGGCGGAGTCACTATTTCCCTCGTCGCCTTTCCGTCTGAAGAAGCTACGAGCGTTGACTCGGTCAAGCTCCGTCATGCAGACCTCGACAACAACGAGAGACTCGTCAGGCTCCACGTCAGCGCTCGCGGTGAACACGTGCCACGCACGCGAAGGGTTACTATTAGAGGGCGTCATGACGGAGGCTTTGCGGTAACGGAGAGACTTCGGGAGGCTTTCTTCGACGATGACGACTTCGTCTTCGAAGCTCGTGTAAGGGAAAGGCTGCGAGTTGGGGAATATGAAGCTCCCGCGCGAGTAGCGGCACGCGCGTAGCGTGAGGTTGACGTTACGCGCGAGGTGGATCAACGGTCGGATTGATTTGAGGAGTTGTGTCGTGCCGCATGTTTTGATGATGATTTTGGTTGGGTAGACGAAGAGGCTCGACTCGGAGAGGACGTAAGCGTCGAAGCTGTGGTTTGCTACGGCGGAGACTACGGTGCACTGCACTTCGTTTAAGACTTGGTCTAGAGATTCGAAGTCGATTAAACGGAGGCCTATTGGGTTGGTATTGGTTATAGAGTCGTTGAAGAATCGAAGTTCGAGTCTTTTCTCGAATCCCTCGAACCCAGACACTGCCATTGGAAGGTCAGAAAAAAATTGGGGATAAAACAGAACAGAGGATGTTGCAACGAGAACAGAGCAGAGGAAGTGTGTGTTTGTGTTTGTGTGTGGAGAGAGAGAAGGGAGAGGTAGTGCCTGGTGACTAGTAGAGGAGAAATGGTATTTATAGAAGAGATTTGGGAGGATATAAAGGAGGAGCATGCGGGTTAAGAGACCAATAAATCATGATTGCAGGCATAATGAAACGAGAAAGATGATGAGAGTTTGTGTTTGTTGTGTATGTAAGTATGCATGCATGCGTACTGCCTCTGTGAGAGATCTAATTAGTGTGCGTTTCTGAGTCATTTTAATATTTTTGTGTTTGTTCATCATTTTCCATTAGGTGGTATGTTAGTTCTGGTTGATAATATTGCATAATTTTCAAAATCATGAAAAATAAACAAAAAACATGTAGAGTACAACGACAAAATAATTTGTGATTGGTAAAACTGTTATCGAATTACGAAATGGGTTAATGTAAATTTGCCGGTTCTACACAATTATGTTTATCAGTAAAACTGTATAGTATCGCAAGACATATTAGCAATCCAAATTTTATAAAGCTATCAATCATGTTATTCAAAAGACGATGACATAAGCCCAGGCCTACCTTGTATCTCGTAATATTTTAGTTTGTATACTAGGAAATTTTTTTTGGTTACACCGGATAACAGCCTGAGATTGGTCAGGTTCTTGGTTGGTTCCGAATAGTCTATAGGGATTTTTGCAAAATTGACCTATAACTTAAAGTCAAACACAAAACTAACCTCTTTTTTTTTTAAAATTGGTTTTGCCCTATTCACCCCACAAGTTCATATAATTTACGAAAATGCCATCCATTTTTTTTTATTTTTTTTTTCGAAAATGACATTTTTACTCTCTCACCCTCATCATCTTCAAGTAATTACAAGATTGCCATTGTCATCAACAACCAATTTGAAGCTCTTAATGCTCCTAAAATCGATTTACCCTTCTTCTTTTTCCATTCTTGTGACCTAAACACAACATATCTCTCACTTTCTCTCCACAATGAGCTAAAAAAACTCAAGATTTTGATTCTAAAATTTTTATGGTTCATAGAGTCATAGAAGCTAACGATTATGGGTGGGTGACTTCCGTTTGTGATTCTGTGTGCTTGGAGAAGCCTTATGTATGCTAAGGAACTTATCTCACTAATTTAAGGTATGACATCGAGTTTTTTTCCAGATCTGTTCGTCAGACGACTTACTTGGGAAGTCGTCTGGCTGTAGACGACTTACCTTTCAGTCGTCTGGCTGTAGACGACTTACCTGGAAGTCGTCTGGTCAACGCAGAGGTTATTTTTGCAATTGACTTTGAAATCTGTAACCTGAGACGACTGAAAGTTAAGTCGTCTACTATTGTTTGGTTTCAAAAAAAATTCCAAAGAACCTAGACGACTTACATTTCAGTCGTCATAGGTTAGTTTTGTATTTGACTGGATAATTTCAGAAGTTTGACTTCCCCAGACGACTTACATTTCAGTCGTCTGGCGAAAATTAAAATAATAATATTTTTTTTAAAGTAAACGACTTACAATTAAGTAGTCATAGGTTAGTTTTGCAATTGAAAAAAAAACTTCAAGATTTAATTATACACAGACGACTTATAATTCAGTCGTCCACCAGACGACTTAATTGTAAGTCGTCCAGGATTTTTTTCCGAGATTCTGGTCAAACCTCGTAAATCCTGGACGACTTACATTTCAGTCGTCTCGTGGACGACTGAATTATAAGTCGTCTGTATATAATTAAATCTTGAAGTTTTTTTTTTCAATTGCAAAACTAACCTATGACGACTTAACTTTAAGTCGTCTACTTTTAAAAAAATATTATTATTTTAATTTTCACTAGACGACTGAAACGTAAGTCGTCCAAAAAGTCAAACTTCTGAAATAATCCAGTCAAATGCAAAACTAACCTCTGACGACTGAAATGTAAGTCGTCTAGCTTTTTTGGAGTTTTTTTTTTAACCAAACAATAGTAGACGACTTAACTTTCAGTCGTCCGAAATAACAGATTTCAAAGTCAATTGCAAAAATAACCTCTGCGTTGACCAGACGACATATAGTTTAGTCGTCTAGACAACTTAGATTGAAGTCGTCTAGACAACTTAGATTGAAGTCGTCCGCGTCTTCTCCACTAGTTTTTAAGTCTTCTACGTTAGTTTTTGAATAACTTGTATTTTTAAGAGTGATAAGTAACTTCAAGATATGTAAAACTCATATTTACAAAATATGTTCTCTCCCTTAGTTTTACTAAATTTGACTAAGTTTTTCAATGCAAACTTATAAAAAATATGATATGCTTTGACTAGTTACTATTGTTTGTTTCCATCTCTTACCAACATTCTTGTTTATTAAGATGAGAAAAAGGCCATTGGAGTTTATTATTGCATATGAGAGATCCAAAGATAAGAAAAAGGCTACTGAAGTCTATTATTTCATTGATTTGTAAATGTGTAAACACATTGTTAGCACATTTAATACATCTTGGAAAACATTATTACTGATTTTACAAAAAATTCACAACTAAAAGAGTATACATGCAATTCATAAAACAGATCACAAACAAAACTATTATAGATCATTCATCTACAAAGACAAGCTTGGATTCCACTTGAGTAGACAAGACCAGACAACTTTTAAGAAGTTCAGACGACTTCTAAGAAGTCCAGACGACTTCCAGGAAGTTCAGACGACTTTGCCAGAAGACTTTTAGGAAGTTCAGACGACTTCCAGACGACTTTACAGGAAGTCCAGACGACTTTACAGGAAGTCCAGACGACTTTTAGGAAGTCCAGACGACTTCCAGACGACTTCCAGATGACTTCCAGACGACTAACAAGTAAGTCGTCCCAGAAGTTTTCCAGATCTGAAAAACCTGCATATTAAATCCAGATCTGAAAAACCTGCATATTCAAAAACGTTCAAATGGCTTAAAAACAGAAAAAATGAGTGGAAGATTATATAAATCTACCTTTACAGAACACACAAAAATACATATCTAAAAATAATAGATCTACCTTTAAATTAGTGGAAGATGAGTACCAAATAATTAAAAACCTGCAAAAAAAATAGATTAGTAACAAAGACATGAGACAAAATTGAAAAATTCATATAAAGTTTGATGTTTTCAAGTCAAAGAGATTAGAGTGGGTTTGGAGAGTTTTAGTTTGGGAAAAAAGTAAGAACTTTATACAACAAGAAGTTACCAAATGAAGAAAAATCAGACATAAGAACTTACCAAAACGCTCAGAAAAATCCAGACGACTTCCTAGAAGTCCAGACGACTTCCTGGAAGTCCAGACGACTTCCTGGAAGTCCAGACGACTTCCTGGAAGTCCAGACGACTTCCAGGAAGTCCAGACGACTTCCTGGAAGTCCAGACGACTTTGTCAGAAGACTTCCAGACGACTTCCAGACGACTTCCAGACGACTAACAGGTAAGTCGTCCCAGAAGTCTTCCAGATCTGAAAAACCTGCACATCAAATCCAGATCTGAAAAACCTGCATATTCAAAAACGTTCAAATGACTTAAAAATAGAGAAAATGAGTGGAAGATTAGATAAATCTACATTTATAGAACACACAAAAATACATATCTAAAATTAATAGATCTACCTCTAAATTAGTGGAAGATGAGTACCATTTGATTAAAAACCTGCAAAAGAGATAGATTAGTAAGAAATACATGAGACAAAACTGAAAAATTCATATAAAGTTTGGTGTTTTCAAGTCAAAGAGATTAGAGAGAGGTTGGAGAGTTTTAGAATGATGAACATTACATTTTTGTTGCAGCCATTTGAGAGGAGGAGAGAGAATGTGTAAATTTTTCTTTATATAGGGAGACAAAAAATCCAATTAGATTAAATATTTTTGACTCAGACGACTTCCTGGACGACTTACATTTCAGTCGTCTGGTGAAGAAATTAAAACAGACGACTTACATGTAAGTCGTCCAGAAGAGTTTAATATTTTTAGCGGGAAATTAAATATTTTTAGCGGGAAACTAAAATAGAAGACTTTCCAGACGACTTACAAGTAAGTCGTCTGGACGACTGAAATATACGTCGTCCGGGTAAATTATTTAACAGACGACTGAAATATAAGTCGTCCACACCCTAAACATAACCCCTAAACTTAATTATCTAATTAAACACTTCATAAAACCAAATCAAACTTGAAAAGTGTTTACTATACACAGAAATAAACACATATAGGTGAAAACTAATTTTTGAAAAAAACATTTTAGTTTTCCAAAATCTAACCCTAACAATACATACAATACTACAACATATGTTTGCCAAACTCCTAAACCAAAGTATTTCATGATTCACTACTTCCACTCATATATCTTCAAAACAAATCAATTTTATCATATCTTAATTTATATCAGTTAAAACTGTTTATAATTACTTGATTTTTATTTTTTACGCATCAAAATATTTTTTTACAAGATTTATAAATTATTTTTAAAATAAACTGGTACCAGACGACTTACACTTCAGTCGTCCAGACGACTTACACTTCAGTCGTCCAGACGACTTCCAACATCTCAGACGACTCAGACGATTTACTGGGGCTATATTCGTAAAAATGGCTTCTGTTTTTTTGTTTGGTCACAAGGGGCTGAGCTGTAATTTCACTAGGCTTTTAGGTTAGTTTTGCATTTGATTCAAGTTTGGGTATAGGTTTGGAATTAAAATCAAGTTGTGGGTTAGTTTTGGCAAAAACCCCTAGTCTATATTGGCTATTTACTCTCCCTTCGTGATGGGTTCTCTTTTCTGTTTCATCAACTGAATGGTTATTCGGGTTTTAGCAGAAATCTCAATATCAGTTTCAGGGCATTTCCAATGATAAATCAAAATAAAAGAAAACTTAAAAATAAAGAAATATTTTTCCAAGAATACATCATTTTAAGGAAAAACAAGGATATAAATAGTGTTATATTATTTGAAGTAATGCTATTCAAAAATCATTTTGATGTTCAATTTTTTTATTTGCATAATAATCTCTAATGTTTTTGATAAAATTATAAAATTAAAATTATCTTTTATTTAATATGTATATAATGATTAAAATTTAAAACATAATTATAATAACAAATTAATTAAATAATGATATATAAAACTTATAATTCAATAATGATATATCTAAAATAAAAATTGTGATAAAATAAAAAATAAACAATAACATTAAGGATACATAACTATTACCAAAAACAAAATAAAAACACAAACAAACTTAACATATCATAGAAAATTTATGAAAGAATAGCACTGTTTAAATATAATTCTATTAGTTTTTGTATGTGGTTATGTAATTTTACTAGTACAATAAATATTTTATTTTAATAGAGTTAAAGTTAAGTTAAAATTTAGAATAAGATAATATAATTTTAAATCTTATCAGATAAAAGGTGTTCTTACAAAAGAAAAATTGAAATAAATATATTAAGAATTAGAAAAATGAAAGAAACTATTGAAGTAAACTCAAACTCAAAATTAATTTACTTCATTTTGAAAAACAAATGAATGAACCATTGAAAATGGTTTTTTTAGTTTTTCTCCTAGATTACAAGCCTTCATTCTTATTCGTTCATGGTTTCAATTTCTTGTTTGTCTTGATATTTGAATGTAACTTGGAAAACAATCAGTCAATCACTAAACTTTAAACTTTAAATCTAAATATTCTATAGATAATAAAAGAGTCATTCTTGGGTTCACCCCCTAGGGTGAACCTCTAGGTTCACCAACCAATAGGATTTCATTATTTCAAATTCGATATCTTTTAAAAAGGAAACAAAATATTCTCAAATTATATTATGTTTTTAAAATAAAAAAGTAAAAAAAGATAATAGTTACAGAAAAAAGAATTAAAAAAATATATATTTTTAATATTCTCAACAAAACACTAATCCCTAAATCCTAATCCCTAAACTCTAAATCCTAAACCCTAAACCTTTGGATAAACCCTAAACTCTTGGGTAAACCCTAAACCCTTGGGTAAACCCTAAACCCTTGGATAAATCCTAAACTCTAAATAAAAAACACTAAAACCCTAAACCCTAAACGCTTGAATGGTTTAGTGTATAGTGATTTTGATTTAGAGTTTAGGGTTTATCCTAGAGTTTAGGGTTTATCCAAGGGTTTAGGGTTTACGATTAAGGGTTTAGGGATTAGAATTTAGGGTTTAGGGTTTAATGTTATGCTGACGACGTAAAATATTTTTTTTTTGTAATTATTACTATTTTTTTTACCTTTTAATTTTAAAAACATAATATAATTTGACAATATTTTGTTTCCTTTTTTAAAAGATATCGAATATAAAATAAAAAAATCCTATAATCCTATTGGTGGGTGAACCTAGAGGTTCACCCTAGGGGGTGGACCTAAGAATAAGTCATAAAAAAATCACTAAATCTTAAACCTAATTGTTAAAGTATTTTTGATTAAATGTATCTTGTAAGTTAAACATTTCAAGTAAATTCTCTAACAGGATTAAACACTCTTATAATTTGTCCACGGCGTACCAATGACAACCATGATCACTGCAGCATTACACATTAACCATGCGCTATATTACTAGTATATTAAATTGTACGAATTAAGTATAAATTATTTTGTCGTCAAATACTACATATACTCTTGTTAGGAAATCAAGTAAGATTATGCTTAAAGTCAAATTATCCATCCAGTAAATCTATGGAGCTATACTCGCAAAAAAATATCATTGCAACTACATTGGTAAATTATTTATTTTAATTGTCCTATTAAGCGGATCTGAACAGGATGGTTATTATTGTTTAAACCATATTTTTAGTTACGTTTTACTTCCAATTATTATACTCCAGAACACCATCTTGTCATATAGTTTTTCTTTTTGTACATATAATAACTGTAGAAGATGGCAGATTTATATGTCAATAAATTGACATAAATTGAAGAAAAAGTGGGATGTATGAGTTGTATAACATATTAAATAACATGTTATTTTTTATAAACATTTAATATATAAATAAAAGTTACAGCTATATATATCAAGCAGCCTTAAGTGCACAATTATGTGACGCATGTCTGCTTTGCTTGCTTAACATGGGATTGTGTAACGCATGTTTGCTTTGCTTGCTTAACCGAGGATCAATGTTGAAGTTTACCGAGAAATAACATAGATCGTCGGTTAATAATTTATTGACCGGGAAATTACAAACTTAACAAAAAAAGAACCAAATATCAGGCGTGGCAACTTGATAATTACATATTTTCCCTTTTCAATTTTAATTAGGACTGAATGAAATGAATGCTTCGTTATGTGATAGTGTGATACCAAAAGTGGCATCTCAACATCATTTCTATTCTCCATGACAATTTCATGTTCTAACTCTGTATTCCGGCATTATCATTATCCATTGTTTTGAGGAATTTCGTTATATATAATCTGTCAAACAAAAAACATTAGATTAGTTTTAACTTTTAAGTTAGACCTATTTGACTAATTTAAGTTAAAACCGATTTTAAGGAAGATCAATCAGATATCCTTGGATGGAGTATATCAAAGTTTGGTTTAGGTAAAAACATGTATTTGAACTTAGATAATAGTAAACTAGATGATTTTAACATTTTACAACACTACAATATTTATCGATTGTAAAATGATGAATACAAATGTTAATCTCTTAAATGTATCATCGTTGTTAAAGAGTTAAAATATTACAACTCACTTAAATTATTTCAAAGACTTCATATGCACAAAAAAATTTAAGTTTTACAGCTAACACAAATCACTAAAACTACATAGGCAACATCAATAGTAAAATGATGAAGGTGGACTAGGTTTTCTGCTCTCGATTTGTTTACTATTGACTCTCCATAAGTGATTTCACATTTTACCTCTATAAAATTATGTTTTTGTTCTCGTTTTTTTTTCACTAATATAAGTTTTGTTTTTTTATTTAACTTCTTTTTTGAATTCAATGAATTACATAGGTGTCAATTTAAAAAGATAGACATCTTTAAAAATTAGTTCCACTCCAGATACATATTTAAGAATCAAAATTTTGAAGAAAATTATCGACAAACTCTATTCATATGTTAGTGTTCAAATCTAATATACCAAGGTGTTATAGATTATAAGTGCAGACTCGAAATATAAATGTATGTCTAGTATATATTCACCAGTTCGGTCTAAAAATCATCTAATTCTATAACAACAAAAGAAATTACTTATTTTATTAACCTATGCTTTTGAGGTTTAGTTAGTTAATAATATACCGATAAAAATATATATAATACTTTATCTTTTTTTTTTCTGAAACACGATATACTTTACCTTCTAGTATATGTAAATTATGTATAAACAAAAAACTGTTTGATTTATTAAATGATAAACCAGAAAACTTATAATAAATAGTTCAAATCTCTCATTTTTACAATTATTAATAGGTGTTTCTCTGCACCATGTGCAGAAATAAAGTTTTAAAATTATATTTATAAATAAATTTTGTTAATTTTTTAGTTTTATATTTGCGTACAATATCTTATTTTATATAAAAATTAAGATAAAATAAATATTTTTATTTACATTTATATTTAATAATATATTGAAATATTTTTATTTATTTATTTTGTTAATATATATTAAATAAAATTCTATAAAATCAAGGGAAAGTTTTGTTATGTATAATTAACAAAACATAAAATTAAATAATATTTCTAAAATTTGTAAATATTAAAAAGAAATAATAATATATGATTCGAAATTTTTTTTTTCGAAATGCATAAATTTTTAAGATATGTTTTAGTGATAAAAATTAAAAAATTATTTAAATAATATTTTCTAAAATTATTATATATTACTATATTTCTAAATTTAATATTTATTGTTATATTAATGATAATTTATAAGTTATTACATTATTCTAAAAGCTTACAGAAATTATAAAACAACATTAAATGTAAATATCCATGTCATAATTAGGCCAAGTTATGTCCTCTTTATTAGTTTGTCATGTCATCATTTTACTTTTAAAATTAATATGATTATAACATGTGTCAAAATCACTTGGTAAATAATGTATAGGGGATAGTTATATAGGATATTAAGGAGAAACAAACATTAGACGAATGATCAAATCTATCATTCTTCGAAGACAATAAGGTGATTAAAATCTTGTCATGATATTTCATTAAAAGTTTTGTAGAAAAAAAATCAAGATATAATTATTTAATCTGAATGAAATAATGTATATAGTGCTTCCAATATTAAAAATCAATTCGATTTGAAGAAGTGTATTTATGGAATTGTTAGGATCAAATAACATATTACAAACCAACACCTTTTGTTTATTTATAATCATATTTTTAGTAAATAAATAAAAAAGTGTCATTTTCTTTATTTTATATGGTATATAGTTAAACTTTAGTGATATTGACATAGATATACATATACAGTATAACCTCTTTATATTAATACTCTATAAATTAATATACACTAAAAATCTCTATAAAATAATATAATTTTATAGTTTCAAATTGAGTTTTTGGTTCAATTAGTATATCGATAAATTAATATCTCTACAAATTATTAAAAAAATATAGTTTTGGTGTAGTTCCATCATTATTAATTTATAGAAGTTTCACTGTAGTATATTTTAATATAAATATTTATTATTGACATTTTCTACTCATATGACTTTATTAACGTTTGTATATTTTTTTAAACAAAAATTTAAACTATTAATCATAAAACTTTTAATGTGAGATTTTTCAATACAAATTTAAAAATTAAAATGTTAATAGCTCAACATTTTTTCAATGCAAAATTTAAAATTAACATATTTTATATTTTTATATAGTATATAATTTAATTTAAATGATATATATATATATAATATGAGACTTTGTTTTTATACGATTTATGATTATTTGTATATCGCTTGAACGAAAAAAAATAAACCATTGATCACAAATTTTTTAAGGTGAGAATTTTACTATTTTTAGTAATTTATAGTCGTTTAAAAAATTCAAAATATAAAATATAAGAAAAAATATATCTTTTATTTATATTCCTAATGTGATTTTTTAATTTCTTTTGATAATATAAAATTAAACAAGAAAAGAGAAAGAATGCAAAAATTATTATCAAATATGTATTACTCATAATCATTAATTATCATATATATGTTAATCATATTAGGTAATTCCGTAGTTTTTATTTAAGGAAAAATAAAGTATATTATTTTGTACACTACTAATCAATTTGATAGTTAATTTAATAAAAAATATAATATATATTTATATGGACCAATTTATTTTTCTAAGAATTCTAAGAATCATCCTAGTGATGACACATATCTACGAAAACATGTTGTAATGCTTCAGGACTAATATATAGGGGATATTAATTTACTATAATTTTTTATTCAACATTATTTGATATAAGATATAAATGTTACTAAATATAATAGTTAATAACATGTACAGTATTTAAACGTTATTTAATTGAAATTATAACATTGTATATCTATGTAAGTTGATTATAAAATATCTAGTAATCTATTACAATGCAAAACATCAATATTCAAAAATTCAAAAGGAATGTACAGCATCAATTTTGATGAGTTTTTTTAAGACTGATTATTGCGCTCGCATTAGCGCGAGACAATTGCAACAACTAGCTAGTAAGTCATCATTCACAAATTGTTTTCCCCAAAAATATGAATGGTACCAACAACAAAAAGACATTAGATAACATCGAAATAAAAAATTCGTAGGTCAAAACCAACAATACTAAAAGCCAAAAAGAAAATCAACAAAACTACTATGCTTTGGGGGTTGAATGTGCTTGTTCCATGGTAAAGAACCCACCCTCATAGTGTCAACATTCAATGTTTCTTTTTCAATGCGTTTGTTCTACATCCACTACTCTACTCCTTCCGTTTTGTTATGCATATATCTTTTTATGCCACATTTTGTATGTTTGTTTTGCTCATGACATACATTTAAGCAATGTAACAAAAACAATTCTAGAGGGCAAGGCTTGAATTAACTGACTTGAGCAGACGATAACCTTTTTGATCAATGCTTCGGTTTTAACATGTTAGATAAAATTATGACGATTATTACAGTCACCAATCTATCAGTACGTAGTAGCATTTTATATACCAAAAAGGAAAACCAATTGATTGATTTAGTGCTTCTTAATTCTTCCTCATTACTATAGATAGTATTCTTAGCTTTAAATCTAAGATAAGGTTTTCTAAAAATTACCACGGTTATAAAACAAATAGTAGTATAATAATACAGTACAAACAAACTACACAATTGATTGGGTTGTAATATAGATTGTAAAGTTGTACAATTATGGTAATCGATGTGGAGTGGTGTGATATGACTGTATCTTACATGAAACAATCGTAAATTCCTTGTACTCAATGAAGTTTTTCCCATGACTGGTTGTGGTGTATTTTTTCAACCAGATCTTCGGGACTAGCTAGTGATTTTCACTATGTCTTATCCTTTTGGTTTTACCCTTCACTATCACTTATTTCATATAACATGCACAATGATAAAATCAGTAAAAAAAATGAGATATTTGATAATTATAGACTAATTATGCAAGGTTTCACAACGTGATTTCACGACTTTTAACTGATTAAAACTTATATTATTTTTAATGTTTAATGTTTTTTAGTGTTTCTGATATATATATAATACATGTTTCTAAAAATATTAATTTATAAAACTAACTTTTGAACATATAAGTTTTTAACTAATGTTTATGCAATTTTTTTTTTCATTTTGCTATTATTTGTGCCAGATCATTACTAATTCACTATAAGGTAAATGATTTTCCATTGATCTAGTAATATTTTAAAAAAAAACTAGCAAATAGATGTTGTAAATAGACAAAAATATATGTAATACTCCATGTTTTGTAGACAGATGCGCGTCCTCTAAACCAAACACAACCCAGTGGATTCAAGTTAAATTAAAATGAATCATACTAAACGTACCCAAACTGTTTCGTGTACTTTGTTTAGAGCCAACTATATTCAAATTGACCGAACCAAAGCAAAGATAGAAACCAACATAGTTTGGACGACACTAAGAACATTTCTACCCACCTCTATTCTCACCTTTATAACAATATTTAGAGGTAAAATCACTTTAACCCATATTTATTTTTACTTATAAAATAAAAATTGCTATTTTTTCTTCTACTTATAAAAGAAAAAATAATATTTTTTCTATATTTTGCTTTATATTTGGAAATCTCTATAGAATTAAAATGGATCAAAATAATATTTTTTCTATATTTTGCTTTATATTTGGAAATCTCTATAGAATTAATATGGATCATAATTGCAATTATAAATTTTCTTTATTTTAAAATAAAAAACAGGGAAATATATTAGAGATGGCCTAAAACAAAATGGTAACCAAATCCAGCAGAACTGCTGACACCTAAATAGAAGTAATGGTAACCAAATTATTTTAACTTTGGAGGTGTATAATATGATTAAGATATTATCAAAATAGATAGATATAAAAAAAAAAAAAGGAAGAATGGTTAAGGGTTAAGATAGCAGTAAGCACTATGACCACAATTCCACAAATAGAGAGCTGCACGCGCATCCACCAAGCTTCTATCTTCCACTCCCACAAATTATTACTCCCTCCGTTTCGTTATGTAAGCAGTTTTGCCAAAAAAATATTTGTTTCATAATATAAGTTGTTCTTGGAACCCAAAACAATAAATATACAATATTCCACTAAAAAACTTAAAGGCCTTGTCGTTAGTTTTCAGTTTTTTAAACACAACTCACAATGTCAGTCAACTAACATTTACTACTAGTTACCAAAAAATCTATTTCTAAATTCACTATAAATACCACCGTAACGTTTTCTTCTTCTTCTTCTTCTTCTGATGGAATTTTGTTTAAATCAAACAAGATATCGCTCTCATAATTTTGAACTGAAACATTTAAATCAAAATCAGACGCCATAGGAAAGAATGAGTGACCATTCTTGGTTGGAAGCTTAAATAAGCATATTACAAACTGTTCAAAAGTTTTACTTTGGCTCCATCATAAAATTTTGATTTTCTTAGTTTAAATTAGTTATACAAAAATTTGGCTCCAAAATATTGTAAAAAAGTTTTTAGAAAACTCAAACGTGTGATTGTTGATATTATTTTTTATTAATTTTATTACTAACAATAATCTCTTTCTAATTAAATGTTGCAGACAAAATAAATGTGTGCAATAAATACAAAAACGTTTTTATTGTTATTTTAGAAAAAGTTGAAGTTTCTTAAAACCCGTGCTTTTAAGCAAAACTGCTTACATAACAAAACAGAGGGAGTATTTATTTATCAATCAACTAATCATGTATATAAACTAGAGAATATTCCACCCATATCTTAGTTGCACAATACATAAAATTTTGAATTACATGATTATATATACTACTCACCCTTGATCTCAATTAGTTATGTAACATGGATATAGACATAGTGGATCACTTCAAGCGTGCCTATCTCATATTCATGCCCATCTAGTTTGCAAACAAGATCTAATTAGTTGAAAATTTTATAACACTCTCTTTCTTCTTCTGATTTAAAGCTGCGTGCCATATCTATCTTTATCTCCCGTTAGTTGCGTTTATTCTGGTTAACAAAAGAATATATTCAGTTTCAAAACGACAAAATACTCCTAAACTACATAATTATTATCGCCTAAGATTCAAAAGTTGAAGCATGACATATTTAGGTACGAGTGCTCTAAATCTCCTCAATGTATGTTGTGGAGCCATCAATTTGGAAGGAACAGCCGACGTGGAAACTAGTCCCATAGAAGAGGTGAGAATCTTACAGCATCATTGGAAATGAGCCCTAAATCGAGGACAAAACAAGAAAGTAGACCCACCAACTGATCAAATGCATTTCTTAAGACAGTGACATGTGAACATGGCGGCCCTACTAAAGTCACTCCTCTGGGTGACACCTATGTTTATGTTTGGTACGTTTGTTTATTTTTACATTATACTTTTCTAATATAAAATCAACAAATCTTATTAAAACAAATAAATGTCAAAATTGATCTAAATAATTTGACGAAAGATCAAAATTATGTTGTATAATGTGAAAAATAGTTTGTATATGGAACTTTTGTGTAAAGATAACATGTGATAATAAATGTCAGTCCAAGCAACAAAGTTATTGGATAAACAACTTTTTTGTAGTGGCACTACATTAATGAACCTATTTTCTTTATTAGAGATGTCATAAGTCATCTTCTCTATTAAAAGAGAAATACTATTTTTATCTACTATTTAGAAGTCTACTAGGATCATTTCATTAATCACATAATATGACATAATAATTAATAGAAATATTAATAATAAATTAATTTTAAATATATATTTGAATTTTATTTTCAGTTATAACAAAATCTGTTGAGAAAAATCTTCCAAAATCTTACTAAATTTTTAAATAACTTTTATTAGATATTGTATTAATTAATTTCGTAATTAAGTAATATAATGTTTTCATTTAAATAAATTATCATCTACCACTAAAACGGGTTCAAATTTGTTAATCATGTCAGATTTTTTTTATACAAATGAAGTTATTAACATATGTTAAAAATTTATTTCTACAGCTATATATTTTCAAAAATCATATGTTGAAGAATATTTTTTATTTGATTATTTTAAATTATGAAAACTCGAAAACATAATAAAAAATGGTAAAATGTATAAAACAAATCTCTACATTAATAAAGTAATAAGAAACCTAAACAATAAAATTAAAGAGTTATAAAATACATAACACTAAGATATAAATTGTATATTTAAGTTTATATAATAATATCAAAATTAAATATTTATAAAATGAAAATATACCAGCACGATGTGCGGGATAAACTCTAGTATATAGTTATAACCAGAGCAGCTCCAGCCTGAAGTTCCAGTCCAAAGGGATGACGAACATCTAAGACATATCAAATCATAAAATAAAAACATATTTGCTTCTTTCTGTTGTTTTTATTTTTGCGTTTTTTTTATGTAAACTAAACAAACAGATTAAAAAAACAACAGAGAAAAGATGTGAAGATATTTGTAATAGAGTTCCCATCCAATTCAAAGGATTATCTAAGTTAACATTCTGTTTCCATGAGTAACTTCTGATGGTTTAAGCACATGATTTATTAAGAGATTAAAAAGTATACTAAGTATGTTATTTATTTAGTCATATACATGTATGTAGTGCATAACATACAACTTTAAATTAAATTCACCTACGAAGATCAGAGTTACAAAACATTACCAAGATACTAAAAAACTATTATCCACATCGTCAAATATGATATATTTTAGAGAAAATTAATTCAATTAAATTGGAACATATTTTGTTCAATCTAAAAAAATTTAACTAAAAAATTTACAATATTTTCTATAAATTCACAAGTTTTGATATTATCGGTAGAGAACCATAAAATTGAGTGATATTGTATCATGCGCACACATGTTTATATCCAAAGTATAATTAACCAAAGAGGTCCACTCTCTTTACACACCATATGTTAATTCATCACTATGTCATGTTATGCACCCAATTTTTTTTCTCATTATATATTTGTTTCATAGCACTAATCAGGGATCTTAATGATATAGTGAGCACATCTCCTAGTTCTACTGAATCGGAAACCATGGCTAGTTTGGATCAATATTTTGGGGATAATCTTCTCTCCATAGCATGGATCAGAATTTTGAATTTCTCCAAAAAATATCTTTACTCGGACGCTGATACATATATAACGCTTCAGTTGTAATGAATCTGTTTCAGTTAGACATATCAAATCATAAGCTAAATATGATAATTTCATATAATCATAAGTGAAGAATATTTATATACTATCACTTTCGATTGATTAGCTATGTGTTTAATTGTTATTCAATTAAACTACAAAACTATTATAAAAATGATTTACGTACTAAATATTACATTGTTAGTGTGTTATGTCCCACATCGGTAATCTCAGAATCAGTCAAGTAATATATAATACACATGAGCCGGTTCACCTATTGCCTTAAGGTTTTGGATTGAAAGTTCATGTTTATCATGGTATCAGAGCGTGTTTTGATCGTTGGAGCACCCCGTGGATGTTGTCTCACAATAAACTCCACGCATCAGATGGTCATACCTGAGCCTGAGGAGAGGGTGTTAGTGTGTTATGTCCCACATCGATAATCTCAAAGTCAGTCAAGTAATATATAATATACATGAGCCAGTTCACCTATTGCCTTAAGGTTTTGGGTTAAAGCTCATGTTTATCATACATCAATCAAATTCCATAAGTTTTCTTCCTTACATATATTCAATTTAATCTTCAAGGGAAGATGGAAAAAGAGAAGCGCATGTGGAAAAAGGAGAGCGTATAAGATTAAGATGTACCTCGAGCCCAAAACCAAATCCATAATCAATCTCCATACTCGATAGTGATTGGTATATTAATCTATATATGAGAAATGATAAAGAGTACTTGTATCGTTTTTTATTAGGTTGTTGGGTACATATGAGGCAAATTATTATTCGATGTAAATCATTCCTCGTGCCTCTTATGCTATGTTCTCCTTTATTATAATCATCAGAATATTTATTTTGAAATTTCATTAGGTTGAGAATTATTAATAATAAACTAATAAGAAGAGGAAAAAATCTGATGGACCCTTATGGTTTCTCCACGCAAGATCATTCCACTGGAAGGGCTAATACATGCATGCATTATACTTTCGACTACAGGACCAACACTTGCTTTACTATTTAATTCAGTTTAGTTGATTAGACCTTTATGTTTACTAATGAAGTTTCTAGCCAGGACCAAGTTCTATATCCACAAGTATATAGTATTTCTTTTGTAGTGACACCAACCAAGGTCCAGTAACTACAAGTCTACAATTATATAAAAACGTGTTTATCTATGATGATATTAACTTGCTTCAACCGTTATCATCCAAAGCCGCAGACTCTACAAACACAAGTACATCGTTATCTCTGGCGCACATAATGTTATTTTCATAAAGTTGCCACAATAATGAGACGTGTTTGCGTAAGCATGCGTCATCTCTTTGTCATATTGTGCTAATCCAACAAAACATTATTACATGTGACACTTTTGTGATGAAGAGACTTTCAAGAGATTTGGCTCAGTCTTTTTTTTTTTCATATGATAGCTGATGATGAGAGAAGGGTGAAGCATGGAGGCCATCATGTTCCCTCTTCTCGGAACCCTCTGTCCTCTTCAAAAGGTATTTGATTCTCTCTCTTAATAAAATCCTTTCATGTACAGTTTAGTACATAAAGAAAATCCTTTCATGTACAGTTAAGATTCATTTCCTCATTACTGCTTCTACAGCTTCTGGTTTATTTGAAATCGTTGTAAGTAAAATCAGTATACTATATCTATATGGTGTGCCAAAAAGAAAATCCACTTTGGATTTTGAAATGAGGAGTGCTCCTAACGAGAGGATTATCAGTATCTTGGAAATCTTAAACAATATATGATGCATTGACTAATTGTCAGTTGATTTAGTTAATCTTATATTTTAATTTGGTTAAAGAATCTTGGTTCTTTGTTGCTTATTATTATAGATTACAACCCTATGCATGTATCCCTCATAATTACTTTTTTGTGTGTGCAATGCAGTGGAATATTCATCCTACCTTTGGCTTGTGGGCTCATTCATACTTGCTTATATAACCTGTTTCCTACTCCTTTATATGTCTAATCTAACTAATACATATATATGTACGGTTGATGAATATCCTACTAAGCCCCTATAGTAATGGCAATCAAAATGTTATGTGAGTGTGACTCAACCGATTATAAAAGAACAATAAATAATCGCAAAATCAACTTAATTGTTTGTTTTGTAGTTTATTAATTAACGATATATTATGTCAGATGATAGTTTTTGATATATGCAGTATACCTAATTTACAATATTAATTTTTCTTTAAAAGATTTCAGTCTCTTACTAAAATAAAAAAAATAAACATACACAGAAGAAACACAGAAATAGAGAGGGATATTTGTTTCTGAAACACACACACATTTTTAAAGTCCCATTAACTAAAAATAAGATTAATTAATAGTAAAATGAGAAACCTTGTTAAAATTATTCATTTTCATATAACTAAGCTACTCCAATTGAACATATATCAAAAACCTATTTTTTGAGAGCAAACAAGAAGAAGCTGTATATGATGATGATGTTGCAGGGGATATGAAGAGTTTGATAGGGAGAAGGAACATTGATATGACAGTGTCTCCAAACCATAAGCCCCCCAACTCCTGTGCAATCATAACATATGTTTGGCTTTTAGGGTTTCATTTTTAACTATCTAGTAGAGAAATCATAAGCATATAGTCTAGATATCTACAACTCTATATATTTGTAACCCTCTATATTGGATTATTGTTCTTGAGGAATAAATTACTTAGAAGCTTGCTTGCGACATGTCTTACTATTTGTATTGGTGATACGTGATATCTGACGGGTGATCCAAATCATTGTATCTATAGCACGGCAATTTATTATGTATATTTGTCAACATCTACTTTTGAATCTGCAAAACACTTTATTATCTCTTCCAACTGAAAAAAGCTATGAAAACGTTAATTGGGCCTTATTGGGCCAACATGGAATAGATCAAGACAAAACCCATGAGTTAAAAAGCCGTGCATTAATTACTTTTTAAAAATCCATTACACTGTGTGAAAGTGAAACTAAACAGAAGTTTGTTTTGCCTTAACATCGTGATTAGAAAAAGCAAAAAAAAAAAAACATGTGCATGATTTGATTTGACCATCTAGCTTTGAAGCGAGGGAGAGAAGGAGGACGAAGAAGAGAAGAAAAGTGTCGCCCTTTTTTTTCTCGTAGCGCTATTGAATGAGTTTCCGATCCACGATCTCGTCGGTGAGCTCAGAATCTCAACAAGGAATCCGAATCTGATTCTCTGATGTCGTTCTCCTTCTTCAAGCCATCAAGGCCCAAGACGCCTCAAGAGGTTGTTAAGGCGATCAGAGACAGCCTCTTGGCTCTCGACACCAAAACCGTCGTCGAAGTTAAAGCCCTCGAGAAGGTTAAAGTTTTCACCTTTATAGGCCTTTACTACTCTTGAATTTTAGATTCACTCTTGATTGCTTATTGTAATTCACTCGGAACCGTTGAAATTGGGAATTGTTTACTTTTGTTTTTGTTAGGCTTTGGAAGAAGTTGAGAAGAATTTTTCATCTCTGAGAGGAATGCTGTCTGGAGATGGCGAGGCTGAGCCAAATGCTGATCAAGCTGTACAGTTAGCATTAGAGTTTTGCAAAGAAGATGTTATCTCTCTTGTTATTCATAAGCTACACATTTTGGGATGGGAAGTAGGTTTCAATCTGCTTCCTTTGTTTGTGTTAATTGAAAACTGTTATTGACCCAGTTGAGCTATGTTTGCAGACAAGAAAAGATTTGCTGCATTGCTCGTCTATCTTGTTGAAGCAAAAAGTTGGGGAGGCTTATTGCTGTGTGCAGTACTTTGAAGAACATTTTGAGTTGCTTGACTGTTTGGTTGTATGGTAAATACTTTAAAGATTGGATCTTTTTTTCTGTTCTTTGATTTGAATCCTTATTGATAATTCACTCTTTGTGAGCAGCTATGATAACAAGGAGATAGCTCTGCATTGTGGAAGTATGCTTAGGGAATGCATTAAATTCCCAAGTCTTGCTAAGTAAGTCAATACCACTGTGATTCCAAAGCTGTTTTTGTTGAGTTGAATTCTTTTTTCACACGGTTAAAATTGGTTGTAGTGCCTTTTCAGGTATATTCTAGAGTCTGCTTGCTTTGAGTTATTCTTCAAATTTGTGGAATTGCCGAACTTTGATGTTGCTTCTGATGCATTTTCAACATTCAAGGTGACTTTTTCACTATTGACTTCAACTCGGTTTTTGATTTTGGTTCTTTACTCAACACTTTGTTAACCTCTCTTTGTAGGATCTTCTCACAAAACATGACACTGTCGTCTCTGAGTTTCTCACCTCTCATTACCCTGAGGTTTGCTCCAGCATCTTTTTTATCAAGCTTATATGAAAAACTCAAGAAGCATTTCTCGGTTATAAATCCTTTATTGAAATGAATAAACATGTCTTCTCCTTTGTTTCAGTTCTTTGATATATACGAAAGGCTTTTGACATCATCAAACTATGTGACGAGAAGGCAATCGTTGAAGGTTTTGTTTGCTCCTTTTCTGGTGCTACATTCGTCTCTTATTATAATTTTTGTTAACAGTGAAACTATTCATGGCTGGATTTAGCTTCTCTCGGATTTCTTGTTGGAGCCTCCAAACTCCCACATAATGAAGAAATTCATCTTAGAAGTTCGTTACATGAAAGTGATTATGACACTTTTGAAGGTTAGCAATGAGTTTGTAACTTCCATCTTTTTATATTTTTTGCGGTTAGTTTATCACAAACTCATCAGTTGGTTTTCATGTAATGGTGTTAATGTTAATTTGAATAGGACTCGAGCAAGAATATTCAAATCTCAGCCTTTCATATATTCAAGGTAACATGACTCACTTTGTTCAAAAAACGCAACTTTATCTGGTAACTAAACTGTTAATAGGTCTCTCTGATGAACCGCATTTTATTTGTGCGCTTTACAGATCTTTGTTGCGAATCCTAATAAGCCACAAGAAGTGAAGATCATTTTGGCAAGAAACCACGAGAAGTTACTTGAACTTCTTCACAACTTGTCCCCTGGTAAAGGTAACGACTCAGAACTAGTCGAGTAGTGATCTTATAGACACTACACTCTAAACTAGACTTATTCCTTTGCTTTAAAAAATCTTATTTTAGGTTCTGAAGATGATCAATTCGAGGAGGAAAAGGAGCTGATCATCGAGGAGATCCAGAAAATGTCTCGCCTGAAAAACCTTGAACTGTGAACATACTTTTCCTCCGTTCCATGCGGTGATTCCTGAGTCCTGTAAAAGAGCTTTCTGGTGATCTCTGTCTCAGAAGTTTCATAACTGTATGAAACTGCTTGTTTTCCTAATACATGTAGTAGAAATGTAACTTTTGATTCTCTGTGACAGTTCGCTGAGTTGCTCTGATCCCTAAACTTGTCTCTTATTAAAAAACCATAACACCTTGTTACCTTTTAATAATTTCATATGAATATTGTGCTTTTGTATGTAATCTTTGAAATGGATATAGTTCATTCAATGAAACCCCTTTTGTTTTATTTCTCAAGGGAGAACAAAAAAAAATACAGATCAGCAAAAAAAAAAAATGAACATGACCTTTTTGTTTATGTTGATGAAACAACCTAATGTTACAGTTCTAAGACACACAGGATACTTCTTTCAAGCAACCTCTAAAATCTCATTTAAAGAAGCTGCAACCGACTCAGACATCTTCAGGTTTCTCACCTTCTGAAGTGCAGCATAAGTCCTATCAGAAGGCTTCATCCCCAAGGCCTTGAGCTCCTTGAACAGACTAATCCCTTTCTCAACCTTATTCTCCTTGCAAAACCCTTGAACCAAAGCGTTATAAGTGATCGCATCCGGCTTAACTCCTATGTCAGACATTTTCTTGAAAACCTCAAACGCCTGATCCGCTCTTCCATACGAGCAGAACCCCGTGATCATCGTATTACAGCTCACCGTTGTCTCTCCAAACCCATTTCTAAGCATCTCTCCGTAAAGTTCCCTAGCCAGCACAACTTCTCCTCTCTTCAAATGCGCATGTATCATCACATTGTAAGTAAACTCATTAGGCCGCATCCCTTTCTCCATCATCTCAAACCAAAGCTTCCTCGCGCTCCCGAACCACCCCATCTCACATAATCCATGTATCATCGTTGTATACACGACCCTGTCAGGCGCATAGCCTCTCTCTTTGAGGCTGTTGAACACACTAAACGCCTCGCGCTGCTTCTGATTCTTGCACAGCCCCTTGATAATCTCCTGGTAGGTATAAATACTCGGGGAATGGTTCCACGCGATCATCGTGTGGAGAATCTCAGACATACAAGCGTAGTTCCCAATCTTACAAAAGCCAGATATCAATCTTGAATACACAGCGTGTCCTGGATCAAGCCCTTGTTTCAAAACCTTCTTGAGTAACTCGTACCCTTCTGAAACCTCACCACCGTCGCACAAAGCTTGAATCAAACACTGTATCCTCTCGAGATCAACAACCTCGGTCTCTTCTTTCATCTCCTTGTGAAGCTCCCAGAAGAGATCTAGTTTCTTAACTTTCAAGCAGCCTAGTAAAACAGCATTGCAAGTTGGAACAGTAGGAACAGTTCCACTCTCTTTGAGTAGTGTATACACTTTAATACCTTCTTCCACCAACCCATCTTCACAAAGACACTTCACGTACCGATCTAACAGTGTCGCCTCAGGGCTAAAACGAGTGGTGTCGAGAAAGCTTTTCGCGGCTTTAACGGCTTTCGCATCCAAAAGAGCACCGAAGAGAAGGTTTAAAGAAACGGGATCAGGTTTGTAATCAAAGGTGGAGCAGAGCCAACGGAAGAACCAGAGAGAAAACATAACGTTGCTGTTGGTGTTGTTGTTGTTCTGTAAAGTCAACATTTGTCGGAAAAACAGAGGATCTGCGAAATTAAACGAGGGGAAATCAGATACCAGGGTCTGCTGCCATCTGTGTCTCTCTCTGATGATGGTAGTGACGGTTTTAGCCATCTCCGTGTAGGATGTTAAAGCCTGATGCGCATCGGAGTTAGGTTCGGTACTGCTGCTCCGAGAAGGAGAATCGAGGGTTAGAGTACGTATCTGGGTGGTGTTGTTGTTCTGACGAGAGGGGTTTCTGATGAGAGTGATGAAATACGACTGACCTCTACTCATGCTTGATGATGAAAAGGAGAGAGTTTTTTTTTTTTTTTTGTTAAATCCGGGAGAAGAAAGTCGAGTGCTCCGCCGGAACCCTAGATTTTGATCCTCCCCAATTTGATTCGGATCTTCTTCATCAAAGATTTTAACTTTCTCTCTCTCTCTATTTGGCTTAGAAGAATAATAAAGTTTTTAATTACATTACATGATCAAAGTTATCGATACGGCGGTAATAACGACATTGGCTTTTTAGTTAAAAAAAAATGTCAAATTGACTGCCGGATAAAATAAAAAAAAAGGGATTGCTTCTTCTTCTTCCTCTCTCTATGCCTGCCACAATCAATTTTTGTGGTGAAAGAGTGTCTGGCTTTTACGTTCTTGTGTTGATGTTGGCTTCAGTTCAGTTCAGTTCAGTTGAGATGAGAGTGCATCTTATCTGGGGTTGGTTGATAAAATCTCCTCCTTTCTTCTGAATTCTCTAGTTTTTTACAAATACACGATCATAGTTAGGAAGGAACTCATTGTCTGATGTGAGATTTTCCGATGAACTCTTGTGTGTATTTTTCTCCCCTTCTTTCGATCATTTGCATTGAGCTTACCAGTGTTGGTAGCGAAAGGATACCCATTACGTGTTTTTGAAGTGAGTAATGATCACCACCCTAAAGCGGTTTCTGATAGTGACAGGGTTGGGAGTTTTGTTCGGCTAATTATTGGGTTCAGAGTTAGGATCAGTCAAATAACAGATGATTGTGTCGACACTACTGTTAGAGTCTACTGGATTTGCTGCTGCATCTTTTCAAGAGCCATGGATTAGCTAAAAGGGAAGCATATCTTCCATCGAAAAGAACCGGATGTAGTGTTTGTATCTGTTAGTCACGAGGTGAAGACTGTTGTTATATGGATCAAGGTCAGACCGGAAAGATCGCAAGGGGTTGTGGTACTCCGTGATTTAGACCGATCGAGTACAAACCAGTTCAGCTTCTGTAGACCGCTCCTCAGCTGATGGATGCTCTCACGGAGGAAGTAAACTCGTGTCATGATGTAAAATTAGTAGTGATACTGTTGGGAAAGAAGTGCAGTGCACTGCTGAATCTGGCAAAACTTCCACAAAGCTAAGTTCTTGGTAGAAGACTGTTTAAAGACTTACGAAAAATGAGCTGTGAGTAGGTTCTTGGTGAGAAAAGAGAGTGAGAAAGATGCTGTGACGTTCAGTGCGTCGAATCTCAGCTCGAGTTGTAGCTGGAAAGATATAGAGTTTGGGACTTCGTCTCTGGAGAAGTATAAGCTTGCTTATGAAATTATGCGTGAGGGTGGGAAGAAACTTTGTTGCCAGAGATGAGAAGCTCGGTTTGAAAAATGTAATGTAATGTAATATCATGTTATTAAATCTCTTTGTTCTTGACATTCACTAGTATTAACCCAACGAGTTTAATTAGTGGATATATGAGAGTCTTTACATAGTTTCAGATAGTGCCGTATACAATCAAGGTATAGAATAAAAATAAATGAATACAATAGACGATGAAAACATTATAATATACACACACAAGACACAAATTACACAATCTCAAACTCTCGGTTTATGTGTAAACAGTTTTTTAAGAAGAAGGAAAATACAACCAAACCAATATATAAATTGTCTCTTAGTCCAGAAATTCAAGCTCTCCCGACATGAGGCCTTACTGCGTCGACTGTTTCTCCAACTCCGACGTGAATAGCTCCGGTGCACAACAACTGAGTACCACTTACTATTATTGTCATCACTTCAAGAGTTCTCTGAACACCGGGAAACAAAATTTATTGTCATGACTTCATGATAGATCTTAAACTAAACAGACAAAACCGGTAATAAAAGCTTACTAGATTGGCTTCGGTCCAGCCTATGTTGATTTCCTTACAAGCCAATCTGCACCAAGAACCAAACCGGTTTATATGTGCTTATTAATTGAATTGGATTAAACCCCGGTTTGATTATGAGCTTTTTTACCCCATGGCGAGGAGAGTGAGAGACCAGGAGATGAGAGAGGAAGCTGCGGCGGAATGGAGATTCGGAGAGTCCCACTCAAGTACGTTCATGATTCCGGTGAGTGATGTCGCCATTCCGACCACGCCAGCTATCAACGTGAATATCACGAAAAAGCCAGTCGCCATGTTCCCCACCGGGAAGTATATCGGGAAGATCTTCGCCGGGAGAGACAGCACCGACGCTGCAAGAACCACAAAAAAAGATTGATTGATCACATTCAACCCTGAAGAAATTGGGATCATTTTATTTATTTTTAGTTACCGGACTCGCGAGCTCTCTCGATGCCGTGATTAACTGCCCAGGCAGCGATGATGGTGACTACAAAGTAGAGACCAAGATTCAGCAACAGAAGCATGAAAGCTGCCGACTTTGATCCTCCTGAAGCCATGTTAATGCCTATAAGAAAGATTCTCTGAGTTTTCCGACAGGGCTTGTAAGAAAACCAGACAATGTCCTTTTTTCTCTGTTTCTGTCTTGGGATGATCACAACATCTCTGTATGTCTGTATTTATATATTTATCCAGTTCATATGAATAAAACTTTTCTTCACCTACAAGCAATGTTTTTAAATTCTTTACTTCGTCCTTCAATTTGGCTAAAGAATTATATACCTAGCTTATTTGCTGTCTTCTGCACAGCACAAGAAGAAAAGAATAGCATAACTTCAAATCAATAAATTAAATAATGTATTACATAATTACATTTCATTTGTTCTTCATTCAAAACAATTGAGTTATATTTTCATGGTTCAGTTATCCTCAAGAATTTTCAAGGCTAGCTCAGCTAGCGAATGGACCGTCCTGCTATGACGGCTTACTCCAACAGTACCAGAGAAAACATCGAAGTTCTCAAGCTCAGCCGTAGTTTCGAGAACCTTCTCAAGCTCTTTCTCCAGACCCAACTCTCTGAACACCGCTACATTATTCTCCATGTCATCTTCCATCATCCATACCGCCAGCTCGATCGCAAATCTCCTGATTCTTGGCACCTTAATCGCTGGTTTGTCGTGTTTTCTCAGAATCGAGACCAACGAGTATGCCAGTTCCCGCCGCCTGATCCCTGAATCCATGAAAACATAGCAGGAATCTTCTGGACTCATGAATCTAAACACTTGGGCTGCTAACCCCACCATCACTTCCTGTAGTTTGTTGTCTTCTGATGTGATTGACTTCAACACCTGCAACAAAATGAAGAAAGTATCAGGATTTGTTACTCAATGTAGCTTTGAGTTGTACATCATTGTATATCAGAATACTAACCGTAGGTGCTGCTGCTCTAACGAACTTCAGTTCATGAAAGCAATCATCCCCAGAGTACAAGCACAAGTTTCTCAACACTCTTGCAGCATTCACACGGATCAAAGGAACTTCAAGTGCTTCCACAAGCCTCCCCATCACTCCAAGCCTAAGAGCATGGAGGCAGTTGCCTTTGCTCTCCAACACAAGCATCGCTATCGCCTCCCCTGCAGCGATCCTCACACATCCCTGATTCCCATCGTCTCCGTGAGTTTTAAAGAAAATGTTGAACAGCTCTTTCAAAACACCACCCGTTCCGCCAATTCTCTCCCTAGCTTCCGTGTCAAGCGCAAGGTTTGTCAGTATCCCTATCCCGAGCTTCTGCAGCTTCGGGTATCTCCCCCCGTGTCTCAACACATCCCTCACGTTGCTAACCGTGAAAACAATCTCCGAGATCTCCCTCCTGAGGCACTTCCCTGTGTGCCCAGTCGTGCTGGCTAACATTTTCACCAGCTGCAGGGACCGTTTCAACGTCAGAACCTGTGACCTAGCAACCTCTGCGTTCTCCTCCCACAACAGAACTTGATCCACGTGTGTGAAATCAATTATCTTCGGGAGAAGACCCCTCGTGTTGCCTAGCTTTCCACAGTTATCATGATCTTTAGCCAACTTCTTCAGAATCAACAGTCCCAAATTGTTAAATCTACAGAAATCGTAGTGTAGATCATGCTCATGGAACACTTTCTTCTCCCCAATCTCATCTGGAGCTTCACCTGATGACCTCGTGCTCTCTAACAACGATGAAATCGATTCCATCGCACCAGAGATCCCAGCTACTCTTAAAGAGTTCTGCTTTTTGCCAGCTAGCTTCGATACTATCTCAGCCGCTGATCTCCTGATCTCTTCCTCTTGCAGATCTTTCCAGTTCAGCATCTCCACCAACCTAGTAACAAACAAAAAGTTAGTAACCATGTTGATTCCAATCTTCTCGAGTGTAAAGACCAAACCTTTCAACAACAGGGAAGTTGATTCCGATCTTCTCAAGCGTCTCCTCCGAGTACCGTTCACTAACTGCAAACTGTCTAAGAATCCTAGCCCCAATAAGCTGCTCATCAGAAGAGTTAGACCCCAAAAGCTCCATACCAAAGCTCACAATATCCATCTTCAACCCATCAAAGATACTCCCATTCACACACTTAGAGTAAGAATCATAGAAAAACCTCTTTATCGAAACCAAACCAGTAGCCCCAAACTCACACTCTCTAGTCACATTCTCAAGCAAATTACAAACACTCACTCTCCACTCCCAATAAGCTTTCTCAGCTAAAAACAGCAACGCCTCAGCCAATGCGAGCGAGTAGAATATGTTGAGCGCCGACTGTCTATTCCTCTTATCCGTATCCCCCTTGTGAACGTCTCCGTAGTTGTGCCTCACGAGCTTGTACGAAGACAACGCCACGCACGCCGTCGCGGAGAGGAGCTGGAGCCAGTAGAGGAGGCGGCTCACCGCGCTGGAGATGAAGAACCATCTCGCGTACGGAAGGAGAGGCACCTCTGAGCTGTTCTTCCGCCACGTGGCGGCTTCGGAGTCTCTTGTAACCGTCGTCGTCGTTTCTCTCGATCGGATTCGGAGGCATCTGAGGAGGGAAGCTGAGGTCGATCGGAGAGCGCGGAAGCTGCTGATCCCGACGCCGGCGATGGTCCACGTGGCCTGGTGCTGCCACTCGAGCTCGTGGCTTCGGCTGAAGATTCGAGCGCCTTCGATGAGGAGGATGATGGTGATGAACCAGAAGTCCGAGCCGTCGAGGGTGATCGCGAAGCCGCCGAGGAGGACCACCGTGGCCCAGATGAAGCCTAGGGTTCCGATTCCGGTGGCGGTTTTCTCGAGGATCGCGAGCTGGAGAGCGAACAGCGTTAGCTGCTTCTCTGGAGCGGGGGTCGTTGATTTACTGCGAAACGCGGTCGCGGAGGAAACGGAGGCTGCGTCCGCGGTTTCGCCGCTGTCTCCTTTCTCAATGCTGCTTCTTAGATCGAATACGGTGTCGTTTGAGCCTCTAGCTTCCTCCAGTTTATGTAGCTCCGACACCTATATTGACATGAGAGTTTTAGTAACTATTAATTCTCTTTAAATGGGATTTTTATTGATAGAAATCTACATAAATATGAAGAAGACATATTATTTAACGACAATAATAATGTTAGGTTTATCAATATTAAAGTAAAATATACAAAAAGCTTTCAAGGAAACCTAAACTCAAAAACAGCTCAAGTACAAAAGTATACGTAAGAAACTAATATGAGTAAAACCTGCAAACGAATGCTTCGATCTTCTTCTTCTTCGTAATTCCTTGAAGCCATTATAATCTAGCAACTTAAATCGCCAATGGGAAAGTTTTATTTTCGTTCTTTCTGTATCTTTTTGGAATAGTAATGACTTGAGAGTTGTTGAAGTGGTGATGCAAAGAAATGTGGAAAGCATGGTTTTACTTTCTTCATATATATATGGTCGACGTATATAAAGAGAGAGAGATGAAAGCAAAATAAGCAAAAGAGTAGAGAGCAAGGTTGCAAATAAGCTTAGTAACGCAAGAGGAAATGTGCAAGAAAGTATAACTTCAACATAATTGTTGTATATGCTTCACCCCAGCAAATTTATGACCAAAAGTTACATTTAAACAACCAAATAACAATTTCATGACATCTTCTTTTTGTTTAGAACTTAATGCATCTTTTTGTTTTTATTTTGACATCCTTTTTCTTTATCTTTTTAACTTTTGTCTTTTTCAAATTTTCCATATAACAGTACTAGTATATTAAAAATAAAAAGTTTAAGGATTGCTGATCTTATGGTTATATGTTGCTTGACTTATCTTGATTTTGTTTACCTTCCATAAGCAAAAAGAAAACAGCATTTAATTACATCAATAATTGGATGATTTGTTTTCCGTCTTTATGCTAAGAAAATCCATGCTTGTTCGTATAGTAGAGTGTGTTTGCTTTGCATTTGCGTCTAGAATTTGTAGAAAATGTTTGGTAAAGAAGTTATATTGCACATTTGCGTCTAGTGTAAACATATATTTTGAAACTTAAAACGCATAATGATCAAAATCTACACAATCAACATTATCAGTCATTATTTGATTAGGATGCATACATTAATGTAGCTAAAAGAAACCTATAATGTGACAACAACTGATTTTCCTTTTTTGTTTTGTTTCTTAGAATTCTATTTGGGTTATTGTGAAAAGAAAGAAGAGTATCTATCGTTAAGCCACAATGGTTGAAGGTTTGTACTTGTTGTGTTTTAGATAAGTCACGAATTTTTACCTTATTTGGTACTAAATGCGTTAACGTACGCAAGAGTAATGAAACCTAATCTGTAGTTAAATATAATTAGTGAGTCAATAAGTCGATGAGAGTAATGGTGACTTGCAAGCATAGGAGTTCCAGCAGAAGTCTTGTTGTGTGAAGCTAAAGGCTTAAATGGGATCCTCCTCTTTCATCTTTCAGGACCCACTTAATCCTCCCATAATAGAAAAAAACACATATACTTCCCTTTCAAGATAACTAATTATGGTGATCTGTAAAATCAAATATCAAACCAATATACATAAGGATCACATCTTATAAAGATTGCCTCTTACACATCCTTGTAAGACAAATGATCGTGTCTGCATCCTTTTCCAATCTCCATTAATGAGTTACTCAAAGTTATAACAACATTTGGCTCTCTGTTAGACATTGAATCTCATGTTTGTGATGAAAATGACAAATGAAATGACAACACAAGAGAAATGGGTGTGGCCATCGGCCAACCAATCTGTTAACAATGTTATATAGCCAAAGGTAACACCAATGAAGAGGTAGGTATAGCTTGGTGTTTTCATTTCATTACTAGTAATCTTTACAACTAAAGTAAAATAACAAGTTTTTGACCCAAAAAAAAGAGTAAAATAACAAGTTCAATCACTGTTTTAAATTTCTGTTAGATTCGGGTTTATTATGGGCTTCCAACTCAAAACCAATTGGCTATTAGTGGATTGGCCATAACCCTTTATTTATTACTTAATGTCCCATTGATTTTCCAATGTGGGATACATATCTCTTAATACCCCTCCTCGAGATGATGGCTCTTATCGGCCAGAAATCTCGGAAACTTTTTAAGACAGTTATACTCGGTCGAGCGAGTCAATTACGACCTATATACCCGGTCGGGTAGGGTTAATATTAATTAGAGGTTTAACTTATTAGGATCTGGTCTCTGATACCATGTTAGATTCGGGTTTATTATGGGCTTCCAACTCAAAACCAATTGGCTATTAGTGAATTGGCTCTAACCCTTTATATATTACTTAATGTCCCATTGATTTTCTAATGTGGGATACATATCCCTTAATAATTTCTTTGTACATAAATCGATTTTTTGGATTGAATTAATTTTACATTCTCTTAAAAAAAGAAGTAAAAGGAGATGGAGTTTCAATTCCACAATGGTAAGTTCAATTCAAAAACTGATAGAAAATCAGATTTGCTTTATAAAGCAAAGTACAGATGAGAAAAACGAAATGAAATCATAAGATTCTGACATTCAGACAACTCTCTGGTCAACCCTAGACTTCTCAGCATCGAGAATTGACTCAACACGCTTAACCGAATCTTCAAGCTTCCCTTACACATTCACCACCACGTAATCAAAAACCTTTACATGCTGCCTGATGCCTAGTACCTTCTCTCGCCGTACCAACCCCAATAAGCAAACTCTTCATGACTCTCAGTTCTCCGATCAGCCAACCACTCAACCCTGGCAACCTCACTCAGTCACTCCACCACAAGGAAGATACGCACAAAGCAGAGTTCCCAAGAATCTTCCTCACCGTTGTGAGAGGTTCCTTTTGCTCGGAGCTGGCGGTTAGGTCCGTTAACTTTTGACCCACCACACCCACCTTCTCGATGGTTCGTGCTTTTTGAAGTTAATGTCAACAAAAAAATATAAAAAAACGGACGTTACAAAAAAAAACGGACGTTACAAAGTTTTCAAAAGGTTATATATTAAATATCAAATCCATGGCCCAATAATATTCAAGAGATGCGTCTATTCACATTTATTTTTGTTTCGTGTACATAAAGATTTGCACGTAAATAAATACTAATCAACTACTTAAAAAAAAAATTAAAATATAAAGACGTTTTAACTGGCTAACATTGTCCTAACTTGTTTTAAAAACCTCATACGCTCTTTCCTTCTCCTTCCTTTTTCCTTTTCCACCGACGCCACCGATCTCCGCCGGAGACTCTCTCCGATTATCCTCTCCCTTCTGTATCCCTCCAATTTACAGATTCGATTTCATCTCTTCCAAAACCCCCTAATCGAAGATCTCTCTTTGTTGATGGGCACCGCGGAGGTTTCCGGATCTCCGACGAAATCGCCGCTCACGGTATCGACCTCCGTCACAGAAACCCTCGATGGCTTTCATGAATTCAAGATCAGCGCCTACTCTCTCACAAAAGGCCTCGGCGTCGGCAAATTCGTGGCCTCAGAGACGTTCACCGTCGGCGGTTACACGTGGGCGATCTACTTCTACCCGGATGGGAAGGGTCCGGAGGATAACTCGACTTATCTTTCTTTGTTCATTGCTTTAGCGAGCGAGGGAGCTGATGTGAGAGCTTTGTTTGAGCTCACGCTCGTGGATCAGAGTGGGAATGGGAAGCATAAGGTTCATAGCCATTTCGGGAGAGCGCTCGAGAGCGGACCTTATACTCTCAAGTATCGTGGAAGCATGTGGTGAGTAGTTCTTGTCCTCTCTCTCTCTCTCTCTCTCTCTCTCTCTCTGTTTGCTGGAAAGGTTTAAACTTGCAATGAAAGAACACGTTTTTGAGTGATTTTAAGGCATTGTTTGTTGTTGAAATTTCTTTTATCTTCTGATGACGTTAAGATTGTTCTGATGTGGTTCCGTGATGAGATTGATAGGGTTATGACATGTTTGTGTTGTTTCAGTGTTAATGATGTATATTATGGTGAGTAGTTCTTGTCCTCTCTCTGTTTACTGGAAAGGTTCAAGCTTGCAATGAAAGAACGCCTTTTAGAGTGATTTAGGGTCATTTTTGTTGAAATATCTTATGAAGGTTATGATAATGCTTTGTAATATGATTGATAGGGTCATGCATGTTTGTGTTGTTACAATGTTAATGATGGTTGCTTCGTTCAAGCGGTTTTGTGTGGTTTTCTTTTATCTTCTGATGAAGTTAGAGTGTTATGTGATGAGATTGATAGGATTGTGGCATGTTTGTGTTGTTTCAATGTTTAATGATGTATTCTGGTGGTTGCTTCGTTCAGGGGTTACAAGCGGTTTTTCAAGAAGTCGAGTCTAGAATCATCAGATTATATGAAGGACAATAGTCTCTTGGTTCGGTGCCGTGTTGGTGTGGTGAAGTCGTGCACGGAGGGGCAGAGGAATTACAGCATCCCTGTGCCAATTTCTAACTTGGGCCAACAGTTCGGGAATCTTTTGGAAAGTGGGAAAGGTTGTGATGTTACTTTTGAAGTCGGTGGAGAAACATTCTCTGCGCACAAGCTGGTTCTTGCAGCGCGTTCCCCAGTTTTCAGGGCACAGCTTTTTGGCCCGTTAAGAGACAGAAACACTGACCGCGTAGAGATAGACGACATGGAGTCCCCCATTTTCAAGGTCCTCTCTTTAACTCTCTTTTTGGGATTGCTTCTGTTTGGTCTGGTAATGTGTAAGTAGATATCTATAGGAAGAGATAGATTTGTTGGTTAGTTGCCTTTGTTTTCCGGGTGAGTGACTGTGGTGTCATACAGGATTTTCTATTCACGAATGTACCATCCGGGATCTTCTCCTGGGGCGCTACTCCTGTTGTTGAGTTTACTCACCCAGGATAAGGTTCTTTCTTTCTGCTTCTCTTCCTGGTTGGTTTCATGAATGTTTTTTTTTTCCTCTTTTTCAACCAGACTTATAGATGCGGTTTAACTAAGTGAACAGATTGAATCTTTAGCACATTAGTGAGATTGGCTGGTGGGTATAGTGAGATAGGTCTTGTGATGTAATGAATCTCTATCTGTTTTCCTTGCTTTAAGTTCCAGTCTTAACTCCTGGCGGTCTTTTTCTCCTTTTTTGTTTTATTGTTCTTGTGTAGGTTTTGCTCCATTTTATCTACTGGGACGAATTGCCTGACATGCAAGAGTTAATGGGCACAGACTCTAAATCAGCTTCTACTCTTGTGGCTCAGCATCTCCTTGCAGCTGCAGACCGTTATGCTCTTGAGCGGCTTAAAGTGATCTGCGAGTCGAGACTTTGTGAAGGAATCACTATAAACACTGTTGCAACCACCTTGGCCTTAGCGGAGCAGCATCATTGTTTCCAGCTGAAGGCAGTCTGTCTCAAATTCGTTTCCTTGCCAGCGAACCTGAAAGGTAAAGGAAAAAAAAAGGATCAATCTGTTTCCTGTAAGGTCGTTCTGATTCAAAACTCTACTCGTGTAGTTAGGCTTATGTTGTTTTCCCTCTTGTTTTTTTTCTTATCAGCTGTGATGCAAACAGATGGGTTTGATTATCTGAAAAAGAGTTGTCCATCTTTACTAACTGAGCTATTGAAGTATGTGGCGAGGCTTGGTGAACACTCTGTTAGTGCATCTGGGTATCGAAAAGAGATGTTTGCTGATGGTTGTGATGCAAATGGAAGAAGAGTGAAGCAGCGGTTGCATTGAACATATCTCTGCATTGTATAATTGCTGTTTAATGGCTGATCTGATTTGATTCAGCAGGTGAATTAGCGTTTGCATTGTATAATATTTGTTAAGGATAATGTCTGATCTTAAAACAATCTCATTCGGCAAGTTCAATGAATCCTTTTCTAAAGCTTTCTATCAAAATCAAAGATCCAATGAAATTTGTGGGATTAATCGAGACTTATTAAGAATTTGAAGGCAATATATATTGTTACAACGTCAAGGACAAAAGGTCATTTTAAGAACACAAAACAAATAACATGACAGGATCTGTAAGAACAATCTTTCTTTCTCTCTCTCTTCGCTCTACCTGAGACGTGTAGTAAAGTTTCTTCTTCCAGAGACAAAACATTAACTTAGTACCAGCGGCTCATTGCAGTATCTTGCGCTGCAGCGACTTTCTGAGGTATATACTGAGGGTTTTGTTTCAATCTACTTGAACCTTCTGCAGAATCGCAGTCTTCATCTCCTCTGCTGCTTTTGCAAGGTTGAGAACTTCTCTTTGGGTACTGAGCCACGCCAACCGGATTTCTCACCATCCTACGCTGCTGTTGTTCAAGAGCTTCAACTCCTGTGGCTGCACCGCAGTTGTTATAGCGTAACACTGACCCCACTACTTTTCCAGGCCTAGCTACTGCAGCACCTGCTTCATTTACAACATAGTAATGTTCAGAAACCACATAACTATATAAACAAAGAGAGAGAGAGAGAGACAGGAGAGTGTGAGACCTTGGATTGTTTGGGGGACGTTAACGGGAATTCGCTGCGCATTCCTGTGCGGTCTCTCATCTCTGATGCTACACTTGGAGAGTCCATCAGTGACTTCAATTGAACTCTGTTGTCCCCCCGCTCCATTCTTGTTATCGGAGTACAAAACGCAAGCCCTGCCAAAAACATAAGAACAGATAACTACTCAATGTACTGTTTCCAAAGAATCATCAAATGTTTAAGGCCATACCTAGGCAATGATGCGTGCTGCTGCCTCTCCGGGGGAGTATGAGAAGTACCATTCTTGTAGTGTTCCTCTAGGTAAGCAAACTGTTTCTTGAAATGTTCCACCGCACTGCAGAATTAAACAATGCCCATTATCAAGGACGAGTAAACAAGAGTACAGTTAGTTAATAAAGCAAGTAGGCCAAGTTACCTCGGGTACATAAAGTTGGTTGGCTCCGAACCATCCAAGTATTCTTTCAGCATCTTTGGGTGGTACTCAAGAGACTCTCTATATATGAGCTCTCTCACGTCCTCCTTTGTGACCCTCCGCCTCTCGAACTCGAATTCCAGCTTTGTTACTGGTTGAGCAGAGGGCTCTCGTTCAACCTTAGCTAAACCCTTGAAGTACGGATCCGCAAGGGCCTATAAAAACACACAATTTAAGTTAAATACAACCAAACTTACATCATAAGGAGGGTAAAGAACAAAATGAGTGAATCACCTCTTCAGCTGTAGGCCGGTCCTTGGGTTCAAAAGACAACATCTTTTCTAGAAGACGAAGGGCGAGAGGATCAGCATGTGGAAACTTGTGTGTAAAAGGAATAGGCTTCTTCTTCCTCATGCTGCTTAAGTATCTTCGAGCTTTCTCGTTCCTCACCTGTCACATGAAGCAATTCAGCTAAAGAAAAGAAACAATGAAGCAGTTCTAAGCACTGTGAAAAGAGACGCACTAACCCTTCCAATGGCTTCCGCAGATGGAGTTCCTAACATATCAGTCATCAGATCCAATTGATGAACCACATTTTTCCCGGGGAAAAGAGGTTTCCCTGTTAAAAGCTCTGCAAAGATGCACCCTATGCTCCATATATCTATCGCCGGTGTATACTGAACATAACCACATAATTACAGGAAAAAAAACATTACTAAAAAGAAACTACAATCTGCAGGAGAACTCTATAGTGACTACTATTAGATGAAACATTAGATGAAATTGCAAAATAATGATCACCTTGGAGAAAAATGATCCACACAGTTCTGGAGCTCGGTACCATCTAGTAGCTACATAGTCCTGTTGTCACAAAGCAATAGTACAAACGTTGGTTTCATGCCATAAAAAGAGTAATCTTATACAACTCAGGTGTTGGATTACTACTCACAGTCCAGAAAATAGCAGTTGGTGTATCATTGAATGCAACTCTCGCAAGTCCAAAATCACAAATCTTGAGTTTACAATCAGCATTAGCCAATATGTTTTTCGGTTTTAGATCCCTATGAAAAACATTAGCTGAAAAGGAAAAAAAAAACGAAGTTAAGAAAAGACCATTTAAAACTTATCATAACCTCTTAAGTGGAAGCTTAACCTGTGTGTATATACTTGAGGCCACGGAGAAGCTGATAAAGGAAAAACTGATAATGCTCAGGAGTCAAATCATCATTAGCCTTAATAACCTGATGCAGATCAGACTCCATGAGCTCGAAAACGACATAAATGTCTCTGAACTCTCTCCTCGAAGGCGGCAGCAAGATGTGTTTGATCTCAACGATATCCGGATGGCGCAGGAGCCTGAGGAGCTTGATCTCACGGAGAATGCGAGTTGCATCAGAGACGTGCTCGAAGATGTCGTTGATCTTCTTGATTGCGACTTTCTCTCCCGTGTGCGTGTCGTAGGCCGAGCAGACGACTCCGTAGCTTCCTTTGCCGATGACTTCCTCGATTCTGTACCTGGAGCCTTCACCGTACTCCGTGAAGAAATCTAGTTCCACTGATGACTGCAAGAACCATGATAAGGGAGTGTTACGGATCCTATTCAGATCTCAAATCTATAGTGTTATGTAAACTTGAGAAAGAAGAGAGAGTAAAGTTGGGACCTTTTTGCGTTGATCAGGCTGCATCTTCAGCTACAGAGCATCCACAATCACTTATGTCTGAAGAATCTTGCTTCCTTTAGACAAAGAGCTAACAACGCAATGTAGAAACAGAGCGGAGATTCAGACAAATCAGAACACTTCCGGAGACCAAAGGATCTGGGTGGAAACCTAATTTTTTTTATAAAAAAAATCGAAGCTTTTGCAATGAAATCGATTGATTAGAAGAAGAAAACCAGATGGGTAGTTTGAGAATGGGTTTCAGTGTTCCTTTGAGATGAAGAAAGAGGAGATTCTATCTTCTTTGAACAATCTCTGCTTCTGGAAACAGAGTAAAAAAAGGAGGCAGCTTTTCAAAAGCCGAGAAGCTTTTTTCGATTGTTATCTGAGCTGACAAGTTTCTTATTCGGATCTGAATCTCAATAAGCGAGCGAGGAGCAGAGCAAAGAGTGGTGAAGAAGAGATCTAAATTCTCTATATTGAAGAACAGAGCAAAGTATTAAATATGATTTTGATTTTTTTTTTGTTTTCCTTCTCTCTCTCTGTTGTAATTGAAAAAAGCAGATAAGTGGAGTCTGATTATCCTAGTGGAAAAGGTCTTATTTGCCCTCGGGTTTATGGGTACTTGCGTTTTTGGAGGAATAAATTAGCTTTGGATAATGTCCAAACTCCGAAGGGCGAATAAAAGTTTAGATATTTTGTATGAAAAACTATTGTTTTATCATCATCTTATTAATCGTTATCCCATGTGTTATGAGACTAATGATTCAACTGTTTAATTTATTACAATAATACTCCCTTCGTTTTTTAATATAAGTCGTTTTAGAGAAACTTTTTTGTTCCAAATTATATGTCGTTTTCGGTTTTCTATGTAAAATTTATTAATAGTTAATGTTGTATGACCAATGGTAATATATCTTCTATTTTTCTATTGATTGAATTGTGGTTAGGTAAATAATTAATGATGTTTTTGTTTAGAAAATATAAAAAGTTAATGATTTTCTTAATCTGCGTACATAGCAGTAAAACGACTTATATTAAAAAACGGAGGGAGTATTCGTTAATTTAATAGTAGTTTATACTCCTATGAATTTCTAGTTAACGGAGTTGGCCGAAGAGAAAATGTATTTTAGAATATAAGTATTAATGAATGAAAACATCTAAATTTTCAAAAACACCAATTTATTTAGACAAGTAAAATATGATGGATAAATAGAACAAATATAGCAGATCATTTAACTATTTATAGACAACATATGCGTCTTGTACATTATACTTAATAGAATTTGTACATGCAACAGCTACTACAAAATTCATTTTAAGCATGTATTTTCTATGTTTTTTTTTGCAGATTCTTGTTTTGAGTTTTTCTCTCATATCTATATTCTTAAAGTTGAAGTACACATTGAGATTGTTTGGCAATATGGATAGTAGTTAAAAAAATAGTATTGTTTGGAAACATGGATAGTAGTAAGTTAGAAAAAAAAATAATGGGTTTATGCTATTAACAATTGGAATTCCATTACATTATATTAAAAAATAATAGATCTATATTATTTGATATATAATATATTCAAATCAAAATAATAATTTAAAATTGATTTATATCAAAAATTCATTCAAATATATATATATATATATATATATATATATTCAAAATTTGATTTTTGCTAACATATTTTCTAATAACTATTATAAAAATATTTTCAATATATATAAGAAAAATACAATACAAAGTCCAATTTCAAACACCAAGTTAAATTATGGTTTTTATACTTCACATTAAATTTTAAAATATAATATATGTGATTATTTATATGATTGTACATATAAAATATTATTAATTATAAGAAAATTTATTTGATGGTACATATAAAATACGATTAATTATATGATAACACATATTTTGTAACCTATGAAGACACACATATATATATATATATATATATATATATATAAATAATAGTGATTAGGGGTGGGCGTTCGAGTTCATTTTCGGATCTTTTTGGGATTTTGTGTTCAGTTCAGATCTTTGAGGATTTGGTTCGGATTTGAATAACCAATTTAAATAGGTTTGGTTTAAATATTTGGATAGAGAATTAATAATTATTTAAGTATTTTTGGAATTTTGAGTATATCTTAACTATTTAAGATATTTATGTTTGATTATTTGTATATATTTTCAAGTATTTAAGCGAACTTAAAAGTTTACATCATATATATAAGTATTTAAGCGAACTTAGAAGTTTACATCATATTTTCAAGCATTTAAGCGAACTTAAAAGTTTACATCATATATTTAAGTATTTACGTTTGATTATTTGTATATATTTACATCATATATATTCTGGATGTTTTTATATATATTAAATCTAAAAATAATTAATATATATAAGTATATAAATCTATTTTGGATACCCAAAATACTTCGGTTCGGATCGGATTAGATTTCAATTCTTCAAATACCAAAATTTTGAATAATTCGGATATTTAATCAATTCCGGTTCAGATTTAGTACTACTTATTCGGATTGTGATCGGTTCAATTTTTCGAATTCGAGTTTTTTTACCAACCCTAAATAGTGACATAAAAATCAAATAGCATCATATTTTTTTAAAAAATACATCCGCACGGGCGTGCGGGTCAAAATCTAGTTATTATTAAATACATACATGTATATATAAGCCAAAAAAGTCTCACGCAGAAATATATAGTGTCAAACTAATTTAAATGATAGAGAGTCTTAATTTAATTATCTGAATAACACGTAGAATGGAAATATACGTTTCACATTATAAAATGCTATCTTCATAAACAAACCCAAAAGAAACCAAGAGGAGAACGAGGGGTCACGGAGAACCGTGGAAATGCTTCATCAGTCCATGTGCATCACATGCCTTTCATTATGATGTTATCATAAAATACCAAAAATTTGTTGAGTGATTATTATCATTCCTTTTCTTATGAACTTCTAATGATTATTTCTTTTCTGCAATAATAAAATGTAATCCATGGTCGTTTATCTATAGAGTTTTTTATGCAAAGATTAATGATTCACTGTTCATAAGGGCAAATCTTCAAATGCTGAAAGATTCAAATGAGTGTAGTTGATTTATTCATGATCAAACTGAGATAATCAGACTTGAACACACAGAAAAAGTCATTAATCAGTGCAGTTGTTTATTTATTCAGTTAACAATAGCTTCTTCTTTTTTGTCAACCAGTAATAGCTTACATTTTTTTCTTTTAAATGATAATATCAAATACTAAGAAAAATACCAAAGATCAAGAAAAAATTGCATGAAGAGAAAAAAACTTCCACACGCGATTTCGTTCGGACAGTAAAGAGCCAGCTCAGCTTAGGATGGACCCACAGAAACACAAGCTGACCAAAGTTCAAACGCGTTATCTAACTCATCTTCCAGTGGAATTCACGCGCTACTTATTCTCTTGTTTTTACTGAGGCCCATACAATAATAAGCCCACTAAAAGCCTAAAAATGTAAAAACAATCGATCACGCAACACCACTGAAGGCACGTGACCACTCAACATCACTAGTTCGCATCTCCTCTCTGACCAAAGCAACATCTTCCCATCTCCCCGCGTCTGCATAAACATTCGAAAGCAAAACTTTACACCCTTCATGAGATGGCTCGATCGCCGCCAGCTCAGCAGCCGCCATCTCAGCCACCTCAACGTTCCGGTGAATCCGTGAAGCCGATAACAAGATCCCCCATATGATCACATCAGCCTTCACAGGCATCTTCTTGATCATATCTATAGCCTCTTCCAACCTTCCCGCTTTCCCCAACAAATCAACCATACATCCATAATGCTTGATGTCTGGCTCAATCCCGTGAACTTCCTTCATGCTGTCGAAATACGTTTTACCTAACTCCACAAGCCCCGCGTGGCAGCATGCGCTCAAGACACCGACAAAAGTGATGCTGTTCGGTTTTATGGGGAGAGATTGGAGTTCGGAGTAGAGATCAAGCGCTAGTTTCGCATGGCCATGCGTCGCTGAACCGCAGATGATAGCGTTCCAGGGAGAGATTGATGAGGAATATATGTTCTTTGTTTGGCGGAAAACGTTTAGAGCGGTTTCGATGCTTCCACATTTAGCGTACATGTCGATCACAGCAGCGGTTAGATTGTCGTTGGGAGGGATTGAGCTGCGGTTTAGATACTCGTGCGCTCTGATCCCTTCTTCCAACGATCCTAGCGACGAAATTGCGGAGAAAACACTCACCATTGTGATTGCATCTGGTTTTAATCGGCTACTACTGATCATTTCGTTAAAGAGATGTAGAGCTAAATGAGGAGAAAGGCTCTGCGCGTAACCTGATATCATAGCGTTCCATGAGAAGATATCTTTCTCTCGAGTCTGATCAAACACTTCCCTTGCCTCCTCAACCATTCCGTTCTTCACAAACCCTGCAATCAACGCGTTTCTCGACGCAATGTGGTCTTTTACGCTCGCTTCAAACTGTCGAAGAGCGAGTTTCATGTTACTAGAGACGGCGTAGAAATGTATGATCGTTGCTTGTATGAAATCATAACAATCCAAACCGGTCTTCACTATGGTGCAGTGAAGCTGCAAACCGTTGAAACTCCCTGATGATCGAGCTGAAGCGGAAAGAAGGTCCACCATCATGACCTCACTAGGTTTCATTCCACGTCGCAGCATCTCCTTGTAGAAAACAAGAGCTTCCTCAAGCTGATTCTTTCGAAGACACCCATCAATCATCGTACCCCACGACACAATATCTTTCTCACTAATCTGATCAAACAGCTCCTTAGCCTGTTCCACAAGTCCAGCTTTCGAGTACCCGTTTAACATCACGTTCCAAGTGACTAAATTTCTCTCAGGCATTCCATCGAACAGCTTCCGAGCATCCTCCAAACACGAGCAGACACAGTACATATGCAGCAAATTCGTCGAAACAAAGACTCTACCATCAAAGTTCAACCTAATTGCTAAGCTATGCAACATCCTGCAATCCCAAACCCCACCCAAATGCGAACAAGCGGATACAACAGTAGCTAACGTCACTTCGTTTAGCACAACTCCATAACTTCTCATCTCTCTGAAAAGCTCCATCGCTTCACTCCACCGATCGTTTTGCGCGTACCCTTTAATCAAAGTAGTGAACGAGACGCAGCTTCTCTCAGGCATTACGTCGAACAGCTTCAGCGCGTCCCCGAGTCGACGAGATCGAACATACCCATCGATCATGATATTAAACGAAGCAGAGTCAATCTTCGCGTGGGACTGGAACACAGATTCAGCTTCGGACAAGACACGGCATTTAGCGTACATGTTGAGGACGCTGTTGCAGATGAACCCGTTGGAGTCGTAACCGGATTTCAAGACTCGGCAATGGATTTGTCGGCCGTAAGTGACGTCTTTGTTGGTGGCACATGATCCGAGAGCTGAGATGAGAGCTCGCTCAGTGTTGGGACTCTCCTCGCCGAAGTGGGTCGGAGTCGGAGCCGACGTGGATGGCTGTTGATGCGTTTGAGTGATGAAACATCTCGCCTGCTGAGGAGAAGAGACCCGACAGCGACGAGACCAGAGAAAGCGATTTGATTTGATCATAAGAGACCATCAGAGAGCAAAAATGCGAAACAATAAAAAGCTTGAGTCTTTATAGTTCACACTTCTTTTGCATATGTAAGTACTTGCGGTTTGGTCGGAAAAAGAAAATAAAACATTATTTTATGTATTTGATTTTTGATAACATTGAATTTTTCATAGTACATATAAGTTATACAAGTGTTCAAAGAAGGCATTTAAAGTTTTAGGGATTAACTCTATAGGAAATGGAAAATTTTCAATACTTTTATGTTTTCCTCATAATCCTAAATGAATGTGTAATCTGAGAGGAAGAACCTGCAAATTGCAAATGTGTAATTTGCAACAACTTTTAATGTGATAATCTGTAAGTATAGTTTGGAGATTTTCCAGGTCAGTGATTGTCTACACACCCCTTTACAGCTAACTTTGCCGGCAATCTGCAGAGAATAGAGCACATGAAACGATTAAGACAGATCAAAACAAACCAAATACGTGCAAACAAAAGTAAAATACAAAACATAAGATTCAAAATCATATATTAATCACAGTGAATAAAAATGGAATACTAAAGCTTTAAGCAAAGCACCAACAAATTATAATAAAAAGTATTTGTTACAATAAAAATCTGAATGATTCCTCTATGGTAAGGCTATAAGCTTGTGGAAACTTCTCAGAGAAAATACATGTTCATGGCAAATTGTGAAAAAAAACTCCTTCGCAGTTGACTCACACCTTACTCCATACTCTAAATCTGATCCTAAATTTAAACCTTTTTGGCATCTCTTCATCCAAATATTACTCAGAAGATGATGAACTTATGCAACTACTCAAAGAAAAGTCAAACCGGGAGAAATTTCGAATCACCAACTGGTAGATGATGCACATGTTCGATCGTTAACTCATTTTCAACCAATATTACTGTATGGTGATGTATAGGCCACCAGACAAAACATTACATCAAACAACTATAACCATGTTCGACTGTTTCCCTTTCAATTCTCAAGTGGAAAATTCAATCTAAAAAAAAAATCTAAAGCACAAGGGTAAAAACCATAATCACTAAACTACTGATCTATCCATAAATTCATCACTACAACTGGATCAAGCAGCATAAACCTACAAATTCACTAGTCAAGAGGCATGTTCACTAGAAACTATCAATCATCTTAGATTCGTAGCAAATGGGAATAAATAAAACGATATTTTTACTAGTAATTGGTCTTGAAACTGATCAATAGCACCAAATAAACATACAAATTCACTAGTCACCAAGTTTCAAGCGATCAATGTGGCCAAAATTTCAAACACAATGCAAGAACAGAACACATTAAAATGGTAATGCAAGAAAACAACACAAAGTCCAAACACAATGCAAGAACATAACACATTACAAAAGTCTTAAGTTTTGACTTACTTTTTATGACGGCGGCTTCTCTTAGGCCCCCGCCCTTCAAGCTTAGCAACAGGGCAACCACACCTTGACCGGAAAAGCAAAACAGCTCGACCATTAACCGGAGCCATCTTCCTAAGCTCAGCTCTCAAACACTCGTAATCAGGATTACTCTCGCTCCCTCCTTTCCACGGCAACCGATCAATCTCCTTCCCCGATCCCGCCCTAACACTCTCCTCCGTCTGCAGCTGCAAATCAAACTCCATAGCCTTCTTCAGCCCTTTGCATTTAGGGTTACGGCACCTCCTCGACCTCGAGCCGCAGCACAGGTCGAGGAACGCGACTGAGGCAGCGAAGAAGACCGCGAACACGAACAAGAACGACGCCAGAGAGATTCCGTCGTGATCTTCATCGTCGGGATCGTGGTCGTGATCGGAGAAGAGGAGGATCAGAGGGAGAGGGAGAGAGGAGAGAGAGAGGGCGATCGATGGGAAATGAGAGGAGAGGAGGGACAAGGAGTGGATTAGGTATGAGAAGTAGGAGGAGATGAGGAATGCGCCGGAGAAGAGGACGAGGATTAGGATTAGGAGGTCGAGAGTTGCCGACGGGGAATGCTTGCAGGGGTGGAGGGATGATGAGGAGGAGGAGGAAGGGGGCATGCTTGCGGAGACAAGGAGTAGGAGGAGGAAGACGGTGGACGGTTTGTCACGTCAATGCCTCCTTTACATATAAAGTAAGTCTCTGTGTATGTATAGATTTTCTCAATCAAATTAAATTTTGTACTATTAATAATACTAGGAAAATAATGCAAGTCACGAGAGAAGTTTAGTTACTTATTTGATTTAAAGAAAAAAAACATTTTGCAAGAAAAACTATTCTTTCTTTTTAAGACAAGAACTAGATTAAAGTGGCCGACACTACTCTCGACCGAATTTTGACAAAACTCAAAAAGAATAAAGTGAACACATTAACACAGAAGAATTCGTTTTTCATATATATAGTGAACATGAATTGATAAAAGGAACAGATGTTAGATCCACACTGTTGGCTCAAATGAAATATAGGTTCATGTGAATGATAAGGTGGAGAGTTGGTCGTGGGCCATTGATAGTATGGCTAGTTTAAAAATCCCACGTGTTTTTTTATTCGAAGCTGAAGAAAACTACTTGGTTAATAATATGGTGACTAGGCCTCGGGCTTGGCCTTCCTTAAGATATCAGCCAGGTTTGCTTTGTTAGAGATAATATCTCTTTTTGGAGGCTGGTGCTTGACTCTATAGATTGTAACCTTTGAACATTCTTAATTGCGGAGCGTTACAAGGGAGGATAGAAGATTAATCTTAAATTGCTTCATGTTATCCTTTCGGCTCAATGAACTGTTCATTTCGGAAAATAGTATTGCCACGTCTAGTAGCCTTGATTGTTTTTGATCCTTGCTATTTGTTTTTGGAACGAGTAGTGGCCTTGTTTTTTTTTGTCCGCACCAAACTTATCTGCTTTGATACCACAAGTCGTGGTCTGAATCAAAAGCCAAGATAGATGATGGGAAATTAGATATGCTTATGATATCATCAAGTGGTCGACATCAAAAGCAATGGAAGCTTTAATACCATTGCTTTGCCACTGTCATTAGCTTTAAGTGTAACCATTGATTTGCATAACAGCTTTCTGCTTTCCCACTTCTCTTTCGTGCCGACCTCCTCAACTTCATTCTCGTTCACGATTGAACATTTCCACAAATTTAATAATGAACTTCCGATATTTTCACTCAATATAGCTCGCTTGTTTAACTTGGGCCTAAAAATTCGACCCATTAATATAATCCGTTAGGCTTCCTTCGAGTCAAATAATCTGGCCCTAATGAAGTATTGAATTGCTACTCATGTTTAAGATGAAAACAAAATAATATAGTAGAGTAGCTACACTTTGTTTTATGAGTAGCTCATCAACTGCACCAGCACAAAGTATCAAATTATATTAATCTTGATGTCTTTCAGTTTAAGAAATGTTTTGTTTAATATAGTCTGAGTGTATAAAAAATACTATTGTTGGGTTTAGTTTTTTATATAAACTACTATTTAGTCCTATATTACTAAATTTATCTTCGTATTCATTTACATTATACTTATATATATTAGTTTATAAAATACATGATCACGTGGATTTTTTGTTGCTCCTGATCAAGAGGATTGTATCTGAGATTTATGGAATAATAAAAAAATTAGGTTAATTTAGTAAAAGGCTTTTTAACAATTTAAAGACCATGCGATCTATATAATAAAGTAGCTTAAAAAAAATTGAATCCAAAACAAATATTCTATCTAACTGTGTTCATAACCGGTCCTGGTGATCACCAGTTTTGTAATTTACATCACGAGTAAGGCAGTTAAAAGAAAAATATCACTTAGTCTTTTGGAAGTCACTACATACTAAAGCATTTTCAATGTTATCATGGAGTTAGTATAACATCAAACTAATCCACTCCAAAATATGTATATCAACATATTTTCCAACTTTAATAACAGTGACTACTGTATGTTTAACGGCTAAGGTATAACTATATATTTAATAGATCGTTAATGCATCTCTAGATTGAATTGTTCTCAATATTCTCTGTCAAAAAAATTCTTGAAATGATTAAAAACTAAGATTCGTATTACTATTTTAGCTGTCCTAATTGGTAATATTTTATAAAAATTACCAGATAAGTGTATACTTCCACCAATACCAAATGAGAATAAAGATTTAGAAACTTCTCCAATGAACATAATTAATCATTGTCCATAACTTTGTCTTAAAATTTCAAAGGTGATGAGACTAAACCGACTAATGCATGTATATTTCCATATAACACTTTTGTGTCAATTATTCTTCGATTATATAAATTATAGCTTTGATGACTGATATGAAAGTACATAGAAGTGGAACATACTTTACTTGGCCTAAACAAAACTATGTTAGCCAAATCACACGGATTCACTTTGAGAAAACGAAAATAATTCAAGAATGCCCACTGATATTGAGTTGTTATTCTTTGACAACACGCACTGATGCAGAGCTGTAAGATAAATAAAGTAATAATTGAAATGGAAAACTATTATGTTATGAAGAACAGTTGTGGCTCGAATACATTTAACGTGAAGATAGAGCTAATAATAGCGATATTCCAGAGTTTTAAGCAACTTGCCTAATGGGAATAGTTTTTGACATCCATCGCACTTTTAGTCCAATAAATTTAAGATATTTATACTCTCCAACAAACGCAATTTAGTTATGAAAAATGACAAATATAATCTTTTTGTCTAATGTCTACTAGTAGAGCAATTATGCGTTCACGCGTATTGGTAGACTCTATCTATTGAGTTCATTGCAAAAAAAAGTTATACTATGCCAATAAATTGTACATGTTCACCAAACCAAAACCGAGTTATTTTTAAAATGTTAAATTTATTTAATCAAAAAATCGTTTATATAATGTATGTAATTTTAAAGTGGAAAATCAGGATTCAAAATCCAGAAACAATTGCATCAATCCAATTAATCATTGCATCATCGGACTTACTGCACCTTCTTATTCAAGATTTTCAGTATTTTCACCGAGCCACCAGAACAAACACCAATGCAAACAAAAAAAAAGCGGTGAAACTCAGAAAAGAAAGACAACAGTTAGAAAATTGGTTGTGACATCATGTGGTAAACCATTAAACACTACTGGGCTAAAATAAACAATATATCAAATATTCAAAAATAATAATATTTTGTAACATTAGAAAAAATAACTCGACGTAAATATTCCAATACCCATATATATAATTCACACGACTACTAACTAATCCTTTCAATTTTTTTTTTGTAACAAACTAATCCTTTTAAATAAGCCAAGAAAACATAAGGTATATGGAACTCCTCCTCAGTTTTCTTGTTCTGGAGAAGAAAAAGATGGAGAAGCGGTGTGTGGCGGTGGGTAGTGCATACAAGAATTTTCTTCTTTTATATTAGAGCATAATTAATAGGAGTTTTTAAGATATGATTTTTAATGGAATATAAGAAACTGTCTTTTAATTTTTAATTGAAAAAATAAGACTTCACTTTTAAATATCTTATTTAAAAATCGATTTTTAATTTTTTTATTTAAAATTTAAGAGACGGTTTGTTATATTCCGGTAAACATGATTCCTATAGGTGCTCCGATCAGTTGATAGCTGCTTTGTTCCATGCTCTTAGTTTCTTCTAAATATGAAAATACTAGGGGTCGGCCCGCCCTACGGGCGGGATTTTATTTGAATATATATTAATTTTATAAATTATTTTAAAAATACTCTAAAACTAAAATGACTCTACAAAATAGATAAATAATAAATATAGATCATATTGCTTTTTTAAAAATACTCTAAAACTAAAAGGACTTTACAAAATAGACAAATAATAAATATAGATCATATTGATTTTTTTTTAAATACTCTATAACTAAAATGACTCTACAAAATAGACAAATAATAAATATAGATCATATTGATTTTTTTAATAGAGATTTTCTGTCTGAGTTTAAAGTGAGGTAACATTCGCTATCTTCTATTTTATAGAGAATACAAAATTAGCAGAAAATCAGAAAAATTAATGATTTATATTTATTTTTATTGCTGTTATTTCACTTTAATATTATAAAATAAAATCTAAGGTATGAATGAAAATACTCTATTTATTTATAGAATTTCAAATTTTATTTCTTTACACTAATTAGTTTTTACATACTAATAAATTAATTCACCTTCTAGCTAAATCAATTGAAAATTATAATACGGGTTAGCCCGTAGGACAGGTAGGTAAATAATTGTATATATATATATAATTTAAAATTTTATTGGATATTTACAAATATAAAGTAATAACTCAGAAGCATCTCAACGCATGTTCGGAGTCTCCTAAAAAAAAATGTTCTCGGCAATCAGTCCATCTGCTCTAACCCTGTCCAGACTTGAAGGCCCACAGAGGTCAGAGCTGTTGATGCAACCAAGACATGAAAGTAACTTATCCCCATTAGGAACTATAACAGCTTCGCCACTCAAACGTAGTGCACCAGAATCTCAACTCCAGCTTGACGCTCTGTTCTGTCTCGGGCCTTCTTCTATGAGATTCCTCTCTGTCTAAGCAGCCTCCCTCTTCCTGTTTCTGTCTCTCACTCTCACTGATATCTAATGCTTTTTTGGAGTAATGCTTAATAGCAGTTTTTCGAGTCCGTGTACGCAGCATTATCCATCTCTTTATCCTTGAAACCTTTCTGCTTCCTCTCCTTCTGTTTTCCAAACTCCGGTTCCAGTTCTGTTTCTTCTCTACCTCAGGCTCTTTCACAACTATCTCATCCTCCTGAGCCTCAGCTTTATCATCCTCCTGAGTCATGAACTGAACGTTGCACAAAATATGAAGAGCTTGCATCATCCTCTAGTCTTTTTTTACCAAGGATCAAGAAGTTGCTGGTTAAGATAGATTTTGTTTATTGTTCAAAAGTAATACAACACTGAAGAATTATTCTAATTGTGTTGGGTCTATACTATAATTTTAGCGATCAAACCTATGCCTTATAAAACACAATTGGAATAAGGTTTCTATTAATTCACAAAGACTATACCTTTCCCATCTCTAGATGAACAGCATGACGATTTGATCTTGACAGCAGGACGATTTTTGATCTAAGAGATTTCTTCATCGTCAATCTCCATGGCGGTGGAGTAATGCTTGATGGCAGTTTCAAAGTCCTTTTTCACGGCATTCCCCATCTCCTTGTCTACACCCATAAGCTTGAAACCGTGCTTCATGTTTCTTTGCTTCCCAGAAAGGCGAACCTCGACAGTGGAGGTACAACAGGCAGCCTCCAAAACAGCGAGGACAACAGCAGAGTTAGCCTTTTTGGAAAGTTTAGAAAGCTGGTGATTGAAAAGATTGAACTGGTGATTTTGTGGGGATAGAACATGCTCTTTTATAGTCGAAGATTCACAGAAAAGAAGTAATGAGGATGCATTCAATGAGGAATCGTGACAGGTTTTGCAAGCTATAGTTAATGTCTACGTTAAAGACAACTCTTCGATTGAGTCTCATTCCGTAACGCCTCCATTTGTCGTGGCCGGTAAGATGATCAGACTGTTTCTTCGACGGTGAGAAGCTTTGATTGTGTAGAAGGAGTTACCTAGAGAAGAATTTTTAATTATTAGAAAAGCCGATGTTATGTTCTATCCAGGCCCGAACCTATTACCAGTTTATCACAAATGGAAGCCCAGCAAAAACACACACAAATCACAAAATTTTGCAAAACGAAAAAAGAACTCGGAACCTCTTCTAGTTAAAACACGTGTCAGCACCTCCTTTCACTATTTACTGACGTGGCAAGAGGAGAAGAGAGTTGAGTTCTTCTTTATAGTATAAGATAATGGTTTATCATGGACATAAACTGATGATGTACATTTATTTCTAATTTGTTAACAAATGACGCAATTGAAAATTCCTCTTCGTCTTATCCAGCATATGATATGAAGTTCATCGGAACAAAGACACTTTATTATATATGAGTAATAATCACTTCACAGCCGTTTGATTGAATTATTTAACCACATGATGTCACAACTATGGGACCCAATACATATCGGACGGCAATCCGCCGTCAAAAAGGTAGGGTCCATGTCCAACAAGACTCTTTGTTCTTTTGTCCGTTGGATCCTTATTCTTTTTTTGGGCAAAACCGCGTTGACCAGCGACCTCTTCTTTGTCTTAACTGACTATCCACCGTATAATCGTACAGTATTCCGCACCACATCCTAGCTAAGTACTAGTATACCGGAACAAAAGGAGAACCTGTCAACATCCGCCCCGCGCGTGCACTTCAGGTCCCTCAAAACTGATTCCGTTTAACCGTAACACACACACTTATGTAATAAAAGATCATCTTCTCCGACAAAGACCGATATAACCACGTGGCATTGTCATAGCTTTAGACCTTTCCAACAATCTCGCCACGTGGCATTATAATAGTCCTTTTTCCCCACCATATTTATTGCTTCATTTCCTGTTTTATGGCTATGAATGTACAGCAGGGGAAACGCAGGAGAGATGCAGGAGAATTAAAAATGCAGAGAGAACTGCAATTTATACCCATTCACAAATAAAATTGCAGAACAAAAAGAAATAATAAAAAATTAATGTACTGCATCCAGACCAAAATTGTGTTGCTTTTTTGTACTGCAACTAAAACAGGGAGGAGAAAGGCTGTCGATATGCAGTTGTCCAATAGGCTTTGTAGATTTTTTTTTTTTGAAAAGAGCTTTCTAAGATTTTTTTTGTCAAAAGCATTTGCAACTTTTTTTTGTTAACGTTATAAAGATTCAAACAAGCATTTGCAACTTTATTAAATCTATTATCTATAAATAGTATAAGATTTTATTTCTTTTGATTTAAAACAAATTAAAATTTTTACTTATTCTCTAAATATATATTATAACACATACATGCATTTTATGGCTAGAGGGAGTGGATGATAGGCAGGTGACCTACGGTTGTGTAGCATTTTTTTTTTCTTTTTTCTTTTTTTTTAGTCAATTATCTATAAGTGATATAATAATTTATTTATTTTGATTAAATTAAATTAAATCTATATTCGGTAATACTAAGTAAAAAGTTCACTTGTTCTCTAAAGATATATTATAACATATGCATGTATTTTCATATTTTATTTAATTAATTTTTTATTTTAATAAAAGCAATATTTTTATATTATTTTTAATTAATTATTTTATATTTTTAATTGTTTCATATATCTACATCAACTAAAAATAATTCAAAAATCTAAAGTATGCTTTTAGATAGTTTTTTTTTTCAGCACGCTTTTAGTTAGGTTTTCAACGAATTATAAATAATAATGATTAATTTACAGTTTAAAATTAATAATATTTAATAAATTGTACAATTCAGAATTTTTTTTAATATTTTGGATAAAAACTATTCGAGTAATTCGGTCCTCTAGGATATTTTAGATAATTTAAAATACTTTAGGAAAAATATTCGAGTATTTTGAACTTTTTTCTATAGTTCGGTGTAAAGTAATATGTTTAGAATATTTGGTATTTCTAATACTAAATATTATAATTATTTTGGTTCGGTTTCATTTTTTTGGCTAAGAAATAGAGGAACCATTCGGTTATTTTTGAACTTTAGTTTTGGGTTTGTTATTTCGGTTTGGTTCTGGTTCGGTTCTCTGTTCTCAGTTTTTATACACATGCTTAATTAATTCTATAGTTGAAACAACTGGTAATAAAGAACCGAAAACTTAAATAAAAATACAAAAAATAAGAGCAAAACAAGAATACTCTTTATAATTTTTGTAATTGTGATAAATTTTCATGTAATTTACAATTTTACTATATTTATTAGAATGATGATATTTTGTCAAATTATATTTATTACTTATTTATAATAAATTGTACTTTGTTGAGATATTTAACTTTTATTGAAAAATTCAATATGTATTTAATTACGATAATTTATTAAAGGGCAATTGTCAATAATAGTACCTTTTGAAGTTTATGTCTCAAAAATAGCACTAGAAGGAGAAAGTCACAAAAATGACATTCATTAAAGGGTAAAATATCTCTAATACCATTGGTTTGAAATTAAATAAACAAATAAAAATAAATAAATAAAAATAAAATAAAAATAATAAAAATAAAAGAAATTTTTTTTATAGTTTCAGATTATATGTTTTCAGATTCGAAATTTTTATATTTTTTTTTTGAAATTTTTTTTTTGAAATTTGTTTTTATTTTTTTTTTCAAATTTTCTTTTTATAATTTAAAAATACTTTTTAAAACTGTTTTAAAAATTTTTATTTTTATTTTTTATTTTTTATAAAATTTTAAACCTAATTCCAAAACCCCACCCCTTAACTCTAAACCCTAAGGTTTGGATTAATTAACCCAAGAGGTATAAGTGTATATTTACCTCTTTAATGAAATCTATTTTTGTGAATTTGAGCCTTGAGTGCTACTTTGGGAACAAAAACTTGGTTTGGTGTTATCCTAGTCTTTTTCTCTTTATTAAATTAGTTTGATCTGCATTTGTTCTGCTTGATCTGCATGATCTGCATTTGTTCTGCATGATCTGCATTTTGTGTTTGATCTGCGTTTATTTGATCTGCGTTCCATTCGAAGCCTATATTTTTTTACCGCGAAATCGCTGCCACGGCGGCTGGAAGCGGCGGAACGGCGGAGATCTCCGGTAGTAGAATATCGGCCCCTTCCAAATGGTGATCGTCGCTGTAATTAAGAAACCTGTCGACGGCGAGTGCGCTAGGTCGAGCCACCATGCTCTCCCAAGCCTCGTCGGCTTCTTCTCCTCGCCGGAGGAAAACCTCCGTCGCATCCACACGGTGCATGTTCCACTTCCACTGCTTGTAAAGCCTCTTAATCTTCTGATATTGCCGACATGCAAGCAAACAGTTGTTCTCCTTGATTTTCTTGATCGCCGTCTCAAGAAGCTTCCCCGTCACCTCCGCCGGATAATCACGCTTCTCCGCTCGGAGAAACTCGTCCAGCTCTGGAACTGCGATCGCACGGCGTATTCCAGAGGAGTAATCTGATGAAGAGGGATCGAAGATGCGGCGAACCTCGTCGACGAGTCCCATCTCGACCATCTTATCTACCCGGTCCGAGACAAACGAGTTCAAAACCGGTCTGTCAACATCAACCCACAAGAAGCAACATTTGTACCTTAACCGGAAGTCAACGCAATTGTTGACCAATGCCTCGATGTAAGAATTAGAACCGCCGGCTATGATCGGGACACGGTCTCTCTCTACGATTGACTTAACTGCTCTGAGTGCTTCACGCTGGTAATCCTCCGCCGTGAAATCCTCATGAGTGTTTTCCACGGTGCCGAGGAGGTGGTGAGGAACGCCAAGGCTTTCCTCTGGAGTGACTTTGTTGGTGACGATGTCTAGACCTTTATAGACTTGGATCTTGTCAGAGTTTACGATCTCGGCCGGAAAACGAGTTGCAAGGTCGATGGCAAGACGAGATTTGCCGGTTCCGGTGGCTCCCATGACGAAAACAACCTTGTCTTTGGGCCGGAAAAACGGAACGTCGACCATGTTTAAACCGGCGGATATCCCTTGGAAATTCAACATTGGTTGAATCATTTGTCTTAGATTCGTCATGCATGGCTTCATTCTTATAAAAACTTCACCCTGTTGGATTAATTATATAATTAATATTTTTTAAGACAGATCTAACTAAAAGCATAATAACATGCAATAGATTCGTTTGAGGTCAAAGAGTGAGAGACACCGTCTCCCTCGGTTAATACTACTCACCTTGAAGTGGCTTGTGTCCCGGAGCACTGTCTCTTCCCTGTCGATCTCTAATTTATTAAGAAATGGAAATAACGTAAGATTTCTTGAATATCAAAAAATGAAAATGTGAGGAGAAGGCAAGTTTCTAAGCTCAGGTGTGGTAGTATAATATTCTCTCAAGTCTCAGCAGTGAAACTATCTTGTTGCTCTCAACGAGCATATGTTGTAGAGGAAAGATCGGGAGCTTGGAATTTATAGCGCCTGGAGGTGGACATGATGTTCATTTTGTTTATAGTAGTATTTTACAGATACTTGTGCAGTGACACGTGTCGTTAAATGATAGATATATTATATCACATCTCCAGTAAGAATCATCAAGTGTGATTGGTTTTTTTTGTCATTGGTTCTGTCACCAAATTAGTTCAACACAGAAACAGGGAGAACAATATTAGAGGTACGGAATTTTAGTGACATTATATTGCCTAGTGTTCTAAAAATCATAGTGCTTAAATATCTGAATTATTGGGAGTTCTTAGAGCATTTCCAAAAGAAACTTTATAACTCCAAATATAGAGTTTTTTGCTCTCCAAAAACAAACTTCAAAACTTTAAATTTGAAGTTTTGAAGAGTGAAACTCCAAATATAGAGTTTCACTTTTCAAAACTTCAAATTTTAAGTTTCATCTTTTTATTTGCATTTTAGTCCTTACAATTATAGATCATATTTATAATTCTTAAATATTTCTTTGTTTATTGTTTTAATCCTTAAAACTTTTATATCTCATAAATATTTTAAATTTGTTTTATAAATTTAAGTTTTACACATGAAATTAAATAAAAAATTAAAACAAGATTTATAATATTTTAAAACTAGAATTAAACAACAAGAATATTACAAAAACCCATAATAAAAACGTATTTAAAAGACACATGAAGACATAATTATTACTCAAATTCAAATATTATAACAACATTAATAGTCTGGTAAATTTGCTCCAAACCCTCCCAAATCTCCAAAATATTGCCCAAAAAAAATTTGTGTAACCGAAGATGATTGTTGTTGTTGCTCTTGACGCCTTTTTCGTACGATTCTTTCTTGTTCAGATCGAATGTATTCACGAATATTAACATCATCGATATAAGCTAAGTTTTTTAGCAATATTTTATTTTCCTCTTTTACTTCTTTAAAAGCTAATTTTTTTTACTTCATTTTGCAGTCGTAATTCAATCATCTCATGACATTTTTTCCTGCTTGTTGTACTTTCGTTTAAAAGATCAAGGATTTTTTTGTTTGATGATATCAAACTATCAGCGGGTATATTATGAGGATATCCTATTTCAATAATTTTTTGCTCGTAATCTACAAATAAAAAATAAAGAGAATCATTTCTTACTTCGAAATGCACTAGTTGATCATATATGGGAGCATTATGAAAATAATTTTATGGAATAATGTAGTATTTGCTTGCAGTTTAATATTTAATTATGTACTTTTATTTATAATTTTATATTTTAATGTAAGATTTTTTTAATTAATATTTTTGTAATATTTATATATATGTACTAGTTATTTATAGAAGTTTTATGAATTTACATTAACTATTGCAAATATAAGGACTATAGTGTAAAATATAAATAATTTTGAAATTAGGTTTGAAGTTTTACTTTTGGAGAAGAACACATTGAAACTTCAAATATAGAGTTTTGGAAACTTCAAAATAGAGTTCCTTTTTGGAGATGCTCTTAGAGTGAGGTTTGAACTTGATTATTGAAGTTTCTTAAGGTGAGTTTTTTAGCGAAATATAGGAATCCGTCTCTTAACTTTTAATTAAAAAAGCTAAGAACCGGCTTTTAAATGTTTTATTTAAGAGTCGGTTCTTAACTTTTTTAGCTAAAAGTTAAAAAATGAGTTTTTATATTCCGCTAAGAACCCGATACTAAGAACCTCCCAATAATCATGTTCATGCTCTTAGATATCTGTTTAAACAGCAAATCGATGATAAACGAAACCATTTTTTAAAACACAATATAAAAAAAAAACATTTTAAGCGGTGCTTATACGCCTGTTTAGACACTAATCTAATATTCAAACCGCATGTTGATATTTTGTACACAGCTATTGCCTGATAAAATTGTTCAGCAACAAGGTAGATCCTTCGTCTTGTTAAGATAAGTATTTATTTTTACGGTTGTACCTCTTCATTTGAAACTTTTTTGGTAATTGTGTTTTTCTTAATCGGCTTTAACACAACACTGTTATCTCCAGTGTAATGTAATAGTATACTTTTTTGGAACGACTTTGTAATATAATAAACTGGTGTCTATAATTTCATTGGTTTTCGCCTAGCCTAACGAAGAGCTTCTTGCCGCACCTCTAAGTTTTTTCTTTTGTTATAAAAAGTTAAATTTGCACTTCTAAGTTTTGTTGATTGATCAAATTCATTGGTTCACTAGTTGGCTTAATTATGTAGTTTATGTACTGTATCATCAGAGTTATCAATGGGAGCAATTCAATCAAGAAACTTTTTGGTATTGCAGATATCCTCTATTTAGCCTTCGATCTCTCCTCTATCTCCTTTCTTTATGTTTCAAGCCCAGACAACTCAGCTGCAGATTTGCTTGCTAAGAGAGCTCTGTTCTCTTACTCCTCTGCAATTTAAATCTGGTTTTAGTTTTAATCAAGTAGCCGTTAAAAAAAGTACTATATATTTACATTTTCTGTTGTAAGATTTAACATTCTGATTCTGAAATTAATCTAAATCTTTATATACCAGTAAAAGATCATAAACGGTATACCTTTTACAATTAAACAAAATATTTTACTTAAATAACAATGTTTTAATTAAAATATCAAATTTTGAGATGATATAATTAAATACAAGTTTAAAATATTGTAAATATTCATTCACGTAATTAATACACAAACTTTAGAAATAGATATTTACATTAATTATGTTCTATTCTTTTTCGAAGTTAATTTGCATTTTTTACAACAGATTCCTAATAATCCGGCAAGATTTATAAATTATAACTCTATAACTTATTCGTCTTGAACGGAAGCTTATGATTGGATTGAAAATTATCTTTCAAAATACCATATAAAAATTGGTAACTTTCTCCTAAAAATATAACTGATAATAGATATATAGACTCTTATGCTTTTTATATTAGATTGTTCCATTATTAAAACTAACACGGTTAAATACTAGCGATCAATGGTAGAAACGCATCAAATGGTATTCATATTTTGTCAACATATATAAGAAAGAGCTCTAACTCATGCTTGATCGACACTTATTTATCATTATAAATAATATAAAACTAATTTCAAAGTTAGTGGAATCAACTCAAATTATATTAGTGAATGGTTTTATTTATGGCTTTCGGTTTTAGCCTTTTGCTATTTGGCTTAATATTCCATAACACCATTTTGTTTTGTTAATTGCCACTATCTCTCTACTTAATTAAAAATGTTCAAAATATACATTTTATGGGTGTTTACTATTTAACAAATATACATGTTTGGGGAAGTAAAACATGTAAAACTTATGATGGAAAATCACATATATATAGCCTTTCAAATCTAGATCGTACAAGATTCTTTTGCAATTTAGTTCATATATTTCTAACTAGGGGAAACCGAATTAAAACCAAACCAACAATTGTATTGGATATCCAGAAAAGATCACTAACATTTAAAACCTAAAAAACTATTCAACATCTATCTTGATAAGAGAAATTAATCATATAAAATATATAACTTGCATGTGTGAGAGTCCTTATCATTAGACAAACATAGATTATATGATGAATTCAAGTTAGTGGTTGGACTAAAATTTGATTGGACGTTTAGTGAATGGAATAAACTAAGATATCATATATTGGTTTAACCTTTAACGATAAAATTGATGATGTATAATGTCGTTCATTTAAAAAAAAAATCGAATTCGAACAAAAAGATAATTACAAGCACGAGTGTTCTATAAACAATATGATCTGTTAAAAAAAACAATATGTCCTAAAATTATATTGACCTTCATGTGCCCTCGAAGACAACCAAAAACCTATATGTATGGTCATACTTTGATATTTAGAAGGCTATTAATCGAGCTCTTGCTCTTTTTGAAACACTGAGTAACATATTAAATCATCATATAATTTATATATACCTCTATCATAATATATAATGATTAACTACCAGCAACATATACGATATTGAGAAAATAAACAGTTCCACGGATAAAGATTCCATGATGAAGTTTTCCCGAAAACACTTGGATCGACGGACGGTTATGCATATACGACATTTTCGATAGAAAATCTCTTCCCGTAGCAGACGACCACAACAAACGGCTCTGCCTATAATACTCTAGAACCTCCGATAAGCTTCACATCCTATATAATCTGTAGGAAATTACATATTTAAGAGATTCGAACCCAGACATTGGTATAAAAAAATTTAAACATTAATTAATAGGATACGGTGATTCCACAATCAAGCTTATTTTTAAGAAGTCTCTTACTACTACATCTCACTAAAAAAGTATCTTACTATTAAAGTATTAAAATATAATAATAGTTTCTTGTGCCTCAGCTTACTCTTATTTCAATATAAAATATTATTTATGAATCACAATTTTTGTAAAGATGAATTTCCGATATTTGAAGAAGTTATGAATAAAAACTTGGAGCTACATAGTCTTTGAAACACTCACATGGTCACCACATTAAAGAATTTAGAAAAAAAAATATCTATACTATTAAAGCAGAATCTTTCTTATGAATCTGCCCCTGAATTTTCCTATTAATTACAAAACATTCCATTACCTTTTCTTCCTTTTTAAATACCAATCGCATGCCTTTTTCAACCAATTATTTTCAAGAAAAATTTAATAACTACTCCTCTTTAAATGCAAAAAAATCGGGTATGAAGATATTAATAACTATTCCTAACAATATATTTGATCATTTAATTAAGATTTTGTCACACCAACAATATATTTGGTCATTTAATTAAGATTTTTTTTCAAAGCGCAAAGATCTTCTTCGACACATCAAAAACCATTTCAACATGCAAAACCGATTGGCCCACTTTTCAAACCTATTCAAAATATTTTAATTGTAAGCATACATAGCAAATAAATGACATAACAAATAAATTCCATAACAAATAGTATACAATAAAACTAATTTTATATTTTTGAACTCTTAAAAATTAATTGTTATGTGTATCCATTCAAAAATTGATTGTTTTTTTTTTAACGCTGATTTATTACGATCTTACAATTATGATATAGGAAATATTACATAGACGATTCGACAACCGACAATACTACCTGCTTTATGAAGACCTACGCCAACTGCATCATCTGAGCTGTCCTATGAAGATCCACGCCTGGCCAGATTTATTTGCACCATGTTGAAGATCCCTTGAAAGTCTTTTCTCTATAATCTGGCATAATTGTTTAATAAACCGCTTTCTCCGGGACTTGAAACCTGGATTTTCTGTAATCTGCAATAAATTGCATAGTCTGGGATTCGAACCCCAGACCTGGGTGTAGAAGCCTTTAAACCTTAACCAATAGGCTACGGTGCCTTCAAAAATTGATTGCTATGCGTATCTATTATGTATATCTAACATACAATATATGAATCTTTTCAAAAATAAACAATCAACACAATTATAGTTAGACTAGATTATTTGGTATAAGAACACAATCATTTTATTAACAAATATTTTTACAATTTAAAAGAAAACATAACCCGCGCTTTGAAAGCGCGGGTCAAAATCTAGTTTGCTATTAAAATTAATAAGTAAAGTATAGGTGGTTGGTATGCAAATGGCACAGAGGATTAGTTTGAACATTGAACTAATTATATTTGCTATTAAACTGGCAAATAAAGAATGAAATTTAAATCAAAATTATATAAAACTAAGTCAAAATTATAATTAACCAGTTCTATATATTATTTGCAAAAATTAGAACCTATTCCTATGATGATTCATATATAATTTTGTGCAAAGGAGAAAAATTAAAATATTAATTATATCAGTGTTCCGGTCATATATACATACATACACATATGCGCTAATACATACAATTTTTATTTTGCACTATGAAAATATAAATATGCAAAGTGTAAAAGCGATGAAAGTATTGTAGAAAATATTCTTATTATGACATGTATGGTCGAAATAGGGTTGACGTAAGGATCAAATACACTTTTAATGAATTTAAATTGGTTGACCAAAGAAAAGAAAAAAATCAAACTGACACAAATTGTATAATTCCAAACAAAAGTGGGACTGGTTGGGACAGGTTATCGTATACTTTATCTTTTATTACGCAATTATTATATAATATTAGAAATAAATATTGATTTTAGTCTAAAACAAAATGATGGTGTAGTTTAAAAAAAAAGATGGTGTAATTGCAAAGTAAATTATAAAAATACAAAATGGGTTTTGTCAAATGTCAACTAAAAAAATATGAAATGGCTAATGGTAATGGATTCCTCCATAAATATATTTAGTTAAGTGTATTGTTTTATAAATTAAAAGTATACTGGCCATAACTTGTAATTTTTAAGTAATTCTGTTAAATTATAATTTATTTTCTGTGTTAAATACTTAATTTATTTTCTGTGTTAAATACTTTTTTTTAACGCTGATTTATTATGATCTTACAATTATGATATAGAAAATATTACATAGACGATTCGACAACCGACAATACTACATGCCTTATGAAGACCTATGTCTAACTGCATCACCTGAGCCGTCCTATGAAGATTCACGTCTGGTCAGATTTACTTGCACCATGTTGAAGATCCATTGTAAGTCTTTCTTCTGTAGTCTGCATAATTGGTTAATAAACCACTCTTTCCGGGACTTGAAACCTGGATTTCCTGTAATCTGCAATAAATTGCATAGTCTGGGATTTGAACCACAGACCTGAGTGTAGAAACTTTTAAACCTTAACCAATAGGTTACGGTGATTCCACAATTTAAAATACTATGGGTCTATGTTTTTCTGAACTTTATGGGGGCTATGTTTAATCGTCCATCATGGCATCATATAATTTTAAAGTACTAGCAATCCCGACTCGCGAAGTGACAACAATTTAAGGGATCTAATTACTTTCAACAAAGCTACAAGCAACGGAATTTGCTTTCTTTGAAAACGAAATTGTTCGATGCCTTAACTCACTAATAAGATCGATTGATATTACTAGACGGTATATTGATAATAGTTGTTAGTTTGTTACAGTATCGATAACGAGTTGCTAGTGTCTATATTGTCGTAAAAGGGACTTTTTTAAAAATGGTCGAATTTTATTTGATACCGACTGTTATTTTTTAAATTGTAATTTCCAAAAAGTAATTTCAAATACTATACTCTCTCTCCGTTTTAAAAAAAGAGTAATCTATATTTTAGAAAAAAAATTATTTCAAAAAAATATATTTTTTATATTTTTAATACATAAATGAATTACAAATTGTAAACTTAAAAAAAAAACATAATTGTGTTTATTAAAATTATATTGGTTAAAAGTTGTAAAAATAGCTAATTACGGAAAATAATGTATCGGTAACAAAAATTTGATATGTTTTTCTATTAAGTGTTAAAATCTTAAAATATAGATCTTTCTGAAACGGGGAATAGTAGATTACGGATTGAAAGTTTTTTTTGTTACAAATATCACGGATTGAAAGTTATAGAAACTCTTACAGTGTTAGAAAAAAATCACGCCATTTGGCACATACATCCTTGTGAAAACATATCGTTATTTTTCTTACATTATTTTACGAAAAATTATAGATGCAGCACCACCATTAGAAAGAAAACTATAAGTTTGTTTCATCACTTAGATTAAAAATTTTACTTAAACATTCGTTTCAGATGGCTTAGCAGTTAGCAGTTAGCAGCTAGCAGCTAACCAGTGAGTTCAAATGACTCGTAAATATTTCTGTGGGTTAACACATAAATAGTCTTTCAACTTTTTCAATTCACAATGTTAAAAAAAAACAATTTCAATTCATTTATCCAAAAAACTATTTCATTTCATGATTTAATATTATAATCGTAATATTTGTTACACACCAACCATCGTTACTTATTGTATTTAGTACTTACACTCCGATTTACCGATCGTACAGTTTATTAACTAGGTTACTTATTTTTCCGCAATAAAAGTCGTCCGTACACTCGTTAAAAAGCATAGATTTGATTTGACACCGATAGCTTTTTATTCTCACGGAATTTTCTTTTTCTCGTTCCATAAACTTTTGTTTTTCTTCTTTGGTAGGGGCCAACGCCGAGGACTTACCATAACTCATTATCGTTGTAGAAATACATTTGATTCGGTTCGACAATATATTACATCTTTCAAACAATTTTAGAAAAATGAGAAACTTTTAAAATTATTTTAACAGAACGCCCCTTTCAAATTTAAAATGTTATCATGGACTAAAGTGGAGATAGGGTTTCTCGATATTTTATATAATTATTTGGAACCCATTTGGACCCATAAAGGCATAATAAATACATATACAAGCAGACAAATTAATTAATACATAGACTATGAACAGAATTCTAATTATATGATATTCCTGAGGAAACGTAATTTAGAACTCTTATTAACATTCGTGAACAAAATATTAAAAAAAAAATCAATAAGAACACAAATAGATACATGGTTTAAACAATGTAGATGGTTTGAGATTGTAACTCTGCTGTCTAAGAACTTGATTAACATGTAGACAACTATAAAACAGTTATTTTGGGTAAATGTGCATAACGCTATATAAGCCTGTATTTCGAGCAAAAGATTAGTGTTAAAAGAATATTATAGTTAAGGTGTGAATTCTTTTGGTTCTTAATGATAAGATATGATTCAGTACTTTTATATATTAAGGGAAATTAAAATCAGTTAATTAAAAAGACAACGTGTGTTGCAACATAAAAAAAAAAAATTTAACTAGCAATTAAATCAGAGTCATCAGACTGATTTTAGCTAGCCACATCCTACATAACTTCTGTCACCATAAACGGAAGTTAGAATGGTCAGAATGTAGCCATACTTAGCCAGCTTAGTAACGGAGCTTGCAAGTGTCAGGTGCGTCGCACGATTACAAGAAGTATTGTTCCACAGCTTGCGTTTTTAATTATATTTAGTATTTGCATTAAAAATGATACGTAGCGAGGTGGAGAGTATGATGGTTTGATCAAGATTAAAATCAATAGATGCATTTTGGAGCATTAAAGATGCTTTTCTACATGTGTAGTCATTTGCAAATGATTAATCGACCACACAACTGCATTCAGAATCATCTCCCCCACTCTCTCTCTCTTCACTTTTGTAAAAAGTAAATTACACCCATTATTTTGGATTTGATAGAGTATTCGATGATGGACTTTAATATAATATAGAAATAAACACATTATGGACATGGTTAGATTCGGACGCATGTAGCATTTATATTCACTACCCCCCACCTAAGTATCAAGAAGAGTTACACATGTTTGCCCTAATGCTTTTCGTTTTTTGAAATATGAAAGATTAAGCAAGATTTGACCCCAAAAAAAAAGATTAAGCAAGAAAACATGGTAAAAATTCTCTTTTTGATCAAGATTTTTGTAGCTATATAACAGTCTCAATGTTATATATTGTAACAAAAACAAATTTTATCAGTCATTTAACTATTAGATTAAGCAGGTCAAAAAATAATAATCCACTAGCTAGGGGATTAATAAAAATAGTTGTTATCATGGATGTTCTTGTTAGAGCCCTTATAATGAAATCTAAATTAGACATTTGGTTTTGTCGGATGGTTCTAGCCCTGTGTCTATACGTTTATAATTAAGTCAGTACGTAAACAAATTTAAATAATCATAACGACTCTCTATTGGAAAACCAAAACTCTAACTATAGTCACTATTCCATATTAGTCGTCATTATCTTTTGATGTGTCACTTATGGGACATCAATGAAATTATCCGGCTTCTGACGACTATATGCTGCCATCTTGAACATCTCCTTCGTCTCTTTGAACTTGTCGTTTTTATGGGAAAAATGTGAAAACATATAAAAACGGACGTTTGTATAGAATATAACAAAAAAAAGGCTCGTACATGGTACATATCTTTTGAAGAATATAACATATGATTTGAAGCATATACTGGTATACATGTGACATATGTTTTGAAAACGTACAAACCGGACATGTGTACAGAATATAACATTGTTTTGAAGCATCTACAAGGTCGGTATAGATGGATCGGGCAAAAGCACGTCGGAGTTCATATAAATAGACTGGCTTATTTAAGCTTGGCAACTCTTTTAGTGGGCTTTTATGTGTCCTTTACTGGGCCTTACAAAAGAATTTGTACTTTTTGTCAAAAATAATTTTCGTTAGCCCTTCGTATTTTTTACTGGGCCTTAGCATTTACTCGTCCTGTGAAAATTTACTACATGGCGTATGAGATTAAACTGTTTTTTAGATAGTAGGTTTCATGAACCTCAAAATTATCAGGCATCAAATTAATAGTTTTGTTATATAAGATTGACAACGATTCCACGACATACTTTTTTTCATAATAAACACTCAGATTGATTGATGGACGATTCACCATGTACAATGTTGTGATGGATAGATCTTTTTCACAGTAAACAACCAGCACCGAACGCTCTATCTACAACATTTTAAAATTTATGCTAGGTTTAAAGTTCTATAATCTAAAAAGAAAAAACAAATTGTATCTTCTGAAACTCGAACTCTATATCTAGTATAAAAACATTTAAACATGACCAGACCGCAGAAACGTCCACAAATAATCATGGTATATGATGTAAGTTAAATAGATAAATTAAGATCTAACTGAGTTAAGTTGCCATTTAGTGGTTGAGCACCCTCAACATGTAGGTATATTCTAATTGATATTACGAGCCATCATATGCGACTATAGACTAATTATGTATTAACCGTTACATTGATTATACCAACAACGACTTCCTCTACTCACGCGGGTGACGGCGCGTGCTTTCACTCGTTAAAACTTCCTCTCGAATCTGAAAACCGCCGCACGGAGATGTCTCTCTCGGTGCCCTCTTCTTCCAGCGCTTCTGCGGCGGCGTCGACATCGGGATCATCGTCTTCTCCAGCGGGCGCTTCGTCATCCTCCACGTCGACGACGACGTCCTGGTTCTCGGGGATCTACCGAGGCAAATCCGGAACGGCGAAGCTGTCGAAAAGCGCGTCGGTTGCGGGAGGAGGCGGAAGCGGGGATTACGGCGGCGGACCGATCAAAGGGAAGAACCAATTTCGCGGAGTGTTGTTCAAATACGGTCCCAAATCAATTCAGGTTTACTTTTCGATTTCGATTATGATGCTGATCATGTACAAACGTTGATGATGAACATTCTTGTTTGTGATTTTCTAAGTTGGATTCTGGCAGTAAGAGCTTGTTTTTTTGTTTTTTTATTTGTATCTCCAGGTGGCTTTTAAGACAAAGATAGTTCATTTCTGAAAATTCAGAATGTTTTTCTTGCATAAACCTGTAGGCTGTAGGTTTTGGTTGTCTTTTTTTCACACTTGTTGTATCTCCAGGTGGCTTTTAAGACCGGAGAGTATAAACAACAAGTGATATTCATCGGTGGATTAACCGATGGTCTTTTAGCTACCGAGTATGTTGCTTCTTCTCCCTTTGCCCCTTTAAAGCTTTTACCTTTTTGGCATAGATTTGTGCAGTGTTTGATTGATGAAGCATTCACTAATTGGCCCTTTTCAGTTACTTGGAGCCTCTTGCAATTGCTTTGGATAAAGAGAAATGGTCACTTGTTCAGCTACTCATGTCCTCTTCATATTCTGGATTCGGCACTTCCAGCTTGAAACAAGTAAAGATATTGATTTCGTTTTGCCTCATAATATTGGTAGACACTTAGCAAGATTTACTTTTTTTTATGAAGGATGCACAAGAGATCGACCAACTCGTAAGCTATCTCATCAACAAAGAGAACTCTGAAGGCGTTGTTCTGCTTGGTCATAGCACCGGCTGCCAGGTGATTAGTTTAAGCCCCCCAAACATTTTCTGTCGTGTTTCCGAAAGGAAGATTGTGTTAGAAACTTTTTTCTTTCTCGTATTTTGAAACAGGACATTGTGTATTACATGGGAACGAATGCTGCATGCTCCCGAGCCGTCCGAGCTACAATTTTGCAGGTGACAATTCTGGATTCTTTTGATTTGTATTTTCTCGCTCTTCTGTTAAAGCTACTCGTTATCATACGTGAAACGGCCTTGAGTTGGGGATCTTGTGTAGTGTGCTTATATCATATGTTTTGATTTTATTCTAGCTTTAGTCATATTGCGTATTCTTTATGTAGGCACCGGTGAGCGATAGAGAGTACAAAGCAACACTCCCTGAAACACCAGCTCTGATAGACTTGGCTGCAAAAATGATAAGCGAAGGCCGAGCAGAGGAGCTAATGCCTAAAGAAGCTGATCCTTGTGCTCCAATCTCTGCTTATAGGTAGACTATCTTTTTCATTGTACCATATTACAGCCTTGAATAAATGGAAACGTTGTATGTTCGAACATATTTTACTACAAAAATCAATATTTTGCTTGCTTTATGTAGATATCACTCCCTCTGCGCTTACATGGGTGACGACGATATGTTTAGTTCGGACCTTAGTGATGATCAGTTGAAAACTAGACTTGGTCATATGGCTAACACACCTTGTCAGGTAAAACTACACTAAACCATCACGAATATTTCCACTTCCGGTAAACATTTTTTTTGTTTCTAGATGATCCCATTGGGATCTCATTAGGTTCTTATGTTATCTATGTCCCTTGTTCTACACAGGTGATTTTCTCCATGGGTGATGAGTATGTACCTGATTATGTCGACAAAAAAGCACTGGTTAATAGGTGAGTCCTTTAAAACTTAAGTGGTAATAAGAATATACACGGATGCCCCCATTGTGTTCATTTGTCGGAGTCTTAATGCAAACTTTCACTTTGGATCAAAATGATGTAGAAATGATTGCATATGAATAAACAAATCAAAAGGATTGATATGATCTGTGTGATTACAGATTAAGTAAAGCAATGGGAGGAGCAGAGAAAGTGGAGATAGAGCATGGGAACCACTCTTTATCCAATAGAGTTCATGAAGCTGTTCAAGCCATTATTGGTTTTGTCAAAAGAGAAGGACCCAGTGGTTGGGATGACCCTTGGAGCTAAATGTTCCTTCTTATTCATTTATATGGATAAAAGTTATACAAATCTCAGTCTCATGAATTAACTTGACTTCTTGGGGTGATTCACAATCATTTCTCCTTCAGCGTAAAGAGAAGACAATTTGTTCTCTCTTTGTCTGATATATATACTTGGACCATTGAAAAACTCGTTCATGTTATATATCCATCGGTTTCTTTTGTTGTATCTTTGTCTTCATACGAAATTGTTTTCTTTTTATATGATCTTCATTATGTCCATAGATGTGCTGGAACTTTCATTTCACAGATCAAATGATATTAAACTTTCCTCCTCGCTGATTGAAGTTGAGCAGTCATTCCTCTGTTGTTGTTTTTTTTTAACACTGGTTTTCATTCAAACTTAGAAACACTCTGTTTCCCCATCACAGGATTCCTGTGTTTGTTCTACAAGTAATTTGAGAAGGTGAAACAGTAAACGCGAGAAAATCTGAATCATTTGAAAAAGGTAAACAGGTAGAAGTTAGAACATGAAAAGTCTATTATCCTTTATGTGTACTTGCTATTATCAGCAAATAACAAAACAGTACGGACAAAAACTTATTGACCAATCGCCAGCCTTTTGCTATGTTCTTTTTTCATCAAACCAATACAATACATTGACCAATTTTCACTCAATAAACAGAGTTTGACTCAAGAGGCTTAACTTGCAAGTCTCAGCCTATCGACAGGCGTGGACAAAAGGTTATGTTAATAACAGAACTTTCCATTAGTGTTGATATATAGATTTAGTAACCTAATAAATAAAGTTTTCAGTTATGCAATACGTATATATACTTTCCTTTTATTGCACAACTGAATTTTTTTTATCTATACGTTTAAAGAAAGAAGGGGATCTACGTATTCATTTTGATTTTGAAAGGTATACAAACTTGGAAAATAGTAGTTTTTATTTTATTATTGCATAAACTCTTAAAAATAGTTGGCAGAAGCTTTCAGTTATGTGTATATTAGGAGGATCGCTGTTGGCAGAAGCTTTCAGTTATAGAAAATGATCCCAAAGGATATCATTGGTGGCAAAAGCTAAACAAAATGATAGAACTAAACTTATCTTTAAAACGTTACTTATCCTCCACGTTTTCTCCCTAATGTTAATTACATTTTGTGAGCGGGGTGTGCGACAATGACCGAGCCAGGCACGTGACGCCAACGTTGTCTCTTAAAATCAGTAAATCACCACCACCGTGAACGTAATTCCCCCAACGTCACGCCGACGCGAGTTCTGACACGCTTCGTTGTCCAACATGTTTCTATTACTTGGCGCGGTCACCGCACCGGTTCGCTGCTATTGTAATTTCAGATTAATCAGGAGGGTATAACTGTCTATGTCAAAACTTGTCATATTCTGACTCTTCCGACTTTGGCAAAAGATCACTTTTGTGTCCTAAGAATTTTCATGCCGACCAATCTCTAAATGTTTTTTACCTAACTCTTCCCCCTTCAAATCTAATAACAACTCTATATTGTTCAACAAGTTGGTGTGAACTTCTCCGTGTTTTGCTTCTAATCATACCGAGTAAGTTGATGTTTTGATTATCTTATTCATATATTAAATTACATCTGATTGTTTTCTCGATAAAATTGAAAACTTGATGCTTTTACTAGGAAACTAACAAAAAATAGTTACTTTGGAATTCTCTTTGTCGTCAAACTGTTTTCTTTCCTATTGTCATCTTCTTCTTCTTCTTCGTTTTCTTGTGTGTTCCCAGATGCCTGAGAAAAGAATGACCCCGTCTCCGGCGCTAAGCCACCACCGTCCGAGTCCTCTGCATCAATGGAGATTCAGCGTCCTAACGTCCCTCGTGTTCTTCCTCATGGTCATCGTCTGGAGCATCGACGGTTGTACGATCAAAACATTCATAGACTCATGGAGACTCAACGCTTCTTACTCCATGCGAGTCACTGCTTCTTCTCCTTCTGCCAAACCAAAACCACATTCTCTGGATCTAGACACGACTCAAGTGAAGTTCAACTGGATCTCATCCGAGATGGAGCAGAACTTCACGGCGAACCTCTTGAAAAACTGGTCGGCTCCGGGAGGAGAGAAATGCAGAGAAGCAAAAACCGTCGAGATCTCCGTCCCCAACCTCGACGGGAAGGATCCGGTTCACTTAACAGCCGGCGAGATCCACGAGTTCAGGTTCCAATCCCTCGACGAAACGGGCAAACCCGTCTGCGTCGGTGGAGATTACTTCGAGACTGATCTCTCCGGCGGAAACTGGAAATCGAGACCACCGGTTAAAGACTTAACCAACGGAACTTACTCCGTCTCCCTCCAGATCCATCCCGAGTTCGCCGGAGACTACAACCTAACCGTCATTCTACTCTTCCGTCACTTCCAAGGCCTTAAACTCAGCCCCGCGCGCTTCGCCTTCAACAGAAAGCTACGCAGCTTCAAACTCCGCTTCGTCGAGAAAAACGACGTCGTTTTGCCGGAGCTTCGCCAATGCGTCAAGTCAGACTTCGGAAGAGACGTCTGGTCCGGGCGGTGGACAAGGCTCGGTAAGAACGATGAGTGTAAAATCAGCGACGACGGGCGTTACCGTTGCCTGGATGATAACTTCCCTTGTCGGAAACCGTGGTGCGACGGAGCGTTGGGTGAGTTAGAGAGCAACGGTTGGGTCTACTCGAGCCACTGCTCGTTTAAACTCTTCTCTGGTGACTCGGCTTGGAGTTGCTTGAAGAACAAGTGGATCTTCTTCTGGGGAGACTCGAACCACGTGGACACGATTAGAAACTTGCTGAACTTCGTCTTAGGCCATCCCGAGATAGGCGCTGTCCCGAGGAGGTTTGATTTGAAGTTCTCTAACCCGAAGAACTCGTCGGAGACCGTTAGGATCACGAGCATATTCAACGGACATTGGAACGAGACGCAGAACTATCAAGGTCTAGACTCGCTTAGAGACCACGGCTTCAGAGAGCTGCTTAGAAGCTACTTCGCTGAAGAGACAGGTGTTCCGGACGTAATGATCGTGAACTCTGGTCTCCACGATGGGGTCCACTGGTCTAACCTTAGAGCGTTCGCGAAGGGCGCAAAAACCGCGGCTGCGTTCTGGAGAAACGTTTTCGATTCGGTGAAACGCCGCGGGTTCGAACCGCCGGAAGTGGTTTTCAGGAACACGATCGCTACGGGCGGGTACGCGAGGGAGCTGGCGTTTAACCCGAGTAAGATGGAAGTGTTCAATGGGGTGTTTTTGGAGAAGATGAAGGAGTTTGGGTTGGTGTCGGGTGTGATTGATAACTTCGACATGACGTATCCGTGGCATTATGATAACAGGTGTAACGATGGGGTTCATTACGGGAGAGCTCCGGCGAAGATGCGGTGGAGAGACGGGGAGATTGGGCATCAGTACTTTGTTGATCTGATGCTTGTTCATGTCTTGTTAAATGCATTGTGTGTGAGATAAAATAGTGGAATGATGTTTAGTTTGGTTAGAACTAGAAGTTAGTAGGAATCACGATTCTTTTGTTTGTGGTGTTGTGTACACTTCTGAATATAGAATAAATTATATATTAGCACATCTGAAGTACACTACAAATCGTCGACTGGTATGTTAGTGTTGGTTAAGCGTCTAGACGACAGTTTGTAACGATTCGTTTGTCATCTAATCCATAAACTAAATCACGGTGGATAATACGTCTTCCTACTGATTAGTTGTAATTTATATGAGAAAATCTGCATCTTTATACACGTAATAAAACAAAGATAAAAAGCTTCAAACCGACCTCTAAACTTATATAAATCACAACTTGAAACTTTGAAAGTAGGCGCATTATCTTCAACCATCTTGAGTAAGTATGCACAATCAGTCTTAAATCTAGTCAAAGTATTCATTTCTTTTTTTGCTCAAATTGAATATAGTCCAAAGGAGATCATCCAGTTCCATGTGAAGGTTGAAAGGTTTCTACTACATCCTTTCATTCCAGGTTGTCATTTGACAGCATCCAAGTTCACTGATTAAATAGTCCATTACTGATCAGATTATTTGTAATTTAATTTCTCAAAATAAAATAATCAGTACTTTGAATAACTACATATTTTTATCATGCAATATATACATGCCATTAATACTTTTGTATAATTCAATGGTCATTATTCTTCTTTTTGTTTAGTCAAACATATCTTATTTTTAATGTCATTATTATGTAGAAAAATCTCATTAACAAAAAATGTAACAACCTTGCCAAACAACATATAATATTACGATAAGAATTTCAAGATGTCATTTTTTTATTTGTCAAGAAGAATTTCTAGATGTCATTGTGTTATAGAAAATGCCATTTATATTTTTTTTAATATAAAACATGTAACAACCATACTAAACTTGATAAGAATATAATATTGGGATTGATATTAAAAAATATATTACGGGCGGACCGGAAGTCGGTACGCGGTTTCATATAAGCTGGAAGAGACTGCAAAAACCAAATCAACAATTCTGAGTCTCTCCTCTCCTTCACGAAACCTCCAATTCCAAAATTAATTTCCTGTCCTTTTCGGATTAGATCATTCATCTCCACGACAAAACCGCCACAGACAGAATCTTCCTTCACCCTTAAGGGTTCTGTTTGCTGTTTTCCCTTTTTGTCGGAGAATTCGCCTTTTGTTTTTTTTTTTGTTTTTTGCTTGGCTGAGAGAACAATCCATAGATCCGCGGAAGAGTTACCGGAGGTGATTTAAGGGTCGCCGTTAATGGCGTTTACGTGGACATCTGCTCTCCGGATTTCAGTTCTTTTGATCCTCGTAGCTGCAATTGTCTTAGCTTGCTATTTTCTCCCCGTTGAGCAGGTCCGTTTCCTTTTTGAAAATTGGGGTTTGAATTGTGGTGGGTCTTTGTTGGTTTCTGCAAAGGCATATGCTTTTCTTTCGAATTTCTGGTGGTTGGACTCGTGATTAGATGTTTTCGTTGCAATAATGAATTGTGCTTTTTTTTTTCCATCCTTTTGTCTCTGGTCATGTGAAAGGCAAAGTTTGAGCCTTTTTTGCATATGTTTTATGAGCACCATGTGTTAAATGTTTGATATTGCTATCTGGACGATATCTTCCCTTTTGAATTTTCAGTTTAAGTAGTTGGTTTCTGTAGCTTTAACTTGTTTATGATCTGAAGCTTTACTGTTTCTTTGTGTGTTTCAGCTGTTGAAGGATTTTTTGTTATGGGTTGAACAAGATCTAGGGCCTTGGGGACCTCTTGCCCTGTAAGTGTCTCTCTTCTTCTTCATATGCTAATTGAATTCTTGAGTGAATGGTAGCTTTGAGCTACACTAACAACATTACCTTTACATCTTGTTTCATTACTATTGTTTAACCATGGAGGTGGGAGATATAACTTTAGAAATTTAGGAACATAAAGAGTAAAGAGGCCTTTTATGTTAGGCACTGAACTTCTCTATTTTTTTTGTAATATGTGTAGAGCTGTTGCGTACATTCCTCTAACAGTTTTGGCTGTTCCTGCCTCTGTTCTAACGGTACATACATCACATCCTGTTTCTTTTGAGATGCATTAAGCTACTATTATCCACCCTCAACTTGCATTGCTAGAGTGACCGGTTTATCTGTTAAATTGAAATTTTTTGATATTCAGATCGGTGGTGGCTATCTTTTTGGGCTGCCAATTGGTTTTGTGGCGGACTCGGTAGGTGCTACACTTGGCTCAGGAGCAGCGTTTCTTCTAGGCCGCACGGTAAGCGTCCCAAACTTACTTCTTATTTAGTTAGATAATATGTAATAGACCTTCTTTCTCTTTTGGTTTGGTACTTAGATGTTACATGCTCTTATGCAGATTGGAAAACCTTTTGTAGTTGCGAAATTGAAGGATTATCCTCAGTTTCAATCAGTGGCACTCGCTATTGAGAAGTCAGGTTTCAAGGTGAGAATCAATACAAGCTTTAATCGTTTTTTAAAATTGCTGACACTCTGTTTCTGAAACTTATGAATATGCAAAAAACTGAATATAGATATGCTTGTTGCTCCGGCTTGCTCCTCTTCTCCCCTTCAGCATGTTGAACTACCTCTTATCTGTAACACCAATTACGCTGGGCCCATACTTGCTTTCTTCTTGGTTAGGGATGATGGTATTCTTCATCTAAACCACTTTTCCATAGCCACTGTAAAATGTATAATTCTAAGATCAAAAGATTAAAGCTTTATATACGTTGTTAACTCGCAGCCGATAACACTTGCGTTAGTGTATGCTGGAACAACACTAAAAGACCTTTCTGATGTGACTCACAAGTGGAGCGAGTTCTCTATAGGTCGCTGGGTAAGATCCTCTCAAATTTAACTACATTCTCAACCTTATTGTTCTCTATTTCTTTTCTGAACAAGTGTGTTTGCAATATTCGCAGGCCTTCTTGATTTCAAGCCTTGTAATATCAGGTTAGTTCGTTGGACAGTTCCTCATTTTCACCATAATAGAATCTTCATGAACCACATAAATCGCTAATGGTTCTATCTTTTATCTTTCTCTTTGCAGTGATATTAATGGTATGTGTAACGAAGGTAGCGCAGAACGCTCTAAGAAAAGCATTAGCAGAGCACGGAGGAGACATGAACGGAGCAGTTGCAGCCTCGCCGGAGCTGAATGTTACCACCGAGACTCCGGATGATTTGAATGAGCCTCTATTGATAAAGATAGAGCCTCAATCACCTCAGAACCAAGAAAACAATAGTCATTAAAGAAGCTCCTGGTTAATTACCATGTACAATAATCTTATATTTGTTAACTTACAAAACACAAAAGCATAGGTTCTTTGAGTCAGCCCGTTAATGCACAGATAAAATAATATGGTCGCTCTAGTTTTTCGATTTCTTGGTTTTGTATAATAACATAGATTAATAAATTATTCAAAAATGTTTTCTTCCTTATTAGCTAAGAGATGTAGTTACTGGTGCTCATGAATTTTAAATATTGTTGACATGTATAATATATTGGAAACATTCTAAATATGTTCAGAAAGGTATGCATTGACTAATACTTCAAGAACACACGCGTTGACACGGGGTGTATTCAACTAGTAATTTTATTTTTGGTAAAAACTTAAATGATTTTAGATGGGATAAGAAATTACTATATTCTTGTTGAACCATTTTAAAATCTCATTTAAAACTACAAGATTTAGATTTTATTTTTTAAACCAAAAAACTCAAACATTCTAAACATAACTAGAAAAATCTTAAAATACACACTTTAATTTATATTCAAGAACAGTAAATTTTAAAATATTTTATCAAATAATCAAGTTTAGTAACACTGGATTTTCATATGTTTTAGAACAGAAAATGGCAGTAAATCTAGATATCACTAAACCGTGTCAGTAAATCATCTTTCCCGCGGTAAAAAGGTAAATATTAGAAATAATAAAGAAAATATCTTCGGACAAGACAAGAACTACCTTCTTTTGATCTTGACTTTTCTCTCCATATCTCTCCTCTTCTGTCTTTTTGCCTCCTCTCTCTTCTTCTTCTTCTCCAGCTATGGGGATCTCCTTCAGCAACCGTAGACGAAACAACCACCACCGCCGCTACCACCATCACCTCCCGCCTCCTCCGCCTTACTATTACTCCGATCAACCACAACAACCGCCGCCTCAACCACCGCACAACGAGTACAGCTACACTCACAACCACCTCGTTTCAGCTCCGCAACACTCTCTTCCTCCACCCTCTCAGCCTCATCCTCCGCCGCAGGTTAATTACGGATCCTACGGCTATAACTATAATCAAAACCCGCAACAGCAGCAGCCTCCGTATTTCTCCGGTTATCATCCCAATGGGTGGAACACGATGATGAGACCGGTTTACTACGGTCCAGCTGTGGTGGTTGACCAACAGCCTCCTCAGCCATACGTGGAGCATCAGAGTGCTAAGAAGGTGAGGAATGATGTCAATGTGCATAAAGATACGGTGAGGCTCGAAGCAGACGATCTTAACCCTGGCTATCATCTAGTTTCCTTCCTCTTCGATGCTGTATTCGATGGCAGGTATGTTTGGATTAAAAAGGTTCAAACTTTACATGATTGTGACTCTCGAATCCTAGAACTTGGGTTGAAAAAAAGGTTGAAACTTTACATGATCTAGCTGATGGGGGTATGTGATTACAATGACATTGGTTAATAAGTGGGTGTAGATTTTGCATTAGGGGCATTACTTCGTTTAATGAATCTCCATAGCAATGATGAAAAACACTCTTGTGTATAATAACATTGTACTTCTTTAACTGCAGTTATCACTGTTAAGAAATTGCAATGTTCAAGACTTATTAGGTGGTAACTAGACATTTTATAGAGAATTATTGATTAGGCGGATGTCTACTGTCTACTCAATTTTTTGAACGCTTAGACAGATCTTTTAAAAATCGTTTTGTTTAAACCTGTCACCGATTTTTAGAACACTGAGAAATTGTTTTGTTTGCATCAAAGAAGTAGCTACTGAATCTATCTTATTACTCTCCTTGAATGTTTTATACCAAGCTTAAGGCTTTGATCTAAGAGTGACCAAAGCCCAAAACAGACCTTATGATCAAGAGTTGAGGTTATCTGTATGATTTGTCATTAGTATGATTATCTAACAAGGGTGTTCTCATTATGTTCCATGTCTCATTTTTCAGTTTTACTATCATGTTTTTTGCAAAAGAGGAAGAAAACTGCACAATAGTCCCTCATTTTCCAGAAGCTTTCAAACCAATTCAAGTCCCTTTCCAAAAAGGTACAGCACAGAAGTTTGTACAACCTTCGGGGACAGGAACAGACCTAGGTTTCTTTTCGCTAGACGATCTATCGAACCCATTACCAGACGAGGTGTACCCACTTGTAATATCAGCAGAGACAGTGATCTCGGGTTCAGAGGAACCTTTAGTTCACAAGCAAATCACGCTAGCGTGTTTGGAGAAGACTGACGATGGATCTTTCAAAGTGAAAGTCATGAAACAGATCTTATGGATCGAAGGAGCTAGATATGAGCTACGTGAGTTGTATGGTATCGATAACTCGACCGCACAAGATGATGATGTTGCGTCAGGGTTAGAGGATAGTGGTGACAAAGAATGTGTTATTTGCTTGACTGAACCTAAGGACACCGCCGTGATGCCTTGTAGACATTTGGTAAAAACTTCTCACAATTGACAATAATGTAACGTTTTGGTTGAATTATCCTATGACTAACTCATGTTGTGTTTGTCTCTTGCAGTGTTTGTGCAGTGACTGCGCTAAAGAACTGAGGTTTCAGTCAAACAAATGTCCCATTTGTCGACAACCTATCGATGAGCTTTTAATGATTAAAGTGGAAACTAGCAATGAACAACACTGAAAAAAAGGTTTCTTTGCTTCAGTCTTAAGTTTGTGTCTTTTGACTTAAATCAAATTCTTTGGCCTTTTCTTTCTTATACAAAACCTCTCGTCTTTGTTTTCTCATGTCATATTCTGGACAGATCTGTTGGTCTTAGTTTTGAAAATTTGAAAAGAAAAAGCATCAGTATTGTATATAATCTCTAATGGCTTTTACGCTCTCTCTTTGCTTCTTTCTGCGTGAAACACTTATCAGTTGCTTTTGTTAATTTGTTATTGAATACTTTTTTTGTTTGCTTATCGCTCGAATATATATAACTTGCAACTATGTGCTGTTTACCAACACCAGTGGAGTTATTATCTAGATAGACACAAAGCTTTGTAGTAACCTTAATTAATACTTTGTTCAGGAACATGCATGAAGGAGTTTAGATAGGTTATGTCTTCCTCAATGGATTTCCTTTGAACTCTTTTTTGAAAAGTAAAATGTATGTGAAGAAGTCATAAATGGGGGACCTTCATAATTATCGAGATTCAAAAGAAAATAAAGAGATATGAAACTAAGTTGATGAAGAACATTTGAAAGAAGCAACAATTATTTTCCTCTCCTTTTGCTTTTTGGCTATTATTAAAAGGTTATTAAAGAAAAGGTAAAGCTGGTTAGAGATTGAAGAATGTTTCCTACTGAAGTTAAGCCTGAAAGAGAAAAGTTTAGTTTTTAAAAAATGGATCTGTGTTGGTTCTTTTGATAGAATGTTTATACTTTCGTATTTAGGAACAAAAAAAAGTCTTCATTTGATTGTAGTGAAGTGACCCCCGTTAACAAGCAAAATTATTTTCCCCTAATAAAATCTTGATTCCAGGTAGTATCAGTGTATCATCATCTTATATCTTTTTTTGGTCAAAGTATCATCTTATATCTAGATATCAAATTCCTTTGATAAACATTTTTTGAAAGTTGTTCCTTAGTTTCTTTTAGAAAAACAATACTATAGTTTATTAATAAAAAATAAAACTGAAAAATGCAAATACAAATACAAACGGAAATGCATGCATGTGCTATGTTTGCGTTTATACTAGATATGTATTTTTATTTGAAATATAAGCTCAATATTGTACACACCAAAATATAGTTTGAAGTTTAGAACAATGAAACCCTATATGACTATATCTACGTATGATTTGTCTTTGTCTTGTTTTGGAATATTTATTGAATGTAGTCGTACCATGATGATGTTTATTCAAAATTCATACCAATCCTTATTTATCACCTGACTGCATGTACCCTGTACCCTGACTTATCTTGTGTCCAATACGTAAACTTACCTTAAGCATTTGTTACAGTTTCGTGTATTCTGAACTTTTTACCAACTTTCTTATAAAGCTTTTCTCAGATGTAACTTCCAAGGTCCATCAATATATATGGTTTTAAATAAACTCTTATGTTGCCATTAGGTAAAATGAATGAGGTTGCTCAAAATAAAAAAGATTTAGCAATGCCAATTACGAGATATGGAAGCGAGTTTGTGTCTAGGATTAGAATAGAAGTAAATCAGTTATTTCGGAATCCTTAAATTTGGGTGTATAGATATTAAGTACATATAAATCTTTGCATGGATACGAATCTAGGTACCACCGTCAAAGATGTTATCATTTTGCGTCAGTTCACACTATTCAAGTTTTTTCTTTGGGTCAAACACACACTATTCAAGTTTGAATCATATAAAATACATAAAATTAGAAATTTTTATCATCGCTCACACTGTCAACATTCAACTAAATATGGATTAATTAGACTAAGTATAACATTTTCCACGCTAAAGTATAACAACTCGAGTTCGTTAGAAACGTATTGAGATAAGCTTTGGTTCTGAATGGGAAAAGGAAACGAATCTAAATGGCAACAAGAGGAGAGAATAGGGACAAAAACTCCAGTTAATGTCATTTTGTCAAGAAGAAGAAGATGACCCCATGTGAACATTGGAGACTCATGTGACTCAGTTCTATCATTTTAGGGAAAAATTCAGCTACAGTTTAATAGCAATAAACCCAAAATTCAAATGTTGGTGGCTCAGCCGATTAAATTGAAGTTGTGTTTTATGTTGTCTGATTCAAGTTTGAGGTTTACTTTAGAAATCCACGTTATAAAATTGAATTCTTCTTAAATCAGTTTTCTTTTGTCTTTGAGTCTATATGTATGTTAATTAACTTTTCGATTGGTTTTATATGAATTCTAAAATTGTAGTCCCGTTCCATTTCTAATTTGATTGCCAAGAGAAAAAAATCTTGATCTTTAACAAAAAAAAAAAAAAAAATCTTGATCCTACAACACAACTAAAATTCAAAAAGTTCAATAACACAGCACATTTGAATGACATTTTTTTTTTTTGGTAACAATGTTAAAAACATTTGAATGACATGGCTAGCCATCCATCACAAAACTTTATCAAAAATGTTAAAATTGTACCATGTCCTTTCGTTATAAAGGACTTGGACTATATTATACAATATATATAAATGAGTTAACATAACTTTTCTCCCATCCAATTATATAGTACAAAACTTAGATTAAGTTTCACTTGTATGGCGATGAATATATCTAGCTTAATTTGTTTACAAGTAACGATCTAATTCTATGATTTTTTTGTTGCTCTAATACCCATATAATATGCTACGTGTAATAGTAAGCGGATTCCATTAGAAAACTACGTGAAATAAAATCGTGGGTTATATATATATATATATATATATATATATATATATAAATCGAGGGTACCACCTACCAACATTAGGGTTTATGATCAATTTTCATGTTCGACGCATTTCGATATCAGCTAATGGTACCATAATTTTTTTTTTTTGAAAGCTGGTTTACCATCATATTATTTTGCTAACAACTAATATAACAACATCTTCAATAAATTCGCAGTTGTAATCATATCCTTCTTGATTAAATTCTCGATTTGGGATTTTGTTTTGTACGTGGTGATGTAATTCTTTCTTTGTCTCATGACATCGACTTTTGCCGAAACTTGTATACTATAAATGAGGAAAGAAACGTACTATCCAAGAACTTTTATTAGGTTTTAGTCCAATTCGAAATATGTTACAAAACATATCTTGTTAGGTTTTCAAATCATATGCTACTATTAAAACTTACCAATGCGTTTAGGTTCAACAGCTTACCCAACATATCAGCCTATCTGATATAAATAAGGATATATATATCAACCAGCACAATATTCACATGTAGTAGTTACATTGTTGAATATATGAGTTAAGTTGCAAAATATTAGAGAAATCTTTATTGGAAGAAAATAGTATATTTTAAGTATTATTTTAATTAAAAGTCAAAAGGAAAAAAAACCTAAAACATGGGGAGAGGAGAGTGTTTCATGCTATGTTTACACACTTAGGATTTTGAGACCAATGGCACTAATAATATATGCGTAGAATAAAAGTGATGACTTGAACTTAGAGAATAGATGTTTAGTAACTGAATATTAGAATTAAGTTTTTATATGCTTACTTTTCCTCATTTATTTCTTTTTCCATTATTCTTCTATCTCGGTTATTATTAATTTTGTTTGATATCAGTTTTTTATAATGTTAATCTATTTATTTTCCATTAAAACAAACTAATTATGCTCTGAAAAGTGAAAACCATGTTCTTATGCCTGATTTTCTAACAGGTCTCTTTCTTTTAATCAGTTATCATTTTAATCTGGTGGGGTCTGGTCCCACGGTTTCAATTTAACTTTTACTAAATGTATACTCTAATTATGCTCTAAAACAAACTAATTATGCTCTGAAAACCATGTTCTTATCACTCAATTATTTAAGATAACTTCAACAAATATGGTAACAAAGCATGTACAGTTGGGTTCAATAATTTACAATGCCGTGCTAGTATTTGTAATTAAATCAGAAACTAAGTTTATTTTATAGAGTTTATTTTATAGAGTTAGTTTATAATGTTTAACTCGTTGGTTCCCCCAAACTTAAACAAATGTTTAATATGGATAGTTTGATTCAAAACGTTATCAGTCTCATGATAGTGCGAAAAAAAAATCAACTTTTCACACTATTAGTTCAAGCGGAAAATAGTTTGCGCAAGCGAAAATAGTTTTCTACGTCATTGCTTAAAATTTGTTTATTCTTGAAACGCTGTTAAAAAATAGACTAGGTGATTACCAAAAAAAATGGACTAGGTCTTTTGGGGTCTAAATAGGACTAGGTTTTGTGCCAAAAAAAAAAAAATAGGACTAGGTTAACTGGATAAGCATCAAAGTCCCTCCAATTATGGAGTAAATGAACTAGTTAGATTTTTGTTTTTTTAACAAATAACTAGTTAACTATTATCATAAATGAATATACATAAATAGAGTATAAATGTTAATGATCAAAACAACGAGCCGTGCGTGGAATGATATTATTGTGACAAAATATTACGATATACGTGGATCGAGATGGTGAATATCTAATTGAATCACTTTCTTTCTAAAAAAAAACTATTTGAATCGTAAAATTAAATTAATCATGATTGGGTATACAATCATATTAGTCAAAACAAGAAAGATGAATATTATCTGTGTTTTAAGTTACTTCATTCATTTTTTTCCGCCCTTTCCCATATACTGATATACACTCCATGTTCCTTCGACCCTGTCTGAATAAATACTAAACACCATGTGATATTTAACATCATCCCACATATGTAAAATTGATGTTTGCATTTTATGGATTATCAAATTTAACACTACTGAATCTTAACCAGACTCGAACTACTCACCAGCTGAGAAGTATCATACATTCATCTAGTATTGGCAAATTGTTAATCTCTTTGTACTTTTGTTTTGTTACTGTTCGCAAATCAGATCCATACGAAAACAAATTTATAATGGTTATATAAGGAAATTCACTTTAAGTCAATGTAACAAATTAGCAAATCAATTCATCACGATGACTCCACATATATAGCATATCCAAGTATTACTCTACTTTCTTTTTTAAAATAGATAAGTCCATAATAAAGCTGAGGTTTACTTTAACTCTATTATATTTAGAGTGAAAATAAAATAATCAACAAATAATAAATATTTTATTTTATTTATAGAGTAGACTCATTTTTATTTTGTTATGAAATAGAAAATTGAGTATAGTCATAATTTTTTTTTTTAATTCTAAATTCCATAGACGTAAAAAATGGAGTGAAGTTAGAAATATTCTGAAAACATTTATAACCCACTATATCCTTTTACTAAACTCTATTATAGAACAAAATATTATCTAGTCACAATACATATTTTACTATAAAGTAGAGTAATTGGTAAGATTACTTTATATTTAGAATAACTCTATTATTACTCTATTTTAGAATAAATATTTTTCTTTATAATTTATTCCTTTTAATTAAATGTTTTATTTATTACTCTTTATGTTATTTAATTATTGCAAACAACACATCACCTCATTAAGTTTAACACAATATATATACTTCTGAAGCTTACTATCATTTTTTGTATAGCATTTATAAGGCATATAGTTTATTTTTCTATCTTGAAGTAATTAAAATTATTTAAAGATAAAACACTTGAAACATATATAATTTTATAAGATTAACCAAATAAATGAGTAATAAAATTGAAAATAAGCAACATAACCATAGATAATATTTTTTTGATATTTTGGTAAATTGTTTCCACATCCACCAAAATTATTTAAATATATTTCAAATAAGGTAGACAGAACAGGACTTCTTATCATATTGTTGATCATTTCTTTTTGTAAAAATTATATTTGTTCCATTTGAAAATTTGCCCAAGCATTTGGATTTTGCATTGAATTCAAATTACAAAACAAAATATTTGTTTTCTTCTTTGAGTTCATTCTCGTTTTGAATATTCAAATGATATTTCACTGTAAACTTGTTTGTTTTATATTAAGTAATGTAATTATTAATATAGTAAATGTTTAATATAAAATAATAATTTATGAAAAATAAAATATATGAGACCAAATTATAAAATTTATGAATAAAAGTTATTTGTCATAAAAAGTAATAGAATTTAAATTATGTTTAAAAAATTAGAGTAAAATATAAAGTAAATTATTAAAGATAAACTCTACTATGTTGTATGTGAAAAATACTTGGGAGTTTAGGAAGTCACCGGAGATGTTCTTAACTGAGCCGTACCTAGTAATCTCACTATTTAAAGACGTAAAAGGAATCTCACATAATTAGGTGCCTTACATAATTACATAACTAGGTATTCATTTCGCTCTAGGCTCATAAAAATATATGATAAAATAGTATTTCAATCCACTCGGTGTCTTATACAAAATATTAAGAGAAATATATTAAAATCAGTCAGATCAGATTGTGGACAACGTGTGTACAATTACTAATCAGATTCCACATCTATTTTTAGGTCATCTCCAATCTTACTCCATTTTTAACTCTAAACATCATTATAGAGTAAAATCTTTTCCAACCCCATTCCATTTTCAACTCCAAAATAGAGTAATGGCTAGGGTTACTCCATAAATGGAGTAACCCTTATAAAATGGTCATTTCAATCTTTAATATTTTTATTTCTTACTTAAATAATATTTAAAATGATACATTAACATAAAAATAATATATTCCACAAAGGATTATTTAATAATTTTAACTAAATAATAAAAATAACAGAAAAAATAAATAATTAAAATAAAAATAAAAATAACATAAAATAAGTAATTTAATAATCTGGAAAATCCGTTCCGGATCCGCTAAGGTCAGTGAAATATTGCCCAAACGGAGAAGTCTAAGAAAGAGCTTGTTGATCTCGTGATTCAACATTTCGCTATGATATTATTTGTATTTGTTGAGCTTGAATATACACACGAACATTTGGATCTTGTATGGATGAGCGTGAACTCGATGCACCAATTGAACTTGGAAGAGAAGCTCCACATCCGAGTATCGAAATTGCAGAAGATGAAAATGTCTGATATCAAAATTTTCTTGCTCGATTTAGGAATATCAAAGATAAAGAAGCTTATTTTTCATTACGAAATGCATTAGTTGATCATTTGTGGGAAAAATATTCTAATGCTCATTGTTGAACCCACATATATGTTGTCTTTTTAATGATTTCTTGTACTTTTTAATAATAAATATTTAATTCAAATAATTTATATTTTAATTATTTATCGTAAACATTAAATAGTTGGGGTTAATTGGTAAATTTTTATAAGTATAAGATTTTATTTATAATTATTAATAAAATAAAAATGAAATCATTTAAAAAATATTATTTTTGGAGTAGAAAATGGAGTAATACATTGGAGTAAAACCTTAGTCTATTTTGGAGTAAAAAATAGGGTAATACATTGGAGATGTTCTTATGCCATAATGATATGTAATCTTTTACTTTTTACGTTTTGAATGGTTACTAAAGAAAGAACAACTTCACGTTTATACGGAAGGAATAAAGATAAAACAACTTCACGTTTTTTCTCACAAAGTAACGTTAAGTTAACCAGTTCATTGTCGTAGTTACCAAATATACTTTGATCTAAATAATTGGATTAAATTCCAATAAAACAATTGTTTGTTTAGTTTAGTCCAAGCCGAGCTACATAAGCCGAGCTAATAAGTCAGATAAGGAGCAAATCTATACTATACTAAAAGGCAAATATAAGCCATGGAGAGGATATCCACGTAGGATATAAAAATCAACCAATCAGAGAGCCCAAAATTGTCATGTCATTTCATTTATTTTTTCGTAAAAAATGAAAAACAATGCGAATGAAAGGATCGAACCCGAGTTATTATGACATTAATATAGGACAGTTACCACTAAGCCATTGAAACTTTCTTGAACACGTATACAAGAATCACTAAGTATGTAATCACAAACTCTTATGTACAATTACAATAATATGAATTCAACTTTCAAGACTCCAATACTTTGTTTTGTAAAAAAAATAAGTAAGTGACTAAGCTAATATATTCTTTGAAAGTGTGAGAACATTGAAAAATATGAAAAAGAATAGATTTTTGTTTTCGTGACAAAGTTAAGAATTTTGTAAAAGTAAGTTTAACATATAAATTTTCGTGACAAATATGAAAAAGCATAGATTTTTGTACAATTTTGACAAAACAACTCAAAACATAGTTCTCTAATGTCTTAATAAAATATTATTTAAGGGTACAATAATTGAATATATCAATTCAATAAATTTTGTAATTTATAGACAAAACAATAACACAACAAATTTTGAAACATTTGTTTAACCTATCAATTTCTTTTCATGAGAATCCAACTGAACAAGATAAAAAAACAATTAGATTTACAAATATTTAATTACCATTTTATTCAATTTTGATTAATTTCAAATTGTAATAATGTATCTTTTTGAAGTTACAAAAAATAATGTTCTTTCTTTATTACACTAGCATTATATATAGATTCTATATACACAAATAAATATAATATAACAACATAAGATTGCTTTTCCTGATTCATATGAAAACTTTTTAAGTTATCCACCAAAGCAAATTAATTAAATCAATCAAATTGTTAGAATACAACAAATTAATATATAATTTTATTTTAAATTAAATTATTTAAAGGTGTATTTTCATTAAAAACAAAATAATAAATAAGTAAAAATGATTTGATGGTAATTTTTATGACATAATATATATATATATATATATATATATATATATATATATATATATATATATATATATATATCTCAATTCAGTGAAAGAAATAGAAGCTTAATATGGAAAAAATCTTAAATACAAAAAACTCTAAAAATTAACAAAAAAAACTAACAAAAATTAAACTATGATATCACTTGAAATTGAAAGCTTCTTAGATAATATTAATAAAATATTTTAGCGATAATTAGACAAATTTGATTTTTTTGTCAGCCAAAATTTTATTATTAATTAGCATCAATTATTTCAAGATGTTTAAGAAATGATGGACAAAAAAAATAGGATGGACATAAATGATATATGAACTATGAATAGTACTTTGTAAAGCTGACTTAGATAACACATCTGCACATCCATTTCCAGTCCTTTTTTATGCCTAAATTCAATTACTTTAGAGTAGTTATTGCACAAAGAGATCGTATGAGATATTGTTTTGATATTCAGATTTGTTTCTTGACTTTTAAGAAGATTGATAACTGTAAAATGTTTTCTTCGAATATGATATGTCTATAACCGAGTTCCCAACATGAGACAAAGTTGTTTAAAAAGTAAATAATTTTATTTTTCTTATATTATATAATAAATATATATTATTTACTGATAATAAAAATATAGTTATTCATCTATCACATATATCTATGCAAATATGCGAATCAAATACAACAATCAAACAACATAATGATTTTCACAAAGAAAATTAAAAAAATATATTTATGTTATGTAGTCTTATTTTATATTCTTTAAATAATGTAATACAATATTATATATTATTTTTTTAGAATTGAGAAATACATATAATATCTTATCCGCGCGTAGCGCGGTTAAAAACTCTAGTTAAAAGCATAATGTTGTAAAATAATGCAGTACAAGGGGAGTTTATGAATATTCACAGTGTTCATTAATGTATAACACACAAACTTATAAAATAAGCGTTTTGGATTCGTCGAGATTTTGCTTCATTCATACGTATTCTGCTTTTTATTTTATTATACTAACTAGGGCCGGCGTCCGCGCTGCGCGCGGATTACATGTTTAATAAAAATCAGGTGAATTAAAATTGTGTGTTTTTTGGTTTCTGAAAGGATAAGTTAAGTTTTGTTTTTTTATACAGGGGAGAAGTTCGAAACGGTGATCATTTTTTTTTTAAAAACAACTGTAAGTATGAATAATAAATAGTTTTGAGGAATTCGATATTTGAATGAGAAAATAATCTTTGTGTGTGACAATTTAATTGATGTAGGAAGTGGTAACGTAAATGTTTTAAAAGTTGACTGGTGGTGTTTGCTATGAGGCTTAAGATAGCAGTTTATTCCTCTTTTGGAAGCGTTGAATGATATCAATTTCGTTGTTAAAGTAGAAGCGCGTTCCAGGTGTTGCTGTGAGTGATAGTTTTTCTGAAAAAGGCAAATATTTGTTAGCATTTAGTTTTTTGTAAAGTTTATGTTTAGTTTATTACTTTCATGTATCCGTGGAATGATACTTGTGATGATTACGACTTGTTTTTTCCTTGTTGATATGCGATTTAACTCCCTGAAATTAGATGCCTCCTTGTCCCATAAAGTTAGACGTACCAATTTCGATCTACAAATAATTATTGTATTAGATTTTGTTTAGTTGTAAACCAATTATTACTTAATAAAAAGTTTGTACCTGTCTAAACGTAATCCAATGATGATTTTTGAATCTGTGTAGTGGTTATATAAATCACTTCCTTGGATGAGGCAAATGCGGCCAACAACATCTGTAGGAATAATTTGGTTGTTTGGAAAAAAATTAGGATTTATTTTTGTGTGAGAGAGTTTTTGTTTTTTTTTTACCTGGTAGGAAGTTGGTTTCACTTGCTAAGCTGATCAACTGGGTGTAGCGTTGTGGCCGGAATATGTATGAAGGAATCGGTGCAATGTTTTCTTGAATCAGTGTAATAGTTGTTGTTTCTTTGATATTGATTATGTATGGTTGATCGGTAAGCCTGTAACGTTGGTTATTGGGGAGGAGATTAAAATATCTAATGTGATAAATTTTCCCTTCTTCGAAGCGTTGGTACATTGTGTCAGACGTAGAAATAGGTACCTTCCCCTCCATTTTTTGTTCCTGTTTAGTGGTTAGAAGCAATCATTTGAAATATAGTTGGAATAATTAAAAATATGAATTTTAGACAAACCTGGATGTCAAGACATATGAAAGTTGTCCCTAGGAAAGCATCTTTATTTTTGTGATTTGTGATGGGCCAGACCCTAAGGATCCTAACGATTATTGGATGAGGTTCGAGGGTGTTGTCCTAATTGCTTTGATCTTGTGGTGCATGTGCTACATAGATAAGAATGAGAATTAGTATTTTTTTGGCAATTTTGTTTAAATTTTTTTTTTTAAAGTGAACATAGTTAGGGTGTGTTTTTTTTAAGTATTGTCATGGTTTTTTTAAAAGTTTAAGTAGGCCGGGCCATAATTATAGGTGGTAGTAGTAAATTTGTTGGGTGGGTTTGATAGTAGAATTTAGTTTTTTATAGAAATTTACAGGGACTGTGTGTGAAATGAGGGGGTTTTGTTATCTTGGGCGTACTATTTTAAGATCAAAGGGAACTTAGTCGGTTTGCACATTGTTATAGAAAACAGTTGAAATAAAAAATTGTCTGCAATAATAGAAAATGCAAAAGAAAATAGTTTGACAGTTGAAATAAGTAATGGGATGGGCTGGAAAATTTTTTAATCTGGCCCAACAGCAAAGAGACGGAGACAGCAATTTCGTGAGCGAAACCGGTTAACGGGCTGGGCTGCAATTACGATTTGTTGGTCTGGGTTATCAGTGATGTGGCAGAATGAATGGCTGAGAATATTTTGCCTATGTGGCATCCTTTATAACATTCAAAATTAGTAGCTTTTATGTAGTGGGATAACTTAAAACTCGGCAGTTTCACATTATCTTACGTATTCTGCTTTTTACATTTGCTTGTTTTCTTAACTACACAACAATCAGATTAAATCTTTATTTCAACAACAACTAAATAAGTGTTGAAATGAGAAGACAACTAAGGCTCAGAACAGGCTGCTCGAGGTCCGACACTCGTTCATGGCTTGCTAGTTTTGAGTTTGACAGCTCTTACGTTACCACTATGTAAAACTGCGTTTACACTTTACCAACCAAAACCCGTAACGGGTGTTGACAAATCAGGGAAAAGTGCCAATTTCGACCCAAACTATTTCAGTCGTGCCAAATACGACCCGAACAATTGATCAGTGCCATATACGACCTCAACTCAATTATAATTAAAAAAAACTACCCGAACTTCTTAAAACGTGCTTAAATCTACATTGACTCTAACAGAAGTTAGTCAACCGTTAACAAGATAAAACGACGTCGTTTGATATACGAGGAAAAGTGCCAATTTCGACCCCAACACTCTCAATCGTGCCAAATAAGACCCGAACAAATAGTTAGTGCCAAAAACGACCTCAACTCAATTATAATTTAAAAAAAAATTATCCAATTTTTTCTAAAACGTGTCTAAATCTACATTAACTCTAACAGACGTTAATCAACTTTTAACAAAGATAAGACGATGTTGTTTTGATATATGTATTTTTTTTTAAAATATGTTCATTTCGGGATTCAAATCTGTGCTGGGATATCCTTTTAAAGGGGCACACTAACAACTAGACTAAAATAATTTTTTGAAATATTATTACAAATTGAAATTCTCCATTATATAAACTACTATTCTTGTTCATCTTATCCAATTTAAAACTTTGGTGATTGCTTTATATATTTTAGTTATTGTTTAATTTGTCTAATATTTTGTACAACATATCTTAGTGAAAGAAATGTAAAAGGCCTCTTAACATTTTTGAACAAAATATCAAAATATATAATATCAACTTTGAAAACTAAAAAAAATTCCCACTTAATTTTAAAAATTAAAAATAATTTATATAAGAAAATTGTATAAATAAATTCAAAGTTGTAAGCATATTTAAGATCGTATAATAATAAATATTTTATTATTTATATTTTAGTAAGATATAATTTTATTAAAGATATGATAAATAAGAAAAACACGTTAATGTATTTATATAAATCAGAAAAAATTGTCACCAAAATTTTAAATTGGATAAGATGAAGAATAATAATAGTTTATATAATTTCAAATTTGTAATAGTATTTTAAAAAGTTACTTTTATCTAGTTGTTAGTGTGCCCATTTAAAAGGGTATCACAACATGGTTTTAAAATTCCATAAAATACTATTACAAATTTGAAATTATATAAACTATTATTATTCTTTATCTTATCCAATTTAAAATTTTGGTGACAATTTTTTCTGATTTATATAAATACATTAACGTGTTTTTCTTATTTATCATATCTTTAATAAAATTATATCTTACTAAAATATAAATAATAAAATATTTATTATTATACGATCTTAAATATGCTTACAACTTTGAATTTATTTATACAATTTTCTTATATAAATTTTTTTTAATTTTTAAAATTAGGTGAGAATTTTTTTTTAGTTTTCAAAGTTGATATTATATATTTTGATATTTTGTTCAAAAATGTTAAGAGGCCTTTTACCTTTCTTTCACTAAGATATGTTGTACACAATATTAGACAAATTAAATAATAACTAAAATATATAAAGCAATCACCAAAGTTTTAAATTGGATAAGATGAACAAGAATAGTAGTTTATATAATGGAGAATTTCAATTTGTAATAATATTTCAAAAAATTATTTTAGTCTAGTTGTTAGTGTGCCCCTTTAAAAGGATATCCCAGCACGGATTTGAATCCCGAAATGAACATATTTTTAAAAAAAATACATATATCAAAACAACATCGTCTTATCTTTGTTAAAAGTTGATTAACTTCTGTTAGAGTTAATGTAGATTTAGACACGTTTTAGAAAAAATTGGATAATTTTTTTTAAAATTATAATTGAGTTGAGGTCGTTTTTGGCACTGACCATTTGTTCGGGTCTTATTTGGCACGATTGAGAGTGTTGGGGTCGAAATTGGCACTTTTCCTCGTATATCAAACGACGTCGTTTTATCTTGTTAACGGTTGACTAACTTCTGTTAGAGTCAATGTAGATTTAGGCACGTTTTAAGAAGTTCGGGTAGTTTTTTTGAATTATAATTGAGTTGAGGTCGTATTTGGCACTGATCAATTGTTCGGGTCGTATTTGGCACGACTGAAATAGTTTGGGTCGAAATTGGCACTTTTCCCTGACAAATCAACCCATCCTTTTCCCAGAATTGTTTTTGGGTCCCATGCTTTTTTTTTGTCCCTTCATATTATTTCATGGGCTTATTGGCGTAATAGCCATATTTCATGTAGAAATCAAGAGACTAGACATGATTTTGACAGAATGTAATGACTGTCTTTTTGCCATCATTCCAGCCGGTTATACCCTTCTTAGTAATAGGTATCCGGTTCCTTCACATAAAGAAAACGACGTGGTGATTTTGTGACCCATAGTAACAATGAAAGAATTTTGGAAGCGCGTGAAATGAAACGGCAAAATAGAAGATAAAGAAACGTATATTCTATACTGATTGCAAGCGTTCCATACTAATTTGGGTAGAATAGTATCACTGTAAATCCAATTCTAACTGAGAGAGCAGCAACACTGAAAATTTAAAAATAAACTAATGAACTAAATCACTAAACCCAACTTAGAAATAGAAACCATTGACACAATCAATGTTTAAGCTAAATAAAGTGATAGTAGACCGTCTTATGTTTCTAAGGATTACAAAGAAGGTTAATTCCCATTTAACAACTACTAATAAAAAAAATCAAAGTATACTATTTTATTTAGCGGCGAACTATACCATATGCTAAAGTATAAATGAGTAAGTTAATAATTATAAATATGTCTTATAGGGTTACGTATACAATTGCACAATCTATTACGAGAATACATCTATTCTATTAAACCCGTACTATTTAAAATGGTACTATGTACACAGTCGATCCATGTTTGACCAACATGAAATAAAAAACTAATGGGATGGTAATAGAATACTTGTCAGTAAACACTAAACTCAAGTTAGGGAAATATAAACCCCAATCTACCTTCCATAATACTGGAGACATGTATTTATAGTCCTCATGAACAACATGAAATACAAAGTTAATGGGGACAGTAAACACTAAACCCAAGCTAATGTATATTCTATACCGATTGCAAGCATTCCATACTAGTTTGAGTAGCATCGTATCATTGTAAATCTAATTTCATATGCTAAAGTATATATGTGTAAGTTAATAATTATAAATGTGTCTTATAGGATTACGTACACAGTCGCACAGTCCATTACGAGAAGACTTATATTCTATCTGACCCGTACTATTTAAAATGGTACTGTGTATACAGTCAATCTAGACTTGACCAACATAAAATACAAAGCTAATAGGATGATAATAGAATACTTGACAGTAAACACTAAACCCAAGTTAGAGAAATATAGACCCCAATCCACCTTCCATAATACTGGAGACATGTATTTACAGTCCTCATGAGCAACATAAAATACAAAGCTAATGGGGATGGTAATAGAACACTTGACATTAAACACTAAACCCAAGTTAGGTAAATATAAACCCCAAAACATAGGCAAACCAAACCTTCGGAAAATTAAACCCACCTCTTATAATACTGGAGGTATGTATTTACATGCCTTATAGGTAACATGAAATACGAAACTAATGGGGATGGTAATAGAACACTTCTCACTACACACTAAACCCAAATTAGGGAAATATAAAACGCAATACATAGGCAACCCAAACCTACAACAAATTAAATCCACCTGCCATAATACATGAGTCATCTATTTACATTTCTCAAGAGACATGAAATATGCAATGGGTTAAGACATAGTATAATACATAGTATAGTATATAAATAGCAACGCCTACACATCAGATATGAACCCTTCTCCCCAAATTGGTTTTCCCATGAAAGCTAAGCTTGTGTAGCATAACAAATTGGTTTTCCCACGAAAAGCCACCATAGTTCGAAGTCCTTCTCAAGAATGAACTGTCGTGCAAGAAAATAATGAAGAAGCATAACAGAGAAGGTATATGACCCCATCGCAAGACTTGTCCAAACTGTGATGCATTCAACATCGCCAGGTCCTCATCCTCTAATGCATTTTTTATCACTTCAGTCCAACGAAGATTGAATTAGTTGTTAATTCTTTTCTTGCCAGTGGATTCAAAGCATGTCTCTAACAATCTACATATAAGGCCTAACTCGTTCATACCAAACCTGTAGAATGAAATAAGAGGTGGGAATTATAATATTAAATATAGAAATGAGGTAGCACTCAAAATAGAATAAGTATAGTTATCAGATGGAAATGAATAAGATATAAAACTATGATTCCATATAAGATAGAATAATGTGAAACTATAACTTTCTTATATTCCATGTGACATATACTATTCCACAAAATAATCATTATTCCACAATAAGTGTGCTATATACATATAAACATAATAAGTGCGCTATATACATATGTGGACTCAGCTCGTGCAGATACTATTCTACAAAATAATCACGATTTTTACACTATGTACTATCCATCGCTGATACAAAATCCCAATTTCAAGCATAAGAAAGAAGAAGAGCATCAGAGGGAAACACAACCGATTTTAAATTGTAGAAGTCAATTTACCTACCAGGTCTGACATTCACCATAGAAAAGATTGTATATTTATCAGTGACAGAGACAAACAAGTATAATGCTAGAAAAACAATGATATTCTATGTAATTCAAAAGGCTAACAAACTAAACAAAACGAGCAAACGCACAAAGCATAAATCAAAATGACTATACAATAAATACGTTACAAACAAGGAAATACCAGACAAGAAAAGCAGAATAGCAAGTGATACTATCTTAAGTGAAATAGTTCAATTCGATACGAATACTATTTCATTTCAAATGGACTCGAGTTTATAAATATCACACTATGTCTACTTAGTGAGCATTTGTAAGCTGTGATATTCTACACATCTTCCCCTAAATTACTACACTACTTATTTTGCAGCACTGACACAAAGATAATTCAAATTAAAGGAACTCTCACACAACTCGGAAAAATCTAAACCCTCAATCAAATTGGAAAAGCCCGATGAGAGGGATTAATTCTGTAAACGGTATCGATGGTATGCAACAGAAACGATGATACTATTCTAAATGGAATATATGAATTAGATAAGTATACTATTACATCCCAAATGGAATGGAGGTTTTAAATTAGATAAGTATACTATGAGATGAGCCCAAATAGAAGAAAATAAACACAGAGGAAGCAAAAACGAAGAGAATCGACGGAAACAAGGGAGAATTTACAAAAATTTCATAGATCTGAGAAGAATCGAGTTTGTGAAGTTGGATAGGAAGGATGTGTTACTAACCGCCGCTGAAACTCTAACGCAGAACCCTAACGCGAAACCAAACGCCGAACACGATTGAAAGGAAGCACGAAGAAGATGGAAAAGATGTCGATTGAAGGTAGAGGGGGGGGGGGATTTGGAGCAAATCGGTTCTGGAAAGCACTCGACCTCGAAAAATTATCAACAAAAGTGAAAAGGAAATTGTGAATAGAGGTAAGACACGAGATACTTTTTATGCAGTTAATAATTTATTTTTTAATTAATTTTGGTAGCAGGTTGGCCGGTTGAGTTTAAAGGGTATTACAGTATTAATATGTATATATAACTCCGTGTATAGAAACGTTAGGAAAAATAGCTATTATGTGTATTATGGTTTTTTTCATGTCCATAGGCTCCAATTCCCCTTATTTCATTTAGTCATAGCCAAAAACTGGAATTTGCGTTCCAAAAAAAAAAGTCATAGCCAAAAGCTAAAAGGTGGATTTTCAGTGTTTAAAATATTAGAATAAACACATGATTTCAGTGTTTTTTGTTCAAACATTTTGTAGGATTTTAATTCGAGTAGAAATAACATCAGCATACACTACTGGATTAGATGTCCTCATCATTTTTCAAGGCTATTGACGAAATCTACACTTATTCACTTGTTTATACCGAAAATAAAAATTATAGTCGCTATAAAAAGAAAAAAAACTGCAACAATCACCTATAAATCTACAAATTTAAGAAGCTTCTTCTAACCACCATAGCCTTTTTACGAAAGTTTTATAAATAAATATATTAATAGTTTTGCCAAAATTTTGATAACAAGAGTAAATGAAACTCTGAAGTGGTCAAGCTTCTGTTTCAAGCTGATCTAGTCAGATAACTTTCGTGTTCCGAAACTATCCACTTAAATAGTGCCAAGTCATTAGCACTAAATTGTTGAATGTCTTAGCATCTACAGCACAACTGTTTGATTAGAGACCCCTTAGATCAGATAGCGCTTGATATAAAAGAAAAACTTATGTCTAGAAAGGGCCGGTCCCCGAGATTTTAAAGACTTAAAAAAATATTTTTATAAATTTAGGAGCCTTTTTAAAAAAGTTTAGGCGCCTTTCTTTATGTAACTTTTTTTTCAAAAAAATATAAGTTTCTAAACGAACGTTTCATCTGGCTTTACTCAATACCAGCCATGTGTCTAGGACACGTGTGGAACATGAGTTACCTCCCTCAATTACTCACCCTGCTTGCTTCCTCGCCGGTTGCGAAACCGTGTGATCAACGAGTGAGGTATGAGATGACGTGATGTTATGGCTGACGCCGTAGATTGCCATAAATGTTATGTTACATACAAAAGATAAATAAGGACATTTTTATAAAAGTTGGTATGTACAATAATTACATTCAGAGATTAAAAAACAAAGGAGCTTTATAAATTAACGCAAATGTTCCCCATTCGTCAGTTTAACTTAAATTGATAATTTTTTACAAAAATCATCATCGTGGATTATATATTTTTCAAATTAAATAGCATCTCTAATCATGACACCAAATATTACACCAAAAACAATATTATATATTATTTGATGTTTTCAGTTTTAATAATTTTTATATTTTTATTTTTGCAGTTAATAAATAATTATTTCTGTGTATTATTTTTTAGAATATAAAATATTATTTAGTGATTTCTTACTTTAAAATAAAATAAAAATATTTTAGTTATGTAAAAATAATTTGAAATATAAATTATACAATATATTTATGTTTAGTTATACATTTGAACTAACTAATAATAATAATTGAACTGTATTATTAAATGAAATCCAATAATATATATATATATATATTATATATTTAGTGTGATAGAATAGTGTTACACCAAATTTGATATAATACTATTCACCCTGCATCAAATATAGTGAAATTGTGTAATTTTTAATATTTCATTGAAATAAATTTATACCAAATTTGGTATTTTAGTGTTGCGTTGGAGTTAGGCCTAAATTGATCACAACTTTAATACGTAAACAAAATTTATCAGACAAGTTAATAACATATATTCCAGTATGAGTTATAAGAACTAGGATGATATCCAAAATAAGATATGCAGATCCGTATTTAAACATAGAAGAAAATCTTAAATACTTTCATATTTTAATTTAAAATTAATATCCAAAATTCATATATATTCTATGTTGGAATAATCTAAGAGGTTTACACGAAGATTAACTGGTTCGGATTAATAATTACAGTATGATTTTTTCTGAGAATATTTCTAATTTTGTATTTCCTGATGTAATTAAAAGGGGGGGATGATAAAAGCTCCCCAACCTTCTATGTATAGTATTGGAGTATAAACTGTATTTTGAGATAATCATATACACGCTTGTTAAATAAAATATATATATATATGTGTGTGTGTGTTTTTTGGTTGCAGACATTAAAATACAGAGAGGGGTGACAGAAACAGAAAGAGCGAGTGTGATATTGAGAGCCCCCAAAAAGAGATTATTGGAGAAGGAAGTGAGCACATGGAGAGGCTTGTTTGTGTTTCCGATGATGGAAGGGGGAATATTACAAACCAACAAAAGTCAAATCTGTCTTGTCGTATTTGGATACTAAGGATCTAAATCGTTGTGACAACAAAATCAAATAGAACACTCGGGCTCCTAATGATAACAGCATAATACAGTGTATGATATGGTTTTGTAAACAAATGCTTATTAGTAGCAAAAAAAAAATGCTTATTAAGAACATGTGCGAATAATAGAAACATGTTTGTCGAAACCTCGTCTAGTGTCTAGGATCTACTGTATATTCAGTTTAAACTAAGCAGTAAAAAGTTAGTTGTGGAAAGAAAGTAATAGGAAGTTCCAGATTCTTGTATATATTTGATGTGTGAATTATGTAGTTATATGAAACAGAGAACATCGATCTAAAATAAAACTCGTAAACATTTTCGATTTATTGATAGAAATTGCAATAAAGGTGAAACATTCCTTTTATCTTTTTCTGCTTGACATTTACTTGTATATGTCAATATTCTCTAACCACCCACCAAAATGGTCAATGCATACTTTTGTTTTATAAACGCATTATCACAAACATTTTCATATAGAGCCTAACAAATTTAAATAATGTATGCGTTCACCTGAACGATCTATTTTCCTACTAAAACTATCGTATAGCATTAGATCTCTGCCAAACCATAACTTTGTGATAAATTCCATGAATTTAAAGTTATAAACTTATTTTTCTCTAAATTATAAATTATAAATTTATTTCTTTCCAAACCGATAATTCGAAATTTAATTGTCCATATGCGATGGTTTTAATCGGTTTACTATTAACCCACCAATTTTAAACAAATCAATCAAACCCAAGAAAACCTAATTTTTTTCTTTAAACTGATTCATCAAAAAAAAATCTAATCAACAAAAATTGCCAAAAAGTTGTTTGTCTGTCCATCACTCTCAACACCGATCAGCCATAGCCTTCGAGCAACACTAACGACTTCTTAATTTGCTTAGTCTCACCAATCACCACTCGCCCTCCTCCCTCCACAATCGCGAGCAATACCCACCTGTAACAGTTCGCCACTCATCCACCGCAGTTCGCCACTCACCCACAGTTCAGAGAAGCTTAAGAGAGTGGTGCTTCTTGCTTTGTTTAGAAAACACAAGTACACAGTTTTGATACATGTGACTGAGATCGAAGGAAAATGTACAGATACTGATTATTAAAAAAATTGAAATCATTTTTTATTCGTGAATCAGTTTTTTTTTAAATAAAAATTAATTTAAGATTTTCTTTGGTTTAATTAGTTTAAAATTGGTGGGTTAACAGTATACCGATTAAAATAATGATCTATGGATAATTAAGTTTCAAACTGTCGGTTTGGGGAGAAATAAATTTAAACTTATAATTTAGGGAGAAATAAGTTTACAAATTAAAATTCATAGAGTTTTAGCTAGGCATGGGCATTCGGGATCCCATCGGATTTTGGTTTTATCCAATCGGGTTTCGGTTTTTCGGGTTTATCAAAATCAGCCCCATTCGGATTATATGAAGTTCGGTTCGGGACCGGTTCGGATTCTATCGGGTTCGGATCGGAGTTAGTAAATCTTCAAAGACCCGGTACAACCCAATATACTTTCGGGTTCGGGTCCCAATCGGTTTTTCGGTTTAAAAGTACCTGATTTTTACCTATTTTATAACCAAAACATGAGTGAAATCGGTTCTTCAGTTTTAAAATACCTGATTTGTACTTATTTTGTAACCAAAACTTAAGTAAAATCGATTCAAAAATAAGGAACATCAACCGTAATCATTCAAAATCAAACGGAAAGTAAACATATTTACTAATAAAAAGAAAACCAAATAAATAAAAGCATAAAACGAAAACCAAGTTCTCATGAAATATTGTTTAACGAAAACAAAATCAAAATCTAAATAATTTAAGATTCAATGGTCATCTTCAACCATCAACCTTCATGTAATAGAACCATCAACCTTCATGTAATAGATAAGTATTTTAGATGTTCAATACTTCTTAGTGTATTTTGGATACTTATTAGGAATTGAGATCATGTTTGGTACAAGATCTTTTCGAAGTTTTGAATGTTTCGGGTTCTATCGGATATCCATTTAGATTCGGGTTCGGTTCGGATAATACCCATAACCCGAAATACCACAAAACAAGATCCATTCGGTATTTACATCGGGTTCGGATCGGTTCGGATTTATTTTTATCGGATCGGATTCGGTTCGGATTTTCGGATTCGGTTTATTTGCCCGGTCCTAGTTTTAGCACGAGGTCATAGTTTGATGGGGACCCGATACTATACAATAGTTCTTGTGGGGAAATAGATCGTTCACCTTATGCATTCAAATAAAACTATACTAAAGGCTGACTCGCGCGAATATTGGTTTTTACATTTTTATATATTGATATTTTTTTTTCATAATTAGTGTTACATATTTTAGATGTGTCGTAATATAATTAATTGTATTCAAAAGACATGAACCAAATCGGGTAATATGGTTATTTATGATACAAATATCTGAATCCATTTCAGATACATTTATTATTTAGATATTTTAGGTTCATATACATTAGAACTGAACTCATCCAGACCCAGAATGACACAACTCAAAATCCACACATAAATTTATAATATTCAAGCGGGCATAATTTCAAAACAAAAAAAATGATATCCGCTGAACAACCCGTACCTAAATGGATAGCCAATGTTCATGTCTCTGATTTTATAAACTAATGAAATGACTCTTTCTATGTGTTTGACTAAATTAAGTAAAATAGAAAGAGTTTTTTATTTAGTAAAATAATTATATGGAGTGACAAATTAAGTGATAGTAAATGTAATACATTTTTATTATTTTATTCACAAAAATATGTCTTTGAATTATTTTTTGGCTATGTAATTTTTCACCGATTAAAACTAGAATAAAAAATTAGTAAAACAAACTAAACCGAACGTTTAACCATTTGTAAAATCTAGTTATTTTATATTTTTGATTTTATAATTGGCACAAAGTTAATATTGTTTAACTAATAAATACAAATATGCAATTATTATTATTGTGGTAATATGATTAATGATGTGAAGTGTTGCAAGATAATTTAATTAATGAAATTATCACATTAAAATATGAAAATACAATTAATGTAATAATTCTATTCAAATTTTCCATATCGATATTTATGTTTCTAAACAATATCAAAAAATATTTTAGTTTTAATAATATAGATGTTATTTTTCCTCTCGTATAACCTTCAATTTATTTACTATCCTACTATAAAAGTTATTGATGTGTTGACTTTGGAGAGAAAAAAGGAGGAAAATTTAATGGGTCACGTGAAGCTGATATACGAGCAAAACAAAGACCACTTTGGCAAATAACTAAGCAAGTGTGCTAAAAGTCTTTTGACTATCAATAATTGAACCACACACTTTCTTACAGTTTCATAGTACTATTACTCTAAACAAAACAATCTTAAATTACTTATTAATTTTTTTTTAATTACCAGTTTTAGTGCCTGTATTGTTTTCTCTTTATTCTCTGCTATTGCCTCAAATAAAGTATTGCTTTTTAAATATCATTTGATTATGCAAATGGACACTAACACTAAAAGCTGAGTAGAATTTGCATCCTCGAGTTTTCGCTTAACTTGGACTCACAATTCTTTTCGAGCAACATGAAATAATCGCGGGAAAATAAAAACGAATTGTAACGGGCAAAGAAACCACACATAAATTAGCGGCTAGTATTCAATTTTTAACAAAAAACAAAAATAAGAGAATAAAAATAATCATATTTCTTGTATTATAAAGTTTGATCAATCCGTATTAAGTTAGTTATATTACTGAACAGTGAACAAAGACAGCCAGATTTAATCCAAATCTAATAAAACATTGGATTTGGCTCCGAAACTTTTTGACATTTTTTACATAGATTTAGGTTTCAAAACTGTGAAGAAAAAATTTACAAAAGTTCTTAAAAAATGTTTATGGCCTCTAAATTTTTAGATTATGTCCTGAACAGAGATAGACTCAAGACTGTTCTTCAGTTTCTGTATAAATGTATTACACTATAACTCGCTAACGCGCATTGGTAATCATCAGAAAATAGTATGCGTGTATCTGTAAGTGGTGTATAATACTATATACATACATGTATATATACATAAGATGGTTGAAGAAAAAAAAATTACAAAAATTCTTAAAAAATGTTTATGGCCTCCAAATTTTTAGATTATGTCCTGAACAGAGCTAGACTGTTCTTCAGTTTCTGTATAAATGTACTACACTATTACTCGCTAACGCGCACTCGTAATCATCAGATTATAGTATGAGTGTATCTGTAAGTGGTGTATAATTTTTTTTTGTAACAAATGTAAGTGGTGTATAATACTATATACATACATGTATATATACATAAGATGGTTGGAGGAATCACGCAATAGGACACGAACGGGTCACGGGCTTAAGGGGAACTTACAATACTAGAAAACAATATCTACTAAGATATAATATGGAGAGGCACTGAGATTTTTTTGTGGGTCAACATGTAGCTAAAGATAATGCTTATTTTGACAACCCAGAAGGTTGCAACAGTGTTTTTTATTTATTTTACAACTAATAATTTGTTCTTTATGTAAGATGCACTGTTATGTATATTTGTATGTAAATTAATGTATAGTGCAAAGATGATCAATTATCAATATGATCCAAGAAAGCTCACAGAAAAGACTTGTCCTTGTAATGCATATGAATGATTCAACTTAGTGGGTTGGCTTTAACGGGTCGATACCAATCCTCTCATTTCCTTTTTCTCTTCTGTTTTCTTTTTCATATATTTTGTTTTTTTGTTAACTATATTTTGTTACAAGTATACGAATTGAAATTGCCATTCTTGAGCGCCAGACATGTTTCTGATAGCACCACGTGAAAGATAGGATAACATTTATATAAAATAAAAATAAAAACTAAACAAAACAGCTCAGAACTCACTTCACCCAACTCCCATCAAATATCTTGCATTTTTTTGTTTTATGATATCATGTACTCACCCTAATCTCTGCCTATTTATTAGCCATTCATTATGAAATACATATATCTTATTATTTGTGTAGTTCTGTACCAAAATAAAATAAAATCTATTATTATGTCTAAAAGGAAATTTAACAGTTATTCTTTGCCTGCACGTAAAATCAGAGGAAATATTTTTCAAAAAAAAAAATCAGAGAAATCTATTGAATATATTATGGTCTTGTATTTATTCTAAATATTGATTTATTTTCTGTTATATACCAAGAAGGCAAGATTATATGTTAATTTACTTTTACAACTACCGATGCATTTTATACAAGAATATATATTTGTAATAAAGTAGTTTACTTATGATTTATTTTTGTTTTGCCTTTACTCATAAAGTATATGATTTATTTTATTTTTCCTTTACACACACGAGAACCCTCTAAATACAGTGATTAATTTTTAAATGTGATAAATGACAAACAGTATTTTATTAATAGCACCATTAAACAAATTGGCCAAATAAATAGTGAAAATGGTCAACTAAAGTTTTGGTCAAGACTTAAATTAAATATTGTCCTTTGTGTGAATTTAAAAAGACCAAACTAAAAAAATCACATGATGGTAATTCAACTGTAAGAATATAAAAAACGTACTACGGACATTATAAATATAGAGATGGTATAATATAATCAGATTAATGAGTTAATACGGGTTAGGCTCGTAGGGAGGGTGGTAACAATTATTTTATTTAGAAAAGAAGAAGAAATTAGTGAAGGTGTTTAAATTAATTAAATGATAAAGTGAGTTAAAAGAAGAGTAAGACTTGTAAGAGTCAAAGTGAGGAGTTCGAAGTAGAGATGGCTCAAGACCCAACACGGTCTAGTGTCAGTGATGCTCACATGGCAATGTCCAATACACTTGCTGCTTCCGGCTATCCTTTCTTCAATCTCAACGGCTAGCATTTTCCTCTTCCCATCGACTTATTGACTGGCGAAAGTTAAAACAAAATTACGCAATTTAATGTCATGTGTTTGGACATATGCTTGTTGCGATTTGCAAAGTTTGTTTTCTGAACACTGAAGTCCTTTCTCATTGTCACTAGAATTTACTGGTTGAACAAGTTGCTTAGTACTACTATATAAATACTTACACCCAGTATATTAAATTATCGACATAATAACACTATAAATATATGTTGGATGGCTGGGAACGTATTAATTGTTACTTAGCCCTACAAAAGAGATGGGTTGGTCTAAAACATGACCGACAAAACCCTTTAATTATGGTCCGATGCCTGATTATTTTCTAATATTTGTTTGCTGATTCCCAAGTTTGAACCCAACTCTGTATTTGATTAATAACATTATTCCCTTGAATTGAAAAGGCTAATTGTTTTTTTACTTGGACAAAGAATAATTCTTCACTGACTTCTAAGGTATATTGTTACACCACATTCGCTTTGCCTTGGTAAAAACTAAAATTTAATTTCACTCACAAACTATGATCAGTGGTCCAGTGTCAATCTCTATATAGCTCGTGTCACTCACACTCGTCGCTAGTTTTAAATTTGCATTGTTTTATTTTTTATAAGGATACTTTTCCAATTATAAACCAACTAATGACAAATGAACATCACAAACATTATCATTTTCAGAAGAAGGTCGATCAACCTGTTAACCGCGACATTCAAAACGTGCATGGCAGGTCACAGTCACATCATCCACAGCCTACGAAGAGAATTCTAGATGCAACATCTTCAGAAAAACCTGAAAATCTTTGTTCCAGATAACGTTCATTTGCATACAGAGATGAGTTCGTTTTGGCCATACTAAGACTACTGTTTGAGATGACATAATGCATGCGCCGTTTGGTCTTGTGATGGCTATCAATACAATGTCTCATATATCGAAAGCATACTGCAACCGATCGTCTAAGTGTTTCATAACTAATGCAAGATCTATGTAGCTTCAAAAAGAAACAATAAATAATGGGAAAGTCGTAACAATATTCTAACTTCAATTTTTCCTTTTTTTTATTAAACTGATGAATAAATCAACAGATTCTTGATTTGCTTGTTTTTTTTTTTTCCCAACTAATTTTGTTATAGATAAAATAGATCCACACAAGACCAACGGACGAAGATATGTCCGTGATTAACTATGCCGGCAAACAACATGACGTTTCCAGAACCTTAAACCCACACAGGGGCAGCAGAAGCCCAAACATGATACAGGGCACAACGTCTTGATTTGCTTGTTACGTCTGTCAAAAAGAGCGAATAACAAAGAAATCATCCTATCTGCATGATGTAGGTGAGCGGTCAAAAGGGAAGTTAAAGCCTACAAGTACCAGAGAAAAATACCTATAAGTGTACCGGAAAATCAAACCGGTTCGAAGAGCCGAGCTGGGTCGAGCCGATGAGTAGTAGTAATACTTCGGTGCAACGCAGACTAAAAAAAACACTCGATATGGGAAAATAATAATCAACGGCGAGGATCGTCAGTTACTGGAAACGTAGCGGGACCCATGTATCTAATATGGGAATCTTTCTAATGTACGGTGGATTTAGAAGTGAGTAGGCCCCACTTTTCTCCATACTTCACTACACCCCACGCCTCATTATTACTACCTCTCCCTCTCTCTATTACTATATGTAATTCATAATCGTTTTAATTCTCCTTTACATTGTTCTACGTTCTTGATTGTGCACATCTAACTTTCAAGAACCAGAGGAGTTTTTCTCAGATCTAGCGAGATAGAATATTTCAATTAAAATTAGAAAAATGAGTAAAGAAGAGTTTATGAAGATACAGGTTTGTTTGCTCACCACATTTATATCTTCCTGTTTCGATGGTATTATTCTAATATTTAATATGAGAGCTTACTCTGTTGTTGTGATGTTTTCTTGTGTAGACTTGTGTTCTTAAAGTGAATATTCACTGTGATGGTTGTAAGCAGAAAGTGAAAAAAATCTTGCAGAAGATTGAAGGTAGAGAAGCTAAAAAACAAAGATCTTCCAAAATATCACCTTCTACATTTTGACTTACGAAAATTTTCACTTTTAATTCTGATTTGACTAAAGACTTCAATTGACTTACGCTATGTTGTTTTCGGACCTGAAACAGGTGTTTTCACGACAAAGATAGACGCAGAGCAAGGGAAAGTGACAGTATCTGGAAACGTAGACCCTTCGGTCCTGATCAAGAAGCTCTTGAAATCTGGTAAACATGCCGAAATCTGGGGAGCTCCAAAGGCAAATAACACCAATCAGAACCAACCCAACTTGGCTAATCAGCTCAAAGGCATGCAGATTGACCACGGCGGCAAAGGTGGTGGCGGTGGCGGCGGTGGAAACAATAACAAAGGCCAGAAGGGAGGTGGCGGTGGTGGAGGAGGCGGAGGTGGGCCGCCGAAGATGATTCTTCCACAGTTAACTCCACAACAGATGCAGCAGCTGAATCCTCAGCAACTTCAGCAGCTTCAACAGCTTCAGCAGATGAAAGCGTTTCAAGATCTGAAGCTTCCTCCACCTCAGTTAAAGGGTCCGGGACCTGGCTCTGTTCCCATGAACAAGAACCCTCAGAATCCTAATCAGAAGGCTGTGAAGTTTGATGTTCCTGAAGATGATGACGACGATTTCAGTGATGATGACGAGTTTGATGATGATGAGTTCGACGATGATGATGAGTTGGACGATGACGAGTTTGACGACCACCCTCCGCCTAACAAGATGAAGCCTATGATGGGTGGTGGTGGAGGTAACATGATGATGCCTAACATGATGATGATGCCCAACGCTCAGAATAACGGCGGTGGTGGTCCTGGACCCGCCGGTGGCAAAATTGTGGGTAAAGGAGGCCCCGGTGGTGTTCCTTTTCCTGTTCAAATGCCTGGCGGCGGCGGAGGTAATGGTGGTATGAAGGGAGGTCCCCCCGGTGGAGGTGGTGGCGGTAATGTGGGGAATCCAAATCAAGGCGGAGGAAAGAACGGCGGTAAAAACGGTGGTGGTCCTCCATTAGATGTAAAAAATGGCGGAGGTGGTGGAGGTCCTAACGGTAATAATAAAGGAGGAGGCCAGATGATAGGTGGTCCCAACGGAGGCAAAAAGGGTGGTGCTGGTGGTGGTGGTGGTGGCGGAGGCGGAGGAGGACCCATGGGTGGAGGACTCCCGCCAGGTTTCCGTCCATTGGGAGGTGGCAATGGCGGACCTCAGACCATGAATATGCCAATGGGTGGGCCAATGGGTAGTCTACCATCAATGGGTGGTGGTCCTGGTCCAATGGGTAATAATATGCAAGCGGTTCAAGGATTACCTGCGATGGGTCCAGGAGGTGGCGGTGGTGGCTCAGCTGCAGGAGCCCCGCCAGGATATTTCCAAGGCCATGCTGGTTCGGGAGGCGGCCAAGACTCAATGCCGGGAAATCCCTACTTACAACAGCAGCAGCAACAACAACAGCAACAATACTTAGCAGCGGTTATGAACCAGCAACGAGCCATGGGCAACGAGCGGTTCCAACCGATGATGTACGCTCGGCCACCACCCGAGGTCAACTATTTGCCACCTCAACCGCACCAACAACATCCTTACCCGTACCCGTATCCATACCCTTATCCGCCTCATGGTGGTGATCAGTATTCTAATTATTTCAATGATGAGAACACATCAAGCTGCAATATTATGTGAGCAAACAAAAAAACAAAGCTTCCATGGTTTGTGTATCCTTCTCGTCTGTGATTATACATGGAAATGGGGTTTTTCTTAATTATTTGGGGTTGTTAGAATCCTTCTTTTTTTTACTCCAACGGATCGAATCCTAAGTTATATTAGGATTTATTTCTAATTTGTGATAGTTCTTAAGTAATATATATAGTATGATAATATAAAATCAAACAAATATTTTACATTGCAGTTCTTGTTTTTTTTTCTCTGGGTTCTTGCTTTCTTAATGAGACCCTGGTGTTCATAGTTGTTTATGTGTTTCAGAAATTAATAAATATGGAATGTGTTTTCTATTATGCAAAGTTCTTTACTCATATGATTAGTTAGTCGTAAAAAGAATATACTCAAATGCGTTGAACAAGTTTGGTAGATACTAGATACCAAACCCTTTCTGAAATTAAAATATGTGGGTATTTAGTGATATTGACACCTTTAATTCACTAAACTCTTTTATATTTTTTTTTACAATTAATGTTTGTTTATTTTCTTTTTCAAATTGGGCCAAAATAATGGAGAAATGGAATTGGAATTGTCCCACCCACTATTATTTTAGATCATTTTGTCCATTTGGTTTTAGCTTTAGTCTTTCGCTTTTATTATCAGGTTTGAATAGATTTCTAAAAGGAAAAAAAGATTACAAAGACTAAAAGTAAACAGATCAGTTTATTTTTTACAAAAGAAAAACAATAAAAAACGCTCAATGTGAGGATATGACAACATCTGCTTTTCAAGACTACTTGTTTAGTGAAAAAGAAGTAATAAAACGCTGACCAAAAAAAAGTAATAAACTTAATATTTCTTGATCTATTTATTTCATTGATACTTTATGGCATATGTGAACGAGCTTAATTTGCTTGCGATAAACGTTAGGGTGATTAGTCTTTGGGTTGCTAATGTGTGATTAGGCCGGTTCAATCTCTTCAAAACTTAAAGCGTATATTGAAAAACTACAGATGATCATCATCGTCATCATAATCACTATGATGATGTTACTGTTGTGAATGAAGTGGATCAAGGATGATGATGATGATATGGATGATGAGTGGGACCTATATGTGAAATTAAATGGATGCTTGCGGCAGTTATTAGTGATTTGCGTCACAGACTCAGCACACGTTTCTTCTCCTTCTCATGCTTTTCTGTTTTAAATGTTTTCGATGTATATATCACACACAAACTTATAAAAGAAGCGTTTTGGATTCGTCAAGATTTTGCTTCTTTCATACGTATTCTGCCTTTTATTTCTTTAAGGGTTTTTTTGTTTAATTTAAAACTCTTGTATGCGGCAGTTACTACACACATAAATCAGATTAATTCTTTGTTTGGACCAGAGTAACGTTGCAGTGAGAAGACAAGCAAGGCTCAGAACAGTCTGCTCAAATTCCGACACTTGTTCATAGGTTGTTGGTTTTTCCAGCTCTAGCGTTATCCCCATGGTGAATCACCAAACTAGTAACGGTGTAATGAGAAGACCAGCAAGGCTCAAAACTGCGTTTACACTTTACCAACCCAAACCCGTTACGGTGTTGACAAATAAACCCATCTTTTCACTTTGGGTCCCATAGTTTCTTTACCTTTTTGTCAATTCATATAGTTTCATAATTTCATTTCATTTAGACTACGAGCAAAAAGGTTAATTTTCAGTGTTCACAAAAACATATGCGTTTGAAGTTTTTTTTAATTCAAGCATTTATTTGGATTTGAATTCGAGTAAAAACATCAACATAAACTGCTGGTAAGATGTCCCCGTCATTTTTAAAGCTGTTGAGGAGATAAATACACTTGTTGCACTCTTAGAATAAAAAATTATAGTTGCTATAAAAAGAAAAGAACTACAACAATCACCTATAAATCTACAAATTTAAGAAGCTTCTCTTATTATAACCATAACCTATTTAAAAAGTTGTTTTATAAATATTTATTACTAATAGTTTTTGCCAAAATTTTGATAACTAGAGTAAATGAAACTAAAGAGGTTAGCTTCTGTTCCGAGCTTGGCTAGTCAGATAACTTTCGTGTTCAGTAGCTGTCCAGTGATATAATGCCAAGTCATCAACATTGAATTATTGAGAGTTTTAACGTCTGCAGCACAGCCGTCCGATTGTAGAACCCACAGACCAGATGGCGCCAGAGAGAAAGCTCGCCATTCGAGGAGACGCGTGGGACCTGAGTTCCTTCACTCACCCTGCTTGCTCGCCGGTTACGAATGAGTTATGAGATGGTTAACGCCGTTAAATTGCCATAGTTGTCATGTCACATATACGGGATAAATAAAGACAAAATTTTAAGAATTTAGTACTACAAGGGTCACGTAATTTTTAAAAGTTTTTTTTTTTGCTAAATAATTTATAAAGTTGGTATGCTTCATAATTACTTTCAGAGAGAGAGAAAAAAACAAAGGAGCTTTATAAATTAACGCAAATGTTCCCTATCCGTACCATGGAAACCTGCATACCGTTCGAATTGCGGGCACTAGCCGATTCACCTATTCGTTAATTTAACTTATGCTTATTTGACTATCGTGGAGTCCAGTCTAAGTTGATCACCAATTTAATATGTGACCAAACGAGTAAACATATATTCCAATATGGGTCATATAAACTGGAGATGATATCCGGATATCCACAAAATCTAAGTATTCAAATCCGTATTTTAACATAGAAGAACATCCAAATTTTCTCATACAAATTTGTCAAACAAATATCCAGTATCGACCATATATATATGTATCGGTGATGTGTTGGGAAAGATGATTCAAAAAAGCTCCCTAAAAGCATTTCCAACTTCATTCTATTTTTTACTATTAAAATAAAAAAAAATATTTTAATGGTACTTTATTTTTTACTCTATCTCTAAAATATACTCTATAACTTCAAATATAAAGTTTTTGGCTCTCTAAAAAAAAACTTCAAATTTGAAGTTTTGAGGAGTGAAACTCTATATTGAAGTTTCACTTTTCAAAACTTCAAATTTGAAGTTTCATATTTTAATTACATTTTGATCCCTACAATTACATATTATATTTATAATTCTTAAATATTTTTTCGTTTATTGTACTAATTCTAAAAAAATTCATATCTCATAAAATTTCAATTTTTATTATAAATTTAAGTTTTACACATAAAATTAAACACAACTTTAAAATAAGATTTAAAATATTTTAAAACTAGATTTAAACAACAACAATACAAAAGAAACTTAGCAACAAAAAATCTTTTCAAAAATTACATGAAGACATAACTATTACACAAATTTAAATATTACAACACTAGTAGTCATGTAAAATTGATTCAGAACCTCCAAAATCTCCAAAATATTGGCCAAACAAATTTTGTGTAACTGAAGATGGTTTTTGTTTTGATGTTTAATTTGTACGATTATTTTTTATCAGATCGAATGTATTCACTGAGTTTTAATATCATTGATAGAAGTTAAGTCTTTTAGCAATATTTATTTTCCTCTTTTACTTTTTTGTTCAGATCTAGTGTATTTACAAGTTTAAAATCACTTGATTTCAACAATTTTTAATTTGTGATCTACAAATTAAAAATAAAGAGAGTTATTTTTTACTTAGAGATATACTAGTTGATCATATATGTATTACGAAAATAGTTTTATGGAATAATATGATTATTTTCTTGAAGTTTAATAATTATGTTATTTCTATTTAAAATTTGTATTTTAATATAACATTTTATTAGTTAATTGTTGTAATATTTGTATATATGTGCTTAGTTATTTACAAAATTTATATGAATTTAAAATAATTATGAAAAATATAAGGACCATAAGATAAAATACAAATAGTTTTGAAATTAAATTTTTATTTTGGAGAAAAACACTTTTAAACTTCGAATATAGAGTTTTAGAAACTTCAAAATATAATGTCTTTTGGAGATGCTCTAATAGAGTGAAAAATAAGTTTACTCCAAATATAAAATATATTTTTTTGTTCATTACTCTATTTTTTACTTTAAAATATAGTACAATTAGAGCAAACTAAACTCTATTATAGAATTAATCTATTTTATAGTAAAAAATAGAATAAACGGTCTAACCTTCTTTATATAATCTTTGACATAATAATAAAAATACATGTTGGTTCGAAATAAACATTCTATACAAGTTTTTTGAAGATGTTAAAATACAGAGATGGATGTGAAGGAAATAGAAAGAGAGTGTGTGATATTGAGAACCCCGAAAAGAGATTAATGGAGAAGGAAATGAGCACATGAAGAGACTTGCTTGTGTTTCCGATGATGTAAGAGTGAATATTACAAACCAACAAAAGTCAAATCTGTCTTATTTGGAAATCAAGATCTCATGAACGATGAATCGTTTGACAGCAAGCTAGCGAGAACACTCAGAAAAATAAAGTAAGCGCTTTCAACTTTTTTGCTTCAAAAATTAATATCTAAAGAGGAGTTTTTTTTTTGTGAAGGCATTCTAAAGAGGAGGGTTTTATTTTATATCCCACAGATATTGATTTAACATAAGCGAGTGGTATTAACATACTGAATAATTACATGTTTTCCGAAACCTCTTCTAGTGTATATAGTGTCTCATGTATATATGTAAAGTTTAAACTAAGCAGTATAAAGTTCACTGAAAAAAGAAATAAGAGAAAGTTCCAAAATCTAGTGTCTTGAATTTGATATGTTAATTTTGTGGTTAACAAAACAAGGGAACGTCGATCTAAAATAAAACTAGTATAAGCTAATTTCAGGTTCGGTCTAGGAACATTTTCGAGTTTTCTTAGTTGATAGAAATCCTACTATATAAAAGGGACTAAATTCAAGGTTTTTGAGACTATCCACCTCAGCCAAAATATTCTCATCCAAAAAGAATTAAAAATAAATGTCATTTAGAAAATAATAATTAATTAACATACAACTTTTGATATTTCTAGAAATTTCAAATTTGTAACTGCTAATTTATTAATAGAATCATATATCTATATTGAATTATGTTCTATTTTTAATCGTTAAACTTCAAAGGTAAATAAATTATTAATTTATAATATATATAGTTTATAACTTTATATTGTAGTTATAAATAAAGAGAAAATAATTGGGAAGAGTGAATAAGCTCATGTAAAATTATGTAATTAAAATGGTAAAATGGTGAGTATGATGAGGTGAATCTAAGAAAATTTGTTGTAAAAATTTTGGTGCTTTCTTCGTCCACTATAATGATTTTAAATAAAATATATATTCACATAAATAAGTCAATATTTGTTGTTTTTTTTTTGGTAAGATATTAAGATTATCATTTTCTGAAAAGTTACACTGTTGTTTTTAAACAATTTATTACAGCAAGGAAACAAAAACAACCAACAACAACTCAAGGTAAAAAAAGCCTTAAGGAGATCTTATACAAGAAATATAAAAAAGAAGTAGATAAGAGGAGAAAGAAGAACTTGCCGGGTAAGAGAGGAGACAGTCACGCATCATACGGTCGAGAGAGGCAAGGATGACTGATGAAGGTGAGGAGACAGCTGTGAACACACGAGCATTACGCTCTTTCCACAACAGGTAGATGGCTGACTGAAAGTAGAGCTTGATGACTGGAGTAGCATGTGCATCTGCGTTGACGCGAGGTTGATTGATCTAGGCTGCAACAGAGTGTAGATCAGCCGGAGGAGAAATCCAAACTTCAGCAGCAAAAGACTCCCATATCAAGCGAGAGAAAGAGCACTCAAAGAAGAGATGATGGTGAGTCTCTATTTCCAGATTACAAAGGACGCACGTTCCGGAGACATTTAACCCCCAACGCCTCAAGCGATCCTTGGTTGGCAGTCTTCTCCGCAAAGCCAACCATGATATAAATGCATTACGTGGAATATGTTCCTTGAACCAAATAGTCTTGTGCCAATATTTATTGTTGATTGTGTTTATATTCTTTTCTGACATTAGTATCCATATTTTTTGGTAAACTGATCCAAAGAGATTAGTTTGTGGCGCTAACCAAACGAAGATTATAGTGTTTACTTTGGATAAAGTAATAGGTTGAATGATAGATGGCGTGCGTGCCTTTTCACATGGAAATCTGCACATATATTAAAATTGTAAGTTTTGAATCATAGAGAAAATATAGTGTATATGACTGAAGTTGGTCCATTCTGAAACTAAAGATGGCTAAAATTCTTCTTTGTCAAAATGCATAGATGTGAATCTTATATGAATAGAGTTCTCCATTGCTTATAGCAGTGTAATAAACTCCGTGTGTAAAGGAGAAAAAATGTTATATAAGTGAAAACAAAAATTATGATTTTTTTTTCTTGTGCTTATAGGCTCTTCGCAATTTGAAGAAGAAAGAACATATTGTGTGAAAATCTTTGGCTCGGTCAAATTTTATCCAGTTGTTTATAAAACTGTTGTTATCTGATTCATGTAATTTTTCAGTGTTGATTTAAAAGCCCAAAAAATCCATCTATACTGACTTTTTGATATTTTTTTCTGTAATTTGAATTTAAAAATAGATAAAACTTTCGATAAGTTATGTAAACTCATAACAAGTATTTAGTTTTAGAAAGCATTTACATGTTTCAAACTTATAATATATACATATATAATGTTTAAAATAATGCATATAAAACCTGTGTAAAATGTATCTGAATATGTTTCTCTTCTTTAATGTGTTAATCGTACTATATATAATATTATTTTGAAATTTCAAAAAGTTTATGTCATTGTCACATACAAAAAACCATCAATAAAAAATATAATTCTCCATTTACGATAAGAAAAATGAAAAATTATAAACATATAAATTTAAATTAAAAGAAAAACAAGAAGTTAATATAAAAGAAAAAACTGACAAATAATATTATAAATAAAATAAATTTATAAGACACAATCCGCGCGAAGCGCGGAAAAAATCTCTAGTTGCAATAAAGGTGAAACATTCCTTAATTATGCATTTACTTGTATTTGTAACCACCCACCGAAATGGTCAATCCATGTTTTTGCTTTTACAAACGCTTTTTCATATAAAAACCTACCAAACGTAAATCAATTATGCATTGGAATAGAACCTGGACTCTCCGTTATTTGTTTCCCTTCTGTTGATCATATTTGGAAAACTTTTACTTTTACCTTTCCTATTATTGTTTTATTGCTTTTCTCCTTACCGTCAGTCACAGTCCCATTATAAAAGTTATAAGCGTGTTGACTTTTGGAGAGAAAAAAGAGGAAATTTAATGGCTCACGTGAAGCTGATATACGAAGCAAAGTAAAGATCACTTTGACAAATAACTAAGCAAGTACGCTAAAAGCCTAAAACTAAAAGTCTTTGACTACCAATAACTGAAGGACACGCTGCCTTACAGTTCTACGGTACTACTATTAACCTAAAGTAAACCTTCTTGAATTGCTTAGGGTATTTTTAACCTAACTCCATAATTTATTCCAAAATAGAATTTGGAATATGAAATGTTTATATTTCATTCCATTTTTATTTTATAATAGAATAAATATAGATTTATTCTATAAATATAATGATTATTTTATTTGTTTCATTATTTTATTCTTCGTTCCGTTTGTAAAGTAAGGTTATAATAAATTCAACTCTATTATGGAGTTATTTAATTTTTAAAATAAAATTAGAATTTTACATTGGAATCCAACGCTTTTATTAAATTGTTTCAATTATCAGTTTTATTGTCTGTATTATTTTATCTGATTCCACACATAAAATATTGATTTTAAATTGTTCTATAAGTCGGGTGATATTTGCATCTTCGCGTTTTCGCTTAACCTTAATTCACATAGTTCAAAATCAAATCAATAGCGGGAACGAAAACACACAACAATTAACGGCTTGTATTAAATTGTTCAAGAAAAAAATGGCAGGGAATAAGAGTGAATATGCCATATTCCTTGTATAAATTTGTATTATTATTTAGTTTGTTATGTCAGTCTCAGTTCACGTTTTTTTTCTTCTTAGAAGTCTCAATTCACGTTGATATTCAAAATCTCTGACGTGTTCCTAAACTACTAAATCCAAGCGATTTGTTCGTATAAAATCAAACTAAATGACTGTGAAGTGTGAACATAGCTGGACTAATTAAAGACTGTACTTCAATTTCTGGATACATGTACACTACATTTTTACTCATTAACGTGCATTCGTAATCGTCGAATTTAAGTGTGCATGTATCTGTAAGGGGTGTGCTAGCGACAAAAACATGTGTAATATATAAGAGAGTTGAAGGAATCAAGCAACATGACACGAAGGAGGGTCGCGGCTCACGGGTTTAAGGAAAACTTAAAATACTAAGCAATTTCGATAAATATATGCAATATTGAGAGGCGCTGAGATATTTTAGTGAGTCAACATGTAGATAAAAATAAGCTTTTTTCAGAAAAAAAACATGTAGATAAAAATAATGTTTATTTAATTATTTTGACAACCCATAATGTCGCCACAGTTTTTTTCTTTTACAACTAATAATTTGTTTTTTATATAAAATACACTGTTATGTATAGGTGTGTGTAAATTAATGTATAGTGCAAAGATGATCAATTATCATATGATCCAAAAGAAGCTTATCAGAAAAGACTTGTCCTTATAATGCATACGATCGATTCAACAAAGTGGTGGAATTTTGGTCGATACCAATCCTTTCATTTATCTTGTTTCTTCTGATTTGTTTTTTATATATTTGTTACAAGTATACGAATTGAAATTGTTGTATTCGAGCGCCAGACATGTTTCTGATAGCACCACGTCGTGAAAGATAGGATAACATTTATCTAACTAAACAAGACGGGTCTGAGCTCCAGCTCCAGCTCCACTTCACCAATTCTCATCAAATATCTTGCATTTTTTTTTGTATAATTGTTATTTTTGTTAATTATATATACCCACCCCAATTATGCCTCTCTAGCCATTCATTATGAGTATATAGATAGCTTATCTATTCGTGTAGTTCTGTACCCATGTAAAAGAACAATTATTCTGTTCCTGCACCTAAAATCATGTAAAATTCTACTGAAAATATTACGTTATTTTATTTCAGAATATTAATATCTAAATAGAGTATATACATTTTATTTTTATTTTTATTTTCCTTTCCTTTACATACAAAAAGCTCTAAAACACTGCGGTTAATTTTCAAAATATGATAAATGACAAACATAAGTTTCTAAGTAACACCATTAACAAACTGGCCAAAGAAATATACGGAAAATGATCAACTAAGTTGCGGCTAGAACTTTGAATTATACAGGTATTCTCTTAGTGTAGATTTACAAACAATTACACCAAACTAAAAAGAATCAGATGATGGTAATTCAATTGAAAATATATTGAAAACGTACGACGAACATTCAAAATATAAATAATCAGATTAATGAGTTTCTTTATCTGCAATCAGACTAATGAGTTAAGTACCAGTAGGATTCCGTAGTGACATAGTGTGCAGAGAAAATGATTTTATTAAACAAAAAGAAGAAAAATTAGTGAAGGTGTATTGCTAATTCCTAAGTTTGAACCCAACTCTATATTTGATTATTAACATTATTCCCATGAATTGTATAACTAGCAAAAATATTTTTACCTGGACAAAGAATTCATCTTCACTGACTTCTAAGGTATGTTGTTACACATTCGCTTTGCCTCCGTAAAAATTTATTCCTCTCGCACTTTGTGATCAGTGGTCCAATGTCAATCTCTAATAATATTTACACAGATAAATATCTTACAATAATACTACTATAAAATAATTAATAATTTCTGGGTAAAAATTCTAAAATAGTTTCAAGCAAGTGAGCGCCACTTTTCTCCATACTTCACAACACCCCACGCCTCATTATTACACCCCCTCTCTCTACATACTTAGTACTTACCAACATACTAATTCGTAATAGGTAGATTTTAATTTTCCTTAACCGGGCAATTAAAGAGAAAGTACTTTAGAACCAAAACAATCAATTTATCAGGAAAATAAATTAAGACATCGGCGGATGTGAACAAAAAAAGAAAAAAAAGTTACTGGGTACAAATGTTTGGGCATGTGAAGCAGTGTAGTAAATAGGAGTTAGATAAAGTGATTGGTACGAAATGTTCTAACTTCAAAAAGAGAGATCACAGAGAATCTGAGGACTGTAATTGCACAAAACCCCTCGATGGCTTTGTATGAAAAGGACACCACCACATAAAGAGACAGGAACAGCAAGTGGATCATGTGAGTGATTGCACAACATCATCCAATGGGTCAGTTTTAAAAATTTGCTGGGAAAGTTAATAAGTTATACTTTTTTTGGATCAAACTGGGGAAAGTTATACTTGATAACGTTTTTTAGTAGTTGTGTGTACACACTTCTTCAATTGGAATGTTAGGTTATTAAGCTTTTTGCACTGAGATGCAAACTATTATTGGTAGATAGATATCTTGTGCTTTTGCTTTGTAATGTTGTAGTGGTTTGGAAATGGATTCTGAAAGTCGTGGTTTACCATCAAGTGACTAGAGACTCTTTTTGAAGCCATCAAGTTTGGATTTTACATTGTTGAGAATGTTCATTATAATGCTCTAAACAGTAAACACATCAATTTACTATGAATGACAAATGAGTATTACTATTATTCACGTAATAAACATGTAAAAATAAATAATTACATAAAAAATTATCATTGAGTTTTTTAACGATAATAATTGTATAAAATTTCAAAATCCATTATTAAAAGCCATCTATTTTTATTTCTAAAGAGCAATCAATTGCATCGTACAATGAGCATAGGATTCCCACTATTATAAATAGTTGTTGATTGACAAGTTGATTTACCAATTACCAATGATCATATGATATATCTTATAAAAAGACGGCAACATATCAAAACAAATTGGGATGCAAGGAAAAAAAAATGATTTAGTTAGTGTACTTAACAGATGAAATATGAATGGGCTTTTTGATTTCTTTGGGCTTAAATATATTTAATTATATTTACAGTACTTCATATTTATAGGTTCAGATCAAGGCCCAATATGTTTGGGTTCATTAGCATAAACAATGTTCCGAGTTTCAAATACGAAATATACAACAGTGGGTTAACAAGGGTGAGACTTATGTAAAGTTCATATGGTGGAGCATCATGAAATGTGAAAACAAACAGAAACTTTTATATTGAACAAAAAAATTAAATGAATCAGTAATGAGATAAGCTAAGAAATGATAGGTTATATATCATCAAGAGAGAGAATAACACAAGC